>NC_137771.1:53034432-54234432 GCF_963455305.1 Plecotus auritus
GATTTGAGGCTGTATGAAAGAGTGAGCTTTATATCCATTCTCTTTTCTGATGTAGAAAAAATTCTCCTGACTTTTGCCTCCTAGCTTTCTGAAAGCTGCCCTTAAGGGAAAAATTCTCAAGAGCTTTAAAAAAGTAATGTAGCTTTTGCTAGCTAGCTACAACTGGTTTTGAATCAGGTTTCACTATGCCCTAGCTATGTGGAGTTGGACAAGTTATTTAATGTCTTTGAGATTAAACTTTATGTTTTGTAAAATTGGGAAACTATGTCATAATGTAGCAGTGACAACTAAGTAATATGCTGCATATGAAGTCCTTAGCATATCTTGTCAATGATCATGAGAGCAGGTATTAGGGTAGGCAACTCTCAATCTCTCTGAGCTATTTCAACAACCCCACCTTCCTTTTAGCCAATAAAGAGATTGACAGAACAAAGATTAATGGTCCTATTAATTTTGATTCAGCATTTAGATTCCAATGCTCCCATAGCCAGTGTGATTATATGTCCTGGTTTGCCTAAGACAATCCATATATATAAAAAGCCAGGCGCAGTTACAACCGAAACAACCAGATGGATGACCAAATAGGCTGCATGGGCGACCAGGCCAGCAGAGAGTTAGTGAGTGGCGACCAAATGACTGAACAGTAGGGTGTGTGGGGTGACCAGGCTGGCAGGGAGTTAGTGAGGGACAACCAAACGACTGAACAGCAGGTTGCATGGTGTGACCAGGCCAGCAGGGGGGGCAGTGAGGGGCAACCAGGCCAGCAAGGAGGCAGTTGGGGGTGACTAGGCTGGGGGGACAGTTGGTGGTTACCAGGCTGTAAGGGGGGTCAGTTAGGGGTGACCAGGCCAGCAGGGGGGGCAGTTGAGGGCAACCGGACTGGTGGGGGGGACAGTGAGGGGCGATCAGGCCAGCAGGCAGAGGTGCTTAGGGGTGATCATGCTGGCAAGGGGGGAAGTTAGGGGCAATCAGGCAGGCAGGCAGGTGAGCAGTTAAGAGCCAGTGGTCCAGGATTGTGAGGGGGATGTCCAACTGCTGGTTTAGGCCAAATCTCTGGGATCGGGCCTAAACCGGCAGTTGGACATCCCCCGAGGCATCCTTGATTAGAAAGGGTGCAGGCTGGGCTGAGGGGACCCTCCCCGTACCGTGCACTAATTTTGTGCACCAGGCTCTAGTCCTTATATAATTTTTAATAGAGCCCTGTTTTACTCTATTAGCTTACAATCCAAGTTTCCCAATTTGTATAGTAAGCTATGAGGTCATACTACTTAAAATATTTTTGTGGGTTTTTAAAAAATTCTGCATTAACTAGTTCCATTGTCTTTTACTCCTTAAAGATAAATAAAAGAGACTTACTGAACTAGATAAAATTACATGCTCACTTGAATTTATAAAATACTAAGTCAAGCTAAATTTGAATTGATAATCCTAAACGTTTTGTAGAATGAAAATAAAGCTGCTGTTGAAATAGTCATATGAAATAGAAGTAATTAGGGTCCCAAGTTTTCAATATAATTGTTCCTCCACAAACTTTGGCCTCCAAATAGCTAAAGGCAAGCAAAAACCATGAATGCACAGACACTCGGAATCCTGTGTGGCCAATCATGTTGAGGTCTAGAGTTTTCAGAGTTGAACAGATGACTTAGGTGTCATTTTAGTATCTGCTCTGCTTACATCAAAAAGAGAAAAAAAGTGACAAAGTATTTTTATTTTAGTTCTTTCTTTCATGAATATGCATAAATATAGCATTCATGAATCACTGAGATGTAGGAGACTGTTAAGTTGCACTTTTGCTAGAGTTTAAAAAACACATATGATTAACCATACTTTGACTGAGTAATTACATGTCCTTATTTAGAAGACATTTTTTTTTAATCTGTCCCACTGCTGGTTTTTGGGCTGAAGCAAAATGCAGGCACAAAAATACACTAATGATGAATTATTAACAGTGTTATTATTCCCCTGTGACTAAAAGCTTTCAGGTGTCAATTTAAGTTCCAAAGGTTTGGTTCCATTATCATGAAAAAATCATATAGATTATTTAGAAAATAATAATTAAAAATTTTAAAATATGTATTTTTATTGATTTTAGAGAGGAAGGGAGAAGGTGAGAAAGATAGAAACATCAATGATGAGAAAGAATCATTGATCAGCTGCCTCCTGCACACCCCACACCGGGGATAGAGCATGCAACGCCTGCATGTGCCCTAACCAGAAATCGACCTCCTTGGTTCCTGGGTGAGGCTCAACCGCTGAGTCACAGCAGCCGGGTGGGAAAATGATAATTTTAAAAGATGATGATGAGAGAGTGAAAAGAGTACACTTTCTCAATAGAATTTATTCTGCATTGTTGCCTTTTCTGTTGTTATCTTCCCTACCATTTGAAAGCATAAATTTTCCCCAGAACCTAGAGAAATAGTGTTTCCTTCCTTAAAATACTGCATATAAATTTTCAGCTTTACCTTGGTATTTTTCCTTGTTCTAGAACAAGGTTAACAAATTTATTGCTGTGCTTACCATTACTCCCATCATACACCAGCAAATAATAATCTGTATTTAGGTCATATTTTAGTCTACAGTCGAGGGGCTTTATTTTCCTTCCCTTTAAATCATTAGTATAGGTCCTCTTTTTCTAGCTCATGCTGTGGTAACAGTCTTAAAATTTCAGTGACTCCAACAGAAAAAATTATTTCTTGCCCAAGTTACTTGTTGACAGTAGGTAAACTGCAATTCTGCTCCTTCTCCATCTGTCTTCCTTCTAGGGCCAGGTTCAAGGCATATCTCTTACCTGGCTCATGCCTTTCTTATGTAGAGAAAAAGTCTGAGACAGAAATACTAATAGTTCTGGTGGCTTCTGTTCAGTCGTGGTGTAAACTGATGTTGAGGGAAAGGAGGTCTTACACATCACTTAGAAGTGTAAAGATGTGTAATCCTCTTAGAAGAAAGGGAGTATTTGTGACAAACAGTAGACTATCTCGGAGACATAACCTTCCTAGTTGTTTGTTTTTTAGAGTGTTATTGCACCATGCCACATATTGGAATAGAAAGAGACAGAACTACCTTCTATTTACATGCAGTGAGAGATTTCAGGTTTCCTGCTGACTCTGGGAGATACTTAATCTCCTAGAAAGACACACCTATGGCTTTTGACTGGAAACCATAGATAAATGGCCAGTGCATGAACCTAAGTGATTTTTCCCCTCACTGTTTTTATGCTGCTTTGCACCTGGACTCCATGAGCTAGTTCAGAGAAAGCCCACAGAGCATTTTTTGGAGAATAATGTTTTAAATGCCCATATAATTTTAATTACAGATTGTGCTTAAATGGATAATTTAAAATATGCTCCACTCAGACAGAGGGAGAGTAAATTATCTTCTCTTATTTACAGAAATAAGTAGAAAGACAAGTAAATGGTTGCTAGGTCTTTTGCTATCACTTGAAGAAATAAAAGACTATCAAAAATGGTAACACCATGAGCCTGGAGGAATGTAGGTGCAAGATTTATTTATTTTTGTGTTACATTTTCTTAACAGTGGTAAGTCTGAAGCAAGCAAAAGATTGACTTTTACTGGGAATACTGCCTTTCCAGTGTAAAGGAGGTTGGCTACTTTAATCAATAATTTTCAGCTTTTGAGAACTGGCAGTGGTGGTTTCAAAAGAGAAAGAATCACAGTGTTGAATGAAAGTTTGGGGACTTGTCTCAGCAGGTTGACATAAAATGACTTAAAATGATGCACTGTTGGTGTCCTTTGTCCTCACTATAGGTGATAGATGACTTTGATACAGAACAGGTTCAGAAAACAAAACAAACAAAAAAAAAAACTAAGATTCCAATCTATCATTACAAAGTAAAGATGAACTTATGTTCAAATGGGGAAAGATGAAGGACAAAAGCATTACGTTTATTAAATACCTGCTCCCTGGCTACTAACGGCTTTGGTATTACCCAGGAGATTGTGAGAAATACAGAATCTTAGGCCACAGCTCAGACCTACTGTATCAGAATCTGCATCTTAACAAGATTCCCAGGCAATCTGCATTAACTTTAAAGTTTGAGAAGCATATCTCTAGGATGACCAACTCCTCACGAGGGAATGTGTGCATATCAACTTACAGAATCATCACCACACGGTCATAGCCTTCCTTTCCAAAGGTTAAGAATAAGAGAACTTGTATCAGGTCTTATAAATTTGGCAAGATCACATACATGGTAACCAGTGAATCCATTAGTTTTTATTTCTCTCACTCTGCCACCTCCTCTTACTTTTATTTTTTACTAGAGGCCCGGTGCACGAAATTCATGCACAGGGGAGGGGGGTGTCCCTCAGCCCAGCCTGCACCCTCTCCAATCTGGGACCCCTCGAGGGATGTCCGACTGCCCGTTTAGGCCCGATCCCACTGGGATCGGGCTTAAACGGGCAGTCAAACATCCCTCTCACAATCCAGGACTGCTGGCTCCCAACTGCTTGCCTGCCTGCCTTCCTGATTGCCCCTAACCACTTCTGCCTGCTTGCCTGATCACCACCTAACCACTCCCCTGCCAGCCTGATTGATGCCTAACTGCTCCCCTGCCAGCCTGTTTGCCCCTAACTGCCCTCCCCTGCAGACCTGGGTCCTTCCCAACTGCCCTCCCCTGCAGGCCTGGTCACCCCTAACTGCTCTCCCCTGCAGGCCTGGGTCCCTCCCAACTGCCTTTCCCTGCAGGCCCGGTCACCCCCAACTTCCCTCCTCTGACGGCCTGGTCACCCCTAACTGCCCTCCCCTGCAGGCCTGGTCCCTCCCAACTGCCCTCCCCTGCTGGCCATCTTGTGGTGGCCATCTTGTGTCCACATGGGGGCAGCCATCTTGTGTGTTGGAGTGATGGTCAATCTGCATATTACTCTTTTATTAGATAGGATAGAGGCCTGGTGCATGGATGGGGGCCAGCTGGTTTGCCCTGAAGGGTGTCCCAGATCAGGGTGGAGGTTCCCTTGGGGCATGAAGCAGCCTGGGCTAGGGGCCTGTGGTGGTTTGCAGGCCGGCCACGCCCCCTGGCGACCCAAGCGGAGGCCCTGGTATCTGGGGTTTATTTATCTTCTACAATTGAAATTTTGTAGCCTGGAGCGGAGCCAAGCCTTCTGCTCGCTCTGTGGCGGCAGCCATTTTTTGGGGGGATTTATGTATCTTCTATAATTGAAACTTTGTAGCCTTAAGCAGAGGCCTGGGCCTGCCAGGGTGTGAGGAAAGTTTGGCTTCCTCCATCACTGGGGGCAACCCTAGCCTCCTGCTCTTTCCAGCTCCATGGCTGCCACCATTTCTGTTTGGAATTATGTATCTTCTATCATTGAAACTTTGTAGCCTTGAGTGGAGGCCTAGGCTGGCAAGGGCAGGCAGAAACCTTGGCTTCCTCCATTGCCGGGGAAACCCAAGCCTCCCTCCTGCTCTCTGTGGCTGCAGCCATCTTGGTTGGGTTTATTTTGTATATTTGCTCCTGATTGGCTTGTGGGCGTGGCTTGTGGGCGTGGCTTGTGGGTACAGTGGAGTGATGGTTAATTTGCATATTACTCTTTTATTATATAGGATTCTTTTGCTCTGAATATGGAAAAAAAAATTAAAAGCTCTGCTTCTTTAACATCTCCTTTTTTTTATACAATTCAAAACCCAATGCCCTCTCTACTCATATTTGCTCTCTTATCTCCCTCCCCTCCCTTAGAGCTAACAAATACAAAGCTACACCATAGGCACTAAAAACAGAAAAACCTTCCAAAATCAAAATTATCATTTGTAGTTCAAAGAAATTAGGAAAAGATTTATCAATATCTGTGCTTTATCACTTATGGATACCAATGGTTTTCATAAAATTGCCAAGGCAACAAGTACCATGTGGCTATGATCGACTACTTATCTTCCACAAAGGTAAAACTGGAACTCAAAGATCATATAATTATTGACTCAGAGCTAAAAAGGGTGTTAGAGATCATCTTATCCCATGTCCTGAAACCTTAGATGACTCAAAGTTCACCTCTTTTAGTGCTTGGGGTTCATCTATTTCTACTACAAATCACACTACCTTTAAAGAGGACCCATCAGTTAGAAATCATTACAGAAGCAAACACATTGTGCATGGTATTTTCAAATAAATAACCAGTCCTGAGAGCCTCTGCTCACACCAGCCAATGACCCATTTATTGGGAGGGAGCCAGGTAGAATGAAACGGTACTGAAGAAAACATTCTCTGATGGCTCCTGGGAGGAGGCCATCCTTCCACTGCTTGGAGGCTTTCTATGAATTCTACCCAGAAACAGGGTTGAATTAGATTCCCACTGAGATCTTACTTGACTTAATCCTTGGCTTGGGGTTACTAGAGAATTAAGGCATATTCAAAAGAAAATAAAAGGAAAAAATAAGCAGCTGGAGTTGGTATACTTATGCATGCTTCTATGTATATAGACACAATGGTGTAAGCCTGACCAGGACATCTATGATTCATGTCATTTCTTGTACACAGACTTCATCTCAGTTCTTAATGGTTTTCAGTAATAAGCTATTTGCTTAGCAGGGAAAATAAGTGTCTCTCCCTATGACTGCCAACATTGTCCTGGTCCCTGTGCAGAGCATATTTCCTCTTTAAGAACTCAGGCCTGCTAAGTAGGACAGAGCAACAAGTACTGGCATGCAGACAGGAACATGCGGAGTGCCAGCTGACTGATTGTCTCTTTCCCAGGTACACAGAGATGCAGAGAAACAAATAGCACATACACTTGACAGAAGGAAAGAAAGATAGACTGAATATAATGAATTAAGGGGAAGTCATGGATATTAAAAAAGAGAGAATACTCATGGGGTCGGTGAGGGAGGCTGGAGAAGACATTCTTAGAAACAGGGTAGGAATGTCCTCTCTAACAAACTTACATAATTCTTTAAGATTTCCTATATTTATGTTTTTATTCCGCATATTTTGATAATATTTTCCTGCTGATCTATGCCCACAGTTAAGTCAAATCATAAAAAAATAAATGCTAGGATTCAACACAACGTCTAGCGCACACAGGTAAAAGGCCATTGAAGACAGAGATGGGAGTTATGTTGCCACTAGCCAAAAAACATCAAGGATTGTCGGCAATCACCAGAAGCTAGAAGGGAGGCATAGAGCACATTCTATTCCAGAAAGAACCAACCCTAGCAACATTTTAATTTTGGACTTCTGGCCTCCAGAACTGTGAGAGAATAAATTTCTGTTATTTTAAGCCAACTAATGTGTGGTAATTTGTTATGAGCCCTAGGAAATTAATATAGAGATCTAAATGAATATATTTTGAATATACCTTTAGTTTTCAATGTATTTAGACTTTTAATATTATATTGTCATTAGAGAAATGTGCCAACAAGGAAGAACAAAATATTTTATAATATTTTCTGTATTTTAAAGATAGGAAACCAAGGCATAGAGAAAGCGATAACTAGTAATACAACTTTTAGGCAACTGTATTAAAAGCCTTTATTTAACATTATTCTTAATCAGATCATTTGCTGTGGAGGTATTTGTGCATCTTCTCATTTATTCTTAGAAACAATACTCCCTGTGAGATGGGTATTATATTTTCTAGATTAAGTAACAATGTGAGTAAATAACAGAGTTGGATTTGAACCCAGGTCTCTGTAGTCCAATTAAGTCTATGGTTTCAAACAGGGGTCAGAAAACTTTGTAAAGAACCAGATAGCAAATACTTTTGTCTGGCAGGCTAAATGACCTCCTTAGCTACTCTTCACTCTAGTCTTAGTATCTGCAGACAATGCATAAGCAAGTGGGCAAGGCTGTGTGTCCACAAAATTTTATTTATGGACTTTGAAATTTGAATTTCATGTGATTTTTCACTTGCCATGATTTATTGTTCTGTTGATTTCTCCAATGATTTATAAGGGCAAAAATAATTTTTAGTTCATGGGCCATACAAAAATAGGTGGCTGAATTTGTTCTGTGGGCAATAGTTGCAGACCCTTGTTTAACTATAACAAGACAAAGGGGACAGCCATGAAAAATCCTGGGAAGTAAAACTGCAAATATACTCTAATAGAATACAAGGATTTTACTTCATTGAATTTGAAAACAAATACTAGTGTTTTGTTTGAAATGTTTTTCTTTGTAGCATCTCTCTTATAGCAGAGGTGTCCCCTCTTCTCCTTACCAGTGTTAGAGTCAAGTTCAATTGGCCAGTGAGGTCTTCTGTGAAAGAAAAGTGAATAAAGGTTTTGGATATAAGCATAAAGTAGGTGTGGCAGAGGCCAGAATGAGGAAGGATTGGCTCATATTGAGGAGAATGTTACACTAAATCCTGTGTTACCTGGGCCCTAATCCAGAGGGAGTTATCAAAGGATGGCCATGCAGGATAGAGAGGAAGTGGTTTAAAAATGTCAGGTGAGTGGCCCATAGGGAGAAAACAGTAAAAGACAATTTTACAGGGACAAGGAACCAATCTGGAGCTGCCTTCTTGCCTTCCTGCCTTCAAAATACCTGCAATCCAGACATAAACTAGTTGATCCTTAGCTTTGCCTGCAAGAGGAAATTCCACAATTGTTTTTTCTAAGACTTGTCAGTTGACTGCACTCATGACTGATCCTAGATGAGCAAGATGTCTCTGTCCCTTCTTGACTCCTTTCACCCATGTGGATACCACATCCCCGTACTGACAGGCCATCTGGTAAGATCATAGGAGGCCATGGCCTGAGACTCCTACATCTGATGTTATGGGAGCCAGAATGCCTGAGCTGAGAAAATGAGTGATGCCTCTAATTAATATTCTAAATCTGTGGTTTCACCCTCATTGCTCTCTCTCTTTTTCATCACATTTACAATTTTAAATGTAAGATAATCTACCAGCATTCAAAACTTTTTAATTGATACTGACTCAGAAGTAGAATATACTAGTACAGTGAAGCATAGAATTAAAAGATTAAGCATTAAGACTCTAGAAGAAGTGTTCTGATTCCCTCAGGACAATCTGACAATAAACAGAGAAAAGAAAGCTATCAATTTTATTTAGAGAAATGCAGACCCACAAAATTATATTATTTGCTTTTTGTTGTGTTTTCTTTCTTTTATCCCTATTTCCATTATATTTCAAAACTATTTACTTGAGATAAAAATGTATTAAATAATGCAGAGTTTGGTGCAGTTTCAAAAGAACATTTTTTATATAGACACTGCTATGAATACAGTAGCTGAGTATTAGAAAAATGACTTGAGGGAAGATTGTTCTAAAAATACTATTTTTCCAGCAAAAAGGCATACATGATTTAGAACTGATAAACATTTGCTATTACCTATACTTTCATCATCTGTGCTTTTTTTTTGAATAGTTACTTGTATTTTCTAGAAATGATTGTTTACATGCAGTGGTTTCTGCTTTCTTGATACTTAGAATATAACTCAGGTAAACTGTGCAATTGTTCTACTATTGCTTGATTTCCACATAATAAAGACATATGAAAATTTAGAGTTTTCTGTGTTATTTATTCTAGATTTCACATTGTAATTGATTTGTCATTGTTTAGCTCAAAATAAAGAATATCAACATATGCAATATATAAGTTCAAAGATTCATAAAATGATAACATTTCTATTCCACTCATTCAATCACAATGTGTATCAAGAGAAAAGGCACTTTTGATCATTGTCAGTTAGGTTGTTGATTTCCTTGCCTGTTTTAGGGAAGTCATTTTATTAACCTGTTTTGAAGTGGGCAGATTAGAGGACTTTTCAAGCTTTCTTGACAGGGAATATGCATTCTACACCTGAGAGCCCTAGGACCTCAGAGTATTATGAGCTCTAAGAAGAATCTTGCCAAATGTTTAGTCCTCGTGCCACTGATTCTATTATTCGCGCCCCCCCCCCACCCCCCAGAGATAGTATAGAGATGTAGGGAGAAAATCCAGAAGGCCAGGAACAGGGCTAGGTTTCCAGGAGTCCCCGAGGAACATAGAAGTTACATGCCAGATGAGCAAACCCAGAAATAAGTAATTTATTAATTAGTAGCCACTCAGATATTTATTGCAATTTCTATGTGATGAGTTCTCTGCTGGAAATTGGTTTTCTAGTGGTAAATAGAAAAACATATTAGTGGGGATGTGAAAAACACCCTCCCAAAATTATAAAAATCTGTTCATATATATAGTTTGTATATATATTGTATGTCCTATATGTCTATATGTGAATATATAGCATATAAAGTAAAATTATACATATTTCATAGGTGTGTACATATGAGTATATATGTGCATACAAACATAAATATATCAGTATATACATATATAAAGCTTCTTGTGGGCAAGGATCTTTTATTATCTATTGTTAGGAGTAATGAATGAATTTCAGAATGTTAAGTCACTTAACATAAGACAGAAACTAAGGAATATATTAATAATCTGGGGTGAAAGGAGGGGTTGAGAAGAAGAAAAGGGGAAAGAGAGAAAGTGAGCCAGCACACATCTGTTGTGCCATCTTTGGTCAAGATGGCAGATAGGTAAACCTGGTACTAAACACAGTGACATCCAAATTACAACTGAACTATACAACAACCATCATTCAGACTGCATGAAACCTAGCTGAACAGAAGTCACTTAACTAAGGATATAAAGAAGAAGCCACACATTGTCCAGGTAGCTCAGGTGGTTAGAAAATTCTCCCAATACACCAAGGTTGAGGGTTCAATCTCTGATCAGGGCACATGCAAAAATCAACCAATGAATAAGTGGAACAACAAATTGATGTTTCTCTCTCTCTTTCCTACTCCCCCCCCCCCCTCTCTCTCTCTCAAATCAATCACTCAATAAAAAGAAGCCACATCAAGACTGGTAGGTGGGGCAGAGATGCTGAAAGGACTGGTCCCACACTCATGTGTGGCTGATAAAAATCAGGAGGGATATCTCCGCTGCAGAGGTAACCCCTGAGAAGCCAGGGGCTCCAGCCCTACACCAAACCCTTCCCTGGGTTCAGTGCTAGGAATAAAAGTCCCTATAACTTCTGGCTGTAAAAACCAGCAGGGAGCATGGTGAGTGAAACAGAAGCTCCTGGAGTCCCAGGGAGTTCCTTTTAAAGGGCCAGTATACAGATATAGACTCTCTTGCTCTGAGCCCCAGCACTGGGACAGCAGCCAGAAAGACACCAGGGAGATATGGAAGCTGAATTTTTTGGCATCAGGGTGAGAGCTGGATGGGGCATCTTTCTCTGAGACAGAAGTGCTGGCAGAGGCCATTGTTTCTTTGATGACCCATTTCCCCACAGTGCCAGGTGATGGATCTAAGTCTCCATCAAGCTTGGCTAATACTGTTCACCCCACCTTGGTGAGTCCCTAGGAAACTGCCACATACAATTTGTTGTCCCACCCAAGCCCTTTCCAGTGGTTTTTACATATCAATGGCCTGTCTTGGCTCATGTTGCAGACTTTCCTATAATCTCTCAAACAAGCAGCATCTGGCTTCTATGTATCCCATACCTCTGGCTAAGTGGCTAAGGTCTGGAATTAGCAGCAGCCAACTTTGGTTCACAGCTTGGCTTCTACTGGGCACCTCCAAGTTCAGCAGAAGTAGCAGCCATCTGCCAATCTCTTTGTAGCTGATAGCAGGTTTTCTTGAGCAGCTGACTTTGGCTTGCACCTCCTAGAAAGCCCCAGAGCCAGTGCACTGAGTGGAAAGCTTCAGACTATACTGAAGCACTACCCATTCATCTTCATGAGTGACTCATTGAAGGGTAAACTCAGTTAAGTACTGAGCCCCACTGAAGTGAATTCTTCTCTGTGGAGTTGGCCCCTGCACAGTAGGTCCTTCCTGATGGCACAGCCAGTTCTCATAGCCAATTGGCCTGGGGTGGGGGGCAATTCTCAATCAAGGCCCAACTACAACAGAAAGTGTACACAACCCACAGGGAGGTTGCTCCCTGGAGCACCGAGCTCAGGTGACTTGGGAAGCTGCACCACTGGGCCCTAGAGGGCACCTACTATAATAAGACCATTCTACCAAGACCGTGAGACATAGTAGCTCCACTTAATACATAGAAACAAACATAGGCAGTTGCCAAAATGAGGAGACAAAGAAACAGGTCTCAAATGAAATAGCAGAACAAAACTCCAATAAAAGAACTAAATAATACAGAGACATGCAATTTACCAGATGCAGAGTTTAAAACACTGATTATAAGGATGCTCATTGGTCCTAAAAGAAGAATAGAGGAACTTAGTGAGAACTTCAACAAAGAGATAGGAAACATAAAAATGGAGATGGAGATAGAAAACACAAAAAAGAACCAGTGGAAATGAAGGAAACACTAACTGAAATGAAGAATAACTTACAGGGAATCAACAGTATAGTAGAAAAGCAGAGGATCAAATCAGTGATTTTGAAGATAAGGAAGGAGAAAACACCTAATCAGAATAGCAAAAAGAAAAAAGAATACAAAAAAAATGAGGGTAGTATAAGGAGCCTCTGGGAAAACTTCAAGCATATCAACATTCTCATCATAGGGTTGCTGAGAGGAGAGGAGAGAGAGCAAGAAATTTAAACCTATTTGAAATAAAAACATTAAACTTTCCTTACCTGGGTGAAGGAAAGAAAACATACAAGTCCAGGAAGCACAGAGGTTCCCAAACAAGATGAACCCAGAGACCCACACCAAGACACATCATAATTAAAATGCCAAAGGTTAAAGTCACAGAGAAAACCTTAAAAGCAACAAGAGAAAAGCATTTAGGTAGCTCCCATAACACTATCAGCTGATTTTTCAACAGAAACATTTCAGGAGGGTTTGGCACAAAATATTTAAAGTATGAAAAGCGAGGACCTACAACCAAGATTACTCACTTTATCAAGAAAACTATCATTTAGAATGAAAAAACAGATAAAGGGCTTCCCATAGAAGAAAAAACTAAAGGAGTTTGTCACCACCACCAAATCAGTATTATAAGAAATGTTAAGGGTCTCTTTTAAGAAGAAGAGAAAAAAAAGATAAAAATATAAATAACAAAATGGCAATAAATATTTACCTATCAACAATTACTTTAAATGCAAGTGGATTAAATGTTCCAATCAAAAGACTTACTGTGGCTTAATGAATAACAAAACAATACCCTTACATATGTGATTTTGGACTACTTAATCTCTTGTTGACTCAGTTTCCTGAAAACCAGGAAAAATAAGTATTGATGCAAAATAATTTGAAGGACCAGATAAAGGATTTTTAAGTACTTAGTGTAATTTGGGCAATGTTATCTACTGTTGTTTTTCAATCTTTTGATACACACAGGAGTTTTCCATGAGAAGCCCATATTTTAAAAGGATTCTGGGAGGGAATAGCTTAGTAATTTTTATGTCTTTTATAGCAAGAAGCTGTTTTTAATTAGTTATTATTATAGGCTTGGAATATATATGTAACTATGTGCCACTTATGGTCTTTTAGTTGACAAGTGGCACATAATTACATTTGTACTCCAATGCCACTGACACTCTCACAGAGCTTTATATGTGCCCTCCCTGCTAATACTATATAGTTCATTGGGGGTCTGAATACATATAAGTTTTTCTTAATCAAAAAAATCATCATACTCCCCAAAAGAAAACTAGCTGAAGTGTTTGTAAGCTTTAACCAAATTGAAAGGCTAGAGAGTTAATAAAATATTTTGTTTGTAGCTAATACTTAGTCTAAAGCTTTTGTAATTATTTTTTGTTGTTGTGTTTGTGTGGTTTTTGTTGGTTGGATGGTTTGTTTTACATTCATGGAAAAAGACCGTTTACTGATACATATCTTTGATACTAGGTATGTAGCTCATTGTGAAATTAAACTGATCATGTGTCAAGAAGTAAAAAGTTTCCAGAAAACTAACCAATACATTAATGAGTGAAGAGCTTATATACCATGTGAGAAAATTCATATTAGAAAGTGAGACACATTTTAGTGAAAAAATAGTATTTTATTATTACTCCCTTCTTAGTCATGAATATTATTTTGGGACAGACATATCTAAAGATTTCTGAAAATCAAGATGCAGGAGCCACACATGTTCAGTTGCCTCACAAAGCATGTTTAGCAGAGATGTCCTCATATTATTTAATCAACACAGGACTATTCCCTGGAGCACAAAAACATCTATTGTTAATCATAATCTGAGTCAGCATCCTGAATTTACCATTTTTACAAATAAATAGTAGTTTTCTGTATGATTGACCAAATTGATTTTGCCATGACCCAGGTCAAACAAAATAATTGGAAAAAATGTGCAAAACTAATAGTAACAAAAACAATAAAAACTTTAAAAATCTGAAATATGAGATGATTATACAGAAAGCTGATATCTTCCAAGTACATTTTTTGGAACATGAGTTTTTCAAGAGTTAGTGGTGTAAAACTGGCACAAACAAATATGCCTTGTCTACATCACAGCTAATTTTCATACAATATCCAGTAAAAGCATGGAGTGGGGCAGACAAAATTTTGTACTGTAAATTTATACCTTGTTAAGGCCATATTTTTGAACTTTAATTTTCCAAATTAACTCTGAGGATCAGCCTTTCTCTCTTATATTAGAACACTGATGATTTCTGGGTTTAAATACGCTTTATTTAGCTCAGTAGCAAGTTGTTCATTAGACTTTAAAACTCTAACAGGCCATCAAAGCTTTTGTGACCTCTCTAATCTCCTTCAATACTTATTCTTAATCACAACTACTGAAAGTGCCCATTAGCCTTGCAAACATACAAGTGTTTTAACCCACTTGAGGTTGGAGTCATTGTTATGGAAACAACTCTAGGTAATAAATGCCTGACTGCACATATCATTGTGCTAGACACTGATAAATGAATAGAAATGGCACCTTGCCTTCTGGTTTGTCATATCCTCAAAAGAACCCCTAGAGGAATAATCAATGAACAGTTGAAATAGGATGGCCATTTTACATTGGTTTGCTAATATATTTTATTAAAAATATATTTTATTGATTTCAGTGAGGAAGGGAGAGGGAGAGAGAGATAGAAACATCAATGATAAGAGAGAATCATTGATTGGCTGCCTTCTGCACACCCCTTACAGGGGATTGAGCCCACAGCCTAGGCATGTGCCCTTGACCAGAATCCAACCTGGGACCCTTTATTCCACAGGCCAAACCAGCTAGGGTGCTAATATCATCTTTAAAGCAATTTTTAGTTCCTGAGAGATGACTGGCAAAGGAAGTGTCCCTAGAGGAGCCAGGGGCTAAAGGAAACCTCCAGAGATTTCTTATCTATACTAATAAAAGGATAATATGCTAATTAGACCGGACATCTTCCAGAAGTCCTTCCTGACAAAGCCGGGGACTTGGCTGGCCTGCAAACCTCCCTCAGCACCTTGCCCAGGTCGGCCCTACCCCCAATGGGAACCCCGCCCCCCCCGATGGGGGCATGGCCAGCCTGTAAACCCTGGCAGCCCCTCACCCAGGCTGGCCCCACCCCCCAGCAGGGACCCCCATCCCATCAGGGGTGTGGCCAGCCTGCAAACTGCCAGCAGCCCCTGCCCCAGCAGCTCTTCCCCTCAGTGGGCTCCCCCTACACTGATCCAGGACCCCCTTCAGGGCAGACCAGCCAGTCCCCTCCCATGCACCAGGCCTCTATCCTATATAATAAAAGGGTAATATGCAAATTGACCCAAATGGCAGAACGACCAGAATAACCGGTGGACCAGTCACTGACTACCTCTTGGTCCCTTTCCCCAGCCAGCAGGTTCTGATCACCTGATGGCCACCTGCTGTGGGGGTGGGGCTGGCAAGCAGGTGGGAACAGCCGACATCTCGGTCCCTTCCACTGGCTGTCAAGCCCGATCACCCGATGGCAAATGGGGAACTGGGGGTGGGTGGCAGTGGGGGACGGGGCCTGCTGCAGGCAGCTGGGGAAGATGGCCCTGATCGCAGGCCAGGCCTAGGGACCATACCCGTGCATGAATTTCATGTGCCAGGCCTCTAGTAGTGAATAAGAACTCCTTTGCTGGAAGCCTCTCCTTCCCACATTTGAAGTCACATGGTGTCACTGCCTCTGGTTTAAGAACACTGAATTTGTTTAATATGGGTATGAATTGAGAGCTAAGAATATAAATAGTTTGAGATTGGACTGAGGAAGTTTATATTATTAAACACATGTATAAGAAATAAAATATAAGTTTACCTTTATATGCCACTGAAGAGGGCTATAAACAGAGCTTGATCTAGAAATAAACAATGGTCTCTATTAAAAAATGAGACTCAGATAGATTATGATTGAATGGATAGAACCACTGTATGGAGGGAAAGGAGCTTGGACATTGGGGTATTCACACTCCACATCTTCCTGATAGCAATTCAAAAGGTTAAAAGATTTCTTTAAGGCCTCTGTAGCTATCTGTTCACCAGCCAATGACATCCAGAGCTGTGAGATGTATTGTGTAAACCAGCAAGCTTGCCAGACCAATCTGTTTTTATCTGACCCTGTGTCCCTTGAACTATGCCCCACTGTCTCTCCTGGGTAGAGGTGTAAACATTACAGGAAAGAGCAAAATATCCACTTAAGGGCCTGAGTCTACTTCCCATTTTTTTTGTTTGTACCTGACCAACCTCTGGGTAAAATGCTTGGAACAATAAAGATCAGAGGGACTTATTTAGGTTATTAAAATTTTCAAAACTAAACCTATTTATTTAATTCCACTCCATTTCCAAAAACGAGGGAAACGAATTTCACAGACGTGGAGTGACTGCTCAAAGACCAAGGAAATGGCTAAACTAGGAAAAGAGGCAACCTTTTGTGAGTCCCTGGCCAGATTTCTGATTTAGGCTTTAAGAGCTTATTCTGTTGGAACAGCAATGGGCCCAACTGAAAAACAAACTATACTTTCTAGCCTTCCTTACAAATAGAGTGGTTATATGACACAATTCAGGCAAATTGGGAAAGTTCCTAAAAAGAGCAGATTCAGCCAGCTAGGGCCCTCCCTTCTTCTTACTTGGGACATGGTTGTGATGTTGGAGTGCTATCTGCTATCTTGTGCAAATGAGACAATAAGAACATGCTAAGAGAGATTGAAAGAATAGATTTCATGATCCTTGTTAACACTGTGGTACCAACATGACGGACCAGTTTTCCTATCTCTAGACTTATAAATAGTGCACAAGGAAAACAAACCCACAAATTTTTAAGACACTACTTATCAGACATTATTTATTAGCAATGAAAATTAATCCCTAGCTGATATACATAAAGATATAGAGTATAAACATATATGTGTTCATATAAGAACATATTCATTAAAGCCTCTGAGTCTAACTTTTAACACTAGGAATGGATGTTATCTTAAATTGGAACTCTGCCTACAATTGTACAATTACAGGCATATCCCATGGCATAATTAATTCTACCCTTGAGACTGTGTTTGTAGGGAGAATCTGGTGACGAGGCTTCTGGTCTGGGCTCTGCCACTAACTCTCAGGGGTATGTTGGACTAGCTATTGGGCTGCAGTCTTCCCACCTCAAATATTAAGCTTAGATAAGATGACATTTTTAGGACTCGTATAGCCTTTACACCTGAGATTTAACAAGTAGATATTTTTCATTCCCTTTATCTCTATCAATTTGTGATTCCACTTTGAGTATATTTTGGACTAAACAGACTTTTGTAAACTGGGAAAGTTTCTTTTGCTTTGGGGATTTTAACATACTGCTTCATCTCCCTGAAGTCCTCAGCCTCTCCTTTTTGCCTGGCTAACGTTCACTCATTCTTAAGGTCTCAGACTAGATACCAGTTTCTTTAGAAAGTCGTGTTTGATCCTAGAGTGTTACATTTGTCTGATAACACATCTACATTTTCCACAGATTATACATTTCTTGAGGACTGGGGCTATGGCTGCCTTATTGCCATTGCATTTCTAACCACTGATACGGATCCTAGCACAGAGTCCATAGTTAGCAATGAAAAGATGAATAAATGCATGTTTCTGTAGAGAAAAGATATTCCAACTTTCAAATACTGGGCTAATGAACCAATAATTTCCAGTGGAACATATGGCTTATGTATGTGTAGAGGCAGTTTGGCTGGATTAGATATATATATTTACTTATGTATGTATGTGTTGTGGTATGTATAAAATTAAAGACTTTTCATAATATTACATCTTAGGTACATTTTCTAAGTACATACAGGTCCTGACTGGATTAGTCATAGAAATTAATAGGAATATTACGCAATATTTGATGTGGTTTGGACAATAATAGTGTAATTCATAATCGTGGCCTTCAACAGCAACTTTCCTAAAAGTATTTCAAGGAAAATAAAAAGCTCATTTTAATTTTTTTATTTGAGTGAATTTTTTTTAAATTTTTATGAAAAATCCAAATAATCAGTTGAATAAATAAGCAATGAGATGACTGTCTGGTCTTGGATTGAATGCTTTTGGATGGACTATGCCTCACCTCACCAGCAGAATTGAAAATGATGGAAATGTGTTTGCCCTCTGAAAGTTAAATGATGGAAGCAGCAGATTGGAACAGATATATGCAAAATTACCTCTTAAAGACAAAAAAAGATTATACAGCAAACAGAACTTGACAGAAACCTGATTGACTATATTAACACCTTTAAACAAAGGGTATGTTACTCCTAAGGGGATAAAACAGAGATCTAGGGTCTGGTCAGCTGCATGCACAGATAAAGGAAAGTGATAGAGGCCAATCTGGAAAGAGGAGAAATTCAGAGATAGATGTGATGTATGCACCACACAGAGAAAAGAGAGTCATCATTACTGAACTTTATGCATATTTTGTCCGATTAGTAAAACTGCCATTTTTTTTCAAAGAATGAAGCAATGCTGATTTTACACTGATGCCATTAAATATTTGATTTATTTATCTCTCCTTGTTCTGATTCCAGGCTCACCAAGCAACCTGCTGTTTATGATTTGGTGTCCATGTGGGTTCGGCTACAGAGAGTGAGTGACTGAACCTACAGACTTCAAGTATTTTCTGTTTTCACCCAGTGATTTCTGATGATGAATTAATAAAATGACTTTTGATTATGACATGGCTTCTCATGTAGCTTCATTTTAGGAACAGAGTGAATTGATCATGGTAATATGAGTATTATAATTTGCCACTCTCTTATTATCTACACTAATAAAAGAGAAAGATGCAAATTGACCGTACCTCCATGATGCCCACCAGCCAATCAGGAGTATGCAAATTAACCCAACAAAGATGGCGGGTTAATTTGCATACGCAGGCACGGAATGAAGACTGAAGGCTCCGGCCTGAGTGAAGACTGAAGACTGAAGACTAAAGACTGAGGACTGAAGGCTGAAGATGACTGAAGAGGCTTGGCTTCTCCACTGCGGCCAGAGCGGAGAAGCCAAGCCTTGCTGTGGCCAGAGCAAAGGCCTGGATCCCGGGTTCTGGAGGAAAACCGGTGCCAGCAGCCAAGGGAAGGAAGGCCTATTGCACAAATCTTCGTGCAATGGGCCTCTAGTAATTAATAAAGCAGTATTCTGAGGTCTACTCAGATATATGTGGTGTTCTCATATATTTTTAGTCAGTATCAGTCTCCATAGTCTTCTAAGTCCTAGCCAGTGGTCTATAAAGAATCTCTGGGCCTTTGAAATAGAGTTCCAGGATCTAGAATATGGTAACTGAAATAAGCCATTCTCAGACCTAATCAGACTTCCCTCAGAGCCTTACTATTTAATGAAGTGTGGTCCTTGGACTCACCGCATAGCATCCCTGGGAAGTTGAAGACATTTAGGATCTCAGCCTCTACTGCAGAGTTATTGAATCAGTCTGCATTTACCAAGATCCTCAGTATATTAATGTGCCTAGGACAATTTGGGAAGAGCTCCTTTAGAGAATATATACACCATGTTTATCTCTCCACCTCTACAGGCTGATGGGAGACACTCCTTCAGGGGTCTTTCAGACTGGTGCATGATTTTGGGGAATTCTTAGAATGCAAGGTCTTAGTAAATAATAATGAGTAAATGCTCTTTTTTCAAGCCACTTCTTGTGGAAAGAGGTAATGTCTCTCTCTGAGCACGCTTACCGCTGCTATGAAACACTAGGTTCGATAAGCTCAGCAATCTTCTCCTTTAACAGAACCCACAGCAAGTAGAGCATCCATGTAGGCCATTCATGTTGCTCCTCTGTGAATTTGGGGCTCAGGGAACAGATGCAAACATAGAGACATCTGGCTACTGTGAGTAATATAGTCTTACATCTCTGACCCAGGAGTCTTGCATTTTCTGCCAGCAGCCATGAAACTGTGGCAAGTTTATATTAGCTTATAAGTAGGGTAAAATCTCAGACTTCACAGGTATTGACACAGATGCCTTTTACCTTTCTTAGCATAGTTGCCTAAAATAAAGTGTTAGGAGAACTAATTTCTTATCTAAGTTCTACCATTAACTACCTATGCCAAAGAATTGCATTTTCCTCTTCTCTATGAAATGAATTCTTCATGTATGAAATGAGAGGTGAGAAGAGAAGGATGAAGGGTTGATGAGAGTTTATAGATGCTTAGTTTCTTAAGGGCAGGTAGTACGTATTAATAATTTTTTGTTATTGTTCTCCCTTCTAAGATTCAGCATATTTTTTGAATGTTGGAAAAATCAATAAATATATGCCCTATTTTAGCTCAAGGGACTTGAGAATCTCTTATAGAATCATATTAAGTTATTTTCCTTACTCATTATACTTGGGAAAGAAATAGAAAGATATTGGTCGAAGTTGCAGTTATGTAAAATAATCAAGTAAAGAGAGCTAATGTACAGCATGACGACTATCTATAATAATAAAAACATAATATGCTAATTAGACTGGACAGCCAAATGACCTTCCAGATGTCATTCCGGATGAAGCCACAGTGGCAGGGGCTGAGGCAGAGGTGGTTAGGGGTGATCAGGCAGTCAGGCGAGGGGTTAAGGGCAATCAGGCAGGCAGGCAGATGAGCAGTTGGGGCATTAGGCAGGCAGGCAGAGTAGTTAGGGCAATCAGGCAGGCAGGCAGGCAGGCAGGCCAGCGGTTAGGAGCCAGAAGTCCCGGATTGTGAGAGGGATATCCTATGGGATCGGGCCTAAACTGGCAGTTGGACATCTCCCAAGGGGTCCTGTATTGTGAGAGGGTGCAGGCTGGGCTGAGGGACACCCCCCCCCCATGCATAAATTTTGTGCACCGGGCCTCTAGTGGATAATAACACTGTATTAATTGCTGGGAATTTGCTAAGAGAGTAGATTTCAGATGTTCTCACTACACACACAAATTGTAACTATGTGAGGAGATATGATAATTAGTTTGACTGTAGTAATCACTTCACTATGATTGTGTGTACAAAATCATGTTGTATACATTAAATATATATATATATATATATTAATAAAAATTTTAAAATACTACAGTTTTACTTGAAAAAAAGAAGTGTAAGTGGTGTACAGATTTTGGGAAGCATTTATAAAAGAAAATGGTGAGACCTTCTCCTTCTCTTTGTTCTTCCTGCAGTCTGAAGTGTAGATATGATGCTTTAAACTGGAGGGCATACCTTGGCCCATTGAAGGAACTGGAGAACAGATACTGCAAAGTGGAACAAAGTCATTCGAGGAGGCCATGTCATTTATCTTATGAGGCCATGCGAACCTTGGACTCTGTTTCTTTCACATGAGAGAAATAGAGTTGTATTTTGTTTAAGTCATTATTTTGTGTTCGTCATTCACAACTATTCCCACCCCTAACACTGATGCTTCAGAAACATTATCTAGAAAGTTATTCACAGATTTAAAAAATTTGTGTCAGTTCTTTACAAGTCTCACAAGATTTTAATTATTAATGAATAAAAAATGATAAATTAGTTTACAGAAGACTTTTTCTCTACTGGTAGAGTCTCTAAGCATTTTAGTTCCATAGATTTTTAATGGTAAAGTAGAATGTAGATAAAATGACTTGCTTTTGTTTCTAGACATTTGTTTAGACATTTAGTTTCAAAGTTCATTTTAAATAAGACAAATGTTTAGAATTCTATAGCTTTAAAGGATCATCTATAAAGAAGCCTATGACATGGCTGAAACTATCAACAATGTTTGGGACAACGAGCTCCTATCTGATGGTGTTTTAGAATGGATTATAACAATTATAAACTATACACATAATAATGGTCATGAAGAACTGAAATCAATATTAGGCAATTTTTAATCTAGCTTTACACACACACACATACATACTGTTAAATTAATCATCTCTAAACATTATAATAGAGTCCAATTTATTGTTTTCTATTTACATGGAAACCAGCCCAGTTTCTAGTCTGAAATTGTCCTGTATAAACTTGTCACTTTGCTGCATTTTCCTCTATAAATAACAATAACAACAGCATAACATTGTATTTTTCAAAACTGTTAACAATTAGGCTACCTCACATTGAACTCAACTATTATAAATCACAAAGGGTAATAATGCTGTCCTTTGTATTTAAAGAGAATGATTCTGAATCACCATCAGCAGAATACTTGCTAGGAGCTATGGTTTTGTTTATTTGTTTGCTTTTTAGTACCAATACTCTCTCTGAACTCCTAAAGCCCTGCTTATCTTATCTAGACAGAGCACTGAATTACAATTTGCCTTTTCTCATTTGGTACTTGAGACTAGAAACTAAGTCTGATCTCACAACCAGCCATATTCATAAGTATTTATATCAATAGTGGGGTTGAATTTGTGCTAAAAAAATCTTAGCTCTCTCATCTGGGGAAAGTACATATTATGCCAGATATTTCACTGGAAAGAAGAGACTGTAACTAAATTGGTAAAACTACCTTTATGATCTATTTTCTAATACATGGAAATAATTTTCAAGGGTAGCTATCAGCTGTTATTGTGACATTACTAATCACATGATTCTCGAATCAGAAAACAATGTAGGATAGTTTTCCATGGGTTCATTCAGGGGCAAGAAAATTTAACTTTATTATATATAGTACATAGAGATAAACAATTTTGCTCCTAAGTATCTTTGGACAGCTTCTTGCCACATACTGTGTAATTGGAAGAAAAAAGAGATGAGACCAAACTATTATAATGCTCATTACTGAATAGATTAACAATATACTAGAAAACAAATTAGGGGAGGAGGGTAAAGTTTAAAAGGGTTAAAATTTTATTAAATAGTTCAGTACTAATTATTTTATTATTTGATCAGCACAATAGGTCAACAGAGTAAACTAAGTGTTCTTCCTTTAAGTAAAAATTGGCACAAGCATTTATGATTTTCTAGAAACATTTAAGGAGGTAATACATGGGTATATATATCTGAGGAGGGCCAAAAGTGGCAGAAGAATTAAGGCTCAGACCAAAAGTAGTCTTTATGTTAGTAACCGAGCTTGTTTTACATGAGACAACTTAAGAACTAAGGTATTACATAAATTCCAGGAATGATTATTTGTCTCTTTTGTAACTAACATTTAAAAAGCTATCAGTAGTGTATAAAAACAGTTTTTGGCTGATGACACTTCTAGAACATGCTAAAGAAGGTATCATTTGTTTACAAGGCCTTTCATGAGCCAGCATCTCCCTTCCTCCCCATCTTCTCATCTTTCCACATTTCCTTCAGTTGTCGTTTGTGCTCCAGCCATATGGAGTTTTTTAATCATTCATAATCTCTCTCTCTCTCTCTCTCTCTCTCTCTCTCTCTCTCTCTCTCTCTCTCTCTCTTTCTCTCCCCCTCCCTCCATCTCCCTCTCTTTCTCTTTCTCCCCCGCCTCTACAAAGTGACCACATTTTGTGGTAACTAGTTGTGCTCCCAACCTCCCCTTTCAGCATAGCAGTCTTCAGAAGGTTAGGAATCAAATATTATTAGCTTACCTTTATATTTCCAACATAGCACAGGACTAGGCATTTAGATGGTCAATACACTTAATGAGTGAATACATACTGACGTTTTAAAATGATGACATATGCCTCAAGGAATGCAGCCTGTAAACTATGGTTTTCTAATTTTAAACAAAAAGAATGTAAAAATGAAATAATAAAAATTTTGGGGGAGTGATATAAAACACACACACTGATCCCACCTATATAAAAAGCAACTTTTTTTTCTTTTTCTCTTTCTTTATCTTTAATGTTGAGAGTATTAAAGCAACTTAATGTGTATTCCTTTGACGATGGACTGATTAGAGGAGAGATAACATTGGATCTGAAATAGATTGTGATGTTAATATAAGACTGAACACTTTAATGACTAGGTGATATATTTGTCTTTCTGTTTTCATAGGATTAAGACATTATAAGACAGCATCCTTTGAGGCTTTACAACGTTAATTTTAAATGTTGCTTAAAAATTCACATGGAGTGGGAATGAGGCATAGTGGTAGAGTCCATTTTAAGAGGCTGATGTTTTGTGTTGCAGCAAATGTCAACAAGGAATGTTTTCTGCATGTGTGGGCACTTAGGTATGCGTGAGTTTATTATGAAGACAGAATGAAATCCCAGTTGTATTGGGGCTATCATATGAGTTTGAAGAGACTGAATCAAATCATCCCTACCTTACAAGAAAGTTCAAGCGAGTACAGCTATAACAAGGGTGACTGGCGCTATGGAGGAGAGAAAGAAAGGGCAACTAATGAATCCCTAGGAGGTGCCAGGTGCTTTACCTACATCCTGTTTAATATAAGCTATTTCCACCTCTAGGTCAGCAAAGTAGAAAGAGATGTAATAACTCAAAACTCCCTTATAATTATGTAATCTTAATTATAAATATATAAAATAGGTACATAGGGATAGTAAGGTCTGTGTGAAAATAAAAGTAGTTTGTGAGAAGGGTAGATACTATACAATTAATATGCAACACAAGGGATAAACATAAAAAAATAGATATTTATAGTGAAAGCCTGCTATGCCCTAGAAGAGTGTTTGCAATGTTATTTTGTGCCAATCTTAATAAAATATTTTGGAAAGGAAGAGAGGGAGGTGTTGTCATAGAATGCAATGTTATGGAGACTATAAAAGGTTCGTTTGCTTCCATTACAGTAAACATATTCTTTTTTCAACTTCTGCTTCTGGAACTATAAAATTCAATATATTTCTGACATTTTTCTATATCTAATAGCACAATATTACATTGCCTTATTTCCCCTCATTAATTTTCATTTGCCCTAAATTTTAGTACATGTATTGAAGGATTAGAACTCTTATTTTCAAAGTCTGGAGAGATTCTTTGGGAGAAGCAACGTTTTCTCAAATCCAAACAAACATAAAAATAAACAAAATATCCTTTGGGCAGTCAATTCTGTGACTAAGAGAATATTTTTAAAAGTAAGCCTGATTTTTCCTGGGGAACATATGAGACAATCTTCCTGCAAATTTCAAGCACAACCGAGTTGCTTTCCAAATTGGCCATTTGCACTCCAGGGCTAAAGCTGAAACAGTGCACAGAACTGCCTGAGTAATTCAATTGCAGCAGAATCAATGCAAGTGTGAATGCTGCCGTGGTCAAAGGTTGGCCCTTGGGCTGCAACTTAAATCATTTTGGGGTAAGCTAAGTTTGATTACATTTTCAGTGATGAAGCTTTCAAAAGCCATGTTGAGCTTGCCTATTCAGAAACTGTTTAGTTCTATACCAAATCCACACTCCTGGTTAGAGAATCATCTACTTATCTGTTTTGGTAATGATTAAGTCCTGGAGTTGAGGAAAAATGAGAGAAAGAAAGAAAAAAAGAGGACATAATTCAGAAAGCAGAACATAAATAGCAGACAAGAGCCTGTCTCTAATAGTATGTGAGTCAATGATGGTTTTTGTCTTTTGAAACAAGAATATGAAGGGCAAAGGAATCAGGGAGTATGCTAACAAGGAAAAGAAATGTAAATAATAGATGGGAGATGATTATGATAGTATTATGTGTCAGTCTAAGGATATTTTGGCATATAAGACCTATGCTTTCAGGTGCTGCTGGCAGGAGGGATATTGGGGAAATACAGGTGGTTCTGAAGTATGAAGCAAAATGGGTGTAACAAAAGATGTCAAACATGGACTCCAACAGGCAATATGCTAGCTTGAGAGAAATAAACCCTTTCAATTTATCTTTTACCAGCAGAGCCAAGACTGCAGGTTTGTGCAACCATAGCTTATGCAAGTCTCCTTAAAATGTATTTACTCAGTTAAATAGTTTGATTATAGATATTATCTACATTTGGGTAAGCATATCATTATACCATAAACCACAGGGCTCCCAAGATGTTATGATTTATTTTTGGAGAAAATATAAATTTCCCTACAGGTTCGACCACTAGTTCTTAAAACATAGGCTATCATCCCGCCAGTTTTAGGAAAATATGTTGTTATATCTTGAGTCATGAAGTACTTTAGAAACCCAGTGATTCCTTATAATTGGACAGAGCAGTACTCTAATGGTTCTTTGACAAGAAAGATGATCAGCCTCACTAATTAGGCTGCTCCACATGTGCATTAATTGGATTGATTAAAAAATTAAAGAAAGTAAATGGAAGAGCATGTGACTGTCTAGTGCATTTTAGAGCTGAGAAGCCTAAGTTACCTCTTTTCCTTAAAAACTGCTGGGAGAGAAAGCTTATAAAAAAGAACAGAATTAGAAACATCCAACCTACTAAACATGTCTGGCCATGCCATAGGTGAAATAACATTTCTATGCAAGCACATCTGGCTTGATTTATTCAAATCTTACTTAAGAACTAGTATATTTGGTGGATATCTAATTTGCATCTCTGGAGAGAAATCTCCAATGAATTATATTTATAAGTAAGGAAATCAAGACCATGCTGAATGGACACATTCAATAAAGATATGGCATTTTAAGTCCCTTCCCCAGCAGCTTTATGGCTACTAAAATGGAATTTACAACATTTTAGAGAAAGCATGGTCCACTAAAATATCATTGCTTTCACAATTAATTCTTTCTTTTTTTCTTAAATCTGAAACATCAACACAGGGGGAAAAAAAGCCAATTTCACTTTATTTTTTATTTTGGTGATATTCTCTATTAATTATGCTTGACATCGCCCAAGGAGAAGTGGGAAGTTTTATAATAATGTCATTTAGTACTTTGTAATAATCAATATATTCACACATATTCTTGAATTTTATAATAGGGGCCGCATTTCCATTTTTTAGAAAAAGAATCAGCACAGAAGTGAAAGTGAGAGAGTAGCTCAGATCTTATCATCTGATCAAACTATTAGATCAAACTTCAAATCTAGTCACAGCTGCAGAGAAAGCAGTGCATGATGGGTAAATATTCTTTAAGAGACTTCTTAGAAATAATGGGAGGGAATCTCTCACAGGACCTCTAATATGCTCTGTCAGAGTAAAGGCTGGGAAAGGCACTACTGAAGTAGAGGATGGTAATTTTTTTTTGTTTTTTTTTTTGGCTAGAACTATTGGCATATTTTTATTTTTTCGATGTCTTAATAGGCACAACTCTCATTTTATAGGGTCGTGTTTGGGCCTAGTTTGTTATAGGGTTGGAGCTTTGTGAAATAAAACAGCAAGCACAAAGGTCTATTCTAGTGCCTTTTCATAGGTTTTTGGGCAACAAAATTGAAACTGTGAACATGAAGGAAATTTCCCTGAAGAGTAAAAATCTTTGCAGAGATGACATGATTAGGCCAGCGGTGCTATTGAGCTAAACTTCATGGAAACTCACCGCAGAGCAAAACACATGAAAATACAATTCTTTCTGTCAATAAAAAATAATTTTGAGTTCAACAACAAAAATGTACAGAAGGGAAAAATATTGGCAGCATTTCTACTTTGCTAAGGAGTAAATATAACTGTTTTGAATAACAATCAATAAATACTATTTTGAAGCATATATAGATTTCTTAGAACCTTAAAGCATTAGAACTGAAAGAGAACTTGGAGAGCAGTTATTCTCATGTCCTCATTTTATAGATGAGGAAACTGAAGCTAGAGAGTTAATTATCTCTACAAGTAAAGGCCAGAACTTAAATAGTCTGACTATTAAGCTAGGGATCCCAATAAATTTTTATGGTTAAATTTGAAACTCCTTTTGCTTTTTCTATATCTTTTTGGTACCTAATTCCCACACGGCTGCTACATTTTAAGGCTGATCAATGACAGCGGCAAATACAAAAGCTCCCCTCTCTCTTTGGCATTTACTGACCCTTTGTCAGCTATGGGGTCGTATGTACAGTCTTAGTACCTTGAGGATATAGCTGTCAAATTGCCTCTTAACCTGAGAGAAACACATTAGTAGAGTAATTAATCTTGTACAACCTTCTCCATCAACCTGACTACTTTTTTCATCATTGCAAGTGGATGCTTATGTGCATGGCTGATTTAATGAATAATTCTAATAGAAAAGACAATATCATGGTGATATACATAAGTGCATTAATAAGTGAATCAAAGAACCAGTGCTGTTCTGGGATGCTCGGTGAGATAAAGTTACACAGTCATTGAGGTATGTAGATCTGGGCGTCTTTTGGTTTACCCTTCAGAGTTTGGATTATACATAACAGAGAGGAAAGGAAAGGAAACTAACATTTAATGAGCACTTCCTTTGAAGTAGGCACTATATCTTGGTCACCTTATATATCCGACCTCATTTAATCTTCACAAAAATCCTATAAAATAAGTTTTTCCCCTCTTATTTTATGGGTGAGATGACTGAAGCTTAAAGATTGGGGTTGAGAGAACTGCCAACATCCTGCAATGTGGGATTGTGATTTCAAATCAGATCTGTTTGATTCCAAAGCTTTTGGTGGTTGGCTGTAAAGTGGAAAGAACACTGGGAGTAGAAAAATATAAGTTACATTCTAGCCTAGGTCTGCTGTGACAATGTATAGCCTTGAGTTCTGATTCACCTTCCTTGGGCCTAAGTTCCCTCACTTACAAAGAGAAGTCTAGACCAGGAATTTTAAAACCTAACTTTCTGACCCTGACTGGTTTGGCTCAGCGGATAGAGCATCAGCCTGCGGAGTGAAGGGTCCCAGGTTCGATTCTGGTCAAGGGCATGTACCTGGGTTGCAGGCACATCCCCAGTAAGAGGTGTGCAGGAGGCAGCTGATCGATGTTTCTCTCTCATCAATGTTTCTAACTCTCTATCTCTCTCCTTTCCTCTCTGTAAAAAATCAATAAAATATATTAAAAACAAAACAAAACCTAACTTTCTGGAATGCTATAACTTTTTGATAGGCCCTAGGGTCACTGTATCATTTGATACAGAAGGAAAAAAGAGGGGATTTTCCAAGTTTACCACCAAATGAACCAAAGTAATCTCAATTTTATATTTGTTATATAAAAAGATTTGCATAAAGTTTTATTTGGAGAAAGAAAGGAATTCATTGGTTTAAAAAGTTTGAAAAAGATTGACTAGGTAATATCTGAGACTTACTTTAGCTATAAAGTTAAGACAATTGACATGCATAACTAAATCTCTGTTAGTATTTGTATTTGGTTTTCACTGATGGCAATTTGGCAAGCCGGGGCAGCATAGGTTCCAACAGTTATTCTGTTTCAAGCTGTTGGGTTACTCACGAATGGCACCGAAAGACCATTTTGTGTGTGGCTTCTCAAAACACTGTTCTAGGTTTAAGGTTGGGAGGGAAAAAATCCTCTATTGTTTTTTTTTTGCTCACATTCCATTTCAGCAAATTTGCTTGCATCCAATAATCAGTCTGTATTTCTGTTTAGTAGAGTGAAATTCCATTGGCAGATTTAGATATATCAAAATCTACCTACAACAGCAAACCTGATTTTTGTCAAATATTTTTTACTAAGACATCCACAAAAGACTTCACATTAACATAAAGCTATGAGGATAAAACAAGTTGCCTCACACAGCATGCTATCTTCAACAATCATCAAGTCTAAATTTATTACTGCCTCTTTCAACCAAAACCCCATCTTTTTTAAGTTGCAAGATGAGAGATCAATTTCAATCTAAAACATAAATCATTCAGATTTGTGGTATCACCTTTCACATGGAATCAAGGTTCATTATAATAGTCAAAAATAACAGAGAGCCATACAATTGCTAACTGGCATGGGGGACATTTGCAGCAAGCAGAGAGATGAAATATTACTTACAAGGGCACAGCTGGTTCCATATTCAACAAATCAGTCAAAAAATAACGTTTGCCTGCATCAGTCAGATCTAAACAGGGAAAAACTGTTATGCTATCCACATTCTCACTTTCTCCAATAGCCTCTTCCATTTTCCTTTCAGATATAAGCTACTGAGATATATATCAAAGAGGAGGTGTCCATCAAATTAGAAATATTTTCTAACATGTGAGGAGATTTTCTAGAAAGTTATATAGCACTGATTGTATAAAGCATTTAAAATTGGAACTTCATTATTATCTCCACAGGGTTGCCAAGGCAAGAAAAAGACAGTTTGTGTGGATCCTTTGGATATTTTATATGTAATATTTCTTAGGCAAATGTTTTACTATATGAATAAATGTGTGTGTGTGTGTGTGTGTGCGTGCCTGTGTGCCTGTGTGCATTAGAACTTATCTTCCAGCAAAATATTTGACACCACACTTTTGGGAACACATTAATTGGGGTGGGGGTGGCATCCACACATTGTGTTAATATTATTGTTATCTATTTTGGACTGTAAACACTCTGCAAATATTAAAGCTTGAACTGTCCCAAATATTTTCTTATATTAGGTTTCAGGAGAAGGTTGTATTAAACTGAAGTTATGCACATTTTAAGCACTTGGTTTATGTAGTTAAGATCTCCTCCTTCTTAGTTAATTTTTTCCTTTTTCCCTTTAGATTTTGGGTCTTTTAATACATGTTCTATAAAAAAAATCTGTTCTTTTGTGAAACTAGGAAATGAAGCATATATCAAAAGTCTTACTTATACTAGTAGATGTCACTTTTATTGGTTATTAAATTACTGATCAAAAGATGGTGTACATTTGATTAACTGGACCCATAGATGGCAGGATGGGACCATGCAGTTTACATTCTTTAAGGAGAAGACTTAGAGGAATCATCTCTTTCAGTTGCTCAGGTTCAGGAAGCAAAAAACACAGTTGAAAATAATAATAACATACCAAATAATTATGAACCCCAATTTTTACTTAGCAAAAATATTGTCTATGAACAATTGGTACACTGTCACCCATTGTTAATTTCGTTAAAACACTTGTTCCCCGAGGCTGATCTACAGATGATTTATAGTGACTCAGAATATTTTCATCCTCTCACTCTCTCTTAAACACACACACACACACACACACACACACACTCACTGGCACGCACGTGCATGCGCACACACACATGCACACACACAAATATTTTTTAAATGCAGACATATTTCAGAAATTTCTTGATAGACAATCTAAAAGATGAGGGCTCCATTGTATACTAGCTTTCCTATAGTTTTTTTTCATGATACAGTTTGTTTTCCTCTTACTTGATAAAGTATATACCCTACCTGAAATAGTTACATAGATGAAATTACTAACTTCTGTACTTGGAACTACAGTCTCTCTTATAATTACAGTCTAAGGCCTGCAGGCCATGGAAGGCAAAGGCATTGAATCATATTAAATCAAAGCCTTTCTTCTTTACCTGGGACCAAAGAAGCATGTGAGAAAAGAGGCAAATTGGAATGAGGGAGGCTTGCAAAACAGCAAGAAGCATGGCACGTGTAGTTCACCAAAGACTGACATTTTTGCATCTTTGTAGGTTAGAGACTTATTGGTAGACACACAGCAATTGGGCCTTAAGAAACCCAAATCAGACCAGCTGCTGAGGCATCAAGGCAAATCATCAACCTGTTTTCTTCCTTTCATAGCCTAGCCTGTAGAGAGAGAAACTTACTGATGTGTTTCTGCTTCCTCATCTACTTATTTAACCTTAATCTGTAACAATGTGGCATCAAATCCCAGTTTTCTATAGAAACTGGTCTGGTGAAGATCACCAATAACTGCCAGTTGTCAGAGACAGTGGTTGATTTTCAGACTTTCTCTGACCTGATGTAGCATCATCACTGCTGACCTTCCCTCCTTTTGAGCTGGCCTCCTTCCATGGCTCCACAGTACTGATCTTCCTCTGGCATCTCCATTGACACATGCTTCTGTAGGATGCTGTTCTTTCTCTGCACACTCCTCCGTGCTCCTGATGTTGATTTTGCTTGAATTTTGGCCCTTGCTCATCTTTTCAATCAACTAAAGCTATGTAAGTTTTAAGTACTTGGTAGTCTCATAACTGAAACAACCACTTTTATTGTGATAACTTCCTAATCATCTCCATTCTCGACTTCATATTCAGCTACCTAATGAACATCACTTCCAACTGATATGTCTAAAGTTGAACTTATTTCTCTTCTTTCAATCTCTACCTTCTCCCCAGATCTAAAAGTGCTAATTTTCCTATCGTGTTCTATTCTGGTTAATGCTATCCAAATTAACTGTTGGGAGTTACCAAGATTCCTACAATTGCCTGCTATTCTCTCCAGATTTGGAACTTATCTAGAGTCCTACAATTCCCTTTCTAGTCTCTATTCACTCACTCCTCTCTCCTAATTATCTCTTCCCTCTCTCATTCCTGCTCCTCTTTGTGGGCAATTATCTTCTTTTGCCTTTATTATTGTAAATCTATAGCTTTCCACATTGCCTAAGAACATCTTTCAGAAACAAAATCTGTTTATATCCTTTTTTTCATTCTCCAAAACCAGGATAAAGTCCAAATTCCTTCCTGTCCTAATTCCACCACTTCATCAAGCCTAATCTCACAACAATCTCTTCTTCCACATTTTACTCTAGTCATATGTCTTCAAATGTGTCATTATTTCATACTGCAATGTCAGAGCTGTTCCATATGAGAGTCTCTCTCTCTCCCTCTCTCTCTCTTTCTACACACACACACACACACACACACACACACACACACACACACACAATACCATTCCAACACCCAGGCTCAACCCAATCACATCCTTAATTCAAAGGTCATATCCCCTCTATACCTTGCCCTGAGTCATTGAGACTGACTTGATCATTCTCTTATTGTGCTTATAATTGTTGTTGAATAAATTCTGTAGAGTTCTGCCTCTAAAAATAAGACAGTGATGACTAAAATGGTACTTGAGCTATGACTTAGTCATAATGCATGTAATGATATTACTTGCTCTAGAGGACACTACTTTGATGACGCCTGAGACTGAATTATCAGCCACTTCCCTACCCTACTACACTACCATTGACTATATTGCATTAGTGTCCTGTGTTCTTGCCCCCATTCTATCATGTGGCTAAGAACTCTTTGAGGATGGGATTCTAGGTCTATTAATATTTTATTTCCAACATCTAGCATTTAGCACAGTGTTTTGAATATTATAAGCAGTCAATATGCGTATTTGAAGAATGAATGTTGCTACTGAATGGTCTGAGCCTGAATAGAACAATTGTTTCAGTTCTGTATTTACTCTTTGAATTTTTTAAATGTCTGAACTTCTATGCTGCAAACATCATATTAATCTGGAATTAGTGCCACAAAGTCTGGTTTGTGTATTGAGCAAGTAATGAGGTTATACTAGTAAGCTAGATTGGGACATTATTTCAAATTTGCATGCCTTCTCTCTGCCAGCAAGGGTTTACCATCTAAACACTCAATAAAGTACTATCAGTCAATCATCAAATAAGGTCAGCCATATACATATAACTTTTTGAAATAAAGTGAGTGCTCTTGGGGGTTATAATAACAATAGTTAAGATTTATTGGATGTTTACTTTAATACAGGATGAGTAGTAAATGTGTCCTGTTTACTTTTTATTCTGGTGGGAGCTATCATTGCCCTCATTTTATAAATGAATTAACTGAGGCTTTGACACATTTCATTAACTTAACCAAAATCACACATAATTAATGTGGTAAAACTGGCTCAAACCAAGACTTTATTGACTCCCTTTATGTGAAACATACACACTTAAACATTTACACAACAAAAAGTGCTACATTCCATTTTGATGGTCTTAGTTATAGCAAAACTCTAAATTATAATTTATTGTCTTTTGTCTTCTTACTGATCTAGAATATGTAGGTTATTACAAATTAGGAGTAAATTATAATAGCCTCAGGATTACTCTAAATAGTTATGGATGGAGAGCTGATTCCCAGTGGCTACAGCTCTATTGAAATGCTATTATCAACCAGTTAGAGTGTTTATACATATAAACCTATGCTAGGTAACTCACATTTTATTACCCTGTTTTTGAGCATATTAACTATTTAGAAATACAAATCATGAAAGCATGAAAATCTGATTATTCATGGCATATTCCAAATATCACCATGTATACAGGGGCAGACCCTGGGTCTACTTCTCCTGGATAAGAAGATGGGAGAGTCAGCTTTACATACCCCTTAAGTATAAAAAGGGCTAATCTTCAGTAACAGGTTAAAAATATATATATATTTAACAAGTCACAAGCCAATATTAGGTCAGCTTAGACTGGCTTCTAGTCTTGGATCAGTTTAGAAATTGAAGACCCTCCCACTCACAGACCTTGTAAAGATATGACAGGAGTTCTTATCAAGGGACACATTGCTTTCTCTCCAGCTAGCATTGTACAACTTTTAGGAAAGCCGCCTTTCCCCATGCAGTTTGCAGATTCACAATGCTTGTGTTGGATAACTTTACCATTCCAAAGAGATTTAAATACCATAAAAATATTCTTAAACATCCCCAAGTTTCATTTTTGTATATGTTTTTAGTCAAATATGGACCCCATTCACCTTTCATGTACTTATATTTGCTATTTAATATATGTTGTTTATATCTAAACATTTATCCTCAGAAAGAGTTTTTATAAATTAAAGAATAGAACTTTAAATTATTAAAGAAAACTTGATAAAAACTACAAGATGAACAAAATATTACATGTTTGTTCTTTCAAAGGGTATGTTGCAAATGACACAATTTACCTCTTACTCCACTGATGGTTTTACATTCATGGTGATGGTGAAATGTAGGAATGAAAAGCTTGGGCTCCAAAGCCAGACTGTCAGGATTCAAGTTTTTTCTTTGGCTTTATTATTTATTAACTTATTAAGCATTTGACTTTGGCTAAGCTTTTAATCTCTCTTTATCTTAGTTTCTTCATCTGTAAGAGGGGAATTATAAAATTTATCTTTTTAGGTTGTATATGAATTAAATGGGCAAGTTCATATGAAGAGATTAGAGTAGGATCTGGTCCATAGTAAGCTAACAATAAGTTCTGTGACATGATTTTATATATCTAGAGATTACAAATGCACATTCTACAGCTAAAACTCAGTTAATTAATTTATTCAATATCCTTTCAATCACTTACTCAATGTTGAATTCATTTATTCATTAAAGATTTGCTGATTGCCTATTAAATATTAGGCACTGTATTGATTATATGAAAGATAAAATATTAGCTATGACTCTGTCTTCTCAACAAACATAATATGGCAAAGAGATGAAAATACATAAAAATAATTACTGTACACAGGAATGCAATAAGATCTTTAGATGAAGTTGTCCAAGAAGAGTATTATATATGAATATTTCTTCAGACTTCAAGGGCTATGTTCATAATTATAGACAATGTTGATTGCATATTATGTCTTTAATAACAAGTAAAACAAATTGGTTTGTATTTCATAGCACCTCTTAAACAGGAAGCCAGTGGCAAAGAGAGAGTGAGATCATTGAAGTCCATCCCAAAGATACCACGTTTAGAAGCTTTTTGAGCAGAGCTTCACTTCCAGATGACTGTGTTATGGTCCCCAGAGTAAAATGAACACTTAAATAAGTGTCATTGTTTCTAATTTGTTGCATTCACGAATGCTTCAATTTTAAATATCAGAATGTGACTTAGAAATTTAAATAGCAAAAACTTAACATATTATTAAGTCTTAAATTTTCTTTACTTTGCCTTTCTAATTCAGTTATTCTTTCAGATTCTTGAATATTTAAGCCATTTAAAATATTAATAGCATACCAAAGAAATACCAATATTTACATTAATTTGGAATTCACAGTACTCTATAATATTTTCAGTGCTTTATATTATTCATAATTACACTAAAGAAAGCATCCTCATGGAAGGAACTCACGCAAGTATAAATGCCTATTGCATGACAAGCAATGCTTTTCTTTCAGAGTGGAGATAATAAAATATTAAGTAATATTAAGCTGGTAAAAGAAATGAGGTAATATTTGAAAAGTGTATATAGAACAAATAATTTTTGAATGACTGTTTTTTTATTAACAACAAACTGATATATATATATTATTTAACATCAGAGGTTTTTAAATCATGGTAATTCAAAGTTTACAAATCATAAAACTTCTTATTATAGTAAATTTTAAGTAGTAGGACTATTATACATCCCATCCTCATTTCTCCAAAATGGAAATGATCATGTCTGTGATTAACTAAACAATATTTGCATTTTTCAAAGACAGCTTAGGATCATAGGATGATATCATAAATATAGACATCAGGTTTCAGTAAAAATATAAGAGATAAGGATGATTCAGCTAACTATGGAACTGAAAATACAGTGAATTCTCTGTCATCTCCTTTCAACATTTTGAAAACATTTCATTTCCAAATCAGGAATATCTAATGGTTACAACATTTTGTTGTTGATTCAGCTACTAAAAAGCACTAAAATGAATTGCAGGAGGAAACATTATAATAGGTTGCAGACCCCTCAACTCATCCATGTGTTGGCTCTTGTGTTTTCATTTCTAGCCCTTAAGAACTAAGATATATACTTTATTATAAATACAGTATCTATTTTAGTAAAACCTTAAGTTGTATTCTAAAATACACTTTTGAGTAAAAATCTTCTCTTTATAGATAAAATATTTTGTATGTCATCATTTACTTACTATTTCATTGTGTTTATGGCATATGAAATTCTTACTATTTCAAGATGAGTATCTAAAGAACATCAACCAAGAGTAAAACCAAACCAAATTAATCCATGTTTCAAGATAATATAACACATTTTAAAAGACAAAACAAAAAAACAAAGAAAACCTCACCAAACTAAATCTCTTTAGTCAGAAGACATTTTTCAGTGGATCTTATTATAGATGCATTTTTTTTTCCCTTTTCTCATCTCTAAGACATTTTTCTAAGCACATGTAGACTTCTATAGAGATTATAAAATTCTCAAGCACCCATATTATTTTGGGGGCAAGTTACTCTGTGTAAGGAATGTGTCACATCAAGTTGAGTTCTAAAATGAACATACTCTATTATGTTTTATCTCTACTGATAGATAGAAGCCAAGAAGCCCATGGGGGCATTTTGGCAACACTGTGTTACTTACGGTTGAGAGGCAGGCTCGCATTGGTTGTGCCTAGCTTGTTGGCAGCCACACAAGTATAGTTCCCGAAGTGCTCCTGTGTCACATTGGTAACGGTGAGAATGGATCTTGTGCTAAAATTTTGAATGATAATTCCTTGTTGGCCATTGAAGAGCCTAGAAGACAAAATAAACTATAGGTAATAATGTATTATAAGTATCATTTCCATTTTTATTTTAGATGGGGTTGTAATGGCAACCCATAGACAGTTTTGACCACTGGCATTGGTATATAGCGTGATAATGTTGCAATTATATTTTCCTTTTATAAATAGATATTGGACAGGAGAGGCTGTATGGCAGCTGTAGACTGTTCTTATGGGATTATTTGCACTATTTAACAAACTGAGCTTAGATATGCATGACCTATTTATACATTGTTTTGTATTTTAGAACATTAAACATACCAAAACAATGGCATCTTATCTGTTAAAGTCAAGAAAGAGTAGAAGAAATTAAATATAAAGAGTCTATTAAAAGCACAAACTGATGGTTTCTAATTAAACTGGTTGGGATACGTCTAGACCAGGGGTGGGCAAACTTTTTGACTCGAGGGCCACAATGGGTTCTTAAACTGGACCGGAGGGCAGGAACAAAAGCATGGATGGAGTGTTTGTGTAAACTAATATAAATTCAAAGTAAAGGAGTGGAGGGGAGAGCAAGAGAACCGGATAGAACAGCCAGATCCGGCCCGCAGGCCATAGTTTGCCCAAGGCTGGCAGGTGATATTATTGAATAACTCCCATTAAAGTTAAACCTACAACTGAGATAAGGTGATTCCAGGGTCAACACCATTTTACTGCTGCCATGTACAATGAGACAGAAGTATAGTACTGAGGACAGTATTTAAAGTTGAGTCTCATCTCTGCCACATTTTAGGAAGATGCTTATAACAGTCCTTTATCGTTTCTGGGCCTTAATATAGATTCAGTTTTTCCAGATTCCACCTGGACTACCCATTAATCTCTCTCCAGACTACCAGCAGAGGCCCTCACTCTCACCCTGGCTGGTATAGCTTCATTGTTCTCACTGCTTGCTATGCCCAGACCTGTTTCACTCTTTTCCTGAATCTACACTCAATAGTCATCATCTTCTTTTATCTCTGCCATCGAGCCTTTCCTCCTCATTTAGGTCTGATCTAGTACCATCTCTCTTTCTCTGATGCACCTTAAATGAATCTCCTCTCTTTTACTCTGCCTGTTTCTTACCAAATTGTTGTGGCATTTATAAAGCAAAACCCACATTCTTGAATTATTTTCTCCAGCAATTTCTATGAACACAGGTCTTTTCAACCCAAATAAACTCAAATTCCTCACGCACAACCGTCTAGACATACTTTATATTTTAATCCTACATTGCACTTAATAGTGGTATCCTAAGTCCATAATAAATAGTTCAGAGTCAATGGAGTCTGGGTGATGTCCTGACACCACAGGGATTGGTAAGCTTCTTTCAGTGCCCCTTCAATAAATTCTCTCTCTCATTATGAATTCTGCTGTAATGAGGATGTCAATCAGATAATAACTTCTCCTTAACTAGCCCCTCTGTTTATTGTAAAAAAAGATGTGCTGATATGGGCTATGTAGGCACATGTTAGTTTTACCTTTTAATGTGTTCAAGTTTTAGCACTAAATATTTCTTTAATTTTAAAGATGTTAATAAATGGCATTCCCCTGAGAGTCTAGATTGAAATTCTTTACATTATGTTATGTGACTTGCATCTGAATTTAGGTAAAATACACTGCAGTTAAATGCAGATTAAAATAAGCAGTCATCCTTGATTACTCTGGAAATTACTTATAGTTCATGTACTAGCTGGATTTGGCTTATCTAAAACTCAAACTTTAATCAGATTAATAAAGCTTTGAGTTGAAAAAAATATTGAAAAACTTTAAATTGAGCAATAAACCTAATGGTCTCAAACTCTGACACAAGAAATTAGGGCATAACAGCCTGGCCGTTGTGGTTCAGGGGTTGAGCGTGGACCTAGGAACCCAGGGGTCACTGGTTTGATTCCCTGTCAGGGCACATGCCTGGGTTGCAGGCTCAATCCCCAGAAAGGGTTTTGCAGAAACATCAGCTGATCAATGTTTCTCTCTTGATGTTTCTATCTCTCTATCTCTCTTCCTCCCCCTCTCTCTAAAATAAATAAAAATATATTTTAAAAAATTAGGGCATAACATATTAAGACTATGGCAACTTTTACTCCTCTGTCTCATATTGTAAATCTATCAAAATGTATGCTAAATTCAGTGATATTGCATATTTTTCTGCATGACATTAATAACTTTGCCTTTAATGAATTAGTTTATGTCATATATTTTAAAAAAATCACAATTTCATTGTTTTTAAGAACATAAGCATTATAGCTCAAATCAATTTGTTCTTATTTATGCTATGGAATTATTTTCCAGAGAACTTAGCAACTCCCTAGACTACTAAACCCCATTGTGCTCCATCTATCAAACCAAGATTAATTTTGTTGCTAGATAATTGAGAAACAGTCAGTGTCTTCACTTGGCTAGGTTCTAGGGAGAAAATCTCAAGGGAATATTGAGATTCAATATTCCCTTGAGTTACTTCAAGGCACTGTGGGCTTATGTTCCTTATGGCTATCTTTCTAAGCTGGCTTGTAGTTCTCTGTCCTTTAATGCATCTGATGGCAAAGCCACAGATGTTGCTAAATCATGCATCATATCCATGTTCTGAATGTCCAGGCCCATTTTTGACTTCTGGCCAGCAGTGCACAACAGTGCTCCAACCCTTGCTGCTCACATCAGCCTGGCAGGTGATTATGGCCAATAAAAAAGAAAAGGATCTTCCCTGGGTTGTTTCTTCCCTCTTAGGCTCTACAGCAGCAGTTCTCAACCTGTGGGTCGCCTAAGACCATCGGAAAACACAGATATTTACATTACGATTCATTAACAGTACCAAAATTACAGTTATGAAGTAGCAATGAAAATAATTTTACAGTTGGGGGTCACCATAACATGAGGAACTGTATTAAAGGGTCGCACATTAGAAAGGTTGAGAACCACTGCTCTAGGGGAAGCCACCTCTCTGAGATTACTGGAGAATTCAAAGCTTCCTTTCTTTTGTAGTTGGGAGTTTCAGAAATGCTGCCTCCTCAAGCATCACTTCAGAACCTATCTTTGCCTGGTGGACGGCTGCGACAGCCTTGGCAAAGCTGACCTTGAGGGAGAGTGACTTCTGAGATGGAGTGGACTTCTTAAGAGTGCATCTCTGTGATTTTCTTGCAGGTATCGTGGGGGTAATAAAGAACTTTCTCAGCTATATCAATTCTGATAATAGTCATTAAAGTGCTACAAAGATGAGTTTTATGTTGTGATTAGGGACTAGGCTGGGCAACACATGTTCTTTGAAGATTTTTGAAGGCCCTTGAGAAGGTCAAAGTTGAAGATAAGAATCAGGTATATTAACAAGTGTTTACAATGGAGGGTATTTTAATCACAAGGGACACCCTGTTAAGATGAACACATCTATTCTTAGTTACTGGATATAAAAATTTGAGCCACACCAGGAAGTCTTATCAATATGGCTCTAATGTAATTTTACTCCTTTGTAAAAAACAAATAATAGAAGAGTTCTTTAATTGATGGTACTTATTTTTTTCTTTAGGAAACAGATTTGTTTTAATATGGTCTCATATAATTATATTTTTTATAAAGAGAATCATTCTTTTTTACCAGTAAAAACATATAATTTCCAAATTGAATTGTTATCATGTGTTAAAGAAAATGCTTGATCAGTTTAAAGCATGTACATATGAGCCTGTTCACAGATGATCCTGGCCCCATAGATTTTTTTATATCCATTTCAGACTTGTTTGAAACGAGACTTCCTTGCATCAGTGATGTGAAATCTGAAGTGGCAACTCAAGAAATTGTTTATAATATACCTTTCAATAAAACCAGAGAACTAAATTCAGAATATTGCCTTATTTGGAGATCTGTATCTCTTTTCTCTAAACACTTAATTCTTTCAAGTTCTAAAGGAACCATTTTTGTGGTGACTTAGATTATAGAATGAGACATTTTTTTTCTGATAGTCCTCCTCCCCCCAAAAGAGAGAGAAACTAATTTTGCTGGGCTAGGGGTTAAATATGGCATTCCTTCCCTTTAGCAATAGATTTGCAGCATATGGTGCTTTCTTAGAAACGTGTGGCCATTTTTATTTTTTCCCATTTTTCCAATTCAGTGGACTTCATGGCTATAAGATTCTTCTATTACTATGATCTCCTACCCTCAGTCACCAATAGGAGTTTGTTCCATACCACTATAACCTGAATGTTTGTGTCCTCCAAAATTCATATGCTGAAATCCTAATCCCTAAAGGTGATGGTATTAGTAGGTGGGGTCTTTGAGAGTTGCTTAAAAGTCACAAAGGGATTAGTTTTATAAGAGGCTTCAGAGGGATTCCCCAGCCCCTTCTGCAATGTAAAGATACAACGGGAAGTTTGCGACCCAGAAGAGGACCGTCACCGATATGCTGACACCTTAATCGCAGACTTCCAGCTTCCAGAACTGTGAGATAATTTTCTGCTGTTTCTATTTCAGTCTGTGCTATTTTGTTATAGCAGCACAAATGGACTAAAACATATACTGAGGACCATTGCCCTTATTCTTATACCTCTGCCTTGTGCTAATGCCTCAAATCTGTGAACTGCAGAATATTAGCTTTGCCAGAAGATGCTGCCAACTTATCAGTGACACAGCTTGACCAACTAACTAGTCCTGAATTAGGACAACCTCTTACATTTTCACTATAGGCCTGGTGCATGAAATTCGTGCATGGGTAGGGTCCCTAGGCCTGGCCGGTGTGATCAGGGCCAATTGGGTCCTTCCTGCTGCGGGCTGGGGCCTTCCTTTGTTCCGTACCACCCCCTGGTGGTCAGTGCATGTCATAGTGAGTGATCAAACTCCCAGTCTCCTGGTCAAACTCCCAAGGGGACACTTTGCATATTAGCCTTTTACTAGTATGTATGTATATAGAAGTGTCAGGGAAGTATGGTAATAACTAGAAATACTTATATTTCTGACTCATAAAATGTTCAAAAACTTTACAATCATCACTTTCTCTCAGTCCATAGCTATCAAGGGAGCACACAGCAACACCAGAGCAAACTTGACCACATAGCCATTGGCACTGATTGCTAAGATTGTGAAAATAAATGGACCAACTTACACCAGACCTCATCCATTTTATTTTTATAAATTCAGCCTCACTACACATTTTGAGGCTTTTATTTATTATCTGCCTTTCCATGTCAGCACTAACAATAAATATTTCTAGAGATCTAACTTTCAGCTGCAAATAGTCACAGAAGAGCTCCATTGCTAATATAAGAAACATATATGAGAATATCAGATGACAATATTTATAATATTAAAATAACTTGAAATAGGAGTGGTAGAGATGTTCGCAAATAATGGTATAACTTTCATAAGACTTTATTTATAAAGGAGTAAGATAATAATATATTACATTATATAACTGAATAAGATCAATTCTTATTAATTGATCTTTGGGTATTAGCATAGCATAGATGAAAGACAGTTCTTAAATCATACAAGTCATTTTTTTACAGAAAGAAATGTAACTTCCACCAATGGAGTATATATGGCACTCAAGAGGTGGTATGAGCTAAAGATATAATTCAAACAAGGAGATTTAGAAAAAGTCATGGGTAATGGTGAGGCAGGTTAGTAAAAAAGAAAAAAAAAAGGAAAATTCCCTGGCAAGTGGAATGCCAGAACAGCTGAGCAATTAATAGCCAGCTGATAAATCACAAAACTCTATTATCCTACTCTCTAACCAAAGACATCTAAGAGCAGGTAGTTTAAATCACCTTAGTCAGGGTGGTAGATAATTAAAAATCAACAACACAGTTATAGCCAGATTAATCCAAGATAGAGATGAAACTAACCAATGTGCTCATTTTAATACATCAGCATACTAAACGACATGCCCAGAAATCTAATGAATATTCTGTTGATACCCTCCCCTGGGATCTCCCCTAAAATTCCCACCTATAGAAAATAGATAAAACCCTCAGGACAAAGGACCCCAGCAAGTGCTCTTTGACCATGTCCTTGCTCCCCTTTCGTCAGGCATGTAATTTGCTTCTTCTATCCTAAGCTCTGAGGGTCTGCATGAGACTTTTACTTTTTTTTTACTAACCTGCCTCACCATTACCCATGACTTTTTCTAAATCTCCTTGTTTGAATTATATCTTTAGCTCATACCACCTCTTGAGTACCTCTTGAGTGCCATATATACTCCATTGGTGGAAGTTACAGAGGAGCAGTGGGCAGTGGCAGCTTCTCCTAAGCTTACCCCCTGATCTTGTCTCCAGGGGCCCTTCCTTTGCCACAGAGTCCCAAGCTGTAATAAACTTACTCTTACTTTCACCTGGATTCATGTCCTGAATTTTTCCTGTAGGAATAGACAACCTGGAGGTCGATTGTGCAGGTGCAGGGCCAGCCCGCAGCACTGAAGCAGTCCAGTGATAGTGGTAGGACTCTGATATGGTCTTAATGGAAATGAAGTGTGATTTGGTCACCAAATTGAGTACCTCCTGTCCTTGAGACACTGGTTTAGAAACCAAGGGGAGGAAGAGATGTGACATGGTTATTATCTAAGGGACCTTAGATCCACATGAAAATCTGAAGATGAGATTGGGATGGCATATAGATCCTTGCACAATACACTTCATAATGCCCCTCTCAATGACAGAATTCTCGCTTACATATATTTTGGCTCTAAATCATGGTTGTATTTCTAGTCTTCTCATTGTGAGTATGAATGCTTTTTATTTGTGGAACATGTTAGCTGTTCTTAACACATTTATGACTGAAGTAATCTAACAAAGATTTTTAGAATTGCACAAAAAAAAAAGGTTGATGTTAAAAGTATGGGAAGTTGACATTCAGAAAACATTTAAGTATTTTCAAATGTATGTCAACTATTCTTCATATCAAGCCTAGAAGGTAAGTATTATTAGACCATTTTACAGATGAAATATAAGAAGTTTAGAAAGTTTAAGTTAATTCATCTTGTACCAACTGATAAGCGACAAAACCAAAATTCAGATCCAGATTTTCTTACTACTATTGGTATTCTCCCCAAGTAGCTATTGGTATTCAAATTACTAAGTAAGAACAAGAATATTGCTTTTATGTTTGGAGAAGTCAGAAATCATCATCTTGGTTCAAGGAAATCAACTCAAACCAGCAAATAAAACAAATGGAGCTAAAATCAAGTGTTATGTTGCATCTGAAATATACAAATACCAAGTTCAATCCATGGGGTGAATCTAATGGGGTAGAAAGTCAAAGAGAAATGTAGGTTCAATTTAGGGACCTATTTGGAGGTTTCCTTGGACCCTTAACTATTATTTTGGGGCTAGTTATGTGCATCAGTGCAGCCTCTTAGAGAGGCTGTCTTCAGCCTCCAAAAGAGTCTGCCTCTCCAGGCTACTCTGAGAAACAAGAAATGAGCTGCTCCAAACCTGAATAGGATTGCTTGCTGCCAGACAGCTCAGGGCATTTTAATCTACATGTTATTGCCTCCTGTTGGCCAAACACCTGAACAGCTGTAGGCTATTCCCCAATCTGACAATGCTTCTGTAAACCCTACCCTTTGAAACCTTACCCTTTGAAGTATATGTCTCCACCTTGCCATAGGACAAATTGTGTTAATAAAAAGCACTGGGTCCTGAGTCAAGGGGTAGTCTTTAGCTCCTTTAGCTGAAGCTCCTCTGATCCCCAATGCCTTTCTTTTTTTTTCAAATTTTTATTAAGGTATTATATGTGTACATATCTTACCATTGCCCCCCACCCCCACCCCACTCCCATACATGCCCTCACCCCCCAATGTTTTGCATCCGTTGGTTACTCTTATATACATGCATATAAGTCCTTCAGTTGATCTCTTATTTCCCCCACCTCTCCCTAACCTTACCACTGTAATTTGACAGTTTGTTTGATGCTTTACTGCCTCTGTAACTATCTTTTTGTTCATCAGTTTATAATGTTTTTCATTATCCCCAAATGAGTGGGATCATGTGGTATTTTTCTTTCATTGACTGGCTTATTTCACTTAGCATAATGTTCTCTAATTCCATCCAAGTGCCTACAAATGGTAGTAATTCCTTCTTTTTTACGGCAGCATAGTATTCCATTGTGTAGATGTACCATAGTTTTCTGATCCAGTCATCTGCTGATGGGCACCTAGGCTGTTTCCAAATCTTAGCTATTGTAAATTGTGCTGCTATGAACATAGGGGTGCATATATCCTTTCTGATTGGTGTTTCTGGTTTCTTAGGATATATTCCTAGGAGTGGGATTACTGGGTCAAATGGGAGTTCAATTTTCAGTTTTTTGAGGAAACTCCATACTGTTCTCCACAGTGGCTGCACCAGTCTGCATTCCCACCAGCAGTGCACGAGGGTTCCTTTTTCTCCGCATCCTCGCCAACACTTGTCGTTTGTTGATTTGTTGATGATAGCCATTCTGACAGGTGTGAGATGGTATCGCATTGTTGTTTTGATTTGCATCTCTCGGATAATTAGTGACTTTGAGCATGTTTTCATGTGTCTCTTGGCCTTCCTTCTGTCTTCTTTCGAAAAGCTTCTATTTAGGTCCGTTGCCCATTTTTTTATTGGATCATTTATCTTCCTTTTATTAAGTTGTATAAGCTGCCTGTAGATGTTGGAAATTAAACCTTTATCAGTGATACCATTTGCAAATATGTTCTCCCATACAGTGGGGTTTCTTGTTGTTTTGTTGATGGTTTCTTTTGCTGTGCAAAAGCTTTTTATTTTGATGTAGTCCCATTTGTTTATTTTCTGTTTGGCTTCCATTGCCCTAGGGGCAGTATCACTGAAAAAGTTCTTTTGGCAAATGTCTGAGATTTTGCTGCCTGTGGATTCCTCTAGTATTTTTATGGTTTCCCGTCTTATATTTAAGTCCTGTACCCATTTTGAGTTTATTTTTGTGTATGGTGTAAGTTGGTGATCTAGTTTCATTTTTTTGCATGTATCTGCTGTTCCAACAGGTAAACTACATTTGTGGCTCAGCCCTTGTTGAGCTCCCCAAGCTTCACCAACCTTTTGATGAAACTTTTGTAATTATGACATGTTGGAATTGGTTCCTGACAATCATTAATAATTTTTATATTGATTACAAGTTGAAATGATAATATTTGGGATATATTTGGTTTACATAGACCAGGGTGGGCAAACTTTTTGACTCGAGGGCCACAATGGGTTCTTAAACTGGACCGGAGGGCCAGAACAAAAGCATGGATGGAGTGTTTGTGTGAACTAATATAAATCCAAAGTAAACATTATTACATAAAAAAAAAAAAAAAAAAAAAAAAAAAAAGAAATGAGCTGCTGCCTTCCTCTCTTCTCAAACTATATCCCCCAACACACAAACCTTCAGTATCAATTAATGTTTGTTTTCTCCCCCTAGATTCACTAAATATTTGGGTGATAATCTCACCGTATAGTATACATGCAACATGTAATTAGAATGGCAGAAAAATACAACTTAGACAAGTAGCAAGAATGCAATATTTTTAAGTAATTCCAAAATTGTTTCTAAAGTTCAAGTGCTAGTGATGCTACAGAGTTATTGTCAAGTCATCATTGTAGGGAGCGGTTATAGGGTTAAGCCTCAGACTGATCTGCTGGCAAAGCCACAAACAAGTCCCAGCTTAGAGGGCACAGCCCTCTTAGCATAATTAAGCTTGATCTTGTGGCTGCTCCCTAGATCTTTCCTGAGTAGCTAATGGGCTGTGGGAGGTGCAGCAAATGCTGCCACAACAAGTGAAACTTACAAGAACATTGTAAATTACCTTGTTTACCTCTGACTATAAAATAAAGCATCAGTTTGCAGTCTGGATCTGTTCTGTGGTCTCAGTCATGCACAGATCCACCTAGACCCAACTTATTCTCTTTGTCTGTCTTTTCTTCATCCTTTGCCGGCTCTCCCTCAGGCTCGCCAAACCCTTGACGGTGCTGGTGTGGCACACATCATCATATCAAATACTTCTCTTGGTGATACCACTTCAGTTGTAAGTTTTATATATTAATATTATTTTTGATTGCTGTCAATATTCCCCTAGAATGCAACTCTACTAGGGCAATATTCCTGGTTGGTGTTGCTATTCACTGTATTCCAAGTATGCAGCATAGTGCCAGGTATTTAGTAGGTACACAGTGAGTAATTGTTATATGCTTCACTGAATACATTGTTTTCACATTTTAATAAATTTTAGTTTTTTCACCTGTGAAATTGGAAAAAAATAAAGGCAATCTCAAAGTGTTGATATAAGAGTGGTTTTTAAATATATAAATTGTAATATCTATGCACATATATATATCAAATGAAATAGGCACTAGATATATGATAGGTGTTATTATTGTTTAATGATAGGGTCTGTTTCTTAGACAGAACAGATACATTTCCTCTCAGATGGCAGCAAAATATTAAATATTGAGCACACAGGAAATTATTTTTAAAGAAAAGATGTAGGAGGGTAACTAAAAGGATCATGGCATCATGATTTTAAGACGTGCCACTCTCTATCAGCTACATGAGCATTATCAACCTCATCTAGGCTTTTCACAGATGTGCAGGGTAGATTTTTAAAAAAGTTAAAAGGAGGAGTAAGAAACTAGAGAGAAATTAAAATTTTCGTGAACATGCTGCTATAGCAACCTATTGGTTTATCATGTTGCTTGGTACTCAAGGCTCAAAAACAATATGCTATCAGTTATTCCTAGAAACAGACTGAAGAATATCATGCATCACTGTCTTAGCCCCAAGGGTTATCTATCTTTAGTTGCACATTTGAATATATTAATGCTATTATATTAGGACACTTTAATGATTTAGACTTTATTAGGCTATTTAAAATGTCTTATTTACTTTATCAATTTTAATGAAATTAATTATTTTAGATTAGAGACCTTTGAGCTGCTTTACTTGTGACAGTTTGGGGAAGATATTGCCTTTTAACCCTACATCGAATATACAAAGTCTACAGTGCAGGTGTCAATCCTCTCCTGACTGCAGTGAATCTTGTATCCCTGACAACCTGGCCTCTGACTAGATCTCTCCCCTTTGCTTGAACTGCTTTGCTAACATCAATGTGTCCATGATTTTAATGTCAAATTTCATCCTATAATATACTAACACAAGCATTTTGCAGAGACCACATTCACAAAATAAAAATCCTCGAAGTCGGACTTGAGCAATAGAAACCATCTTTCTTTCTGTAACCATATATTAGGTTTACAGCATCACACAATCTATGGTGACAGGATGCATTTGTACTAATATCCTCTTACCAGTTTGAAAGTGTATTAAAATAAGAATGGCTATACTTTACTGTTATTACAAGGCTACACAACTCATTATTACAACATAGTGTTTTCGAATACACTATGTTAGAGGCAGTGAACAATGGTGAATAAGGCAGAATCCTCACTCTTAGGTAGATTATAGTGTAGAAGGAGTGATGGACAAGTAAAAAAAAAGGTGTATATGGTTTAATAAGTGCTTTATAGAGATAAGTTCATGGGAGTACTCCTGGAGAGCTTCCTCCAATAGTGAAAAAGGCTCAGGGTAGTTTTCCTGGAGAAGGTGACATCTCAATTGAGACTTAAGGACTAGTGGGATAAAGCAAGCCAAAGGTAACCAGGCAAGAGTGTACACGTGGAAGATATTATAAGGGGTCGACATATGAAAAGGCCTGAAAGACAAAGACCATGCCACAGTTTGGGAAATAAAATATTTCAGATGGCTATCATCCCTATTGTGAGAGGATAGGAAGGCAAGATGCATAGCCAGAGAGGTAAACAGGGAATAAAACATGAAGGTCTATCATACCATACTACGGTGTTAGGGACCTTATTCTAGGGACAATGAAGAACAACGAAAAGGATTCAAGTAGAAGTTCAGACATTTATTTAAAAATTTAACTATAAATTTAAGGACACGAACACATTCCAGGGGGATGTGAGGCTGTGTATGCAGTATTGTATAGATCAAGAGCAGAATGGACTTCTTGGACACCTTGGACAATTTGGACTCACTGTCTGCCATGACAATTATGTCAAGTGCTATGTCAAGACTGAGGTTAATGGGATGTAATGGGAACACCTTTAAGATGGGTCGTGAATGCCCCAAACCACAAGTCTGGATGCCGCGATAAGGACTCCATCTGCACACCAATATGAGTGGAACTTCCACCCCTGGTGAACTATAAAATCTCAGAGCTCCATCCACCCAATGCTCCAGCTTGGCTGTACCATGGATCATACTCGGAGTCCTGCCAGACTTTCACTCCAGGGGATATGTGCCACCACTGTAGACACCTGGCTTAAGAGAGACAACTGCCTGTCCACCTTTGAGGGTGGCCAATGAAGGGACTCTGTGCCAGACGCTTGCTGCTTACTTCTATCAGCTAAGCTCCCTTTCTCTGTGTCACATGCATGTGACTCTATTGGCCTATTGGAGCTTCTATCCTAATAAACTTGGCATTATGGAAAGATACAAACATGTGTGTGTGAGAGATCTTTCAGGGATGCTCCCTTACTCAGGAGAAATATTAACATCTTGGTATCAGTGTGTCCCAAACCAAACTCAGCCCGATCCCACCCAAATCACTTTTCCTGTGTTCCCAGCCTCAGATAATGGCTTCACCATTCACCTTGTTATTGAGATAGAAAACTTGGGATAGCTTCAGATTGTCATTTTGTTGTATCTAATCAGTCACTGAAATATACAAATACCACCTTTCCTCTCTTGCTGTTTTTTATTTCCAACTGCACAACAAATACCCTAGCTTCAATCAATTACGTATTTTTCCCTTCTATTTCTCCCAATTGCTCCAAGAAACATTTGTGAGACAGGGAGTGGGTCATTTTACTACCTGTGAAAAGCTCTTCAATGCCTTCCCAATGCCTATGGAATAAAAGTCGAATGTCTTATCATGATATTTAAGACCTTCCAATTCTTGCCCTGAGTGACTTTCTAACCTTACCTCTTATTACACCTGATTTCACATCCTGCACCACAAGCACACAAAAAACTCTTCACATCATGGTGTGTGACATTGCCACAGTTGTTTTCTTGCCTGTGATTATTTTTGATCCCTTGCAATGTATGTAAAGGCTGTTCACCCTTCAGTGTCCAGCACAGAAGTTACCTTTCCCTAAAGCATGTGTTACTGTTCTGACTTGAGTTGAATGGACTCTTGCTATGCACTTTTACCAGACTCAATTTAGAGTTCCCTTAGATTTTCTGACTTAGTACCTAATTCACTGTGATGAATTTTATGACAAATTATAGACTGTAAGTCATTGGACGCAAGCTGGAGATGGTCCACTTTCAGTGTTGTTTGAGACCCAAGTTTTAAATATAAAGACGTGTATTTATGTCTTGCATTGACACGTGCCCTCCAGTTCTCAGTAGTTGAAATGCTCCCACTTGTTTCACATATTTTTCCTTTATCTTCCTGACCTCAGATGATAAAGTCATCACATAGGTGATGGAGTTGTGCTTATAAGAGTTTGGTTATTGAAAGAAGTGAAATATCAACAGAATGGAATTAATAAAATAACAAATAAACACAGTAAAATAATAGAGATACAGCATTATAAATTCAAGTTCCAATACAGGAATTTATTTCCTTTAAACATATTCAAATTACCTCACAGATAGTGCCCAATACATGTTGTTGAATGAAGTAAAATCTGAGTTTAGCAAGGAAAATCATTTTTTTTCTTTTTTTAATTAAGGGATGATGAAACACATATTGGCACAATTTCACAACTTGGTTTTGCGACTAGAGGTCCACTGAAAGTCAAGCAGCTATTACAGAAGATGAGGGTTTTTTTGTTTTGTTTTTAATATATTTTTATTGATTTCACAGAGGAAGGGAGAGGAAGAGAGAGAGAGAAACATAAATAATGAGAAAGAATCATTGATTGGATGCCTCCCACATGTCCCCCACTGGGGTTTGAGCCTGCAACCCGGGCATGCGCCCTGACTGGGAATCGAACTGTGACCTTCTTGTTCATTGGTCAATACTCAAACACTGAGCCACACTGGCTGGGCAAGGAAAATCATTTTAACATGGGTTCATAATGAAGTTATTTCTGGTACCATTCTAAATCTAAACATGTGACTGCTCACTCTTGAGAGATGAAAGAATGAGAGAAAGAGAGAGGGGAAGAGGTGTATTTATAGTCTCTTTTGAGTAATCAAGGTTGTAGTGTGAAATCTAGATGAGGGATATTCTGGCACAAGAGTCAGGAAATTAGGAGTTGGTCTTGTTTTCTGCTGTTTTAAAAATCATTTTATTGAGTGTACAAAGCTGTATATATTTATACAGGGTTTGGCAAAAGTAGGTTTACAATTTTTCATATGGAAATAATATAATAATTAATAAATAATAATACAAGAATAAACTGTGTTTCACGTAGTCAAAACTGTAAACCTACTTTTGCCCCACCCTGTATTGTACAGGTAATGTATACAAACCTGCATATATATTGAGGATATGTACACCTGTGAATCACCACCAAAGCCATAAACATATTCATCATCTTCTAAGTTTCTTTGAAATTAGATTTTACTCCTTATCCAGCACTTTCCTTCAACAAGTCATTTAACCTTTATGAGATACAATTGCCCCTCAGGTGTAATTTAGTTAAAATGGTGCAAGGAATGGGTAAGATTACTAGTATATATGTGTAGTAAGATTGCAAAGTCAGCATGTAGGGTAAAGGCTGCATGTCATTAAAATTGCCCTTGAAAATTCCTTAAACTTCCTCACTTTAAACTACCATACTTTTAAACGAATCTCAAAAAGAGAGGGCAAGTACCCCAAGGTTGGTACAAAGTAACCTTTTGGAGTGTGGGAAGAAAACAACAGAAAGTCCATCTAAGAATGTCCATTGGCATCTCATCTTTGAAATATTATCTGTTGTACTTCATTTAATGTATGCAATATACCAGTTCAGAAATTTATGTGCATAATTTGTAAGTAAGTATGTATATATTGGTAGTTTTTGTTAAGGTTTAAATTATACTCATCAGGATATAGGTTCCAAAAGTGTTCTTGTGCAGACTATTGTTTGTATATCACTATCCATGGTTGAGCTCCAGATGAAGAAGTAGTTTTAGAACTATGATATATTAAATACATATCTTCAACATGAGACTATAGTTTAGATTAGAGAGATACACTGTCAGAGACATATGGCAATGAAGACCGATTGAAGGAACAGCAAAGTATATCCCATTGTATGTCTTTCTGAAACTCATAGATAGAACAGTGTACAAGTCTGCATATTTGAATAGTTATTGTTATATGTTTATGTCGTTCTTTTTTCTATCTCTATCATGCAACACTCCAAGTTTGAAGAGTTGACTCTATGTAAATGAAATGTAAAAATATGCACATTTTGCAAACTACCATATATAAAAATGATTTGAATATCACAATGTATTATACAAATGTAATGTATTCCTACCTTTGACATAAATTATATGAAAAACAGCAAAGAAAGGGGATAATTGAAGATACAAAGAACTATTTTAACTCATTTTCTGCTTTCCTTGAAAATAAAAGAAGGGAAGAAAACCCCCTCACTTATATTCCTTTATTAAAGTGAATATTACTCAGATAAAATTTATGGCCTGTCTAGATGATAGGGTCGCATATATCTTGAATAGGAAAAGGAGAGGAAAGGTCACTTTACTTCATTATGATTTCTCAAGTTCATCTCACCTCTGTAGAACCAAGAATGAAAAATCATCATTCTCTAAAGTAAAAACCTAACCTGACTGAAAAAGGTCATCTTACCTCTGTGTAAAGGGAACATGGCATACTCTATCTACATGGTTGATTTTGGGAATTTTCCTATCCATTCAATGATACTTGCATACATTTTTAAATATCTGTACATGCATGTTTTAGGCATGTAGATAACTAATCCAAGGCAAAATGGTAATGCTTATCATATTTCCTCTATAGCAATGGTATAGATTAAACAACAGGATTCTGAAATGAGAGATATGCTGACATGATATTGGCTATAAAATGACTTAAAATGCATAGATTAAATTTAAATTTATTGCTTAAAATGTCAAAATATTATAGGTGCTCATCATCAAATACAAAATATTCAATTTCTTAGGTACACATTTGTTTTTTAACTGATCTATAAATAATTTTTAATGTTTTATTATATATTTGCTTTTCATTCATGGAGCTAATCTATATTTACCTCATTTGTAACTTTTGTATACCTATCTTAAATTCAGATGGAGGATTAAGAAAGAGACCCTGTTGTTATTAAATAATTCCCCAAATCATTGCTACTATTGGTCATATGCCTGAATGCAGGCAAAGTGAATAATACACTTTTTAAAAAAATGCCTAGAGAAGTTAAATGTCATTAGAAACCAGTGGGCTTGTCTTTCTAGGCCTCAGACTGGGATTTAAGGATACCCAAAAGAAGGAAGGAAATTCAAACAAGCAAGCAAATAGCAAAATTCCAATCTAAGACAAAAGGTAATGACATCTTCTCAAAGTAATGTAGATCCCGTGTTTTTGCAAAACATTAGTCCATTAAAATTTATGTATAGTCTTAATCATAAATGAATGTACAGCTCTTTTTAAAATTTAATATTTTATTGTCTAAAGTTTTACATATATCTCTCTTTTCCCCAATTGACCCCCCGCCCCGCCCCCAGCCATTCCCACCCCAGGCAAGCCCCCACCACCCCAGTGTCTGTGTCCATTGGTTATGCTAATATGCATGCATACAAGTCTTTTGGTTGCTCTCTAACCTCCCCCCAACACCTCCCCTGCTATTTGTCTCTGGATCTATTTTTGTTCATCAGTTTATGTTGATCATTATATCCCACATATGAGTGAGATCATGTGATATGTAACTTTCTCTGACTGGCTTATTTCACTTAGCATAATGCTCTCCAGTTTGATCCATGCTGTTGCAAATGGTAAAAGTTCCTTCTTTTTTATAGCAGTGCAGTATTGCATTGGGTAGATGTACCACAGTTTTTTAATCCATTCATCTGCTGATGGGCACTTAGGTTGTTTCCAAATCTTAGCTATTGTAAATTAAATTGTGCTGCCATGAACATAGGGGTGCATATTATCATTTCTGGTTGGTGTTTCTGGTTTCTTGGGATATAGTCCTAGAAGTGGGATCACTGGGTCAAATGGGAGTTCCATTTTTAACTTTTTTTAAAATATATTTTTATTGATTTCAGAGAGGAAGGAAGAGGGAGATAGAAACATCAATGATGAGAGAGAATCATTGATTGGCTGCCTCTTGAACGCCCCCTACTGGGGATCGAGCCTGCAACCCAGGCATGTGCCCTTGACTGGAATCACACCCGGGACCCTTCAGTCAGCAAGCCAATGCTCTATCCACTGAGCCAAACCAGCTAGGGCCATTTTTAACTTTTTGAGGAAACTCCATACTGTCTTCCACAGTGGCTGCACCAGTCTGCATTCCTACCAGCAATACACGACTGTTCCTTTTTCTCCACATCCTCACCAGCACTTGTCATTTGTTGATTTGTTGATGATAGCCATTCTGACAGATGTGAGATGGTATCTCATTGTTGTTTTGATTTGCATCTCTCGGATGATTAGTGACTTTGAGCATGTTTTCATATGTTTCTTGGCTTTCTGTATGTCCTCTTTTGAAAAGTGTCTATTTAGGTCCTTTGCCCATTTTATGATTGGATTGTTTATCTTCCTTTTGTTAAGTTGTATGAATTCTCTGTAAATTTTGGAGATTAAACCTTTATCATTGATATCATTGGCAAATATGTTCTCCCGTGCAGTGGGCTTTCTTGTTGTTTTGTTGATGGTTTCTTTTGCTGTGCAGAAGCTTTTTATTTTGATGTAGTCCCATTTGCTTATTTTCTCCTTAGTCTCCATTGCCCCAGGAGCTGTGTTGGAAAAGATATTGCTATGACATATGTCTGCTATTTTGCTGCCTACGGAGTCTTGTAGGATTTTTATGGTTTCCCGTCTTACATTCATCCTTTAGCTATTTTGAGTTTGTTTTTGTGTATGGGGTAAGTTGGTGATCTAGTTTCCCTTTTTTGCATGTATCTGTCTAAATTTCTCAGCACCATTTATTGAAGAGACTGTCTTGATTCCATTGTATGCTCTTGCCTCCTTTGTCAAATATTAATTGAGCATAATGGCTATGGTCGATTTATGGGCGCTCTGTTCTGTTCCATTGGTCTATATATCTGTTCTTGTGCCAGTACAATGCAGTTTTGAGAACCGTGACTTGGTAATATAGCTTCATATCTGGTATTGTGATCCCTCCAACTTTGTTCTTCTTTCTCAGGATTGCTGTGTCTATTCGGGTTTTTTTTTTTTCATTCCAGATGAATTTTTGGAGAGTTTGTTCTAGATCTTTGAAATATGCCCTTGGTATTTTAATGGGGTTGCATTGAATCTGTAGTTTGCTTTGGGTAGCATGGACATTTTAATGATGTTGATTCTACCAATCCATGAATGGTATGTTCTTCCATTTATTTATGTCTTCCTCTATCTCTTTTTTCAATGTCATGTAGTTTTCTGAGTACAGGTCTTTTACATCCTTAGTTAAATTTATTCCTAGGTATCTTAATTTTTTTGGTGCAGTGGTAAAATGAAATTGTTTTTTAGTTTCTCTTTCTGTGAGTTCATTATTCGTGTATAAAAAGGCCATAAATGTATGCATGTTAATTTTGTATCCTGCTACATTGCTGAATTCATTTATTAGGTCTTGTAGTTTTTTGATGGAGTCTTTGGGGTTTTCTATGTATAGTATCATGTCATCTGCGAATGAGGACAGTTTTACTTCTTCTTTTCCAATTTTGTTGCCTTTTATTTCTTCTTCTTGTCTGATCATTATGGCTAGCATTTCCAGTACTATGTCAAACAGGAGTGGTGAAAGTGGGCATCCCTGTCTTGGTCCCATTCATAGGGGAAATGAGTTTAGTTTTTGCCCATTGAGTATGATGTTTGCTGTAGGTTTGTCATATAAGGCTTTTATTATGTTGAGGTATGATCCCTCTATTCCCACTTTGCTGAAAGTTTTTATCAAGAAAGGGTGTTGGATTTTGTCAAATGCTTTTTCTGCATTGATTGATATGATTATGTGATATTTGTCTCTCAATTTGTTTATGTGATGCATCACATTTATTGATTTGCAGATATTGTACCATCCTTGCATCCCTGGAATAAATTTCACTTGGTCATGGTGTATGATCTTTCTAATGTAATGCTGGATCTGATTTGCTAGAATTTTGTTGAGGATTTTAGTATCTATGTTCATCAAGGATATTGTCCGGTAGTTCTCTTTTTTGTGTGGTGTCTTTATCTGGTTTTGGAATGAGGGTAATGCTGGCTTCATAGAAAGAGCTTGGAAGTGTGCCTTCCTCTTGAATTTTTTGGAATAGTCTGAGGAGGATAGGTTTTAGTTCTTATTTGAATGCGTGGTAGAACTCCCCTGTAAAGCCATCCGGACCCAGGCTTTTGTTTGCTGGAAGATTTTTGATCACTGCTTCAATTTCTTCAATAGTTATCATCATATTCAGGTTTTTTTATTCTTCCTTATTGAGTTTTGGGAAGTTGTATTTTTCTAAGAGTAAGTCTATTTTGTCTAGGTTCTCCATTTTGTTGGAATAGAGTTGTTCATAGTATTTTTTCATAATCCTTTGTATTTCTGTGGGATCGGTTGTTATTTCACCTCTTTCATTTCTGATTTTGTTTATTTGGGTCCTCTCTCCTTGCTTCTTGGTGAGCCTAGCTAGAGGTTCATCAATCTTGTTTATCCTTTCAAAGAACCAGCTCTTGGTTTTGTTGACGTTTTGTGTGTGTGGGCACGCGCATGCGCACACGTTTGTGTTTTTGTCTCTATGTCATTTATTTCCACTCTGATCTTTATTATTTCCTTCCTTGTGCTTATGCTGGGCTTTTCTTGTTGCTCTCTTTCTAACTCTTTTATTTGTAGGGTTAGATAATTTATTACCATTTTTTCTTGTTTTTTTTTTTTGAGGTAGGACTGTAGAGCTCTGAACTTCCATCTCAGGACTGCTTTCACAATGTCCCATAGATTTTGGATTGTTGTGTTTTCAGTGTCATTTGTTGCCAGGATGCTTTTTATTTCTTCTTTGATCTCTTTGGTAACCCAATCATTGTTTAATAGCATGCCATTTAGCCTCCAGGTGTTTGATTTGTTTTCATTGTTTTTATTGTAGTTGATTTCTGATTTTATGCCATTGTGGTCTGAGAAGATGCTTGATATGATTTCTATCTTCTTGAATTTGAAGAGACTTTTCCTGTGCTCCAATATGTTGTCTATCTTTGAAAATGATCTGTGTGCACTTGAGAAGAAAGTATATTCTGTGGCTTTGGGGTGAAATGTTCTGAAGATTTCAATGAATTCCATCTGATCCAGTGAGTCATTTAGGATTGATGTTTCTTTGCTGATTTTTTTGTTTAGAGGATTTATCCAGTGGTGTTAGTGGGGTATTAAAGTCCCCTACTATGACTGTATTGCTGTTGATCTCTCCCTTGATATCTTCCAGAAGTGTTTTTATGTATTTGGGTGCTCCTGTATTTGGTGCACATATGTTTACCAGAGTTGTATCTTCTTGTTTAATTGCTCCCGTTAGTATTATGAAGTGGCCTTCCTTATCTCTTGTTATGGTCTTCACTTTGAGGTCTAACTTGTTAGATATAAGTATTGCTACCCCAGCTTTGTTTTTTCATTTCCATTCGTCTGAAACATTTTTCCCATTCCTTTACTATCAGTCTGTGTGAGTTCTTTGTTCTGAAGTGGCTCTCCTGTAGACAGCAGATATATAGGTCCTGTCTTCTTATCCATTCAGCTACCCTATGTCTTTTGATTGGGGCATTTAATCCATTTACATTTAAAGTTATTATTGATAGGTACTTATTTGTCACCAATTTTATTCTTTATGCCTGTGTTCCTTCTTCCCTTTCTATTTCTTCTTTTTATAGCAGACTCTTTAGCATTTCTTACATTGCTGGTTTGATGGTAATAAAATCCCTTAGTCCTTTTTTGTCTGTGAAGCTCCTGATTTCACTTTCAATTTTGAATGATAGTCTTGCTGGGTATAGTATTCTTGGATTCAGAGCCTTGCTTTCATTGACTTTGTATATTTCATTCCATTCCCTTCTGGCATGATGTGTTTCTGTTGAGAAATCAGTCGATAGTCTGATGGGAGATCCTTTGTAGGTAACTTTCTGTCTCTCTCTGGCAGCCTTTAAGATTCTCACTTTGTCGTTGGTGTTTGCCAATTTAAATATAATGTGTCTTATTGTTGGTCTTTTTGGGTTCATCTTATTTGGGACTCTGTGAGCTTCTTGGACTTGTGTGAGTTTTTTCTTCTCAATATCAGGGAAGTTTTCTGTCATTATTTCTTCAAACAGATTTCTATTACTTGCTCAGTTTCCTCTCATTCTGGCACCCCTGTTATGCAGATGTTGTTTCATTTTGTGTTGTCCCAAAGTTCCCTTAGGCTCTCCTCCTGTTTTTTACGTGTTTTTTTTTCCAGTTGCTGCTTTGCTTGGGTATTTTTTCATATCTTTTCTTCTAGCTCACTGATGCAGTCCTCCGCTTCTTCTAGTCTACTGTTGATGCTTTCTATTGTGTTCTTTATTGCAGTGATGTCATTCTTCATTTCTTCTTGGTTCTTCTTCATTTCCTCTTGGTTCTTACACATGTTGTTGAATTTGTCTTCCATCCTTTTCAGTGTCTTTATGAACATTGCTCTGAATTCTTTCTTTGACAAATTGCTTGCCTCCATTTTGTTTACTTCCTTTTCTGGTGATTCCTCCTTTTCTTTCGTATGGGAGCTGTTTCTTTGTCTCCCCATGTTCGCTCCTGTCAGGGTGTCTGGTTATGAGCTCTCTCTCTACCATGTTGACTCTCTCCAGGCCATCTCTGACCTTTCCTCCCATGGATTGCCTCACCAGCTGTGCTTAATTTACCAATTCTGAGTTGATGTTATTTGATTCATCTGTTTCTTCTATCTGCTCTGTGAGAAGGCACAGGACCTATCTGCATATATGGCCGCCACCTGGTCTTCCCCTAGACAAACTTTTTAGGCACCTGTGGCCAGGGAGGCTGGAGTCTCGGTATTTCTGGGTTCATAGATAAGGCAGCTAGTCCCTGGGAATTGTGGCTCTAGGTTCCTGGGAGATATCCAAGGTTTCCCCGGGTGAAGGTAAGGCTGGGCTTCTGATCACAACTGCTCTCCCCTTCAAGATAGTAGAGTCTCTGCAGTAGAGCTGGCCTCCAAGGGAGAGATTTCAGCAGTAGTAGAGGCTGCCTGGGCAGTGGAGCCTGGTCCGCCAGTCCCCAACAGTCCTGTGGAATATAACTATCCCTCACTCACACATACACACACTCCCCGCATGTCTACGCACTCTCCTTTCACTCTCTCACTGACACACTATCTTGTAGTCTGCCATTCCATCGGCAGCCAGATTGGATTGACTGAATGTACAGCTTTTAAGCCATAGATTAACTTAATTTCTTGTCATTGAAAATAAGATTTGCTTAATAGTATTGCCTGGTCCAAAGTGTCTTTTCACTGCATATATAAGGAGTATATTTCTTCTCATCAATCTTCTCTATTATTAAGAAAAAAACATTTAATCTGTGTCTCTCTATATAATTGAACACATAACTCTGATTTTCCCAATATTTAAATGTATCTGAAGCAAAATTAAGTCTAATTGTACTGTCCCTGCCAGGTCTGCTGAGAGAGATTACAGTGTTAAAAAATATGACCATTTTATAGCAAGGGATAATATTTTCATAACAACTATTAAAACTTGAGTCATTCTCAATACTTATCTAAACAATGCAATAAATTAAGGTCAAGTGGCTAATATTTATAATACAAAATCATTATATTATCCATGATGGAGACAGTATGGGAGTCATCTTTGAAGATGGCATCTAATGATACTTATCTCCTGATATTTATGTCCCTGTGTTGCTCCTCTACATTGATTAGGATCACCCTGTGTAGTCAATCAAGTATTGCAGAAATGACAGAGCATGGCATCTGAGACTTGGTCACAAAAGATACCTCAGCTTCTACCTCACTTTTTCTTGGATCGCTAGTTTTGGGGCAAGTCAACTGCCATCACATTGACAGTCCAGCAGTCCTATGAAAATGTCCACATAGTGGTTAACTGAGACTCTGTCAATAACTAGCACTAACCTGACGGGCATGTTGGAAGTGAGATATCTTAGAAGCAGATCCTCCAGCCCTCCTCAAGCATTCAGATGCTGATGAGAGATCTGGAAGCATAACCATACAGCTTAGCTGACCCTGATTACCTGACCCAAAAAACTGATTGAGATAATAAATGATCACTATTTTAAGCTGCTAAATTTGGGGTTAACTTGTTACTTGTCAATAGATAACTAATAATGTCAATATATACAGGGAAAAAGAACATGGACTAAGAGGTTGACAAATCCTATACAATAAAGAGGTAATATGCAAATTGACCCTCACACCCTCGCACAAGATGGCCGCTGTCATGTGGTCAAAGATGGCCACCACAAGATGGACAGCAGGGGAGGGTAGTTGTGGGTGATCAGGACAGCAGGGGAGGGTAGTTGTGGGCGATCAGGCTGGCAGGGGAGGGCAGTTAGGGGCGACCAGTCCAGCAGGGCAGGGCAGTTGGGGGGGACCAGGACAGCAGGGGAGGGCAGTTGGGGGGAACCAGGCCTGCAGGGGAGGGCAGTTGGGGCGACTGGGCCAGCAGGGGAGGGCAGTTGGGGGCAATCGGGCTGGCAGGGGAGGAGTTAGGTGACAATCAGGCTGGCAGGGAGTGATTATGGAGTGATCAGGCTGGCAGGCAGGCGAGCAGTTGGGAGCCAGCAGTCCTGGATTGTGAGAGGGATGTTTAAACCAGCAGTCAGACATCCCCTGAGGGGTCCCAGATTGGAGAGGGTGCAGGCTGGGCTGAAGGACACCACTAGCCCCCACTCCCCCAGTGAACGAATTTCATGCACTGGTTCTCTAGTCTAAAATGTATCTTGATGACAACTTAAAGTAGATGGACTCCAAAGGGCCATATCTCAGTTTTGCCTTCAGTAAATTTAAAATAATAAATTGTACCTCACAGAGATTTGAGGACTAAAAGAGATAAAAGTATTTAAAGGGCCTAGAAAATGATTTGTCCTCAGTAAGTATTTGCTTTTTTTTTTAATGTTCTTTAAATTGTGCTAAATTTGACAAGACTTGCTTTTAAAGGTTATCAAGTGGATTATTTCCAGTACGTAGAGATGGATTTCATAGGATGCAGAATGCTATAAAGAGAAAAGACTAAGGATGGTCAGGTACTGTCTCTGTTTTTATTTGTGCTTATTTGTTTATATTTATTTTATTGAATATCTGACTTTGAACGTTTAAGAGAGGTGAATTTTTATAAATATCTCCTTAAATAGAAGTAAAGAAAGTGTATAAATTATTTCTGAATATAGTTGTAAGCCCCAAGTATAAAAGATCTCCAGAAAATAAAACTTCTCTGGATGTTGCAGAAACTCTCCTTGACTCTGACACGGTCTCTGACAGCTTTGTGCTCTAGTCAGACACCTGGAGGTCAAGACAACAACTGAGAAACATACTGTATCTATTTCTTCTCTGTGTGCCTACTTTGATTCCACTATTTTTGTGTCTTTGACTAAATAAATTGGGAAATTATAACTGGGTGTTTTTATGTGTCATATTTCCTTTTGCTAATTCATAATTGACTTGCAATGCCTTTACGTCTGGCTTTTAACGTTGACATTTCAATTGATTTTTGATAGACTCTGAGGAGTCATAACTTAAACTAAGTGCCGTAGTGTAGGGGTTAAATTCATAAACTCTGCATGTAGAACTGCAAGACTTTCTGGGTTCAAATCCAAGCTCTGTCACTAACTGTATCAACTTGTACGCATTACTCTGAAAACACTCTGTGCTTTTATCTCTCCCAAACAAGACGAAGAAAATAATGATATCTATCTTACAGGTTCGTTATAAAAATAAGCTGGTTAATATTTATTAAAAATTTCGAACACTACTTGTCAAATAGCAGTTGCTTGTGAGTTTTTCATTTTGATGAGGTAAATATTTGAATGCCCTGGGCTCTGAAACTACCATGTAGATCCAATTAGTGAGTATAACAACAACTGCTCAGCAACAAGCATATTTCTTTCTCCTATTTCCTGCAGATATTTAAATGTGCTTTACTATAATATTGAGAGGAATTTGTATATTCTTATTATGTTTGAGAACTTGAATATTTCCTAAACTCTAACCCTAACAAAGATAAATGTATACTTTTCTCTGAAATGAAAATATGTTTGCTATTTACAGATGCATTTGATTTCACAGCTCCTAGAGCTTCTCTAGGTGTACAAGTGTGTTGGGGAGCAACACTGATTGGGGAATATTAATCTATCTTTTATAGGAGTGGTTTTAAACTTCTTTGAAAATCCAATAAAAGCTATAGTCCATCTCCTCAGTAGGAAAAAAAATCACTGAAGTTATGACTATGAGCATCAATTGGCATTTTGCTATAATTGCTATAGGCACTAAGGATTATTACAGCCATTTTTAAAAGTTGCTGTATTTAGGAAAGGGAGAGAAAGAGAAAATGAAAGAGAGAGAGAGAACAAAAAAAACACCTCAAAAACAAATGAACAATAAAAAAAATTCAGGACATCACCTTACAAAATATTGGAAGCAAAGTGGACTTGAACAAATGAGCTCACATTTGCACTGCTGGGAATAATTGTTTGTTAGCTTTTAAGAAAGAAATGACACAAGATCAAAAGGGACTTTGAAAGGTATGTAACATAATTTGTCATTATTTAAACTGTTGTTAAAAATTTTTAATTAATTAATTATTTTTTGTGGAGATTTAGGGATGGGGCTGGGGGTGGGAGGTAGGGGGGAACTGCAAGGATGTCCCATGAAAGGGAGGTTTCTGAGCAGGTAGAATTAAGGTTCTATTCATCCACCCCATATCTACCAGAGAAGTATTACTTTCATAGGTATTACTTTTTGGGTTTCCAAACAAGATTGCATTTGAATAAAGGAGTTCATAACTTTCAAAGTATTGAGAACCACTTTTCTAGATGATTGTCCATAAAGATAATCACAAATTGAAGTTATCTCATCCTGGCTGGTTGCTCACTGGTCAGAGCATCCACCTGCAGACCCAAGGGTTGAGAGTTCGATACCTGGTCAAGGGCACATATCTCGGTTGCAGGTTCCTCAGCCCCGGTAGAGAGTGCATGTGGGAGGCAACCAATCAATATGGCTCTCTCATGTTGATATTTCCCTCTATCTTTCTCTCCCCTCCTCTTCTCTCCCTTCCACTCTCTCTAGAAATCAATGAAAAAATATCCTCCAGTGAGGATTAAAAAAAAAAGAAGAAACAAATATGCTAAAGAAAAAACAAAAACAAACAAACACACACACACACAAAAAAAAAAAAATTGAAGGCATCTCAACTGGGGTAACCATAATCTGAGAAGGTTGTATTAGAGGATACATAATCTTATAGGGTGCAACAAGGGTGACCCCGGAGAGGTTTGTTTTATTCTAAGTAAATAAAAACACGGGGCTTCCATGAAGTCACAGAAAGGTAGGTTTAAAATTAGTAAAAGCATTAATTAATTAGTTAAAAGAATTAAAAAGTGAATATCCCAAATCAGGGGTGGGCAAACTTTTTGACTCGAGGGCCACAATGTGTTCTTAAACTGGACCAGAGGGCCAGAACAAAAGCATGGATGGAGTGTTTGTGTGAACTAATATAAATTCAAAGTAAAGGAGCGGAGGGGAGAGCAAGAGAACCGGATAGAACAGCCGGATCCGGCCCGCGGACCGTAGTTTGCCCACGGCTGATCCCAAATGGTAGAAGAGATTCTATACAAAATAGCTGCAAATTTTAATCCACAGGGGTCCCACTTGTCTTTGATAGCTAAGACCACCTAAAGAGGTTTGAATGAGCTTACTGGTTGAAAATAAAGAGAAAGTAGTGGAGTCCTGACTTCTCTTGTTCAAACACTCTTGCCAAGGCCTTCTGAGGTTTCTCAAGGGGACAATCATACAGAGCTGAAGTTAGAGGAGCCTTAAAATCACATTGTATAGTCCTTTAACCATGTACTTTATTTCCTCTACAGCCCCTTTACTGACAGAATATCTAAAACACAGTGAGCTATAAAACAGTGTTAGAATGTCTTGAGGGAGAGCAAGGCAGGTGAGAGGGTTGAGTCTTATCAAGGAAGCTGGGCAGAGACAGAGGCTCCCGTGGCTTTTGGAGTGCTCTCATGGAGTCTGTGCCCAAGTCCTTTAAGTGCTGGTTTACTTCCCAATTAAATGTGGTTGCCAGCAAGAGCAATGGTGTGCTGGTTCAGAAGGGAGAAGCACAAATAAAACAATCAGCGATGAGGGATTTGCAGGCATTTCTGAGATCATATAAACCAAAGTGGACATTTCTTCAGGATGCTATTAGCTACTCTTCTTTCCCACGTGGGACCCCCCTTCAGTTTGCTTGCCTGGGAAGAGGCTGTTGAGAATCATTCAAGCCAGTTAAAGAAATTGCTTAAAGTAAGTATCTGAAACACAAACACATTAGCTCAAAGTGCTTGGAACACAGTAACAATCACAAAGTCCTTACTTCTTTTCTCCTTTGTACCATTCGAAGGCCGGAGGCGGCACACCTGCACCTTCGCATCTTATTAATCCACTGCGTCCAGGGGCCACGGTACCGGATTTAATTTCCTGGATCGTAGGAGCAACTGAAAAAGAAACACACACAAATAAACTGGTGGGTAAGTACAAATAATCTTCAGCAGAAATATAACACACATATATTTCCATTCCTTCTATATCCAAAGCAATCTTACGCTTGATAGGCCAATGCATCACATTTTCAGGGTGTTATGCTTCTAATACAAGACTTTCAGCTTCATTTTTCAAGTTGGACAATAGACGAATGTTCTCCGAGAGTGTAGAGTAAATGCAATACATTTTGGCCTTGCTTCCTATTGGAAAATGGCATTGGTGAGGGACACACTTCATCTACACTCCAGTCAAACTATACTCCAATAATAGCTCTCAGATATTGAGTGATCACTGGAAGCCAGTCACTGGACTAGGTGATTTTTGTTCATGATTTCCTCACAGCAATACTTTAAAGCTAGATGGTATTATCCCTTTTTACAAATGTAAAAATTGAAACTCAGAGAAGGTAAATAATTTGTCTAAGGTCACACAGTGGCTTAGCTGGAGAATTTGGACTTGAACTCAGGCATGTTGACTCAGAACCTAAGCTCTTTCAATATTCTGTGCTTTTCCCTGTCTGCTCTCCATGCATTAGCTCTTTAGCGATTTTTAAAAATGTGGTTTCTTCTACCTGGAATGTTGTTCTTCCCCATTTCCACAGACTCAAGCACTAATTTAGGTGTCACCATCTCCAAACTCTTCCCTATTGCTCTGGCTACAAACAGTTTTCCCGTCTCTAAGTAGTGTTTATAAATTTCTCATACCAAACTAGTATTTCTATCTTGTATTGCATTTATTTATGAGTATCTCAGGATTCCTTGTTAGTTTCCTGAAGGCAGGGTAAATATGTGATCAATTTGCCATTTTCAGATATCAGAGCACAATGCTTGGCACAAAATGATGCTTGAAAAGGTTTTTTGTAGAATAGTCATTCCTTTATTTATCAAATAGTTATTGAGCCATCAATAACTGTCAGGTATTTCCCAAGGCACAAAGCAGTTAAACTTCCTGACATGATGAAGCTTATACTCTAGGGGGATGGAGAAACAGAGTATAAGCAGTAAGTATCATAAATAATTAATTTAAATGAAATGTTAGAATCTGATAAAATATATGGTAAAACATACAGCGAGGTAAGAGACATTAGAGCAAGGAATGGATTGCAATTTTATGTAGGGTAATTTGATTAGGACTCATTGAGAAGGTAAGATTTAAGCAACACACATAGTCTTCCAGGAAGAGGGAGCAGCTTGCAATAAAGGTCTGAGGCTCTAGCAAGCTGATTTGTTTGAAAACAATCAATGTGGCTGAAGCAAAAAGACAGCAGGATATGGAATGTGATGGGTAATTTTGTGTCAACTGGACTGGGTCACAGAATGTTGGATATTTGCTAAACATTATTTCTTGGTGTATCCATGAAATATTAGCATTTGAATCAGTGGACTCAGTAAAGCATATTGCCCTCTCCAATGTGTGTTTGCATCAAATAATCCACCGAGGGACTAAAGAGAAAAAAAGGCACAGGGAGAACTCAGCTCTTCTCTGCCTAACTGCTGAGCTAAGGCAGCCTCTGAGTAGTTATTACACCATTGGCTCCCCTAGGTTTCAGACTTTCAGACCAAGACTGAACTATACCATTGGCTTTTCTGGGTCTCCAGCTTATAGACAGCATATTGTGGGACTTCTCAGCCTGTATAATCACTGAGTCAATTCCTTATAATATAATCTCTTTATCTGTATACACACACACACACACACACACACACACACACACACACACACACTGAGTGGCCAGATTATTATGCCTTCAGAGACCATAATAATCTGGCCACTCAGTGTATATATATGTATATATACTGTATATCTATATATATTAGAAGCCCGGTACACGAATTCATGCATGGGTGGAGTCCCTTGGCCTGGTTGGTGATCGAGGCCTATTGGGGGGCTGGCCCAGGGGGAGGGACCCCAGGAGGTTGGCTGGCCAAGGGGAGGGGCCCTGCCCCTAATTGGGGTAAGGGGTCTGATTGGTGGTGGGGCCGTCCAGGGGGAGGGGCTGCGGGTGGTTGGGGGTGGCCTATCGGGCCTAGATTGGGCCAGTTAGCTGCCGCAGTGCATGTCATAGTGACCAGTTTTTCTGTTCATTCTGGTCATTCTGCTGTTCGGTCATTGGGCTTTTATATATATATATATATATAGATATGTGTGTGTGTATGTGTGTTTGTGTGTATATGTGTGAACACACATATACATACATATATGCATAGGTGTTTGTATATACAGTTGACCTTGAACAACACAGGTTTGAACTGCATGGGTCTACTTATATGCAGATTTTTTTCCAATAAATTCATCAGATCATTGTTTGGAGATTTCCTTAATACTCTGAGGCAAACATATCAATTACAATACGCTAGCATAAGGCAATCATATTGCTGCTTCTTTATTACCAATGCATGAATGCCTATATATAAATACCAATTTCTTTTTCACATTATCTTTTCATTTTTGATGTCTAGGAAGCTCTTTATTTCACCTTCAATTTTAAATGATAGCCTTTCTGGGTAATCTTAGTTGTAGCTCTTTGCTTTTCTTCATTTTGAATATTTCATGTCAATTACTTCTGGCCTGAAATGTTTCTATTGGAAAATCAGCTGATGAGAGCTCACAAGAGCTCCCTTGCAAGTAACTGTCTTTCTCTTAAGATTCTCTCTTTATCGTTAACCTTTCCCGTTTTAATTATGATGTTTCTTAGTGTGGGCCTCTTTGGGTTCATCTTGATTGGGACTCTGTGCTTCCTGGACTTGTGAGTCTTTTTTCTTCACTAGGTTAGGAAAGTTTTTAGCCATTATTTCTTCATACAGCTTCTTGATCATTTGATCCCTCTCTTCTCCTTCTGGTACCCCTATGATGTGGATATTGCTATGCTTGATGGTGTCCCAGAGGTCCCTTAGACTTTCTTTTTTTTTTTTTAATATATTTTATTGATTTTTTACAGAGAGGAAGGGAGAGAGATAGAGAGCTAGAAACATCGATGAGAGAGAAACATCGATCAGCTGCCTCCTGCACACCTCCCACTGGAGATGTGCCCGCAACCAAGGCACATGCCCTTGACCGGAATCGAACCCAGGACCCTTCAGTCTGCAGGCCGACGCTCTATCCACTGAGCCAAACCGGTTTCGGCTAGACTTTCATTTTTTAACATTCTTTTGTTGTTGGTCTGTTTTGTTGTTTTCTGTTGTCTTGTCCTCTAAATTGCTGATTTGATTCTCTGCTTCTTCTAACATGTTGTTGATTCTTTCTAGTGTAGTCTTCATTCCAGATATTGTGTTCTTCATTTATAACTGTTTCTTTTTTATTGTTTCTATGTCCTTTGGATCATATGGTAAAAGTATGTTTAGTTTTCTAAAAAAAAACAAAAACCTGTCAAACTGTCTTCCTAAGTGGTTGTACAATTATGAATTACTACCAGCAGTGTATGAAAGTTTCTATTGCTCCAAATTCTTGCCATCATTTGGAGTTGTCAGATTTTAGTTATTCTAATAGGTGTGTAGTGGTATCTCATTTTTAAAATTTGCATTTCACTGATGACATATAATGTGGAGTGACTTTCCACATGCTTATTTGCCATCTGTGTATCTTCTTTGGTGAGGTGTCTATTAAGGTCTTTGGGCCATTTTTTTAAATTGGGTTGTTTATATTCTTATTGTTGAGTTTTAAGTGTTTTTTGTATATTTTAGATAACAGTCTTTTATCAAATATGCCTTTTACAAATATATTCTCCCAGTCTGTGGCTTGTCTTTTAATTTTATTGATAGCGTTTAACACAGAGTGAAATTTCTCATTTTAATAAAATCTAGCTTATCAATCATTTCATCCACAGATCATTCTTCTTGGTGTTATATCTAAAAAGTCATCACCAATCCCAAGGTCATCTAGATATTCTCCTATGTCATCTTCTAGAAGTTTTATATGAATGTCTTTTTTAATATTTTATTTTCCACCAATGTTTAAAACATAGAATACATTTTAAATAACATTACGAGAAAAAGTTCAATATAATAGGAACCTTGAGGATGGAAATACTAATTCATTCAGATGAATGACTTGAGTAAATGTGCACTTTGGATATATTTTAGGTTTCTTTAGAAAGCAATAAAATAGTACAGAGTTTAATGATTTTTCAATATGTGGTGAATATGAAAACTGTAAACACTCTAACAATAGAACATTGCCTTTTCTTTAAAAAATGCCCTTGTAACTCCATCATTTTTTGTTAAGGGTGATACTTAATTTTGAAATTATAGACCTCTACATGTCTGTGGTATTTTTATTCTTAATAGTAAAAGTTTAACTTATAATTCTGAAAAAAATCAAAAAATATTTTTATTGAAGTGCTTGGCAATAATGCTAAAAAATAATGAACATATTTACCCAGAAAGTCTCACCCATAAGAAAATGTGAGATAATATACATACCAGTACACACATTTTTATATCTGTATATCTGTAAATATATACTACATATACAGGGTGTCCCAAAATGTATATACACTTTAACAGCTGATAGCTCAAATTTTAAAATGAATTATATTTTTAATAAACACTACCTTTATAATTTATGCAAAGTGTCTATATACATTTTTGAGGGACACTATATATATATATATATATATATATATATATATATATGCACAAATACAAACACTCAATCATATCAGGAATTATTTTAATAACGGTTTCTAAGCTAAGCAAAGATTAATGTTCCCCTATAAAAGGAAATAAAATATACAAAATACATCTATAAATAAAAACCCACCTATTTGTCTATTATTATGATACTGTTTTGCTTGTGAGAGGTATAGATCAGATTGTATTTTCACTCTTGTCCTCACAAATTTCCATCTCTCTTTCTCCCTGTCACACTAAGGGACCATAATCTTTTATGATATTCAATTGTTATTGAAGATGAAATAACCATATGCAGTAGGAGACCCATCACAAGCTTCTATTGATAACCTGGTTAGATCAATTAGTCTCTTGTTTGTCAAGGGGGCCGTGACTCATTACAAACTAAACCATGAAATCTGGAACACTGCCTGAAAACCCAGGCGTAATGAACTGAAATAAAAATCTAATTTGTCATTAAAATGCTTTTATGCAGCACAGTGTGCATATGGCTCAGCACTAGGTGTTTCACCACACAAGTTAAAGGAGCATGATCCTCTTGTCAGTGATGGAACACCAAAAATGTCATATGAAACTGTATAAAACATGAATCAAAAATTAAAATTGAGCATAATAAAAAAGTCCCCAGAGTATTTTTTTTTTGTGTTACAGAATTAAAGAGTTATGAGTTATGGGTAATCAATATGGAGAGGAGTGTCTCATTTTGAGGCTAAAATTCTTAACTTGAACTTGAACACTCTACTGATTATTCTTGGGAATATGAATAAACCCTTATTCATATTATTTTACCTCTTTTGAAAATGACTACTTAAGAGGAAAAAGATTAATCCACTTATTTGCTTTTAATACCTTCATCAATTCAACAAATATGTTTATTATGGGTCACATTGATAAAAATAATACTCCTGGTCTCATAGGAATATTATTTTTGAGGTTTAGGAATTTGGGGGTTTATTTTTTTGGGGGGTGTACATACATGTGCAAACAGTAAATATATTTTTAAATTTATATAAATAGTAAGGGATTGATATGAACTGAAATGAAAACTGAGCAAGGTAACAGAACAGACCCTTACTGATAAGGCATTAATTGAGCAGAGCATTGAATGATGTGAGAAAAGGAATCAAGTGCTTATCTGTAGGAAATTATTAAAGTAAGAGAAAACAGAGAAGTCAAAGGCCTGAGCTGAGAGCATGCTTGAGATAGAAACATGCTTAACAGATAGAAGGAGGAACAAGATGGTCTTACAATTTTATTCTAAGGAGATGAAGTTTTAGATATTTGTAGTAGAGGAGTGACATGGTTTAATGAACATTTTATAAAGATTCTTTAGCTGCTGTGTGAAACAAAGTCTGCAGAGAGACAAGTGAGGAAACAGAGAAGCTAGAAGACTCTTTTTTGAATGATGAGAAAGTCATTGGCCAATCCACAGGAAAGGTGGCAATTGAGATAATTTTAATTAATTAGACCATTGGTCACAATGGATCTGAATCAACTCATTTTATTTAACTGGCAGTGACAGGACATTTATAGTCAAATTTCCAAGTTTACATCATTCTGAGCCCTATTACTTTGCATACATAAAAGAGTTCTGTGGCCACAGAAATGTCTGATTATACCCAGTAAGTTTTTTTGTGTTTTTTTAGAGCATATCTCAGAAACTGTGATGTATGAATTTCTTATCACATGGAACTTTTTCCAAACATATGAGACCACAAAATTGCAAAAGTTTTTATATTTGAGTTTTTGTGGACCTCTATTTCTTGGGACATATTCTGAGTATGCTGGACAGTTGGACTAGTAGATGTCTAAGGTCTATTCTACATGCTATGTTACGTGATCCATGACTTTTAGGGTCAAAAATCATCACTAATTCAACAGGCTCATGAGCTATAATGTATTCATGAATTTTACGTGAGAAGACCTCAATTATTTGCATTTTCAAGATATTTACTTGCCAAAAATATAGACCTCACAACATTTATGACTAATTAATTCTACAACTGGAGCTATAATCTATATATATAAAAGCCTAAGCAACTGGATGACTGAACAACTGAACGACCTGTTGACTGGTCATTATGACACACACTGACCACTAGGGGGCAGACACTCAATGCAGGAGCTGCCCCCTGGTGGTCAGTGGACTCCCACAGCAGGTGTACCACTCAGCTGACCCATGAGCTCAAGGCTGGTGAGCGCAGCTGCCATGGCAGTGGTGGCAGGCGCAGCAGGGCCAGGATGAGTGGGAGCGGTGTGGTGCCCAGCCCAGGGTTGGGGCTCCTCCCTGGCCACCTGCCACTTCCTGTGCTACTACATCCCTTGGGGGATGTTGGACTGCTGTTTTCAACCTTCAATCCGACATTCCCCCAATGGGTCCAGGATTGTGAGAGGGCACAGGCCAGGCACAAATCCATGCACCAGGCCTCTAGTAGTGAATTATAAGCATGATTGACTAAGTCATATAAAGCACTCATTTACCACTAAAATGTTCCATGTCCTAAGAAATTAAATTGGGCCCTTCCTAGAAAAGACAATCAAATAATACAACCTGAGTGATTGCTCCCAGAGCCTATTTCTTTTACCACCACACTCCATTGCTCTGTGAATTCTAGCCAAGACCAGCAATGCAAGCTGCTTTTATAGGGAGTGGGAGTGTAAATGTGTGCATCTACATGTGTTTGGACTTCTGGAACTGTTTTTCTTTTCATGGACATAGTTTTTTTGTTCTACTCAGATATAATGTCTTTCTATTACATTAAAGTAGCAAAGAAGACTTCTCAAATTGATGAGTACAAATGGCATCCTTTGAAATAAACTGATTCACCTGTATTGCTGAAATTTAGGGATACTGCCTTTATGTCAGATTGTATATGACTGTGAGCTAAAGCAATTGAACACTAAAATAAATTAATTTCAGAAGAATGTTATTATACAGATGTGGGGAACAGCAAAGAACAGATGTTGGGAAAAGCCAGGAGTGAAAGGGTGTATAAGGAATATTTAACTCCTGTGTGATTAGATGTTTATAAAAGAATATTCTTCCCTTGACATTTACTCAGTGGGATTATTTCCTTTCATTGTTTAGCCAGTAATTTCGGGATGAAGATAATTGAAGGTTCTTCATCCCAAACTCCAGGCTCTGCAGGTGCAAGCAACAGAACCTTAGCACTTGGCACCCAATAAGCCTAAGTGAGATTCAAGTTTTTTTTAGTTACATGACACCAGCCACAAAGACCTTCTTCCTCTCTTGCCATCCTCAATGGGAGCATTGGTTTTGTACAGTCTTATTATTAAAAAAAATAAGAAAGAGTGAGCCTTAGTGAACTGAGATAGTTGAAATGAAATTTGAGAGTTCCAATTGCAAAAGTATTTTGAACATCACCCTTCCCCTCTCAAAATTATGGAAAATGATGAAAGTACCATATTAAATAATTACAACAATAAAGAAGGATGAGAATTAGTAAAACAAAATAAGTCATTAAGAAATTCATCCTACAGAAACAACATAAAAAAGCACTGTGGTAAATAAGCATGTTGACCTTGGTCTAGATTCTAGAACTTGGGAGCTACACTAAAACAGCCTTGATCAAATTGATAGTTTTTTTAAAAAAATCTAAGGTTTCCAGTACCTATCAGAGAACACATCATATAGGATGTGTTCAGTAAACTATTGTCACAGATGAAATTGATGATAGTTACATAATTTGTAACTTTCAAAGGTTGCCATAGATCCCATAGAAATGGATCACAAGGTCAATAACCAACTTCTATGAAGCAAATATATCCTTGCACTATGGACTAATTTCTTCTCACAGAAAACTAAGAACTCCATGTTATTGCTAATAGAAACATTTTTTAAAAAGAATTTATTTAGTGAGATTTTTTTTTTGAAAAAAAAAGTCACACTACTGAAATACAGCTGAATCATAATCTTCATAACATAAAGGACTTGCACATTGAATTACAGCCCTGGCTGCTTTCTCAGGAGATGAAAATAATTCAGTTTATAACATACCTCCAGCTCCCCAAGACCTTAAACATTTAGCCAGTGGCAAAACAGTGTAGTAAAAAGGATCTGCTTTGCAGTCAAACAAAAGTGGTTCTAACATTCATTGTTTACCTAACCCTTCTAAACCTTAGTTGTGTTTCACCTGTAAATTAAATAATGCCTACTTCACAGGATTGCTGTATAGACAACATAAAACACATCATGGAAAGTGCTTACCTCAGAGCTTTTCACTGAGTTAGAAGTAAACATTAGCTATTATTAAACAGGAATTATTACAAGTTAATAGGGTATCACAGATATGCTTCATTTAAAAGCATGGAATCACGATAAGGTCTGGATAGAAAAGGGAACTGTTTTTTTCTTAAATACATTGTCTAGGTACTGTAAACATGTGATTAATTTAATCAAAATCTGGACTAATGTATCATTTTTACTCTCCCAGAATTCCATCCATATTCTACTTTTTTAGTGTAGTTAACCAAGAAAATGCTCCTTGAAAGGCATTTGTGGTAAATCTTGTCTTATTTCTTGTTGACCAAGAAGGAAGAGGCATGAGTTCATAAATGTGATACAAAATAAAAATTGTATAGAACACAAAGGTATCCTCTCATGAAAGACATGTGATTGTGAAGGTACATTATAGGTTAGGGCATATAGAAGATCACTGTAAGGCATAGAAAGGATCGATGTATTGATTCAGTTAAGCATGTGATGAGATCATTTTCTCTTTCACAAGAAAGACAATAATAAGTGGAATTTCATATATAAACTTGACTTCCATAGTTTTATTAAACATGTAGTGTACTAAGCTGTTATCTCGGATCCCTTATGTTTGCACAGATACATAAAAACAAAATATTTTGTAAAACATTTCAGAGCTAAGATAGCAATTGCACATTAAGTCTGATTTTAGCGGCATTGGTGAAGGCCCTTGCATTGGTCCCTTAAACTGTCAAAGAAAAATCTGTGCATTTTTAAAAGCTACAACATCAGAGATTCTTTTCCTAAATTTATGGTTTGATGCTTTTATAATAATAAACGTGTTCAAAGTGGCCAAATATATGCAAGCTCTCATTAGTCATTTATATTGTGGTGTGAATGGATCTGATAGTGTGTTGATTATTAATGTGTATCTGCTAGAAACCATTGAAGAATGAATGGTTGGGTTATCTGTGACTCATGAAGTCGATAAAAGGACAATAAGGAGAGAAAGGGTTATATAATGAGGAGTTTGTTGGTGCTTAGGCAGAATTCATTCATATATAATGTTTTTGGCAAGGGTTAGCTTGAAGTAGCTGTCCCCTTATAGTCTGCAATGCTCACTCCAGAGATGCATCAACTGTAAAATGTCTGAAATTTTTTGGGCCACCAGTTTTATCAATAGGAATTAAATGGTTCACTGTTTTCCTAGCTGGTGAATCCAAACTTTCTTTCTTTAGACTTCACTCATGATTTGATCTCTTCTCTGTTGTCAGTCATGCTGAAACTATAGTTGTATATGATTGATTTGGATACATGGGACACATTTGCAAGAACTGTGAAGTTGGGATTTCCAAAGGCATGTCTATTCTCAGCATGTGCTATCTTGACTATCTTGTAACAAGCGCTGCCCATCAATCTAAACCTTCTGAATTCTTGAACATTTGAATGCATTATTTTCCTATTAAAGCTATTATACATTTCCTAATATAAAATTATTTTTTAGTGAATACCCAAAAAATAAAGATTAGAAGAGTTCAAATGCTTTCTTTAGATTACCCAGAAAACATGAAAATATTGTTAGGAATTTTTTTCTCATGAGGAAAATTTTCTAGCTGTGGTAATCAGTAAAGATACGTTATTTAAACGTCTATTCTGTGTTTTTTGTTGCTGTTGTTATGTTTCAAGTCATGGTTCATTTTCAAAGATTAATATTGATCTCTCAGAGTATGAATAAATTAGTCATATATAAATTTAATATTTTTGCAGTCCATCAGTGTAAAAAAAAATGATAGCAATAAAGATGTATTTGGTAATAAATGGGTGTAACACCAGCAGAATCTTTCCTGGGCTAGTTTCTCACCAGACCATGTTTCTCTCTGGCCCCAGGGCCAACTTCTTCAAGGACCTAATAGTACATGTGAAGGCACAGGGAGCCTTGAGCTGGTATGGTGTTGGCTTTATGCTGAGTAATCACTGGACTCGATTTTTTAGTTGACTGAATGAATGGCTTATTGTTTCTTTTTGTTTCTGTGGCCTTCAATAATCTTAAAATAGCACATTTAAAAAGCTGATTAGAATTGTTTAATTCTAAGAAAATGAACAATTTATATTACTAATATATTCTAAAGAGTTACTTTCCAAACATATTCTTGGGAAAAAGAAAGCATTTGAGTAGATAAAAAATTAAAAATTAAAATAAAAAACAAGATTTATATTATAGAAAAACAGTTGTAAACTATCCTTTTCTCCCTGCCCACCATCCTCAAATGCATGACAGAGAATGTTAGACGTCTAGCAAGAATATAGGAATGTGTTAAGTGAATGACATTTTCCAAAAGTATAGGCACAGATTCCTTAGTAAGAAAATGAGCATTGAACTGAACCATTTCTCCTCTCCATGTATTTTGAGGTGGCAATCAGCAGTGTCCTTATACCTGCATCATAGAAATGGCATTGCTATAGTATTTCTGTGTGATTTAAAGAGTAAAGCAACAGAGGTCATGACAGTGAAACAGATGTTCTTCATGCAAAGACTTGCCATGAACTTATGAACAAGTAGAAAAACAACACAGCAGAAAGGGATACTAGATGTAGAATTGAGAGGTAGTTTTTCTTTGCATTTGTAAAACACAGTTTTGCATACTTCTATTTATGGAGAAAGCTAAATCATAGCAAACATAATACATAGAAACTAAAATCAAAAGAATAAGAAGACATAAAGTAAGAGAGACATTTTACCCACAAATAGTGTATCTTAAAGAAATCAAAAGACGTGGGAGGAAGGGTGGTAAAAGCACTGTAATTTTCATAAATAATAGTATGGATTTATTTGAGAGTATGAATGTTTTACAAAGAAAAAAATATCATCCTTCATAAAATGATTAAGCTAAACATGGTATGAGAAAACTCCAACAGCCAAAGTAATTTGACAACTAAAGGGTGTGTCAAGAAAAGAAAAGTCTGAATGACAAGTAAGAAATTCCATGTTAGCAACAGCAGAACACAAATGTTTGGGCTCTTTCTTCCTTTGCTCAGAAAGAATATATATATGTATTCAGCTGCTGCCCTTCTTATAATCTCAATCTTATTTAGTGCCCCTTAAGTCAAAAATCATGAGATTCCTCTCTATCTATTGCACTCATCCTGTAAAACTTATCTGTGCATTTGATGAACAGTTGCTATTACCAGTCCACAAAGGCCGTTACAGAACATTGCCAAGTCTTGAGAGACTCTATATTTTGTAGGTCTGCCTTTAAAAACGCATCTTGTCAGTCCTCACCACCTTATAACTACTATGATGGTGCAAGCCAACATTATCTCTTGCTTGGAAGTCTCATTACTGGTAACCCCTGGTTTTGCCTTTCCCCCTCAATAGGCCATTCTCAGTGTCGGGCCATAGCGTTTCTGTTAAAACAAGAGACATCCTCCACCCTTACTACTACACACAACAATGCTCTGGCTTCCCCCTTCTCTCAGAATACAAGTCAAATGCATTACAGTTGTCCATGGATCCCTAAGTAATCTGATTTGCCTGCTCTTTCTCTGACCATACTTCTGTCCATTTTCTTTCTTGCCCACTCAGCTCTGGCTACACTGGACTGACTACTACATCATGGAACACGTAACAAGAATGTTCCTACTTCAAGTTCTTTATACTTGGTAATTCCTCAGTCTGGAATACTCACTCAGATATATGTATGTCTTGCTTGCACCTTCATTTCCTTTTAGGCTCTACTCCAACTTCACCTTAGTGACGAGGACTACCCTGACCCCATATATAAAATATAATTTTATCCCCTTATGTACAACCCCTTCCTTCTTAACCTTCATTATTGTTCTCATTAATAATAATCTCCATACGACATAGCATATATTTACTTCTTTGTTTGATGATGGTCTTTTTTCCCTCATTAGAAAGTACAATCCATAGAGGAATTGTGTGCCTATAAAATGAATAATGCAATGTCTGCAAATAGGTGACCTTCATGTTTTTGCTATATAATAATAACCTTGTTTTTTCATCCCTATAAACTTAGATGAATATGTAAAATACATATATTATCATTATATAATCAATAATGAATATGTTTAATATATCCTATATAAAGATAGGATATGTTAAAGGCTAATATGCAAATAGACCGAATGGCGGAACAACCAGAACAACTGAACAACTGGTTGCTATGATGTGCGCTGACCACCAGGATGTGCGTGCGGAACATGGCAAGCGTTGGCCGCGGCGGGATGGTGGGGCAGGTGAATGAACGTGGGCGCCAGACTAAGGCAGGGCGCTGGTCACTGTAATTGGGGCGAGCCTCTGGTGGTTACTGAAAATTCTTTGCTCCTGTGTGCTGCTGTCCTGCCTGGCACTCACACCTGCTGCCAGTTCCCGGAGCCAGTCCCAGTCATTCAGCATCATCAGTGGGTGTGAGTGGCGGCTGCTGGCCCTGATCACCCCTGACAGTTTCTCCATCTCCCCCTGCTCCTAAGGGGCGATCAGGGCAGCAGCTGCTGCTCACACCTGCTGACAGCACCAGCCCCGCTCACACCCGCTGCTGGCGCTGGCCCCAATCACTCCACACCATCAGTGGGTGAGAGCGGGGCTGGTGCTGTCAGTGTGTGGGAGCGGTGGTGGCAGTAGCAGGGCTGCTGGCAGACAGGGGACTAGGTGCCATGGCAGGAGAGGCTGGGTGGGAGCACGGAGGATGGGCTGAGGACCTCCCCCTCCCTGTGCCTACCACAGCATTGTGGCCCACAGTTCCTTCCAAGGTGCACAAGTTCATGCACTGAACCCCTAGTTTATTATATCTATTTATATATTTCATTAAATGTAATATATTCCTTATAGTACTTAGATATTATTTGAAACAAAGCATCTGAAAGTAAATGGTTAACTTTAGCATTTTATTCTCATATACAATATAATATCAAATGTAACACTATATAGCTTGGCATTAAAATACCATATTTCTGGACAGTAGAGCTCTAGAAAAAATTGAAGCAGTGTTTGTCTATGGCTTCTACAAATATATTGTGACTCAGAAAGCAATTACTGATAACCTTTGAGCTTAAGCCATGTTTTAGTCAGCTATTGCCACACTAATACTGTGTAACAAAGAACCACCACATCTTGGTGACATATGACAGTCAGCATCTATTTCTCATTCATGTGTCTCTTCTCTGTCATATCTGTAATGCTCATTAATCAAAGCAGTCACTTAGTCAAGTCATCAATGAGCCATTCTGGATGAAAGTCTCTTCCACACTAAAGTCACAGAGAGTTCAATGGGTTTGCCTGGAAAAGTTTATTTTCCACTAAGGATTTCTTCTTACTGAAGTAATCTTTTGAGATAGCCTAGTCATAGCATCAAAATAAATTATTTCAATGTGTGTGTGTGTGTTAGCTCTGTTTCTTCCAAGCTGAAAAGAAACCTGTAATTGATAACTAAACCAAATGTTCGCAGGGCATTTTAAATGCATAATTCCTAAAAACCAAAAATGGTAAAACAATAGACAGACTCTACTGACATTCATTTAGCCATAGAAAATATGCAAAAACACTAGGTAGAACAGGTTTTGTCTTTTAACATTTTAATAAGCTTTGGGAATTTCATGCCTATTAGTTATGTTGCCCTAATTACTCATTATATTTCTAATATGCATTTTATATTTAATTGCAATGCTTATAAAAATTTGGTATGGACAGTAAATTATTATAACCAGCATGTGCATAATGATTATGAACTGAATTTATTAACTTTGCTAACACCATTCAGTTTTGGTAACTTTCAGTTTCACCTTGGTGATTAACCACATTGTCAAATTAAACAAATATTTGTGTAGAATTAATTGTAAATGTCAAAAACAGTGTCCTCTTTTTTATTTCTTGCCAATTTTCATCAAATTTTATTTTTATTAGCTGTTCATTAAGAGACAAGCTCATTTAAAATATTAAAGTATTATTATTTTTTCTTAATTATTTAAAGATTGTAGGCTTGTTAAGACATTTCAACAGGGAGCCCAATGCCAGGTAATTAGAAGCTTTCTGCTAGGTAATGGTGAGTGGTTTGCTGAGATGTCAGATTATTTACATCTCAAACACAGAGGTATTCAATGAAAAAATGATAATTCTCACATTTTATAAACAATGAGAATAGTTGGCTTATATCAATAAAAATTTATTTTCCCATTTGGCATAAGTATTCCATAAGTCTCAGATGTTAATTCTTTGTCAAATTATTTACATTAAAAATACTAATAGCTGCAGATGAATTTTCTACCTTGAAATTTAGTTCAGTGTCTGAATCAAGTAGGCATTCAATGCATGCTAGTTGATTATTAGGATGGTAATAAGATTTCCTTGTAAAAATCCACATTCCCTTAGAGAGAAATAAAAATAACCAGAACTTGAATGTTAATGAAAACATATCTTTGTCGGTTGAGGTCCATATTTTTGGATACCAGATAATATTATTCCTGACCTGGGTAATATTTACCTTCAGTGACAAGGGAAGGTATGAAAGACAAAGGTCATGTAAGAATAAGCAAGGAGAATTTTATCTAAAACATTCCTTGATATAAATAGAGTGTAGCAGCTAAGAGTTCTGCATTAATAATTCAATTAGGGTCTTAGCTCATAATTAGTTACTAGTTGTGGAATACTATATGCATATGGTAACATTTTAAAAAGTTTAATAGTTTTAAATGTTTTTATATAAAGAATGAGTACATAAATATATAAGGAATGAATATGAGGAAGGCCTTGAAAATGCGATTTATATCACAAATACTACTGCCACCCTGATTCAAAATGATTATTTGGCAGAGTAATGCAGGTAAGTTAACATTCATCTTTCTCAAATCCTCCAGGATCATTTATCCATTGATGAGTATAGTATGTATATGTGTATGTATACATAAATATATGTCTATATTTGCATAATTTTTAAACCACTTACATGTCATCAGTTGACCACTTAGAATATAGATATAATAATCTCACATATATCATTCCACTGTTTACTATGTACTTATATTACAGTTTGCCTTTTGCATTACTTTTATGAAAGCAATCATCTAAAGATGTGTATGCTATTTATATATTAATTAATATTGTTTAATTTCTATGGTAGCAGTATTATTAATAAGAAAACTATTATATATAACCATTGTATTATTTTATGCAAATTGTGGTATTTAATATGCATAGAAACACATACAGCTTATATTAATATAGCATATTGTTAGTATAACATCACTATTAGTAATAATGCTATTATCTCCATTAGTACATTATAGTCTCTAAGGTATGGTTTATTTCTTAGTTATATTTTTTTCTATGAATAGCAAACATTTGTTGAGCATTTGCTGCTTGTCATTTACCATGACCTTTGCAGCTTGAACTATGTTTTGCACATAATAATTTTTATAATTTGAGTAAATAAATTAATGAATTATAGTTTTCCTATTGTGAGGTCTGTTGATTTACAATAGGAAAGCTTTTTCAAGATTATTTTTTATGTAATAGCCCAAGTCTAAGGGTAAGGGGAAAATAACAAAGTGATAGATAAAACTTCTTAATAATCTAGTAAATGTTTTCATGGCAAGATTCTCTGAATATTTATTTAATTTCATGAATTAATTAATAAAGCATTTTGTTAAGAAATATACATACTGCATAAGTCTTTTGAAGTATTTTAAACAAGATTTAATTCTAAAAACTTAAATTACATTGAAATTGAGTTTGTGCCAAATTGTATATTCTTCTTGGTAATATAATACATAATACTAGAATAAATAAAAAATGTTTTCTGTTTTTCTACCCATTTTTCTGTCATCTATGCATTTGACTGTGCATGCCCAATCTCAAATTTTCCTAACTAAACAGTCTGTACCTTGTCTATGCCTGGAGCTCTTGGTTCTTGCCATCAGGAATTCTTTGTCATCTTGTCAGTAATTATATATTATAGTCCCTTGGCAGTCACATTTTAATATTTACATTTCTTAACTTTCCCTGAGTGATTTCAAAACCTCATTACTTGTATTGTTATTTTTCTGTGATGCAAAATTGAATCTTGTATAATTCAATTGTGGGAAGGGTGGACTAGAGGAGTTTGGGTGTAAAAGGTGAAAATTGGCTCAGTTCAGTTCATCAGAGCTGAATTATGGAAGTATCAACAGGATTGGAAAGTCCTAGGGGAAATATGGGATTTCAGGAGAAACATCCATTCTCAGGGAAAGTCAAGGAAGGGGAGACATTTTAATTTCATATATTTGGCTTCTCTCTACCCACTTGTTCACTCCCATCCATAGAAAGGAGAAAGACTGATATTTTCAAGTAGAGAGGGATGGTCACTTACAGATTGACCACATCTCTCTCTTTCTTCTTAAGTAACTAGCTCTCAAAAAGACATGGAAGTTTTACCAAACCAGGAAGCTCATGTGGGGAGTCCTGCACTTTCCCAATATGTCTCTGATTGCAAGATAAGTTCACTTCTCATGAGTATTACAATCTGGTGCACTGGGCCAGAAATCTTGATGAATAGACAGAAGAGGGATTTAAGGCACAAAATAAGCATTCATAGATACTAGTAGAGGGTTTTGGAGGGGCCAGGTTGTTTTGGACTTGAGTTACATGTACTCTGTGAGTAATTTCTATAATTGTGTAGCTGTCTTGAACAGCTCTGACCAAGAGTATAGCTTTAGGTCTTAAATGTTCCCCAATATGGGATATTCACACTAGCTTATGGGCCTTTGTTCTAAGAGAATGATTTTTATGATACAGATGAGCAGAAATGTTATAAAGAAAGTCATTTTTAGCAGGAGTGGCTTGGATTATGAATGTTTGAGTCATCTGTGCAAAGGTATTAATTGATGCTTGGGTAGGAATGAGATTGCAAGATTGAGAGGGAGCTTTTCAAAAACTGGTATCTTCTATTTTGTTCCTCTCCATCTTAAGAATACTTCATATTGTCTATGCCAGGCTAATCATATAGTAGCTTGTTAGCAATAATATTTTTTTTATCTTGTCCCAGAGAAATGATATTGTATAAAAGCAGAGAATGTTAAACATAAAACAAATAGTCAAAGAGAAACTAAATCCAAGATAGAAGTAATTGGTTGTTTTTAAGGTGTTCTTAATCTTATGTGCAAATAATTATCTGTATTATACAAACATAGGTGATTTTTTCATACCTTTTAAATATTTTCTGAATAGAAGTCCTTAGAATGGTAGTCCTATAGTAGTCCCAGGAACAACTAAATATTTTGTTTAAAAATGTACTACAGTAAGTTCTGAGAAAGAAGATTGTTGGACTTGTCAAAGAGAAAGTAAATACTTAGAAGAAATTTTGAAAAATCAAGATACATGAAGAAAATAATTTCTATTTCTAATTGGTTTCAGGGAAATTAATAATGTAGAAGTTCTATGTATATTTCATACCTTCCTAGTCTTTTGTAAACCATTTCATTTTTAGTCTTTCATTTTTTATATTTATTATCAAAATGGTGGAAATAGTTTTCTGAAAGGCAAAGGTAAATAGACTTTCATGTGACAAGTAAAACTATGAAAGATTAGAATTACTATCAGGGCAAGGTTTATCATGGAATGATGGATTTACAGGAAATAGCACTGAATCATTGCCATCAAAGGCAAACTTCTCCATTTTGAGAGAAAATTCCATAAGATTCTATCAGATTCTAATGTTTCCTAAGAGATATCATCAAGTAATATTTTCCAGACATCCATGGTATATTGGTATTTGGTTTTATAGAATGCCTGTACTATTTTGAGTTAGCTATCACATTGTTTGTGATTTTCAAAAAAAATATTAAAACAACTATTATCATAACTGAATGCTATTCAATGGAAACTTTAGTTATAAGCATAAAACATATGTGTTCCACTAAGCAACAATCTGGATAGTATTTATAAATGTGCCTTGGGTTCTTTAGAGGAGTCTTTTCCTATATCCCCAAGGTGCTGTTTCTGTAATAGTATTCCCAGGTCCTCCAAGTCAGGGAAAGGACTGGAGTAAAGGTCAATGCAGATGCTTACAAGTATTTATGTGGGGAACAGGAGTAGGATAAATAAGGAGACATTTATTGTATGAACTGTATGGCATACAGACTATCAATAAAGATTTGTTCTATGTTTCCCTTTTTATGACAGGGAGGAAAAGTTGGTATTACAACATTTCCCATAGTTAGGGAGTTCTAATAATATAATGTATTTATCTTAACACATACCACTAATATGAAATATTTTGATATGCACTCCCTTCATATGCATAGGTCTAAACAAGCCAAATAAGCCAGGGCATTATTATATATCATCAAGCTCCAAGTTTTTTAGAAACAAATATTCATCAACTAACTTATACATTCTAGAAATTCAGGGCATTTACAGATGAATGAAATAAATTCCTTTCAGTTCAAAGAGTTAAGCTTTTCCCATATTATTGTTTGATTATGTGTTCAATTATATGTGATTATCTAAAAGTAAAATATCCTAATATAAAATTAAGGAGAAAAATATGAAAGGAGTGCTTAGTTTAACTGTGATGAACTTTACAGTGATGATTAATTTTAGGTATATAATTTGGTATGAGGCAATTTAATTTCCATGAATAGCAAAGATAGCAGTGATAGAAAAAAGTCTAAATGTTTTCTGCTTATAGAAATTATAAACAATCTACATAAACTTTCATATGCTATGTAATTTTAATCATAATGAAGGTAGAATGGAAACAGTCACATTGATGTCACTATGGCTAATCAATATTTACTAAGGATTGTAAATACTTGGGAAAAGGAGAAGAAAGGAGGAAAAGGATGAAGGGGAAGGGGGAGGAAAGGAAGAATCACCTGAATAATAGTGTTAGCTGACACTAATAGTACATAGGTCATTTAAACCATGTTACTATCTCTGGCATCATAAACCCATTCTGTCCTCACTCATACAGTCCCTAGCTAAGTACTAATAATGAGAATTAATCTAAATTAAGCATATATTAAGTGCAAATACAGCAAAGTTCTTTAAATGCATTATCTTAAGAATACATATATCTTAAGAAGTCTGAAGCTATTTTATTTTTATCTTAAGGATGAAAAGTTGAAATTAGAGAGGTTGAGTCACCACTCAAGTTCACTTAGCTGACAAATTAGATTCAAATCCAAATCTTTCTCACTCAAAAATTTTCATTATACAGGTAAACATAGGTTATTCCACAAGCAGTTTGGACCTGGCTATCTCGGCTCATTTAATTTCATTGTGAGAGAATAATCTTTTCATCTCAATTAAGATGCCACCTCCTCCTTGAAGACCACATAAATCCTTCCAGAAAGATATCATCCCTCCCTCCAGCTAAATCTCATCTTGTGGATCACATGGGGCCTGTTCACATGGCAGCACAGTGCAGCTTTAGAATGGATTCAAATTCGGTGAATCTTTGAGCTCCACAATCCTGTTTACTCCTTGGTAAAATGGGAATACACATCTTCATGGTAGAGTTGTTGTAAAATTAGATTATAAAAATAGAGCACTTAGCAAGATTTTAGTGTTTGGTTCTCTAAATTGGATGTGAATTGGACAGTGATAAGAACATAGACATTCTTCATATACTTAAAATTAACCAGAGGACCCAGCATATATGAGTACAGAAAGTGAAATTCAGCCCATTATTTCCCATCCCAATGAAGGACAAGGTACATGACAAAAGCTAGCATAGGTTGAATACTTATTTTGTGCCAGGAACTGCTCTCAGCACACACAGTTCATGGGCTAACACATTTAACTTCCACAACAATTCTATAAGTACTATTATGATTTTCATTTCACAGCCGAGAAAAGAGAAGCAAAGTGTCTGAGGTCACACTTTTAACTGCTACCGTTTTATAGGTAGTAAACCTTTGGATTTAAAAACTCTTCATATTCATAGAAAGGATCATTATTAACATACTGTGGCATTTCCCATAATGTTTCTACCTGTGGCCATAATGCTAACTGTAAGTATTTTCTGAATCCCTTAAAAACACCATGTTTCCAATATTCAGAATCTGTCACTGGATAATACCATAGTGTCAGCATACGGAGGGAAAAATGGCCAGTAGATTTTAATAGCTATACTCATACTCATCTCACCTGGTACAAGGAGAAGGGATAAAATAAAGATATAATGAATGAGAGTAAGTCTATACCCCAAACTCACACCCTCATGTGAAAGCCAAAGTCTCTCCTGTGCATGTACCACGGTGTCAAAGGGAAGGAATGCTCATTTTCTCAGCCCCATGAGCCAGTGCAGAGCACTGCGCAAGTAAACAGAAAAATAGACCATCTTTGCATGCAATGCTTCTGCATATTTGAGGAAAAATATATGTGCAGGGAGGGGAAAAGGCACAAAGCAAGTTCCCCATGCCAATCAATGGCTTTGTCAACGAGGTGAGTTTATGCTTTATCATTTTCATCAGCAGAAAAAAAGAGTTGCAATTACTGAGCATTTTCACAACTCTTCAATGTGCGGCTACAAAGAGCTCGTTCAACAAAGCGCCTTTTCATCACAAAGGTTTATGCTCCTATTTCTTTTGTTGGTCTTGCTGAAGACATTTTGTCAATATTTGCTAAGTCTCTGTGTTTTGGGTAGTATGAAGGTTAGTGTCTATGATGGTCTGGCAGTAGGATAGAAGACTGTGTGTGTGTGTGTGTGTGTGTGTGTGTGTGTGTGTGTTGTGTAGGAAGATGGGAGGTGAGGTATAGTCCTTTGACACTATTATTTTTAGAATGTTTTCTCAGAGCAAATACTGCACTGCTGGTGAAGAGAGAAATCAGAGTCACCAACTATTATTCACTTGTGTTTGGGCTCCAGGCATTTGTGACCTGCCAAGTAATGTGGTGTGGGCCCAACAAGCATATGTCATTGATGCACCGGAGTACCAGATGCAGCATGAATAGAGATGTACATTTCATCTATAGTGACTTCATGATGTATTAGCAGAGGAGTTGAGGAAGGGGAGGGGAGAACACGAACCAATAAGGACTCTCCAAGGAGAAAAATCAGGTCACTCAGCACACAGTTCCTTACTTCAGTCCTAAGGATGATTTCAACTGTTTTTGCAAACAAACATTCATGGATCCAGACAGACCTGCTCTGCTTTTTTTCTGAAATGCTCCAATCCAGCCTTATGTATTGCCTGCCCTTATGACTCATCTGTTCATTTATACAATTATGGGCCAACTATGTGGCTTCTATTATTATTCTCTAAGAGAAAGTAATGCTTGTAATGTGAATGAACTGCTGTTCAGTGAACAGTTTCCACTATGGGTTGCCTCATTGCAGGAACAGATTATGTGTTAAATGCAGTTCAACATGGGATTCTCTCTGGGTTGCTCTGTGGCCACACTGCTATCACAATGGGAGCAGAAACCTTGGCTGTGGAGAGAGCTGTGCATATGCAAAATTGGCTCTGTAGAGACTCATGGAGCTCAGAACTTTAATCTGCCTGGAACATGGAGCTTCCCTGAAACTGAAATGATGCTCTTGGCTTCAAAAGATACATTGTAGAGGAGAAGATGTTTCAGAGTGTTAAAGTGAATTATTTCTCTTAACAGCATTCTCTAGTCACCCTTAGTGATTCAAACCAGGAAACAACATAAATGGAATATCCTGGCTCCTTTTAATGGTAGGAAGTTCCTGTCTTAACGAAAGTGATAGAGCATGAGAAGTGGTTGGTAAATTTTAAGTCTTGGGAATTGAGTATTCCCACCCATCTAAATATCTCCCAAGGTGACAATTACTTGAAAAATAAAGTTCTTCTTTAATAATTCAGTATTGACTAGAGGAAATTATTTCAAGAGCCGAATATATATGAGCTTAAATATTCAACCTCAATTTGGAAGATTAAGAAGTCATTTATAATTTACTAAAAAATTCAGAGCTTTTGACTACAACACAAAATCTAATGACTAATTTGGAGTGACCAGATATCTGCCTTGTTAATAGATTGAAATGAATGGACACAAAAAAGCAGACATTATTCTGTTTTTGTGTGTGTTCCCAATACCTAAGAGTGCTGGACACACAATAAAAACTCAATAGACACTCATGGAATGGATGGTGGATAACTCTTCACCATTGGGCAATTAACCAAAACTTCTCAAACAAAAAAGCTCCTCCAAAATCTTTGTAGAGAACCAGCTGCTAATTCTGCTGGTGTTGATTTTGCAGAACCCACACAACAAAGTATGTAAATCAACTAACTCAGATGGCATTTCTGAGGACACTGCTCATTACGACTGTATAATAAATGGGAGTGCACAAGTCACCATTAGCACAGAACAGATTGTTTGGGTAGCAAAGACAGCAGCTGTCACAGCTTGACAGCTTTCTTGTTAGTAAATCAGCTTTACTGACAGCTTATTTGATTGAGAACCACTGCTCACTGACAGTGTGTTATAGCTGATATACATATGTATCTCATGAAAAATGAGACAGTTGCTGAAAGTTTGAGGAGCTACTACTCTGTGAACTACATTAAAAAAGAATGAACTTCTTATGAAGCAGGTCTACTAGTGCATAAAACATTTTGTGTACTGAAAAACAGAATGGTACTAACAAAGGTACACATGAAAGCAATGATGGGTGACCTAGTGGTCTCATTTCTGTGCATTGTTTAAATGTCTTCCTGTTATAAGAATGTTATTTGCAACCAAATGAGGCCAAAGTGAAAATAGAACCTTTGGGAGAAGCCCATTCATCCTACTTCTTAAACCTTGGAACTGTCACAGGATAAATGTCGGGGTGGGGAGCATCCCTTCTCAGATTTGCACTTGGGATAGAAGTACCATGAGCAGACAGGGGATGACATCAGTAAGAACTAGTCATGGATATGGCAGGTGAGTGTGGTGTACACTACCTAGCACAGACTTGACACTGTATTTCAATGCTGAAAAGTTTCTGTTCCGCCAGAGTAGAGATATAGGAATAAGAATAGTTTACATATTCTTGAAAAGTGACAAGAATAACATCTTACTGGAATAGAAGTAACGCTTTCATTCATTTGGTCTTCTCTGCGAGGTTCACTAATCAATGGTCACTAAGCTTTTCTTTAGAAAGATACGTATGCTTGGGGCCTCAGGAAATATGGTGAGTTAATGCATTTACCCAATCACTTTGCCCAAGTTCCCATTTTTCATCATATTACTAAATTAGGCAGAGTTTCTGGCTTCTATGCAAATGCCTGCAGGTCAGGGAGCAGAGCAGCTACACTCATTGATTGGGGTAGGCTGGCTGGGCTATGCCTCTCACTACTGGCAAATCCAACTGTTCTTGGTGTAGGTGCTGCTGGTAATGCCTGGCAACATGGCCAGAAAATAAGTGTTTGAACAAATTATAAAATGTTTAAACCATGAAATAAAGATAAAGTACAAAGCTGATCATGTTTAAAAAGAGAGGAACATTAAAATATAATTTGATGAGTATATAAAAAGAAAGAGAGAAAGTAAAAGAAAAAAGGAAGGAAGGAAGAAGGGAAGAGAAGAGCAGCGAAGGGAAGGGAAGGGAAGGGAAGAAAGAGAGGGGAGGGGGAGAGAGATAGGGGAGAGAGAGGGAAATAAAAGGGGAAAGAAAGAGAAAGAATAAGAAAGAGATCATGGGTATATCAATGAAATATTTAAAATGGTTAAGGAGATCACAGATTAATTAGAGCAGCAGGGGTTTTTTGTTTTGTTTAATTTGTTCATTCATTCACTAGATTCACTGGGCTTAATAAAATAAAATAGACTGTTCTTGCTCTAGTATTTAGTATGCAGTGGGAAATCTATAAATGTTTCTTATAGCTTACAGTAGGCAACATATAATTATCTGTTTTATAAAAGTTGAATGTGCTTCTTCCTCATCTCTTTTGATATTTCTTCTTCTGAGAGCCTGTAGCAGCAAGAGTCTCAAGCAGATAGTCACTGTTTTATCTAGCATTGGACTTGTGAGTATAACCGTGACTTTCAGGCAGGGCTAAATACACTTGTGAGTGAATAAGAAAAGTTAAAAAATAAATAAACAAAAAAAAGAAGTACAATCAACCAGATAAAGGAGCACAACCATAAATTTGGTGTTGCCAATCCCTTTAAATGAAGATGATTGCTATTCCATTTGGGGCAACAAGGTCAGCCTGATTAAGTAGGCTGCTTCTTCTTTAGAGAGATATAAGATGATATGAAATGGCATGTACCCCAGATATTTCCCCTGCCCTCCTCTAACCTGACCTGAAGTTTCCCCAATTCTTCCCACAATTAGGCTTGTCAACAAGTCTATAGAATACAATTTCCAAAGTTCAACCTTTTGGATAGAAGAGACCTTTTGTTTCAAGCAACATGTCTTTTGAGTGATCATGGTAATGTTGGTGAGTTAGTGATTGTAGGAGTATCATGCTAGAAAAAAATGAACTACTGGAAAACTGGTGGTTGAATTTGAGAATAGATTGCAAAGTCAAGCAGCAAAGGTTGCATCAAAAACATTAATTTCATTGACTTTTCAACTGTACTGGGCTAAACGTAGCTGAAAGAAATATATCGGCCTGTTATGCTGCCTCTGTAATTTCCTAAGACCCACTCTTAGGAAGCCAGATAGATGAGAAAAAGAACCAGTGTTTAGGAGAGGGAAGGATATTGTTATTCTTTACATTGCTACTACACCAATCATAATTAAAACACAAATGCATATGCATGTGGGTGGTTGCTACAGTTTGTAAACTTCAAGCTTCTTTGAATTCTGGTTCAGAAATATTGTAATTTTCCTAAATCCAACAGGACCTCAGAAACAATCTATACTCCTTTAAGTGGTTAAATAGAATGCATTTAGAACTGGCATTTGATATGATTTGGAATCATAAACAGTCAATGAAAATAATTTATTAGCTTTTCTCATGGATTTTGTAAAAACTGAATCATTTAAATGAATAATAAACAATTTGTGGTGGTTTTTATTGCTTAAAGAAAATGTTTCATGTGGAAAAACATTAGGCCAGAGGGAAGGGAACACAAAGTAGCAGAGCGTTCTTCTCTTGCCCAGTTAGAGCTTCTTCCACACGCTGACAGTGGTAGAGCTCCCAGCAGCCCAAGGGAGCAACACATTCAGCTGGGAGCCAAAGCCAGCACCACTACACTGGCTCTCACCCACCCAGATTTTGACCCTTGTGACTCTGATTGCTTCTTCTGTTCTCTGTCTGCTTTCATTCCTCTGCAATTGTATTCGTCTCACCTTCAGGCCTCAGCTCTAGGTTTTTCCTCTGGAGCTGAAAACATTCTTCCCTAGACAGCCACCTAACCACCTTCTTCACTTCCTTCAAGTCCCTGCTCCAACCTTCTCAAAGAGGTCTATAGGGAGAACTCCATTCATAATATAATTCCATACCTAGCCAGCATGGCTCCATGGTTGAGCTTTGACCTATGAACCAGGAGGTCACGGCTCCATTCCTGGTCAGAGCACGTGCCTGGTTGCAGGCTCAGTCCCCAGTAGGGGGCATGCAGAAGGCAGCTGATCAATGATTCCCTCTCATCATTGATGTTTCTATCTCTCTCTTCCTCTCCCTTCCTCTCTGAAATCAATATATATATATATATATATACATATATACATATATACATATATACATATATATATCTCCCAACAATTGACTGTATCTTCTTTAATTTTTCCCCATAGTGCTATCACATTCTAATATATAATTTACTTTTTTATTTTTCATGCCAGTCGTATATTGTCTGTCTTATTTTGCTAAAGTGAAAACTCTGCAAAGCCAGGTTCTAGTTTATTCACTCGTGTATCCCAAGACTCTAAGAGAGTGTCTGCCATGTGATAAGTTCTCAATTAATAGTTGTCGAATGAGATCTTGGGAAAGGTACTGAAAACACATACCTCAATTTCTACAGCTTTTAATTGGAAATTATATTGATGTAGTGAGGATTGAGTAGGAGAGGTATTGAAATGCTTACCCTCAAGCCTGGCACATCTGCAATATCCTTATTATTGATATTAAAAGGATCTTCTACATCCTCTTGTGTTACTTCCAGTACCATAGTGATCCTTAATCCAGAGGCTTATTCTGATAATTTTCCCAGACTAGAGTCTGTTCATATATTGTTAATGAGAGATTCTGAAGTCTGCTAGAAAGAACTATTATTTCACCATCACACAATTTCCCTCTTTAGTCAGTTTCCTACCAGCTTTTCCTACAGGCTGTTCTCATATCATTTATTCATTTATACAAGTCTATATCTTATGCAATTTTGCTACCTTGATAAGCTATATTAAGACATTCTCTTATGCACTCTACCCCTCAAACACAAATTAGGAACCAACCCATGTAATAAGTCAGGTTTGCATCATGCCCTTTCAGTTTTCTATTTTTCAATTCTAGCAGAAATCTTAGATTACATTTCAGTTTAGAGTTATTTTTAGAGCAACTTCACATTTTCTGACTTTTGAAAAATGCAAGCACTTTTAGAGTGCTTTGCACAGAGTATGCTTGGAATACACATTTGTTGAATAGTAGGTAAATCAAGCTTTGTGATATATTTTGAGCATAACAGCTCAGTATACTAAATATTCAAGTCAGCAGTGTCCCCACAGTTTATGGTTTAATCCTTTAATGCAGAAAGAAGTATGAGCACTTAATCACAGCACTACTTCTTACATATTGCTTTATTTATATAACATAGTTTTAGGAATACAACATATTCCTGAATTAGGTGTGTGTGTGTGTGTGTGTGTGTGTGTGTGTATTTTATTTGCACAGCAGCAAACAATAGTAGTCTCTCAAAAACTATTTTTATAAAAAGTAACAAATGAGTGAAATAAATCATTACCTTAGGACTTTTTATGCTTATTAAATATTCAGTAGAACCATTTTTGAAGCCCATGGTAAGATTTAATTTCTCTTACAGAAAATGACTAAGCCTGAAGTTTCTGGACATTTGAAGAATATATGAGAAGTATAAGAGGCTAACATTTATCTCCACATTGTCTGTAGTTCTTTGACAGATTAGGTAGAATAAAAAAAAATGGGTTTTAAATTTTATTCAGGGTTAATCAGTGGACACATATTCGGTTGGTGAGAAGTTGAGTAATGATTGAGAAGTTCCATATTTAATCATTGGTTGCCCGCCTTGCCCTGCATAGGTCATGACCTCTAGACAGGTATTTTTAGATTGTAACATTCTTACGAAAGAAAAATTGCTTCTTGGAATGTGATCCTGTTCTTCTACTGCTCCCATTATCTTACAGAAGTGGAAATAGAATTAGCACTTTGCCCCAAAATGTGAAAGTTTACCATTATAATATTTAGTCTTTGAAGACATGGATTTTTTGCCATTTCCAACAATGTGTGTGTGTGTGTGTGTGTGTGTGTGTGTGTGTGTGTGTGGTGCACATTTACATATATACATTCATGTATATCTATATATTACTCATATACATTAATATTTTAAGCAGTATTTCATTATTTTTCTTTGTGGTTTCCTAAGAGATAGTGAATCTAAATCAATAGGTCACTCTGAACTGGCATAGTATCTCTTCTAGAAAAGCAGCATTGCCTCATAATCTATATATATAAAAGCCTAAGTGACCGTGACAACTGAAACGACCGAATGGACGCCCAAACAGTCTGCGTGGGGCGACCAGGCCGGCAGGGGGGTTAGTGAGGGATGACCAAACGACTGAACAAGCAGGCTGCGTGGTGCAACCAGGCCACCAGGCCAGCAGGGGTTAGTGAGGGCTGACCCATCGACTGAGCAGTGGACTGCATGGGGCAACCAGGCCGGCGGGGGGGGGGGGCATGAGGGGCAACCAGGCTTGCGGGGGGGGGCAGTAAGGGGTGACCAGGCAGACAGGCAGGTGAGCAATTAGGAGCCAGTGGTCCTGGATTGTGAGAGGGATGTCCGACTGCCGGTTTAGGCCCGATCTCCAGGATCAGGCCTAAACCGGCAGTCGGACATCCCCCAAGGGGTTCCGGATTGGGGAGGGTGCAGGCTGGGCTGAGGGGAACCCCCTCCCATGCACGAATTTCATGCACCGGGACCCCCCTCCCATGCACGAATTTCATGCACCGGGACTCTAGTTCAACTATAATATAACTGATATGAACCCTCATTACAAAGGAAAATATGCCAGAAATATCTATAAATAAACTGATTCTCTCCCCCTCTCCCCCGAGAACTATATAGTACATAGCAATTAAGGGAAAGATTGAACTTAGGGCACACCTAACACATGGGTTCATCCTGGCTCTCTGCAGGAGAATGTTTATCAGAGAGCAAGGCAATCTATTTGTGGTAGGAGAGAATTATTAATGAGCACTATGCATTTGAAAAATGGTTTCTCTCTTCATGTTCAAAAATACATATATTATTACAAAGTAACGCATAATGGAGTCTGTTTGTCCTTGACCAGAAATCATATCTAAGTCTCAGAGAAAAAACTGATCTGAATTGCTGAGGGGGATCTTCAGGGCTTCCCCACAGGAACACTGCAAGATTGTGAATGAGACCAAAGCAGAACAACTTGCATTCTATTAAGTTAATGTTTTTAACTTAAAATGTTGTCTTTTTATACATTAATATTTCTGCTAATTATTATTATTACAGATACTGACTATGAGTGCATATGTTAAGGAACTAGTTAGCTATGGATATGGTATTTCATTTAAAAAATAATCTTCATGTTTAAAATGTGTGGCTCTAGCCATGTCACATTTATTTAAAATATATGCCAATGAAATAACTTCTTTATCCAATAAAAGAAAAACCAACAGAATTCTTTATATTGTACCAAATGTGTTTAGGACTCTTTTGTTTAACCTGCAGTCATTCTTCATATGCTCTTTCCAGTCCCAAGTCTAAGCCATAGGAACTTTATTTTGCCACCATTTTCTACCTTTGGGAACCACCTGAGAACACTGATTCATTTGGAAGGTTTTCTAAATGCTTGCATGCAGTCATCATTCTTTTCTAACTCAAGGGTCCATTAACCTAGACTTACAAACAACTTTCAGAAATTTGACCAGCCACAATTCCACTGGCTCCACAGAGTTTGCATTGGCCTCATCCCTGGTATGGAAGAGCAGTCATATATCTTTCTTACAATCTTATCTAATCATTATTGGTGAAGAAATAGTCATTTTCTTACGATAAACATTTGAGGCCACATATACTAGTAAGTACTTTGGTTCTGTGCTAATAGATGAACTATCCATAAGCCATTTTTCTTTTGTCTTTCCCCTCCCTCCTGACAAGCTCTAATGACCATTCAATGACTCAGGAGTGAGCTTTAATTCATTTGTTATTTTCCCTGTGATAGTGATAGATTTATACTGATTCTTCTACACATTTTCCTTCATTCCCCTTTTCGGATAACGTTACTCCTTGCAGCTAGGGGTGAAAAGAACTAAAGAACAGGACTTGAATATATGATCTCAGCTTTATTAGCAGCATACACTGATACCTACAAATCTCAAACAATCTGCCTTCAGACAGTGTCTACCCTTAGCACACTATGTATGTGACTGTAACAATGACACATTTCTATGAAAAATCAAATTACGTCATGGCTACTACAAATATTATTCATAAGAGCAAACGCAGTAAGGAAAGAAGTTAAAAAAATATATGAGAGAAAGCAATGGAAAGCTCCTTCAATTCCAACACAAAAGAATATTTAAGGTATTCTACTAGGTTTTTTTTGTTTGTTTGTTTGATTGTTTGTTTTGAGCCAGAAAAATATGTAGTCAACTGGCACTGTTCCCATTCACGGTTGCTTATAAGTTTCTTAAAATAATGCTTTGGGGCTAAAATACCTTATAAATCATCTTGGTCAAGAAACAATTTTGTCCAGAAATTCAATTTAAAGCAAAAACCAGACCAGTTTCTGAATTACCTGACCACAGGGAAAAAAGCAGTTCAGCTATCAAAGAATGTATATGCAGGGAAACACTTTTTTTTTTCTTTTGTAAGATTGGCATGGCCAGGAAAGCAAAGAACTTGATTGCCGGCTCTAAGCAGGTTAAACCAATAATTTTGACCAAAGCAAAAAATGTTCATGTCTACTTAGTTCTGTCTTCTCATTTTAAAGATGAGGAAACTGAATTTCAGGGAATTTAAATAATTCATTCAAGGGCTAAACAACACTACAACTGCGTTTGCTTAGAGATGTTTTAGTCCTAAAAATTGTGTAGCGATCATTCAGCTGGGAATTCGAAGGTCTGAATCCTACTTCTGGCTCTTCTAACAAGATGAGAGCCACGGCAAAGCACTTAACTGCTCAGTTTCCTCTCGTGGAAACTGCGGAGTCGAGCTAGAGCAGTGGTCTGCAAACCGCGGCTCGTGAGCCACATGCGGCTCTTTGACCCCTTGAGTGTGGCTCTTCCACAAAATACCACGGCCCGGGCGAGTCTTATTTTGAAGAAGTGGCGTTAGAAGAAGTTTAAGTTTAAAAAATTTGGCTCTCAAAAGAAATTTCAATCGTTGTACTGTTGATATTTGGCTCTGTTGACTAATGAGTTTGCCGCCCACTGAGCTAGAGCATCTCCAGAGGATTCTCCCAACTCTGAAGAGCCATGATTCAGCCACAGAAATTGCTAGATTGTTTCTCTTTCTTTTCGTTTGTTTTTCTATGAGCCTTTAAGGGTGCCCTGACCACGAACCATTCCTGTCAATTACTCAGGGGAGTGGATATGGAGAAGTTCACTTGCTTTTCTCTGACTTGTTCATTACATTTCTCCACCATGTTCTCTTTTCAGTTACCATTCCCTCTTGTCACCTAAATCTTTTTCACTTCTTCAATTCATTTTTTTTTTTCTGTTCAGTTCCACACCTCAAACAATTTTCCAATGACTCTGTCGAGACTATGGCTAAATGCTTCCTCTGATCCTCTCACCTGAAATTGACCATTACTTTCTTTGCCCACATTTTCTTAATTTCACCACTCTCTAGTTCAGGGGTCCTCAAACTACGACCCACGGGCCACATGCGGCCCGCCGAGGACATTTATCCGGCCCGCCGGGTGCCGCTGCCTGTCCTGCTTAGCAGCCGACTCATCCCGGCCCGCAGTGCGCATAGGAATTTGTTCATAGTTTTTTTTTTTAAACTATAGTCCGGCCCTCCAACGGTCTGAGGGACAGTGAACTAGCCCCCTGTTAAAAAAGTTTGAGGACCCCTTCTTAGTTAGATATATGTAGAAATGTCTAAGAATCATGTGAAAAATGTCCATTTTACTTTTAATCAATGCAAATTGAAATCGGATGTCATATTTTATCTATCAAACATGAAATATTACACAATGATAATATTCAGTGTTAGTTGTGTGTGCAGGAAAAACAAAAGTTTCATTTTCTGAGAGTATCATTTTAAACTGGCACAGCCTTTTCAGAAGGATAATTTGCTAACACATATCAGAATGCTTAATATGCATTATCTTATGACCCAAGAATTTCAACTTAAAGAATTTATCCTAAGGATACAAATAAAGATCTACAAAAGAGCAAGTGCTGGAATTATCATCTCATCATAGTATTACTATATAACCAAATTGAAAACAACATATCAAAAAACAAAATGCTGTTTTAAATTGTGGTATACCAGTATATGATACCATTTAGCCATTAAAAAGCATGTTTATGAAGATTAGCTAACTGTATGGGGACAGGATAAAATATATTGAAATGGAAAGCGTACAAAACTATATACATGGAATCTATGGAAACATAAAATTCAAAATTTTAACAGTGATTATTTTTGGATGAATATTCTTTTTCTCTTTATTCTCTGATTTGTAAAACCCATGATGTACTGCTACCATCTAAGAAGTCAAATTATAAATGTGGAGATATGTTATGTTTTTCCTGGCAGGGTGTTCCGGTCCAGGCAGTTTGAATGCTGAGATGAATGCTAGTTGGGAACTCAGAGTCTGTGGCTTTACTCTTAGGTCTCTTCAGTGTGAACTGAAGACAAGCCAGACAAATTTTTTGACCTTCAATCTCCACATTTCTAAAATGATGTGATTGGAGAAAAGTGATCTTTTTTATATTCCCAATATTTGTTTATTCTATAAGTCCATTAAATACTCAATTTATAAAAATAAGAGAGAAAATGTAAGTAGTGTTATACTCTTGTATACAATATATACAACAAAATTGAATACACATGGATGTATACAATAAGGAATTGCTGAACATTTTATTACTAAGTCTGACACTTCAGATTTTTAAGTGCTCCCATATAAAAATAAATAAATAGATGTATGACAGGAAAAAAAATCTTACTTCTCTTTTATCTATTTATTGGTGGAAAAGTTTTAAACAATCGAGTCAGCCTATATGGAAATTCTGTGATGTCAAATAGAAATTTCAGTGACCCTTGCATAACAGGATCCATGATTGCCAGTTTCTTCTGGTTTGAACTGGAAGTTATAGTTTACACTATTTATGTGCGTAATGACTCCATACAGATGGGGAAATCAGATCAAGTGGAATCAGAACTTTGGGTTCTAATTAGATCCAGCTGTTCGGTGGAAGTTGAATCTTTTATCTCTAAGGCATAAAACTAGTAAGCACAAGTTTCACAATTTAAAGAGCATTTGGAACCTGTGAAGATATAAATGCAGAAATAGCAAATTTTGAAATGTAGAACTGTGTCTTTATCGTAAATGAATCCTGTCTTTTTATGTTATTATTGAGAAAAGATCATAGGAGCTTTCTATCTGCAGTTTCCGTATGAGAATACCTTTCTTTTCCTTTTGGCCTTGCATATTTTTCCAAAAAAAAAACTTTCTACCAATAAAGCTTTATTTTTTATTCGTATTTTTCTAAGTTTTGATTAAAATAAGTACAATGTAATCACTGTATTGAGAGTTGTGATTTTTAGTGTAAAAAAAATTAAAAGTAAATATCAACTATATAGAGATCTAATTTTGCTTTCTAATGACTTTGAGGCATCTGCTTTTTGATACCTTTATTTAGGAGAATAGAATAATAATTGGATAAATAACTTTGTGCTCTTCTATGAGAGAAATATTAAGTGTTTTGATAACACATTCTTACCTCAGTCTTAAAAATAATTTTTCAAAAAGTAAAACCAACCAACCAAACAAAACCCCTCTACTATGTGGCATATATCTGATCTGTGTTCTTTACTGATGTATGGCATTCCCTGGAATAGTGTCTGACACACAAAAAACATTCAAAAATATATTTTGGCCCTGGCCGGTTTGGTTCAGTAGAGCGTCAGCCTTTGGACCAAAGGGTCCCAGGTTGAATTCCAGGCAAGGGCATGTACCTGGGTTGCAGGCTCCTCCCAGGTCCAGGCCCTGGTTGGGCTCCTGCAGGGGGCAACCAATCAATGTGTTTCTCTCCCATCAATATTTCTCTCTGTCTTTCTCTCTCTCTTCCACTCTCTCTAATAATTAGTGGAAAAATATCCTCCGGTGAGGATTAAAATTTACATATATTTTTTTGAATGACTAAGGAAATGAAACTCAAGGATATAAGTATTTTTAAGGATATAATTATTTTTGATCAATGAATGAAATATGCTATATAAAATTATTTACATTGAAGAATAACAATTGACCTCTCTATGGGGGATTAAGCTTCCACTAACCAACATCAATGCTAAAAAACAATCTGTTCTCTTCAATTTTTCTGTTTTAAAATCTCAATTTTCAGGTTCATAATTTAAAGCTGAAAGAATAAAAAGTGGCAATGGTGACTGTAAACATAGTCTATGAATCTGAAACTCTTGACTTTCCTGTCATTCTACTAACTCTGATCTCACTAAAACATTCTTTGTTTTATCTTTCAAAACTTTCAGCTCTACTAATTGAAATACAATTTATTCTACCCAGTTCAAATGTAATTTCTATATGAATCCTTTCCTGATTCTCCAATCAGATTTAATTTTTCTATCTTTGTCATAGCATTTATCACATTCTATCCTGCATATTTTGAACTCACTTTTGAATGTATATATCTTACACATTACTGTATTTAGTAGTGATAGTAACAACAGCAGCAGAAACTAGTATCAATTGAACACAAGTGTTTATTTAAGTATTTTTCACACAAGATCTTATTTAATTCTCACAATTTTACATAAGGTACTATTATTACTTTTTTCCCAGCGTTCTATGTTAAAGTTACTTAACAAGTAAATAACTACATATAAATTCTTTGAATGCACCTACTCCATTACAGGAATTATAGTAAGTGCTTTATCAAAAGCTCTTATGCTTATTATCTAAAACAACTTTATGATGTAAGATACATCTATATTTTACAAGTAGGGAAACTAAGGCACAGAAAAGTTAAGTAACATAATCAAAATTATGTAAACATAAATAACAGTTAAGATTAAAAATTAGGTACATCCAACTACAAGTCCAAAGTCTGCATTCTTCCACTGTCCAATAAACAAGAGCATATTATTTCTACCAATTACTCAAGAAATACTTCTTTGAAAAAGACTATATTTCTTCTCACACATAATTATGCCATTATTTGCACTGTGTCATTCTTTGCATGACTTGCCAGTCTTTTGTAAAACATAGTTTGATTTGTCACTTTAGTTTGTAATCTGAATAAAATGTTTTCAGGTTAATTCCACTCTTTATCTCATTTTCTAACCTAGAAGTGAGCAAACTGTAGTCAAGTCCAGCCATCTGAATAAAGCAATGTTTTATTGCAGCATAAGGTAACCATGTGTTTACATATTATCTGTGGCTATTTACACATTACAATATCAGATTTGAGTAGTGGCCACAGAGACCATAGGGCCCACAAAGCCTAAAATATTTATTATTAGCCTTTCACAGGAACAATTTGCCAGGCCCTGTTCTAAATCATTATGGGTTCTGTATTATAGTCTTATCTTTGGTAAATTGTCTCCTTCCCTCTAATTCAATATTTTAAACTATTTTGGCAGATGTAGAAATTCATTGAGTCATTGACTCCCACTCCTCTCCAAGGCAAAGTAAATTCATTGATACCACATCAAGGCTCTGTTGAGGTACTTCAAATACCAAGTAAGTAAAGCATTCTTTGGAGTATACTTAGTAAACATGAAATATTTTAAATATTTCAGAAATGCCCAATATGTGGTACTCCAACTCCCCCCCCCCCTGAAATTTAAAATTACATTAACAATTTTAAAAACTTTCTATTTCAGGAATTTTTGCCCAATTAGGTGCATTACATAGGGATTCTTTTCCCACATCATTCACTTTCTATTTTGCTTTCATATTTCATTGTATTAATTAGCTTAAAGTTTTTTATTTTTTATTTATTGTATTTTTGGTCCATTGACTTCACAGTATTATCTGATTGCTAGTATTACTCTACTTGTCTGTATTTATGAAATAAGTGATATTTATTAGAAGCAGACATTTATCACTGAAACAATGTCCTTATATGCCAACCATGTTACTACTACTTCCGTGGTCATCACAGCTGCTGCCTCTGTTGTCAGCATGATCATGTACTGTGCTAAGGCTTTACATGTTATTTTGTTATCATAACCATTTCAAGGTGGATAATATTTTCATTTGAGAGATAACAAAACTGCAGCTCTAAGATCTTTAGTAATTGCTCAAGCTCATGGCTAAAACATGGCAAAGCTACTTTTAAAACCCCTGGCTCTAAGGCTCCAAAGTCCTATTCTTTTCATTACATGCCACCTTAGATAACCCCCTTTGTTACTGAAAAACAATCATTATAAAACTGTCTGTGCATTATTTAGCACTTAAAAGAGATAAGCTGTCAAGACATGACATGGATGAAACTTAAACACACATTGCCAAGTGAAAGAAGCCAATTTGAAAGGACTACATTTTTGGTATGACTTGAACTACATGACATTCTTCAAAAAACAAAACTACGGAGACAGTGAAAACATCAGTAGTTGCCAGGGTTTCAGGAGAAAGGGATAAGGGATGGTTAGGTGGAACACAGGACATTTTTAGGGCAGTAGAAACTGTTCTGTATTATTCTGTTATGGTAGATAAGTGACATTATGCATTTGTCAAAACCCAAAATATCTCTATATATAAAACCCTAATATGCAAATAGACCAAACAGCAGAACAACCAAACAACCAAACAACTGGTCACTATGACGTGCGCTGACCACCAGAGGGCACGTGCAGAACATGGCGGGCGTTGGCCACGGTGGGATGGTGGAGCAGGTGAGCAGGGGAGCCAGACCAAAGTGGGGCACCAGTCACTGTCATCGGGGAGAGCTCTGGTGGTTACTGAAAATTCTTTGCTCCTGCATGCCGTGGTCCTGCCCTGTGCTCGCACCCACGGCCGGCACCAGCCCTGCTCGCACCCACAGCCAGTGCCAGAGCCACTGCTCACACCTGCTGCCGGTGCCCGGTGCCGGTCCAGATTCCTCGGTGCTGTCAGAGGGTGCAAGTGGCAGCTGCTAGCCCCAATGGCCCCTGAAGGCTTCTCCACTTCCCTCTGCTTCTGAGGGTTAATCGGGGCAGCAGCTGCAGCTCGCACCCACTGCTGGCACCGGCCCCAATTGCTCTGCGCCATCAGTGGGTGCGAGCAGGACCTGTGCTGTCAGCACATGGGAGCTGCGGCGAGAGTGGGGCTGCTGGCAGACAGGGACAAGGAGCCGTGGCAGGAGGGGCCAGGCGGGGGCGCAGAGGAGGGGCCGAGACCCATCCCTGTGCCCACCACAGCCTTGCAGCCCACAGTTCCTTTCAAAGGGCAAGAATTCACGCACTGGGACCCTAGTATAAAATATCAAGAGTAAACCCCAATGTATGGCTTAGTTATTATTAATATATCAAGATTGGTCCCTCAGCTGTAACAAATATACCATACTAATGCAAGATATTAATAATAGAGGAAACTGGTGGTAGTGTTAGAGTAGTCAGCTAGTTAAAAGCAAAGAGAAGGGAAAAAGCTAGCTAAGCTTAATTAAGTTAGGGAAAGAGCTTTCCAGACACTCCATGGGATAGCTGCATGGCCCCACCAAGGGATTAATATCCCTCTGACTCTCCACTGGAAGGACTGGCTTTCCAATCACCTGAGGGAGCAACCAGTCCCTTTGTCCAGATTAGAGTCGGGGGGATAGATAGGAAGGGAAGGTGGTGGCACAATATTGTGAGATTTGCATTCAGGACTTGGATCAGGTTCCCGAAGTAAGTATCTGAGTCAAAGCCATTCAGGCTTACAGCAGGGAAAAGGGAAAGGAACCATTTTGAAATGCGCCAGAGCACTCATTTCATTTTAACAAGGCCAACCCTCAGGTGAAACTAGTTAACCAAACAGACATCAGCAGAGCAAGGATGATGGGTCAGGTACAGAAACTCACCAGGGCCGAAAGCCCTGATGCCTAGCAAGGGGCAAAACTGGGAAAACAAGAATCTTGCCCCCAGGGTATACTTTCCTCCCCTAGCTTATCACTGGTCATGAGACTTGGACCCCTGATCTTTCATATCGCTGGTCACGTGGCTTAGACCCCTTGAAGATAATATCTAGGTCTCAGTTGTATTTCATTTCCAGGCTCAGAAAAGCAGCAGCACCAGACAAGTGGCACCATGGCTGCCTCAGGACCAGCTGCACTGACTTTGATTAATGACCCACTGCCCTGGCACTGACCAATCAATGGAGACCATGACCCTGAAAGAGCACTCCTGGAGAGCTTATGAATATTCTATTAAGACCTGCCCCTCCCAAGATTTCTACCTGCATGAAAGAAAGAAAGAAAGAAAGAAAGAAAGAAAGAAAGAAAGAAAGAAAGAAAGAAAGAAAGAAAGAAAGGAAGGAAGGAAGAAAAGAAAGAAAGAAAGAAAGAAAGAAAGAAAGAAAGAAAGAAAGAAAGAAAGAAAGAAAGAAAGAAAGAAAGAAAAGAAAGAAAGAAAGGAAGGAAGGAAGGAAGAAAGAAAGAAAGAAAGAAAGAAAGAAAGAAAGAAAGAAAGAAAGAAAGAAAGAAAGAAAGAAAGAAAGAAAGAAAGAAAGACTCTTGGGACAAAGGACCCAGAGCAGGTGTTCTCCCCAGGGGAACATGCCAACCCCATTCCCTTTCCCCTCTTCCCTCTAAGAGACCCCATAACACTTGCAGCCAGGGTAGCTATGGGCAGCAGCAGCTTATCCTTGGCTAACCCCGCTGAACCTGTTTCCAAGGCCCCCTTTTCTCTGACTTGCAGTGAGTCAGAGCAGCCCAGTCCAGGCTTTTCTGTTGCTTCCTCTATGCCCTTCCTTATTTCATTGTCCTAAGTATATCTTTGCTGCCATCAAGGACCCAATACCCTTTGGCTCAGTGCTGTGTATCTCTTTGGATATCCCCATCCCCACCCCCTTTCCCTTAAATAAATTCAATTTTCTGTAGTCTGTGATGGCTATTTAGCCTGCCCACGCACCACCAACTTGAACCTTTCTCAACACCTAACTTGCTGAGGTATAATCAGAGCCTAACTGACTTGGAGGAAAAAAAAATACCTGACTCTAGACCAGTGGTCAGCAAACTCATTAGTCAACAGAGCCAAATATCAGCAGTACAATGATTGAAATTTCTTTTGAGAGCCAAATTTTTTAAACTTAAACTTCTTCTAACACCACTTCTTCAAAATAGACTTGCCCAGGCCATGGTATTTTGTGGAAGAGCCACACTCAAGGGGCCAAAGAGCCGCATGTGGCTCACGAGCCGCAGTTTGCCGACCTCGGCTCTAGACCAATCTAGACATTCTGTCCCACCAAAGTTCACAGTCTAGAGGCAGAGACAACTAAAAGACAGACCTAATCTTCAGACTATAGAGCAATCTCCTCCCCCCACACCTCACCACCATATTATAAAAGCCTATTTAAAGCAGTTTCTCTTATCCAATACATCATTGACAGCTAGCAAGAAAATATTATAAGGTATACCACAAAGCAAAACAAAAACAAAAACAAACAAAAAACAAACAAACACAATTTGAAGAATCAGAACAAGCATCAGAACCAGGTGTGGGAGGGAGGTTGGAATTATCAGACCAGGTAACAACTATGATTAATATGCTAAGAGTTCTAATAGATAAATAAGACAGCATGTAAAGATGGGCAATGTAATCAGAGAGATGGAAATTTTAACAAAGAACCAAAAATAGATGCTTAAGATTAAAAATAATTGTAATAGAAATAAAGAATGCCTTTAATGGGCTTATTAGTAGACTGGACACAGCTAAGAAAGCATCTTTGAGTTACAGGATGTATTGATAGAATTCTTGAAAACTTAAAAGCAAAGAGAATAAGACTGAAAATAACAGAAAAGAATGTCCACATATATAGGACAACCACAAAAGGTAGAATATATGCATAACAGAAATATTAGAAGAAAGAGAAAAAGAAACAGAAGAAATATTTGAAGCAATAATAACTGAGAATCCCCCAAATTAATGTTAGACACCATACCACAGACACAGGAAGCACAGCTCAGAAAGAGCCAAAGATGATAAATGCCATAAAATAAAAAATAAATAAATACATCTAGGCATGTCATTTGCAAATTTTAAAAAATTAAACATAAAGGAAACATTTTAAAAGGTGCCATAGAAAAAAATACACCTGTTTACAGAGAAACAAAGATAAGAATTATGTCTGACTTCTAATAAGCCATGTAAGCAAGAAGAGAGCAGAGTGAAATATTAATGTGTTAAGGGCAAAAAGCAACCTAAAGTTGTATACTCTGTAAAATTATCCTTAAGAACTGATGGAGAAATAAAGACTTTCTGAAACAAACAAAAATTGAGAGAATTTGATGGCAGTACACCTGCTTTGCAAGAAATGTTCAAATAAATTCTTTAGAGAGAAGGAAAATTATATAATTGAGAAACTTGGATCTACATTAAAAAAAGAATAAGGAAAAGTATAATAAAACAACTTTTTCTTATTTTAACTGATTTAACAACTAACAGTTTGATCAAAATAACATCAACAAAGTATTTGCTTAATTTAGCTGTGTATGATCTATGCACATAAATGTTTATATATACATATATACATTTATGATTATGTATGCTTATATATAAGTAAAAAATGGCAGCAATGACACGAGAGGAAGGGATTACAATGATTTTGTTATTATTCCCCTACCTGTGAATTACAGTTACTTGAAAATAGACTTGGATTAAATGAAAATGTATATTTCAAACTCTAGGGTAATTGATTAAAGAATTAACAAAAAAAAATAAGTATTACTGATACATTAATAAAGAAAGAAAATTCAATCATATGAAATGCTCAATTAAAATCACCAAAAACAGTTAAGGACATGATAGATATTAACCCAACTACAAAACCACTCTGAATATCAAATGTCTATATGCAGCAATTAATATATATAGATTGTCAGAGTGGATAACAAAACACAACTATCTTTGTAATATAGGAAATCCACTTTAAATATAAAGACACATAAAGGTTAAAAGTAAATGGATGGAGAATAATATAACAGTAATGAAAAGAAAGTAGAAGGTCTATTAATTTCAGATGAAACAAACTTCAAAATAAGGACAGTTATCAGGGATAAAGGAGGGCACTGAATAAAAAAGGAGTCAATTCTTGAAGAATACATATAATCCTTAAAATCTATGCACCTAACAACAGAGCATCAAACTACATGAGCTAAAAACTGATAGAAGTGAAAGGAGAAAAAGATAAACTCATTATCATAGTTGAAGACTGCAACACTACTCTCACAGAAGACAGATCCAGCAGTCAGAAAACCAGTAAGGATATAGTTGAACTCAAGAGCACCATTAATCAACTTCATATTATTGACATCTATAAACTACTTTATCCAACAACAACAAAATTTGCATTTTTCTCAAGATCACACTGAACATTCAACAAGATATACCACATTTTGGGCCTAAAATACACCTTAACACATTAAAAAACATAGAAATTATACAGTATTTGCTCTCAATCAACAATGAAATTAAACTAGGAATCAATAACAGAAAGATAAATAAAAAGTCCCTAAATACATAGATATTAAAAACACACTCCTAAATAACACATTGGTCAAAAGAGAAGTCTGGAAAAAATTTAAAATATTTTGAATTGAATGATGATGGAAACACAACTTATCAAAATTTGTGAGGCAGATTTTAGAGGGACATTTATAGCATTGAATGCATATATTAGAAAGATCAAATATCAATAATCTAAGTTTCACCTTAAGAAACTATAAAAAGAAGAGCAATTTAAATCAAAAGTCATTAAAAAAAGAAAAGTATAAGAATTACAGCATAAATCAATACAATTGAAAACAAGAAATAGAGAAAATCAATGACCAAAAGTTGGTCCTTTAAAAGAAATCCACAAAGTCAACAAGCCTCTAGCAAGACTAACAAATAAAAAAGAGAGAACCACACATTACTGCTACCAGATTTTTTTTTTTTTAAAAAAAGGTGATATCACTACAGATCCATGGAAAGTAAAGGAATGGAATTAAAAGGATGATACTATGAATAACTCAATGCCAACAAATTCGATAACTTAGATAAAATGGAACAAGCCCTTGAAAAACTAAATGGAAAAACACACACAAAAAAGAAAAAGACAATCTGAAGAGACCTACATCTACTAAAGCAATTAAATCAATAATTAATCACCTTCCAAAACAAAATGTACCAGGTCCAGGTATGTACACTGGTAGATCTACCAAACATTTAAGGAAGAAATTATACCAATTCTTTACAATCTCTTCCAGAGGAGAAGATTAGAAGTAATATATCCTAACTCATTCTATGTGGTCCTAGTACCAAATCAGCCTGAGACAGTATAAGAAAAAACATCATACCCTACTATCTCTCATGAACATTGATGCAAAAATCCTCAACGAAATATTAGCAACTTGAGTCCAAAAATGTTTGAAAATACTTATACATCATGTCCAAGTGGCATTTATTCCAGGTGTTCAAGATTGGTTCGACATTAGAAAAATAAATCAATATAATCCATGCCATCAACAGACTAAAAATGAAAAATCACACGATCATATTAATAATGGAGAAAAAAAGCATTTGACAAAAATCTAACACCCATTCATATAAAAATTCTTAGTAAACTAGAAATAGATGGGAAAATGCTCAACTTGATGAAAACTATCCAGAAAAATTCTACAGCTAGCACTGTACTTGATGGTGAGAAATTCTTTCCCGGTAAGACCAGGTAGAAGGCAAGGATGTTGTCTGCCAGCACTCCTTCCAATGTGATACTGCAGGTCCTTACTAATGCAATAAGGCATGTTCTCTGATTGAGAAGAAAGACACAAAACTGTCTTCATTCACAGATGACAATTATCTATGTAGAAAATTCAAAAGAATAGATAAAAAAAAAGCACTACTGGAACTGATAAGTAATTATAGTAAGACTGTTGAATACAATGTTAATATAGAAAAGTCAATTTCTTTCCTACATACCAACAATGAGCAAGTGGAATATGAAATTAAAAACATAATACTATTTACAAAAATTAAACATTTATTTATGAATCTACTTAAATATATATAACTAGAGGCCCGGTGCACGAAATTTGTGCATGGGGCGGGGGTCTGCTCAGCCCAGCCTGCACCCTCTCCAATCTGGGACCCCTCGAGGGATGTCCAACTGCTGGGTTAGGTTTTTGGACATCCCTCTCACAATCTGGGACCACTGGTTCCTAACTGTTCACCTGCCTGCCTGCCTGATCACCCCTAACTGCCCCCCCCTGCCAGCCTGGTTGCCTCCAACTGCCCTCCCACCAGCCTGGTTGCCCCTCACTGCCCCCCTCTGCCAGCCTGGTCACCCCTCACTGCCCCCTGCCAGCCTGGTCACCCATAACTGCCCCCCATGCCCGCCTGGTCACTCCACGCAGCCTGCTGTTCAGTTGTTTGGTCGGCCCTCACTAACCCTCCTGCCAGCCTGGTTGCCTCACACAGCCTGTTCGGTTGTCCCATTTGGTTGCGATGGTCACTTAGGCTTTTATGTATATAGATATCTATAAATGAAAATTATAAAACTGATGAATGAGATCAAATAACTAAATATACAGCGATGTATTCCATATTTATTAAAAGGAAGACTCAATGTTTTCAAAATATTAGTTCTTCACAAATTGATCTATAGATTTAATGCAATCCCAATCAAAATGCAAACTGGTTATTTTATTGATATCAAAAAATAATTCTGAAGTTGATATGGATAGACCAAAGACTCAATCTAGCCAACACAATATTGCAGAAGAAGAGCAAAGTTGGAGGACTAATCCTACCTGACTTCAAGACTTACTATAACATGATAATAAAGACACTGTGGCATTGGTGAAAGAATAAACAAGTGGATCAATGAAATAGATAGCTCAGAAACAGATGCCATAAATATAGTCAACTGATCTTTGACAAAGAAGCAGAGGCAATGCAATGGAACAAAGATAGTCTTTTCAACAAATAGTGTAGAAACAATTGAACATTTTCATGCAAAAACAAAACAAAACAAAACAAAAAAACACACAGACCTTACACTCTTCACAAAAATTAACTCAAAACAGATCACAGACCCACATGTAAAATGCAAAACTATAAAACTCTTAGAAGATAAAACAGGAGTAAATCTAAGTGACCTTAAACATGTCATTTTAGACACAACACCAAAGACACAATCCATGCAAGGAAAAATTAGTAAGCTGGACTGACTAAAATTAAAAAAAAAAATTCAGCTCTGTGAAACACAATGTTAAGATAAGGAAAGGACAGACTGGGGGAAAATATGCAAAAGACATATCTAATAAAGGACTGTTATTCAAATAAAAGAACTTTTGAAATTCAAAAATAAGAAAACAAACAGCCTGATTTAAAAAAATAGGCCCAAAAATACTTTAAGAGAGACCTCACCAAAGAAAATATACAAATGGCAAATAAGCTTATGAAAAGATGTTCCACATCATATGCCATCAGGGAAATTCAAATTTAAACAGGAGGTACCACTATACCCTTATTAGAATGACCAAGATGCAGCACACTAACAACTTCAAATGCTGGTGAGGATGTAGAGCAACAGGAATTCTCATACATAGTGGTGGGAATGCATAATTATACAGCCACTTTGGAAGGCAGTTTGGTAGTTTCTTACAAAATTAAACTTACTCTTAGCATAAGATCCAGTAATCACATTCCTTGGTACTTACCTAAAGAAACTGAAAACTTATGTTCACACAAAAAATCTGCACACAGATGTCTATAGCAGCCTTATTTATAATTGATAATAATTGGAATCAACCAAGTTCTTAAGTAGGTGAATGGAATAAATAAACTGTGGTAATCCAGACAATGGGATGTTATTCGATGCTAAAAAGAAATGAGTGATCAAGCCATGAAAAGACACAGAGAAACCTTAAACACATATTTCACTAAGTGAAAGAAGCCAATCCCAAAAGGCTGTATATGCCTATCAGTAGTTGAATGGATAAAAAAAACTGTGGGACATTTACTCAATGGAATATTATGGATCTATATAAAAAAGAGGGATCTCCTACCCTTTGAGACAACATGGTTGGACATTTAAGACAAATATCACATGATCTCACTTACTGGTGGAATATTATGAACAAAATGAATTGACTAACAAAAGAAGACTCAAAGCATGGAGGCATGGAATAGATGGACATACCTCTTGTGGGGGTGGAGGGACAAGGAGAGATAATGCAAATAACTTATATACTTATATGAAAAGCCCATGGACACAGACAATAGGATGGTGAAGACCTGAGAAGATGAGTAGTGGCTGGGTGGAGGTGGGTAAAGGGGGGTATGTGAGACAACTGTAATACTTTCAATAATATATATATATATATATATATATATATATATATATATATATATGAATGATTTCAACTACAGTTGATTTTTGCAGAACCTGGGTGGATAGGAGTACCAAAACTCCCCATCCCCCATGATTGGTTGAGTTCAAGGATGCCAAACCAGGGATACGGAGGTGGGGGGCTGACTATATAGTTATGGGTTGGGGGGAACCCATGCATTTCAAATTGTATTATTCAAGCATCAACTGTACATGGCATTTGGGAAAAAGGTGAAACCAAACCATCTACACTAATAAAAGAGAAAGATGCAAATTGACTGTACCTTTGCGACATCCACCAGCCAATCAGGAGTGAGTATGCAAATTAACCCACCATCTTTGTTGGGTCAATTTGCATACACAGGTGCCAAGGGGCTGGGGGTGGGGCGGAACACCCCACCCCCAGCCGCTCCGGGCCTCTGGGCAGTGTGGGAAGGTGGAAAGGCGGCTCTGGCTGGAGCAAAGGTGGTGTTGGCAGCCAGGAAAAGGAAGGCCCATTCTTGCATGAATCTTCGTGCATTGGGCCTCTAGTGGTGATAATAAAAAGATAAGTGGTTTTGTAGATCCTGGTCATTCTAATAGGGGTTTGCAATGATATCTCCTGTTTAAATATGCATTTCCTTGAGGGCATTTGATATGGAAGATCTTTTCATATGCTTACTTGCTGTGGGAACCCTAATCAAAGTATGCCAGATGTTCAAGGCCAATCTGAGTGTGGGGGCCCTGTCCAGAGTATGCCAGATGCTCAAGGCCAGTTTTTCATATGCAGATGTAAAAGCAAGGACATAGCGATTACTGTACGCAATGTGCAGGCATGCCTTTCTGTAGCCCAAATATTGATGTCACTATTTGGTAATAAGCCTCTTTTGTCTAAGTTAATATAAAGATGTGTTGTTGACCACTTGGTGCGAGGCTGCTTGGTATGTATGGATCCTGTGTTTGCTACTGTTAGCAAGGGCTGCTTTGTGCAGCTACTTCATAAGCTTTTTTGAAGAACTGTTTTGTCTGATGGTTCCTTAGTAGCGATGGCTACTGAGGCTACAATAAAGACTCTCCTATATGCCTACGATTGCTCTTATCTTCTCTGTCTAATACCCAGTGTCCATGAAGGTCCAGTTCCTCGCAGAGGACCTATGCACCCCACAATTTCCATTTACATATCTTCTTTGGTGAGGTCTTTCTTAAGGTTTTTCTGCACATTTTTTTAAATCAGGTTGTTTTCCTATGTAGAAGTTTAAGAGTTCTTTGTATTTGGATAACAGTCCTTTATCAGATATTCTTTTGCAAATATTTTCTCCCAGTCCATGGTGTGTCCTCTCATTCTCTTGACATTGTCTTTCACAGAGCTGATTTTTTAAAATTTTAGTAAGTGCAATTTACCATTATTTTTTCTTGCATGGAATGTAAAGATGAATGGGCAGGGCACCGAGGATTTTTAGAGCAGTGAAAGTACTTTGTATAATATTATAATGATGGATATATGTGCTTATACTTTTGTCTAGATCCATAAAATATACAACACCAAAAGTAAATCTTAGAGTAAATTTTTGGGTTTTGGTAATTATGCTGTGTCAATGTAAGGTTCATCCTTGGTAAAACATTTATCAGTCTGTTGAGTGATGTTGATAATGGAGAATGATATACCTGTGTTGAGGCAGCGAGTCTATAAGAAATCTCTGTACCTTCCTCTCAGTTATGTTGTAAGCCTAAAACTGCTCTAAAACAGTCCACAGAATAAACTCCACTAAAACATAAAATAAATAAATCATAAATATGGTTGTGATTTCACTTATAGTTAACTCATTTCCTTCGTCCATTATCTGTTCTTGAAAGTGTATATTCTATATTTGGAACATATTCAGTAGGGTGTGAAAAGGCAGTGCCAGCTATGAGATAGGATGCAAGATTTATTGTTGGTTAATATCAAATAGGTCAAGTGATAGATAATTTCTGAACTCATTCTGACAGAAATGACAAGTGATACTATTAATGCAAGTGGATACATTCTAAACATAAATAAAGTTTTGACATTATGGGGTTCTGGTTTTCAATGGATACATAAATTTGGGAGAAGTTTTCTAACACATGAGTTCAGTAATAGAATACTAAGTATTTCCCACTGACAAAAAATTCCCTAGATAAATGGTGGTGAAAAAATACAAGATATTTTATACTGTGAGTTTTAGTATTGAAGTTGTAGTAAAATCACCCATCACAGCTAGGCTATACATATTTGAATTTGCATGTTTGTCAATGGAATTTTCAGTTCTGTGCTTGGCTACCTCCATTTGAAACTCTTCCTATGGAGTAAAAACGACATTTAATTTCATTCAGAAGAGAATTTATTATGTGTGCTTATATTCATTTATTCAAGAAGTTTTTATTAAGTATCTTCATTTTGGCAGAGTCCAGAACCAATTACTGAGGTGGGAGGTTTAAAAGAAATTATAGTGATGTTCTGAATGTTTAAAGATCTTACACAAAGTTGAAGAATAGCTTAAGCAAAGGAATTAATAGCATATACTGGGATGATGAATTTTAAGGCCTTTTATATGGATATGTCTGAACAAAAGAGTGACCAGACCAAATGTACTAAACAGGCAGAAATACATATGAAAATAACACCATTTGTAGCCTAAAGCCTATGATAGACTTAAAAACAACAAGTTCCTTGAATAAAAATTTCATTGAAAAATTTACACAAATATATTTGCAGGGGATTTGTGCACTCCCATTCTTCCTACAGTGAATGATTCTTCAGTATTGGGAATCTCCTAGCATTAATATATACCAATCAGAATATCCATTGTGCAGAAATAGCTAGCAGACCAGCTGTATCACACAGCAAGATTGCCACCCTAAAGGATAGGGGTATCTGGTGAAGTACCAATTACTGTTTTTGCAGGTGCTTGGAAAGATCTTGCAAAATCTGATTCAAATTCCTCTCATCTACTTGCTTTGGGAATAATCCATAGCTTTGCAGTGTGATCCAGAGCATGGACTTCTGAACACCAGCTTCCCTCCAAATCCTTCCCCCCCCCCAACTTTTCCTCTGCTGTTTCAGAGTCTGAAAACAGGATAGTAACACCCACATGTATTGTCTGTTTGCCAGGCACTGTACTGCTTTAGGAGTTACTTGAGGAGTAGAATGGTAAGCAAGGCAGACCGGTCCTTGTCCTTCTTTTGGTGTAGAAGGCACTGAACAAATTATTACATAAATGATTGTTTAATTAGAGTTGTAAAAGGCACCACAAAAGGGAAGGAAAAACTGCCAGTCTATTACAAAACATAGTCACTTAATTCTTATCCCAAGATCTCCTGAGCAGTTACCCTAGCAAGCTTCGGCTTAGTAACATTAAGTACCATTATTATATCCCAAGATCTCTTGAGCAGTTACCCTAGCAAGCTTCGGCTTAGTAACATTAAGTACCATTATTATTACACATTTAACATTACTATCTTTTTGAAGTGCATATTTAATACAGAATTCTAAGCTAGAAGCAGTATATATAATATCTTTATTAACCCTGCACACAATCCCATTTAATTTCCCCTATTTTAAAAGTGAATAAAGCTTGTCCAACTCCAGAGTATTTATGAACCAGGATTGAGTTCTCAATGAGCTTGATTGACCCAAAAGTTGATCCCAGCGCTCACCTTCCCTATCCCAATCAAGTGCATTGCCCGTTTCAAAAATCTAGTGCATTGATGCAAAAATGGAGTAATTATCATTAAACCCTCATGGTACAGTGAAAAGGCAGCATTTTCTATTAGAAGGCAAAACAATTCTGCTGGCCCTTCTGCCCCTTCTGACACAGGAGAGAATTTCTTAACATCTTCAAGGCTTTGTTTATCTATAAAATGAGAGGTAGGACTAGATATCTCTTAGGCTTTTTCTATCATTGAAATTATGATAAATTTTGTTAATTAGATGCTACAGCCCCAACAATAAGGGGAACTCCCTTCATGAAGAAGATAATTTGGTGATTTATCTTTATTAATTTAAGTACCACCTTCTGAGTCTCGATTATATAGATATATCTGGTAAGTTCTTGGAGAAGGTTTTGACCTGGATTTTCCAAATAGTTGTAATGTGTCTCTAGTTCATTTATTAACACATGAAGTTGGTGTCCCCAAATTGGCTCCAAGGCCATAATATTGCAACATAGACATCTAATAATACTGTTCACTTCAAAAAATAATAACTAGGCATTGTCACATGGAACATAGAAAGATGCAAGAGTATTGAGCAAGAAACCCCATGGGCCACTGTAGTTTGATAAGGAGATCTGAAACAGCAGTCCACAAAGAATGTCTTGAAATAGCTTTACACTCAGACAGTGAAGCACAATAGTATAAAGAACTAGTGAATTCTTTAGAAGGCAAACAAAACCTCATGTTTCTTCACAGGAACCATCCCTGGGAATGGGCTCTAACAATGGTTCAAAGAGATTCTATCTCGACCTTTACGAAAACTGTAATAAGTGTTGGGAAATGCCTGAAATCAAGAATAAAATAAAATTCTCTGCCAAACATCTGTTCTTGGTGAATTAAATACTCGTTTTGGCTCTAAACATCTTACTAGTAAACATCATCTGAACACTGATTTATTTGTTGCTTTATATTACTATAAAACCAAAACAAGAGTCACAAAAGATGTCCCCAAATTTTGTTAATGTATTTAGAAAGAAATATTCAGTTTCTTCCTAAATGTCCAACATGAAGAAACTAATTTAGAAACTAGATCTTTCTAGAAAGAGTATTTTAATAATGTCAAGGATAAAAAAGAAAGGCAATATTAGGGTCTGACAGGAGAAGGGAGCAGATGCCAACAACTGAGAAAACGAGCTTAAAGAGAGCAGGCTGGGAGCCTGCGTGAACTTTACATATGCCAGCTTTGATGGCTTGATTGTCCCTGGGGGCTCCCCTCCTTTGTTAATAGATAATAAGGAGGAAGTTTGTTACAGAAAACTATTGGGGATGCTTTATAAGTGCCTTCATAATAGAGAAAAGAAATGTTTTCAAAATCTATAGTTAGATTTAGAACTAAATTAATAACTACAACAGCATGGCTGAGAAATATATATTCTTTTATTATTGTGTAGTAACTAACCCAAATAGGTTTAATGTCTTGTCCAAAGTCCCTTGACTACACATTCTTTCTTTTTCTATTAAATGACTAATCTTTTCAGTCATATTTCAAATGTCATTTCCCTCAATGATCCTGCACAGCCCATCTAAAGCATAAGTAATTGGTCTATGCATCCATTATATCATATGTATACACCCACGTGTTTTATTTTGGAGAGTGAGCTCCTTAGGTGCAGGAATTGTTCATTTATCACTAGATCCACAATAGTTAGCATAGTGTTTGATGGATAGGGATTGCCATGTTAAAATTATTTTTGTTTATATTCTTTTTAGGGATAAATGGATATATAATTAAATCTTTAATTAAATGAACTTATTTTTGTTGCCTACATGCTTTATGATTGATTAATTTGACAATAATTACAATTTTATATGGGCAGAAATAAACTACTTTTTTTTTCTGCACCAAGGATTCAGAAACCTGTATTTTCAAATCTGTGCCAAATGCCTTGTAAATGTGCCAAACTTCTAAATCACTTAATATGGGCCATGTGTTAAAGAGCTGCAGAATTGTTTATTATGGCAAATGGTGGCTACTGCACTTCTGTGTCTTGCATGTAATCTCTTTTTTTCTTGACAAAACATTTTTAAGATGAGGGCTCTGATTACATCTGGCCTATATAATAAAATAATAATAAACAGACAAGAGTAAAATAAAATTAACCAGAGTTTCTACAGAAATATACATAATATCCACTTTAAAATAACTTTGGAAGGCTAAAACCTTCAGAGAACTACAACCTTCTGGATATATTCTACTTCAGTAAGTTCTGTACTTGACAATTCACGTGAAAATATTATTATAGGGCACAAAATTATTACTCAAAATAATTCTTCAGCAAAATCCAAAATGTAAAGTTGGAAGTCTCAACAAAGAGAGACTTAAGGGGTTAGATGATTATTTTTGTATCACAATTGTGCAGGCTAAGAACTGTCAACTTTCTGTAATAAGTTTGGCCCAATCTGATGAAGTGAAGGTGGTGACTTCATGGAAAGAACATTGGACTTGGAGTTGGAGGGATTTTGCTGACAGTCAATTTTCAAAACTTGCTATCCATTTGACCTTATTTAACTACTTCGCTGAGTTGTTTTCATAAATATCCAGAAAGATTCCTAATCCTCAGTTATTTGAGTGGGGAAACCAGAAACAGTTGGTAGTTTGTATGAAGGCACCTATACAGGAGAACAAGTTGGCTTAAAATCCAGTCTGTTCTTCAACAACCAAATTGTGAGTCCTGGAGTTGGGCTCTGTGAATCAGGAGGAGGGAGGGTATTCTCCTTTGCAGTTTCTTCTGCTTACCTAAGCTTATACTCTCAAGGCTGCAACTGCCCAGAGGAGGTGAACTTTTTCAAGATTACTCATGGTTGTCCTATAAGCTCCTGTGATCCTGATTGTGAAAAAACAAACCAGAAGCAGTATCTATAAATTCTACACATATAGAAAACACTAGAGAACCAGTGCATGAAATTCGTGCATGGTTGGGGGGGGGTGTCCCTCAGTCCAGCCTGTACCCTCTCCAATCTGGGACCTTTCAAGGGATGTCCAACTGCCTATTTAGGCCCAATCCTGGCAGTCGGACATCCCTCTCACAATCCGGGACGGCTGGCTCCTAACCACTCGCCTGCCTGCCTGCCTGATTGCCCCTAACTGCTTCTGCCTGCCAGCCTGATCACCCACTAACCACTCCCCTGCTGGCCTGATTGACACCTAATTGCTCCCCTGCTGGCCTGATCACCCCCAACTGCCCTCCCCTTGCAGGCTTTGTTGCCCCCAACCACCATCCCCTGCAGGCCATCTTGTGATGATGTGGGGATGGCCATCTTGTGATGTGAGGGTGTAAGGGTCAATTTGCATATTACCTCTTTATTATATAGGATTATTAACTTTAAACATATTTATTATTTTGGATGTGGTCTTTTATCAAGCATGTTATGGGAGTGGATTACCAATCTATGGAACAATGAATTATTCTTAAATTTTTATCATTTAATGTAAATGATGGATATTCTAAGGCTAGTACAAACTTTATAGTTCTGCATATAACTATTATTATACCCACTTCAGAAGAGAACTGAACTCAAAGGAAAGAAATAAATGTGCAAAGTCAGACAGCTAATTTGTGAAAAAAATGAGAATTCAAACACAAATCTACCTGATATTCAGTCCTATGTCCTCTTTCCCCCACCCTACCATATTGCCTATATTAGTAGAGTTGAAAATATTTCTCTCTCCATTCTGCATCTTATTAGTTTTCTGGCTTCAGGCTAAAGGTTCAGAAGAAATCTTGCATGGAGGTTAAAATTTTAGGCTCAGGAACCAAAGATATGGGTTTAAACTCCAATCCTGTCACTAAAATTGGGAAAATGAGTTCTTCTTTGTAGAACAGAGATAATGATAGTACTACTTAGAGTTGTAAAGATGAAATGAAATAATATATATAGAGTTGTTAGCACCATGCCTGCATATAATACATAATCACTAGGGATCTTTTCTAATAGGGAGTAGCATAGTCTGATGCTTAAGTAAGCAGATTGGATTCTTAAAGAATTTGTAGTTTAAATCTCAGTTCTACTATTGACTAGGTACAAAGTCCTGAATAAGTTATTTAACCACTCCCAGCCTCAGTTTCCTTCATTAGTAAAAAAAGAATTAATTGCCAGTACTTATCTATGTGACTGGGAAATAATTAAATAATCAAATATAATTAACAAAGTGTCAGCATCATTCTAATCTGTAGACAAAGTGTCAGCATCATTCTAATCTGTAGATATTCTCACTCTGAAATTCGGTGGTAGCTAAAGGATTATGTGTGGAGCATGGAATTGAAAAGCAGCTATTGATATACATAGCTCCCCCACCTATTTTGCAAAGCAGCAACTATTGAGAGATATTCGGGTACTACCATGCCCTACCTAGACTTGTAGACTGAATCTTGGTTATATTTCTCACTGAAAAAATATTTAAATTTTTGTCTCAGTTTTCTCAACTGAAAAATTAGAGTTTTAAATAGAGGATATATCACATAGTTACTATGGGTATCAATACTTTGCATAGAGTGAATTACAGTGTAAAATGTGATCATATTTGTGACCTAAAAAATGGGAATTCAGAATATATAACTATTGTAAAGTGACAATGAAAATATACATCCAAATAATTTCTGTGAAAAATATACTCATCTGAAATTTCTCAGTATTTTTAGACTAATTTAAAGATAGAATTAGAAGTAGTTCAGTTTTATTAAAAGAATATCTACATATGAAAAAAATTTTGATTTATATAGAAACACCTCAAAAATAGCAGTCTTACTATCTATTGACTTTCTGGAATTAATTACTTTTAGCTCTTCTAATTTTCAGTATTTATAGTGGTTACTTGTATTACTTAAAATAGTATATTATTTCCACTGATTAATAGTATATTTAAATTGTATATATTCTCTCCTGGGGATGCAAGATGAATAGATTAGAAATTAATCCTTCTTTCTTCTCACTTTCCTATATCTTAATTCTTGTCATGTTATTTTATATCATCAATGTTTGCAATATACTTATCTTTTATTATCTATAATTAAGTCTTCTTTGCCTATATCTTAAAGTCAGTAATTTAAACTCAACAAAATCCATCTTTGCAAGTTATGAATAGATAAATATTCTTAATTACAAATGGTAATTGTGTTTTGCTATGTCATTAAATTCTTACTTTTAAAAGAAGAAATTCCAAAATGCCAAAGTCTACTGGAATCTCATTTAAGTACTTTTGCATTTTCTTTGCTTCTGCCAGTTCAATCAGCTGTTGCTTTTTAATTTGTCTCCTGCCATTTTATTTCTTATAGCCTTTTATTTTTTTTATTTTTTATTTTTTACTGGAGTACATCATTGAGAAGTTGATCTAATCTCTGTGTCTTTGCCTATTTGAAATGTCTTTATTTTGCCTTGATAGTTTGGCTTGTATGTAATTCTACTAGGTCTAAAGTATTGGTTTTAGTTGTATATGCATATTATTAAAGTACTAGGTTTAATTACTTGGGTAGCAGTCCTAGGTTTTCTCATCTGTCTCCCTATCTGACTTCTGTGTTAAAAAAGGTAACTAACTCTCTTGAGAGATAATTATGGTGTCTATAAAGTGGGCGTACCGACTGTATACTGACTGGCCACTTCCATTTAGGATGCGTGAGGGTGAAGCTGTCATACATGCTGAGTCCTTTAATTGTTAAACTAAGAGACCATTGTAGTTCAGTAATGAATAAAGAACTCCAGTGCATTTCCCACTAAAGTACAACTGACCTCTTTGTTTTCTTTTTTAACTTGTGCTCTTCATACCTTTGTTAATATCTAGCATTTTCAAAAACCATTTCTGTCTTTCTTAGATCCCCACACCCACATCATCTACACTAATAAAAGAGTAAGATGCAAATTGACTGTACTCTTGCGACACCCACCAGCAAATCAGGAGTTAGTATGAAAATTAACCCAACAAAGATGGTGGGTTAATTTGCATACGCAGGTGCCAAGTGGCTGGGGGTGGGGCGGGATGCTTGCGTCATTGCCATGGCTACAATGCAGGTGTTCCACACTGCCCCAGCCACTCTGGGCCTCTGGGCAGCGTGGGAAGGCAGAAAGGCAGCTTCAGCCAGAGCAAAGTCGGTGCCGGCAGCCAGGGGAAGGAAGGCCCATTCTTGCATGAATCTGCATGCATCGGGCCTCTGGTAAGTTCATAATATGCAGAAAATTCTCTTCTTAGAATGCAATTATTGGGTTTTATTTATATGCCCAGTGGAAGCCAGTGGGATGAAAGAATAGATTTCTACTATTCTACAAGCAGTTCTTTCATTAATTATCTTGATGATTACCAGTGATCTGTGATGATTTCAGTTTCACTTCTGAAATTGGCACATGATGCTTCTGAAGTTGGGAAAGATGGCTCTTATCCTTGTATTTGCTATTTATTTTCAACTTCAATCCCATTCTATTTAGTATTTTATCTTCTAAGATTTCCTCAAAATTTCATTTGCGATTTTCTAGTTCTTCTTACACACACACACACACACACACACACACACACATACACACACACACAATTTTTTGTAATTTCATTGGAAATTTGGAAGATAAGGGAGGTAGATGTATGTTTCAAGTCTCTTATTTTGTACTGAAATAAATAATATTAAATCTATTAATTTTGTTTTTGAACATAATTTAAAATGAAGCCTGTGACACTTCAACAACTTTCTTTTTCACACAATCAACCAAACCTTTGCCTTGTGTTACTTGGCCTCTAAGAGGAAAAAAAAAATCACACCTCTCTGGCAAGGTTAAAGTATATTGTACAAAATATCTCTTTGTGTTTCTGACACTCTTTTTCCCTTGATCTGTTTAAGTTGATCCTATTATTGCAGCAGAATAGGAGAAGAATAGTAGCCTGCCATTTGGACTTACTTTATCTAGAAAAATGTAAGTTTCTGGGATAGATAACCTTTAATAAGAAGGTATAAACACACATTTTCCATCAAATCTTTTTTTGGAATGACTATCCAAATGTGGAAATGAGTTAAATCCGACAAGATCAGGCCAAAGTAAAATAACTGTCAAAAGGTTAGGTCAGCAAAAGAAAATTTAATAACAGCATATCAAATATTTACCAAAGCTATTTGCAAAGTTAAATCATTCATGAAAATATATTAAACACTTTAAAATAGGCTAACTTTCATATGACAGATGAGAAACACTTAGGAAGTAAAAGTAGAATATTCTGTAATAATAAAAATAATTTTTATAAAACTATAGTTTCCTTTACACACAATTTTCATTAATCTTGGCTGTCTGGGGACAAAGTACATATTATTTTAATCTCATTTTTAAGTTCAACATACTTCCTATTGACTTTAAATTATAGGGAGTTAGTGGGGCTTCTATAAACAAATGGATATTTGGTTCAAAGGGGGAAATAAGTGGGACTACAATATCCCTGAGAGATTTCTATTGAGCCTGCACTATATTAATTCTATACATATATGGAATCTTATCATGTGATAGATATGATTATAGATGCAAGGGATAAACATGGTTCCTGCCTTTTAGGAACTCACACTCAACTTTGCTTGAATATTTGCAGTGATGTAGCACACACTCACGGCATGCACTTTGTTCCCATGTAAAATATTTGTTTCCCTTAAATTAAGCCCCACTGTGCTTCATTAAACTCTCATCCACACGTTCTGATGCTTTGCTTTGGAACTACACAGATATTCATTCCACTTTTCATCGAATATAACTTCATATACTTTGAGACTAATTGCAGCTTCCTAAACCTTTGTTTTTCTGGATAAAATATTACCAGTTATTTCAATTGTTGAGAGAACATGTGCTCCAGAGTTTTAACACCTTAGTTACCCTCCTTTAAGGTCTGAATTTTATTTTTTAAATGTCATGGGCTCTATGGTGCCTACAACATAGAGTCCAACTTCTACTATGGGGCTCACTCATCCTTAAAATATTAAATATGTTTATTTAACAGATTCTGTACTGGGCATTTTGGACACAGTGGTAAACTAGAGCTAGTCCCTGCCTTTGAGAAGTTAACAGTTTAGTCATCAGTCTCATTTTATGTTATTCTTCACTCACATTAAACACTGCTCCTGCTCCTCAATGTGAATGTGCCAATGAACCTAAATGCTTCAGAGAACCTATCTAAATCTTTTAGTCACTCAAGTACATTATTTATGATCTACTTTCAAATAATGGTCTTATCTTTTTAAAAATATATATTCTTATTGATTTCAGAGAGAAAAGGAGAGGGACAGAGAGAGACAGAAACATCAATGATGAAAGAGAATCATTGATCAGCTGCCTCCCGCATGCCCCCCACTAGGGATCAGGGCATGTGCCCTGACCAGAAATCAAACCGTGACCTCCAAGTTCATAGGTTGATACTCAACCACTGACCCATGCCAGCCAGGAAAAAAAGTATTATTTTTATACCATTTCCCTGTCCTGAAAATAGTTTAAAAACTTTAGGGCATTCAAGAGCACTACAGACAATATTTACTTGCATTAAAAGCATGGGTCTCAAAACATAAATAATTCCTTTATAGAAGCCACATGCTAAGAAAGCCCTTGAGGTCACTTGTCTACCGTTGATTGCAGAGTGTGGAAAAAAGACCCACCATGGAACAGGATACTCAGTTCTTTTAGAAGCCAAAGCATGGACACTCAATCAGCATTAAACATGAAACATACTGGCATCCGTTCTGGATCTGTTACTGCGGAACTTTTATTTAGTCTGGGGCATAGAATAGGCAGTGTTTATCTTTGGAAATGCCATTCAAGCCTTTCACAGGAAAAAGAACCACATTCATGGTGAAATATTTCAAGCCCAAACTGTAATTAAGTTGAGATTTACTAGAAATCCCTCATCTAACAATATACCTTCTCAGTAGTAAAAGCTTGCTCTCCTTTTGTTCTGTAAATCTATGCCAAAATATAGTTCTCGTTATTACTTCAGAGATGTTACATACTGGAGAAAGTTGTGCAGACAGAGCTGAATAACGTCTGCATTTCATCACTCTTTAAAATGTAATTTTGAACATTTTTTAAAGTTGCATTGTGAACCGCATTACAAGCCAGGATTATTTATTTGCTACCAAAGCCATTCTATTATTTCCCAACTACAGACTCTAAAGAAAAATGTCTTGTGAACTCATATTTAACAAGCCAATTGCAGTATTCTGGAAGCATCTGTCTGTAGGCATTAACAAATATTTGACCAGGTATTAACATTTCTAATATTAGTACAGTGTACCTTTCTATAGAAAAATATTAATTATTATATGTCTGGTCATAAATTGAAGTCCATAAAGCAAAAGAAAACAGAGTAGGCTGTACCAAGGAGGCAGTGCATTTGACCAATGTTGGGTTCCCTAAACAAGGTGAAAACCATATGTTGAATAAATAGAATCTTATCAAATGCCAAAATAAAACAATTTATTTCTTGACAGGTTTAAGGCTAGAATTACAAAGGTTTGGCTTTCAATGTGAGTGTTGTCAGTTAAAAAGTAAATTCAGAATATTTTGAGCAATCAATGCAAACTGCCACAGTGACATTAAAAGCTGGTCTCAAAGACATTGTAATGTATGAAGCTTTTTCATGTAACTATGTAATAAAACCAAAGTCTGTGAAATACACACAAGTGAGAATGTGAATAATAATTCCAGAAATATGGTGCCAGATGGGGAAATTAGTGCTGCAATCTGGTGACATGGCGGACAGAGGTCCAGATGGGGTCAGGAGATCTGGGTTCTAGCTGCAAAGCTATGCCTTGGAGAGAGCTCTCTAAATAGGAAGAAATACAGTACAGAAGAATTATGGAAAGGTTTTAAGGAAAATCTTTACCTCATAATTTTGTTAAAAGAAGCTATATAAGGTGTCTCACCAGTGCACTGTTTGATGAAGGCTTTACTAAAACTCAGCTATTACCTTTAAATTTAGTTTAACGAAATGATTAAGGGCACAGCCTCCTAAACCAGACTGTCTGGGTTCAAATGCCTCCTTATACCTACTAGATTTGTGACTCTGAGCAAGCTATTTCACCTCTCCTAGTGTCGGTTTTTGCACCTCTAAATTAAGCATCATAGTAGGTTGCAAAGAATTAATGCTGTTCAGTGCTTAGAACAGTGCATGGCATAGTTTGGGCACTATATAAATTTCAGCTATTAGTATTATTATCACTATTAATGTAATTAATCTACATAAAAGTAGCAATGGATTATAAATAGCCCACAGTTTTACTTTTTTTTTTCTGAATTACTCAATTAAAAAAAAAACACCTTTTTCCCCCTCCTGTTATGTATCTTTTTAAAATATATGTATGTGAGGTGCTAACAGTTAAAATCATTATTTTGCCTGGGTTTAGCCAAATATACTTTTCAGATAATGAAATCTCTTTGTGTGTCATCTGGACATGTCTGACCAGCTCACAGAGAATCACAGAGGTTCATTCATAGAGGTAAAATGCCCATTACTCTTGCTCCTCTTTCTCATGGGAGAACAATGCATCCTTATTTGACCAGAGGAAGCTGAAATGCCTCACACTCTCCTTTGATTGGGAAAATACCTGGGTAATCACTGCTTGTGTCTTTCCCAGGGCAGCAGTGGAAGCAGCCACTGAGAGCTGCTAACGTGTCATTTTTGTGACTGTCAGGCTGGAGGAGAAAAGAGCCCGATGCTTTTTAGCACAAGCATGAGGGTACAGGATTACCAAATGTTAGAGTTACACTCATTCTTGGATAACTATTTTTGTTTTCAAATCATAGACTATTTATCTTTGAAAGAAACGTATCATTAAAGATGTCACTAGTATTGGAAATAGCGGTTCCATGGTTCTCGTTAATGGGAAGATAGAATGTGATGGAGAGGACCTATATTCACTTTTTCTTGGGTACGTAGAATCCACGCTTTACCTAGAATCACCTGAATAACACCTGGGAATTCCTGGAGACTTAGGGAAGGAACACAAAGAAGAATGTCTCGTTTAGAAGAGCTGGTGTTTTCTGACAGAAGTGGGAAGAGTCTTGCAGAGAGGGATCCCGTGGTTGTAGTCAGAATATGAGTCTGGAGAGCCAGGCTAGGAATGGAGAGAATGTTTCTGAGATCAGAGAGCTTTGTGTGAGACAACAGTTTAGGTTACATATGTTGTCTGTTGTTCCCATATGATTGTAGATTTGCCTAAATCTTTTAAAATTATATTAATTTTTAAATATATTTTGAGTGCATGCAGATTTAGAATTTTGATGTATTCCTAATAGTAGAAATCTTTATCATTAATTATGAAATGTCCTTCTTTATCTCTAATAAAGTTTCCTATTTTAAAGTCTAATTTGTCAGATACCAGTAAAATTATGAACACCAGTTTTCTTTTGGTTCATGTTTCATGGTATAGCTCTTTCTATCTTTTTGTATTCAGAGCTGTATCTTTGAATTTAGGTTGTGTCTGAATATCCTTAGTCCATTTACTTCTATTGAAATATTTGGATATATATCTACCATCTTACTATTTTTTTCTCTAACCTGCTTATGCTGCATTTTATCTGTTTTTTTTAATACTTTATTTTAAAATATTTTTAATATTTTATTTTTTCTGTATCACTTTTTTAGTTGAGAATGTTTTATTATTTTTGATGATGTTTCTAGATATTAAAGCATGCAATCTGAGTTACTGCAGTTTAATTTAGATTATTACTTTTACTGTTTTACCTGTAATACTGGGATCACGGAACACTTAGCTTTACTACTTCCGTCCCATCTTTTGTGTTGCCGCCATCATACATTTTAATTCTAGGTATTAATAACATCCTAAGATGTTATTAATAGTTCATACACTCAATATTCACTTATATGGACTTCATATTTACTCTCTCTCTTAATTGTTCTTAATTTCTTTCTGCATTTCTGTGTCACCATCTGTGATCATTTTTCTTCTACCTGTAGAACATTTTTTAGGTTTTCCTTTAGCGCTCATTTGCTAGTGATGAATTATCTCAATTTTGGTTTATTTGAAAGCATTCTTATTTTTGAATAATCTTTTTGTGTTATACAGATCTTGTTCGATGTTATTTTGCTTCATAAATGTAAGTTATTTGTCCATAATAATTGTGTATTTTTTTAATTCAAAAGTTAGGAGGGGTAAAGGGGACAAAATATTTGGTAATGGAAGATTATTTGACTTTGGGTGGGGGACACAAAGCAATATACAGATCATGTATCATAGAAGTGTATACTTGAAACCTGTATGATCCTATTAATCAGTATCACCCCAATAAATTTAATTAAGAAAAAGAAAATTTAGCTGTTTGTCTTATTGATGCTCTTTTGAATATAACGTCTTCTTTTGGTTGCTTTTAAAATTTCTTTTTTTACTGTCTTTAGTTTTCAGAAATTGGCTTATCTATGTACTTTGCATAGAATTCTTAATACTATATATCTTGTGGCTCATGCAATTTTAAAATTTTGATTTCATCTCTTCCATAATTTTGGAAAAATCTTAACCATTAGAGCAAAATATCTCTTCAAGTTGTTCTTCTGGTCCATTATCTTTCTAGTCTTCCCTTGGAATTCCAATTACCCATATATATTTGTTACAATGTCTACTATGCCTCATATTCTTTTCTGTACTTTATTGTTTTCTCCTTGAGCTTTACTTTGAATATATTCTATTGACCCATCTTTCTATTCACTAATTATCTCTTATTCTATGTTTGACATGATGTTAACCCCATCGGCTTATTTCTTAATGTCAGTTATTATATCTTTTTAGAATCTTCACTTGATTATTTTTATAGAGCCCAATATGCTGATAAGATTCTCCATCATTTCATCTATTTCTTTGAAACTATTAATCATAATTACCTTATTGTCTTGTCTGTTATGCCAATGGCTTGGTTGTGTGTGTGTCTCTTTCTCTTATCTCTTTTTAATATCTTGGGTTTAGCCATTTGTCCCTGTCTTCAGCATGCTAGTTTTTTAAATTGGATGCCCTATATTGTGTATTAAAAATTACAGTTTCTAGATCATACCATCTTCCTCCAGAAAACTCCACTTTTCTTCTAGAAAAATAAGCTCAGAAACTGATTATGTTAATCAAAAGTAAGTGATCTTCATTAATATTTTTTAAAGTCTCTCTGGTTGGTTCCCACTCAGGGGCATAGCCATTTGTGAGTTCCAAATGAAAGTCAGGAGCTTACCAGGGACCTTCCCCTTGGTATCTCTAAAAATACCCAATATTTCCTCAGTATAGAAAGACTGGTAGAAACTCAATTCGGTTTTCTTAAGGCTTTCCATTTAATTTCTAAAATTCCCATGTTATTCTTAAAATTTGCCACATATTTTTTTGGGGAAAAAATTGTCAGGTGTAATCCCTTACCTGTCTTTTCTCACCTGCATCCTGAACTCTAAAGCCCCCTCTCACCCAGTTTTGTCTCCTCTGCATAGTGAGGTCTGAAGAAAATCCCTCCTCTCAAGAAAAACCTAGATTGCTAGCCTCCTGTCCTGAACCTTAAATCAGCAGAATAAAATGGCTAAAAATGTTAACTCATAATATCCTCCCTTCACAAATGTTTGCCTCAACAACTCTTTAATGCCTTTAAGTAATTCTTTGGTATTTTTATATTTTCTTCTTGTGTTTCATCTTGAACACAAGTCTACCTCAAAGAATTTCATCCTAGTTGAAAGCAGAACTCCAATAAGCTAAGTTTTTAATATACTAAATATTAATCCTCATTCTGTTATATTGTGTTACTTTAACTGTGCAGTAAAGAGCTTTATATATTTATTATTACTAGTTGTTAGTTTTTTTTTTTTTTTTTTGGTCTAATTGAGTTTGATGGGGCAATATGACAAAGTAATGTGAAAGCAATTCCACTTCATTTTTGGGAAGTTCCAGAGATAAATGACTGGTGTCTTGTAATGAAGTTTATATGCTTGCTCCTGTCTATAGCAAAGAGGTCAACTCAACTGTAAACACTGGAGAAGACCTATGAGGTAAATAGCAACATTCAAATTGCTCCATAGTTAGTAGAGTTCATCTTTAAGAGGAAAAAATGGAGGAACATGGCAAAACCTTGGCAACAATTATGAATAATAATTAAAAGAAAGGAAAATTATAGAAAAAGATTGTGTTAGAGTTCGAAAGACAATGATTTTAATAAAGAAGAGATAAATGTATCTAAGAGAAATTACTTTATAAGGAAAAATATTTTAGGGTATTGTTCTCAAGCAATGATATCTAATGTATTGTTTATAAGCTTGCCACCTTGCCAAGTTCATCATAAACTCAACTCTATCTTAGTCTCCAATCTTTTATTCTTCAGTTGCCTCAGCTTCCATTATACTGTCTCATTATGCATGGCTTGATCAATATCATGGTCAGGGTCATTCTGATTATCCTTTATTACAACCAACTCTTCTTCAACTGCATTATTAGTTTGTAAATCATAGGTTCATGATAGTATTCAATTATCCACACTTACCAAATTCCACTTTATCTACCTCACTAGATTTATTATTCTTGTTTCACATTTCTAAGACAGATTTTCTTTCTGTCCTATATGTATTTGTACATCTCATAAATTACTTTCTTAAAAGTTATTTTAATAATAAGGGGCATGCCAAATAACTACTATGAACAGCTAAGTATACTGAAGGATTAAACTTACCAATTTAATACTAGTTCCTAAAGTTAATATCCTGCTGTTTAGAAAATTTAGGGCAACAAACCATTGTAATATTATTATTCACTTGATTAAATTCTTGATGTGGAGACCAAGTGAAATTAAAGAAAATTATCATAGTCACTAAAAATTAACCAAATGCCATCTTTGTAGCTTTTAGACAAAGATAAAATATACCCTGGAGTAGCATTTTTAAAAATGTATTTCAAAGGACATCTATTTCTTGCTCGATTGCACGTTCTACTAAGGCAGAAACCATATCTGTCTTGTTCACCACTATGTATCCAGATTCTTACACAGTGGCACATTATTGGTGCTTAACAAATATATGTTGAACCAATAAATATATGAAAAGGGAATATTGATGTGAATCATGTCAACCAATGTTCTCTTCTTCACAATCACTCAGAACCTTTCATTGAGGACTTGCTCTGAGATTACTCAAAAGAAGGATGGATTGTTCAGTGTTTTCTAAATGTAGCTTTCAAAATAGCACACTGCAGTAATCACTTTGATAGAGGCTTATTATTATTATTATTTAACACAGGCCTATTCTTTGATACAAATCTAAATTAAACCTGGGAGGTAGGGGGGAAGCAGTTGTCAATAAATTATAAGATAATAAAACTAAAGATGAGTTAAGATGAGGGAATGTTAAATTGGGATTTTTTTTTAAAGCTTATCATACCACAATTAGCTGCATGGTAGGACATTGTGGAGGTTACTAGTAAACCCAAAAAATGCCACTCAGTGCTTGTACCTGCATACTATGTCCAGGGCATCAGCTTATTAGCATACTAATGAGTATTTTTGTCAAAGTTGACTAGGCATTAAGGTATGGTAGACAAGAGAATCTAAATGTGTTCACACTATAATATTCAATAGGAGTGTGTTTAGTGCCATCATTGTGTCAATTACTGAAGGTACAAATATAACTTGGTTCCTGTCTATTTTGAATTTATGAGTTAAAATACTAGTACTAATATTTTATTAGTCCAACAATGCTATTACAGTTGGTACTTAATGTGAAAAATATTCTCTTAATATTTTCTTTCTCAACACTGAAAACAAAGAAGCTTTAGAAAATGCATTTATTTCTCAAAAAGCATATGCTTGTAATGAATAGCATCATTTGTTTCTACAATTTTAAAGATAAATGAGATATCTACACACATTCATCTTTCCCATGTTGTTAATAAAAAATGTTTCCAGGAATTAACTAGAAGTCTAACTTCTTTCCACCTAAATGAAAGCATCCACATAAAATCAACACTTACTACTATCTTAAATAGGTCACAATTTTGAAGTACACACAAAGTTCATTTTTCACCCACAGAAAGATCTTGAAAACTGCAAAATGAACATTAGACCAAAAAATCATATATATGGAATAATCCAAAATTAGGACATGTTAGCACTTCCTGTGCATTTATTATTACATTTATTTGAAGGTATTGTTCCACTTATACTACTCAACACTTCCTTACTTATAAAACTGATAAGTCCTTTGCTGCCTATCATATTTATATTTCATATTGTACTACACATCTAATGTTTCTGTGTAGTGAATGGGTGCATAATTTTATAGATTCAATTGATCAACACATCCTGGAGGGCACACACTGACACCAACACACACATGTATTCTACTTAGTACTCTAATTTAAAATGCATACTAGCCTTATCAATAAGCTCAAGGGTATCTGTAACAATAAAAGCATAATATGCTAATTAGACTGGACAACCTTCTGGATGAAGCCGTGGCGGTGGGGGCCAAGGCAGCGGCAGGGGCCAAGCCCCTTACATGAATTTTGTTCATCAGGCCTCTAGTCTATCTATACTAATAAAAGGGTAATATGCTAATTATACTGGGAGACCTTCCAGATGTCCTTCTGGACAAAGCCATGGTGGCAGGGCCAAGGCAGAGGCAGTTAGGGGCGATAAGGACAGGAGAGGAGGGCAGTTGGGGATGAGCAGGCTGGTGGGGGGACAGTTGGGGGCAAGAAGGCCATTGGGGGGCAATTGGAGGCAAGCAGGCCAGCAGGCAGAGTGGTTAGGGGCAATCAAGCAGGCAGGCAGGTGAGTGGTTAGGAGCCAGTGGTCCTGGATTGCGAGAGGGATGTCCGACTGCCGGTTTAAGCTTGATCCCTGTGGACATCCCCTGAGGGGTCCCAGATTGGAGAGAGTGCAGGCTGGGCTGAGGGACACCCCCTATCTCCGTGCACAAATTTCGTGCACAAGGCCTCTAGTATATATATATAAAAGCCTAAGCAACCAAATGACCAAACGACTAAATGACCATTTGACCGGTCCTATGGTGTGCACTAACCACCAGGGGCAGACACTCAACGCAGGAGCTGCCCCCTGGTGGTCAGTGCACTCCCACAGCAGGAGTGCTACTCAGCTGACTGATGGGTGTGGGTTACTTAAACTCTCAGAATTTCATTTCCTTCATTTTTAAAATGGAGATAACATTATCTAGTCCCTTGGATTATTGTAGAGATTAAATGAGATAATGTGTGCAGAGTGTTTAGATACTGGCTAGGACATTGTTAGCCCTCTATCCTGGTGGTCATTATTCTGCCCCACATGCTCACAGCCAGCACTGTTTCCATTTACATCCTCCATGATTCATTGATGGTGACAGGAGCCATTTGTTCCCACAATCTGCTCCCTGGATGGGATAAACTTGTAACTCACCACCACCCAGGCAGCATTATCTTTACTGCATGCTTTTTAATGATTTGCAATCAATTACAACATCATCCTTTAAATCCAATCCACAGCACTGTCAAATAATTATGTACTATAATTAAATTAATGATATTGAACTTTAATTTTAGTTGCATGGCTGCTTTTGTTTGATGTCTGCTGTACTCTCATTGAGCGAACACCGGGTTCTGGTGTGAAGTTATTGCATTTGTTTTACATTCACAAAAGAGCAAACCTTTAATATAATTTAAAAAGATAACCACAAATAGAAGTATTTCCACATGAGCCCATTTGGAGGTTCACATTTGCTACTCATTAATTTAGGGCTTGAAATTTTAACATAAATTAAAGTAAAAGCCTGTCCAACAGAGCATGTGTTTCATTCTTCATGTCTCAGCATGACCACACTGATTTTGGTGTTTAGTAATTTCCTTAAACATAATTTACAAATGAGAAAGTTAGTTGGGCTGGATTAATGCATCTGTAACTTGCAGTCTAGCTTCCTAACACATTAAAATCCTGTTAATCTGAGACTCAAATTGTAAAGAAAGAATTAAGATTATCAAGTATAAATCAGCGTTTGCCTTATAAAATGTAATGGAAAATGCTAATAAGATTTACTGGTAACATGAAATTGGATTATAACTTATCTATTTTAATATTTTAAGTCCATTTGAAAATTGGTCTCAAAAGTTATGTCCTAATATGGACTGAGTCACAAATTCCATTAAGTTTATGGTGTGTGTGTGTGTGTGTGTGTGTGAGTGTTGTGTTTCTTTTTACAGAGCACACGCAGATACACAGTGATAAATTTAAAAAGTGCAGTAATAAAGGAAAACGACGTACACACCTCCAAAACAATTTATGTAAACAAGTAATGAAAAGTGTATGCATTATTATATTTATATTATGAGGAAAGATAAGGGGGCTGGCTGTTTATGTCTGGTTGGAAGTAATTGAAAGGGGATGAAGGTAATTTAAACAAAATACATTTCTTATGTGTATTTGGAACACTGAACAGCTATGATATATGGTAAAATGAATATTCATATTAAAAGCTTGTCTCTTTACTATATAACACTGAAGCTTAGCATCTATTTCATCAGTCAATTACAAGGCATAGTAAGAATGTGATTTATTTTATGGCAAAATTGGTATAATACAGGAACTAATGAAGTGTTTATTCAAAATTTATCTTAAGTGGACACGTTCTGAGTAACTGACCATAAACAAATTTAATAATATCCCCTTACAAACTGCTTGTCAGGTCAGCCTAGAGCAAGTCTAATGTAATGGCCACATCAAAGAACTCAATGTATATTCAATAACAATATGCATAACACCTCTATGGAAATTTCCTTACACTGTGAGCAGGCTGCCAGAAATGTGCCATATTTTGGTCTTATTTATTGAACATTTCATTCATTAGTTATCTATCGGGTGTCAGGCACAGTACTTAGGGCAGAGTAGAATTAACCCGTCAGTAAGAGGGCAGAAAAAACATCTTCAGGATGGTGCATTCAAACACTCAGAGTTAAGAAACCATGGTGAACATTTGTTAAGCACACAGATTCATCTTCCACCATTTCAGTCTAAGTCCCTAATAATAAGAAAAATGTTCATATTTTTCAAATGTACTAATTTGTATTTAATTTCAAACTTACTGTTGGTTAAATAACTAACTTGCATGTTAGTTATCTGCATCTGTGTATATTGAAATGTAAATATTTTCAATAAAAAATTCATTTGGAAAAAAAACAAAAAGAGGAAACCATGGTTAATTCAGGAAACTGTGAGTACCTCTGAGTGGGTGGGACACCATACTAAGAATAAGAAAAGGGGATCCTGGAAGAATACTTGGCAAACTGGCAGAGGCCAAATCAAGAAGAGGCTAGTAGATACCATTGCAAAAGGTTGATATAATCCTGCAGGAATAGAAAGCTGTGGGAGATTTTTAAGCAGGACAGTGACAGTATCAGATTTGTACTTTATAAAGATTACTCTGGAAGTCACAAGAGAAGCTTTGAAATAAACTAGATTTGAATTTCAGCTATAATTTTTGCCCATTACTTAGTTTCTGGTCTCTATAAAATATTTAGTGGTCTACTTATCATTCTTTCCATCAACACCACACTATCTACACAATGCATGTATCCTCTTCCTCCTCCTTCCCCCCCACCCCCTTCTTCTTCTTTAGGACTGTCTTGAGCTGTCTTGGCTTCTCCCTTTATCATGTCAATTTTAGAATCAGTTTATCAAGTTTGACAAAAATATCTGTCGGAATCTCAATTGAAACTGTGTTTAATTTATAGATCAATTTGAGGACAATTGACATGTTCACTGTATTTGCAATAATGAGTTTTCAGATAAAAAAATACTGGAGACCACCTTAGCTGGTTTGGCTCAGTGGATAGAGCATTGGTCTATGGACTGAAGGGTCCCGGGTTCAATTCTGGCTAAGGGCACATGCCCTGGCTGCAGGCTCAATCCCTACTAGGGGGCATGTAGGAGGCAGCCAATCAATGATTTTCTTTCATCATTGATGTTTCTCTCTCCTATCCCTTCCTTTCTGAAATCAATAAAAATATATTTTAAAAAAACACAGCAGACCTCTCTATTCATTTAAACTCTCAAATTCCTTCCAATAAGCTTTACAATTTTTCCATAAAAGATTTCCACATTTTCTCTAAGATATAATTTTGTATATATTAGCAATTGTAAATATATTTTTTAAAATAACTAGTTTCTGATTATTGATGAACTATTCAGCACCACTGCTAAATTCTATTAATTTCTAAATTCTATTATTAAATACTTTTATATTGATTCTTTTGACTTTACATAGTGATCACCCACAAATAAAAATAATATAGAATTTTTTTTTCTTTTAAGTTCTCTCATCTTTTAGTTCTTTGCCATTTTGTACTGCAATGGTAAGAACATACATTTAAATGTTAAGTAAGGATGCTAATAGTCAAATAATTTTTCTGATCTGAAAGTGAAAGTATATAAATTTTCAATATTAGTTAAGATGCTTTATGTAGAAACTTTCTACATTCCTCTTATGAAATTAAATAAGTCCCCTTCTAATCATAGTTTACAAAATAAATATGCCTGAATTTTATTTAATTTTTTATTAAATCTATTAAAATGACTGATTTTAAAAATATTTTCCAATAATTCCAAAAAACATTCTGAGCTATGTTTCTTTTTTAAATTTGAATATTCCTTATTGCCCATTTCCCCCTTCACTATAACATGTTCTTGGAGTTATATTTTACATATTTTAGACATTGCACTCTGCTATTTATAGCTCTTTCTAAAATTCTGGCCCTTGTATCTCTGAATAGTATTATAATAATTTTTCCAGATCTTTCTTCCAATGCACTGGTTCTCTCTTTAGCTATATCTATCCCTGTTTTGTTTGTTTGTTGTTGTTGTTGTTTTTTGGGTTGTGGTATGTTTAAATTTAATTATTCAAATTTTCATATCTGGAAGCTCTATAAAATTTTTACTCAAAACTGCTTATTCTTTACTCATATTTAAACTTAACTTTTTCTTATTTAAAAGTATATATTTACAAAATTGAGTATCTGAAGCTTCTGTAAGTTTACTTTCCTATATGTTGTTTTTGCTAATTGTCCTCTATGTCTCATTGTTTCATTGTAAGTTATGATTTTTGTCTCTGAGATTTTAATTTTACTTGACATTTTAGTTATAGAGATATTTTGGAGCCTAGAATGAAGTTGTAATTCTGCAGGGAAGATTATTGTTTTGTTTTTAAATTTAACACTTTGGGGTCTTGCTTTCATGCAGGAGGAGTGTCCTATGGTTTTAAGGGGATCTTGAACTTAATCTTATGTGAATATGGTAAAGTCATCAAATGGGCATTCAAAGTCTCAATAGTTCAGCAGGTACTATGAGGAAAAATGAATGTTTTATACTTATTTATCTCCTATTTGTCCTAGAACATTAATTTTAGGGCCGCACATTTCTTTGTGTGTGCACTCACAGTCATGCATTTTATTTATTTGTTTGTTTGTTTCTTTTTATTGAATTTATTAAGATGACTGGTTATTAAAATTATGTAGGTTTCACATGTACAATGCTATAATACTTCATCTGTGTGTTATGTGTTCCCCATCCCTAGTCATTAATCTCCCTTTTACCCTCTTCAACCTCCCCCAACTCCCCTTTCCCTCTGGCAATCAACATACTGTTGTCTGTATCTGAGTTGTTTTTTTTTTTTTTTCCCTTAATTTCTTCAACTTTTTCACTTCCCCCACCCCCAACTTCCCTTTCCTCTGACAACTCTCAGTCTGCTCTCTGTATCTATGAGTCTGTTTCCATTTTGTTTGTTAGTTTATTTTGTTCATTAGATTCCACATATAAGTGAAATCATATGAAACTTGTCTTTCTCTGACTGGTTTCTTTCACTTAGAATAGTGCTCTCCAGGTTCATCCATGCTGTTGCAAAAGGTAAGATTTTGTTACATAGTGTACTTGCTCCTGCTATTTCTTAAAAGGCACCAAATAAGTTATCTAAGATTTTTTTCAGAGGTTTGGAAACTTGTCATTGTGGTTTGGGAATTAAAATTTGTTATTAAATTTGGATCAGAAAATATGACTCATACTATTTATGCTTTGGGGAATTTTTTGAGATATGTTGTAGCTAATTTTTGTAGATAATTATAATTTATAAAAATTCTGTGGCTGCCCTGAAACACAGTCTACTCTTTAAGGTGCAAAATCAAATATATATACTCAATATCACTAAAATTATCAAAATTCTTTATTTTCTTATTTCTACTTCATCTGCAAAAGATGAGAGGTTTAAATAAAACTTTCTCCAAGCATTGGTAAATTTGTAAATATTCCCTATGACTTTATATAGATGATCTTCAAGTCAACGATGTTTCAACTTACAACTTTTCAACTTTATGATGGTGCAAAAGCAATACTCAGTCATACTTTGAATTTTAACTTTTGATATTTTCCTGGACTAGTGATATTCAGTACAATACTCTGTCATGATGCTAGGCAATGGCAGCAAGATGATTTTGCCCAACTGTAGGCCAATGTAGGTGTTCCAAGCCCATTTAAAGTAGCACATTTGAAATTCTTGTTTCATCCTAGAAACACATGTAAATTAGATATAAGTTCAGTGCCCTTCAAAATAATTCATCTTCTCTTTCTTAGTTTTCATTTCTTTGGCATTTTCATGTATATTTTAGAAGCATTCTATCATAGTTTTACCCTCTAGGCAATCACCTCTAAACAATATATTGTTTTGTTTAATTTGTTTTTGAATTTTATTTAAACAATGTCATGTTATATGTATTTTTCTATTTTCCATTAACTTAATATTCATTTTTGAGATTCATCCAGACTGAGTATAGATTTACTTTCATTTTTGTATGGAAGTTTATTATATGGTAAGTTTTGTGTTGATGAACATTTGGGATTTTTTTTTTGTTCTGTTGATACTATAAAGAATGCCTCTACATTCTTGTATATGCCCTCTGGTATATATATATATATATATATATATATATATATATATATATATATATATATATATATATATATATGCAGGGAATATACCTTGAAGAGAAATTGCTAGGCTGTAGGGTATGTACATGTTCAATTTTACTAGGTGATATAAAATTGCTTTGCTAAATTATTGTTTAAATTCACATTTCCTCAACAGTATTTAAATATTCTTTTTGTACTATATTCTCACAAAAATGTAATATTTTAAGATGCACAGAGTTCTTAAGCTGTTCTTATACAATGATATGTGATTATAGTTTTAATTTGTATTTCTATAGCAAACATGATATTGAACATCTTTATGTATGATCCGATAGATTTTCTTCTGCTATATAGTATAGGTTTTCTGAGCTCTTTTTAAAAAGTAAATGTTTTTTATATTTTCTGAATATTTATTCTTTGTAGGCTTTATGTACTTTAATACCTTTCCTGATTTGTGTTTTTTCTTTTTGCTCTCTTTCATAAAAACCTTAATTTTATTGTGGTATAATATATGTCATTGCCTTAATAGTTTTCATTTTCCTGTGTAGCTTAAGGAAACTTTCCCTACCAAGGGGTGGAAAGATATACTCTTATATTATCTTTTAGAGGTTTTTAAAAAATTGCCTTCTACAATTACATCCTCAATTTATCTGAAATTAATTTTGCTTATGTTGTGAGGTAGATTTTCCTTTCATTACCTTTTACTTTTTACTTATGAAAACTAATTGCTCCAAAATGATTTATTTTTCCCTTCTGCTCTATAATTTCTTCTCTTTTATATATCAGAATTCTATGTATGAATGGATCTGTTTAGGGGCTCTCTGTTCTGCTCTAGTGGTGCATTTATCTATTGTACTGATACCACACATTTAAATCTCTATAGAGTTATATTGCATTTTAATATCTGTTAGGGTATCATCTCTCCCAGACTTTTTTTCTTTAGGCATTTCTCACATTATTAATATAAATTTTAGAAGTAATTTTGAAGTTTCATGAAACCCAAGTTTGATTTTTTTTATTTAAATTCTAATGAATCTGTATTTTGTTTGAGGGTAATGATATCTCCAAAACAACTCTGAGTATGCTGTGCTTCTCCATTTAATTAGGTCTAGCTTAATGGATTTAAATAATTATATATATTTTATTAGATTTACCCTTAATACATTTATATTTTGTAGATATTCTAAGTATTATTTTTCTCAATTGGATGTGCTCTTTTTGTTAGTTTATAGCAATACAATTTAATTTGGTATGCTGATTTTATATCTATTAATCCTAATAAACTACTTACTTGTTAATTTATCAGTACATCCTTCTAGGTTTTATATATGGAAAATGACATCATCTTGGAATAAGGTCAGTTTTAATTTGTATTTTCAAATACTTTTACCTGTAATATTTTCCTGTTTTTATTTTCCTATCCTGGCTATAAAAAGTAATGAAAGGGGTCATCCTTGTTTTAACTGATCTTAAAGAAAATGTATTTATATTTCATCCATGTGTATGACACTTGCTATAAGTTTTTACTGATGCCCTTTGTCAGCTAAATGTATTTCTACTTAGCAAAGAGATTTTGTAGAACATTGATCAATTTGAATAGCATCCTATTCTTTCATAATACTTTAATTCCCTTTTCATTTCTTTAAGCATGTCAACATCTTGTTAGTATTCTATTTGCAATATTTCCAATCATTGTATTATGTGTATTTTATTTTGAAGTTTGTTTGTATTTCTGCTGCTGGCTTGTTTTCTCTTTTGTGCACTGGATTTTTTTTATTAAGAATTCATGTTTCTTAAATACCACTTATGATAAAGTACGGCTTAGGTTTAAAATGTTTTTGACAGAAAATATTACTTTTTCCTCTGTAGACATCTAAAGGGCCGTACCCTAGCACCACTTTAAATTCAATTTTCTACTTAGCATTTCTCAGGGTCTTGAGTGCAAATTCAGCCCCAAATCTGCATGAGTGAACCTTGTGATATGAAATTCTCAGAGCGTAATTTTCTTTCCTATAATCCCTTTCTCTTGCCCCATTGCCCTGTATCAAGAGGGGGATATGCGGGTAGAGCTTTTGGTTTGTGTCCTGATTTACCACTTTTTCCTCTTTATGGGTTTGTGATACCATTTTTTGTGTGTGGCAGAAATGTCTTCTGGTTTCATATGTTTAACACATGTTTCTTGCACGGCTGGCATGGCTCAGTGGTTGAGCGTTGACCTATGGACCAGGAGGTCACAGTTCCATCCCTGATCATGGCACATGCCTGGGTTGCGGGCTTGAACCCCAGTGTGGGGCTTGCAGGAGGCAGCCAATCAATAATTCTCTCTCATCATTGATATTTCTATCTCTCTCTCTCTCCCTCTCCCTTCCTCTATGAAATCAATAAAAATATATTTAAAGACAAAAAACAAAAAAAAAATTCTCGGTTTTACTATAGCCAATCATTTAAATAATAGTTTCTAAAAATGTGTTTTTTCTTATTCTAGCGCATATTTGCATATGTTCTTAGGGTTCCCCCATGTCTTTCTGGGAAGAGTTCTAATCTGAACTGATGCTTTGTAGTATGTAGTTTGTAAATACCCCACTCACTGTCTTCCTGATTTCTAGTTGGATGCATTTCCCAGACCAAAGTGCAGAGCGTGTTTATGGTCACCACTGATCTCTCCTTTCCTGGGTTTACTAGGGCAATGCAGATACACTTTTCAGGATCAAATTGAGTTCCTTTTCTACCAGTAGTCTCTTATAACTGAATAGTTGGAGCCAATGGAAAGCTAATCCCCAACAGGTCAGGTTCTAGTACTCTTCTCATCGTTTTCTTCCCACATATGCAATTTTAAATTGTGGAAACATACCCTTTGAAATGCAATGGACCAATGGAAAAAGGAGGGTAGGATGAAATAATACTCTGAATGTCTTCAAACGCTGAAACAATATCCAAAGGGGAGATTATCCAGTGTTGTCTTCGGTACAGTCTGGAAGTTTTTAAGCTAAGAAGTAGGATGGCAGAGCTGTTTATTCCACGAGCTAAGCAGGGTATAGCATTGTTTTATTTAATTTAGTGTGTGTGTGTGTGTGTGTGTGTGTGTGTGTGTGTGTGTGTTATAATTCTCTGAGCCTTTTACTTTGTTGAAATTCCACCTGAATACTACTGGCTGTGAATTACTTTTAAGTTTTGAAGGTTTTTCAACCACTGTGCCTTTTTCTTCACTTTTAAGTCATATTTTGTCAGGAAAGATTATGTCAGAGGTAGATGGTGAGATGCTATTTTGAATCCAATTGTATTTTTGAGTCAACTCACACATATGAAGCCTCAAAGGCATGATATTCATAGATTATTTCTTCATGAATGACAAAATTTGCAATTAAATTTAGTTGGTTATGCTTCATCTTGGAAGAAAAAGAGATCCATTATATCCTTACTCTTCTAAGAAAGCTTTCAATCATTGTTTCTGGACTATATTTTTTAAAGAAAGATATGAGGCAAATATTTCTACTCTACACTGAGTATTTGAGTCTATATAATTGATTGTATTAGTCATGTGAGACTAAGCTGTGGTATCAAATCAACCCAAATGTGCAACAAGTCAACAAAAATGAAGGTTAAATGTTATTCACCTAATAGATCATAATGTTTCATTTCAGTGAATGGTTAGGGGTAAAATGAGGTCCAAGGGTAGGGACGTTCTTCTTCATACAATTACTCAGGGCATCAAGATAAAAGTAGCTGTGTTCACGTCAACGTGTAGCTCTCAATGTCAAACTATTGCTTACTATCCATTAGCTAGGAAGGGAAACAAGCATGAAAGTGCGCATGGGGCTTTTTTATAAGCCAAGTCTGGAAGAGGCCCAGTCATTTCTTTTCTTTTTTTTTTTTTTAAATATATTTTATTGATATTTCACAGAGAGGAAGGGAGAGGGATAGAGAGCTAGAAACATCGATGAGAGAGAAACATCGATCAGCTGCCTCCTGCACACCTCCCACTGGGGATGTGCCCGCAACCAAGGTACATGCCCTTGACCGGAATCGAACCCGGGACCTTTCAGTCCGCAGGCCGACGCTCTATCCACTGAGCCAAACCGGTTAGGGCGAGGCCCAGTCATTTCTGCTCACATTTTGTTTACTGGACTGGAAATTGGTCACAGTGCCACAACTGTTTGTTTGTTGGTTTATGTTTAATTTTCAATTACATTTTACATTCAACATTTTTTGTATTAATTTCAGGTGTGCAGCATTGTGGTTAGACAATCACATATTTTACAAAGTAGTCTCCTCTGATATTTCAAGTATCCACCTGGCACAATACATAGTTATTACAATATTATTCATTTCATGCTGTACTTTATCCCTGTGACTATTTTGTGACTACCAATTTGTACTTCCTAATACCTTAAGCTTTTTACTCAGTTCCCCAATTCCCTTTCACTCTGATGGCCATCAGTCTGATCTCTGTATCTATGAGTCTATTTCTATTTTGTGTATTCATTTGTGTTGCTCTTTAGATTCCACATTTAAGTGAAATCATATAGTATTTGTCTTTCTCTGTCTCACTTATTTCACTTAGCCTAATATCCGTTAGGTCCATCCATGCTGTCATAAATGGTAAGATTCCATTTTTTTTATGGCTGATTAATATTCCATTGTGTAAATGTACCACAACTCCTTTATTCACTGGTCCATTGTTAAGCACTCGGGTTGCTTTCATATCTTGGCTATTGTAAATGACACTGCAATGAACATAGGGTGCATATATTCTATTGAATTAGTGTTTTGGGTTTCTTCAGATATATACCCAGAAGTGGAATCTGGATCATAAGACAGTTCCACTTATAATTTTTTGAGAAACCTTCATACTGTTTTCTACAGTGGCTGCACCAGTCTGCAGTCCCATCAATAGTGCATGAGGGTTCCCTTTTCTCCACATCCTCAACAATACTTGTAATTTGTGGATTTATAGATGATAGCCATTTTGACAGGTGTGAGGTGATATCTCATTGTGGTTTTAATTTGCAATTCTCTGATAATTAGTGATGTTGAGCATCTTTTCATATGTCTATTGGCCATCTGGATGTACTCTTTGGAGAATTATCTATTTAGTTCCTCTGCTCAGTTTTAAATTGGATTGTGTGTGTGTGTGTTGAGCCACAACTAACTACACACTATAGTCCAAGCATTGGGCGAAGAAAGGAGATAAAATATATATTTTGATAAACAACTTAAAATTTCTACCACACTGAAAAATTTATAAAGTTCTATCAGGGCACTTAAGTCTTAGTCATAGTTATGCAACTTGACCCTTAAAGAATTCACAAATCATCGATCCTTCCATTTGGTAGTGAGGTGCGCAGAACAGTTTCTGAGAGACTTTACCAAAGACTGCATGTGCATGTGAACTGCACTGAGTCCAAAGTCCTTTTGACATTCACAGAGAAAAATAGAAGGATTTGAAAAACCAATAGGCTCACAAATATGAAACAGCATTAACAACATAGCATTTGTGAACTTCAGCTCAGTACTGATGTACTTCATCCATCTGATAATGTAAATCTAGTTGCACTAAATGCAGAAACATCCTCAACATCTCTTCTAGGCTACAGAATGCTGATTTATTTGGTTTAGGAATAAGTATAATTTACTGGAGAAAAAAATTAATGTGCATTAAGCTACTATGGCCCATTATATTATTTAAACATTAGAAATTTTATCAAGTTCCTAACTCTAACTCTGAAACAACTGGGGAGTGTGTATAAGATATAAATTGTCTGCCAAAACTGGTTTGGCTCAGTGGATAGAGCGTTGGCCTGCGGACTGAAGGGTCCCGGGTTCGATTCCGGTCAAGGGCATGTACCTTGGTTGCGGGCACATCCCCAGTGGGAGATGTGCAGGAGGCAGCTGATCGATGTTTCTCTCTCATCAATGTTTCTAGCTCTCTATCCCTCTCCCTTCCTCTCTCTGTAAAATATCAATAAAATATATTAAAAAAAAGACATAAATTGCCACCAAACTACTTTTAAGTTGTTGATAAATTTAATAGAATAGATCTCAAGGCAATAAGAGCAGAACAGTGAAACTTTTTGTTTTGTTTTATTTGTTTTCTTCTGGTTAAAAACACATTTTATTAGATGTTGTGTTTAGAATATATTTTCATTTGTATGTGATAAGACTTATAAATATTAATATTTTTTTTTATAACTAAACTTACCTTAGACAAATGACTTTTACCTCATTAAGGCTCGATTGACTATATGTTAAATAAAAATAACTTTTTGGAAGTCTAATGAGTATAATATATGATTAAATTATGGTATATTTTGGCATATAGCAGTTGTTTAATAAGAACCACTAATTTAGTGAGGACTATAGCAGTTCTCAAAGTGTTGTGTGAGGATGTCTCATGGTTTGTGACATACTTTAAGAGAACCATTTATTTGTGTAGAAAACTATTTTCATTCTGTTTCCATTTGAATTTTTATTCTCTCACTCATGTACAGAGGAGTTTCTCAGACACTGCATGATGTGTGAAGATATCATTGCTCTGACTTACAAGTCTAATCTGCTTTTGTGTTTATTTTAGTTATTTTTTTAGTTGTAATTTAAAATGTAGAAAACATGATATAATGTACTTTGTGTTTTTTTTTATTTTAACTTTTAATTTTAAATATAGGGAACATGAAGAGATGTAATTTATATAATCAAAAGCTATTTGAGAATCTGGATAATTTTTAGGCATGTAAAAGGGTAGTGAGATCAACCATTTGAGAAAGCTGTGCTACAGTCTGAAACACAGGGTCCTGTACATAAAGCGATGCAGCTCCCAATAGTGAGCTCTGAGTGTGCGAGTATGGTTCATGGAATGGACCATGACTGCATGGCGATAAGAACAGAGGAGTGAATCTTAAACATGAAACAAAGACAGAGTGTTCTAAATAAAACATTATCATCTTTCATTTTAATTATAAAAACTAGAACTGTTTAATGTCCCTAGCACAATGGGCCTTTTTGTTTGTTACTTTATATTTGGGGTGTGTGTGTGTGTGTGTGTGTGTGTTTGCACTGCTGTTAACTTCACTGTGCAGCAGCAAGCAGGCAGGCTGCCTGACTCTGATACCATTACATTCACTATTAAACTCAGCTCTTACTTCAGACAACATGTGAACAAACCGATTTTGAGGGCAGCATTATTCCCAAGGATTGTTTATTGTGATTGTCTTATCTGTTCACTTAGAATCCTAATTTCCTTGGCTCTTCCCTTTATTTCAGTGTCAACCATTCTGACAGCTAGCACCTGTGTATATTCTGGTTATTCAAATCCTTCCTGCATCACACACAACGATCCTGTGTTGTTACCCTTCAGGCTACATACTCTCTTTCATAAAGTCGCTGGAGTTTATAGAGTTGACTGAAAAGAATTACATTCCATTTTGTGTTTACATGGAGGTAGGCTGATATAATAAAACAGCCTTCTGCCAAAAATTAGGATCTCAGTCCCTCACACAATCTGGGACTGCTGGCTCCTAACCACTTGCCTGCCTGCTTGCCTGATTGCCACTAACCACTTCTGCCTGCCAGCTTGATTGCCCCCTAACTGCTCACCTGCTGGCCTCGTTGACGCCTAAGTGCTCCCCTGCCAGCCAGATCGCCCCCAACAGCCCTCCCCTGCCAGCCTCCTCCGCACAAGGCAGCGGAGATGCCGGGACCAGCCTCTTCCACACTGCGTGGAGCCACGGGACCCCCAGACCTCACCGCGTGGAGTGACTGCTGGGCCCCGCCTCTGCTGTGCATGCAGCCATCTTGTGGTGGCCATCTTGTGGCAACCATCTTGTGATGACGTCGCGTGCGGTGATGCAAGGACCACCTAGGCTTTTATTAGTATAGATGAGTTAAAAATAGAATTCAGACCTTCTGTCTCATACTCCATTATCCAGTAATCTCCAAACATATATGTTTACTAGAGGCCAGTGAACGAAATTCATGCACTTGGGGGAAGTCCCTCAGCCCAGCCTGCACCCTCTCGCAGTCTGGGAGCCCTAGGGGGATGTCTGACTGACAGCTTAGGCCCGCTCCCCATGGATATCCTTAGCGCTACCACAGAGGCAGCCACAGAGGTGGCCGCAGAGGTGGCCGGTGTGCTCGCCAGCTGTGAGCCCGGCTTCTGGCTGAGCGGTGCTTCCCCTGTGGGAGCATACTGACCACCAGGGGCAGCTCCTGCATTGAGCGTCTGCCCCCTGGTGGTCACTATGCGTCATAGTGACCGGTCATCCCTCCATTCGGTCGATTTGCATATTAGCCTTTTATGCCTGCAGGATCAGGCCGAAACTGGCTCTCTGACATCCCTCAAGGGATCCTGGATTGTGAGAGGGTGCAGGCCAGGCTGAGGGACCCCACCTGTGCATGATTGGGGCTGGGGAGGGATTTGGGAGATTGGCCAGCTGGGGAGGGACTGCAGGAAGGCTCCAGGGCATGTCTGGCCTGTCTCGCTCAGTTCCAATCAGCTGGACCCCAGCAGCAAGCTAACCTGCCGGTCAGAGTGTCTGCCCCCTGGTGGTCAGTGCATGTCATAGCGAGCGGTTGAATGGCTTTAGAATATCATTAGCATATTATGCTTTGATTGGTTGAATGGCCGACCGGACAACCAGACACAGCATATTAGGCTTTTATTAGATAGGATTATTATCACCTAGAAAATTTCTAGAACATTTTACTCATTTGTTTATAAGAAAATATAATATAGACAAATTCAGCACAAGGAGTGGTTATTCAGTAACCTGTATATTTAAACTGTTTCCAAGATGATTGAATAAAATTCATTGCTAATTCTCACTATATACATGTCTTCCAAAATTGGTTTAATATTATTATATATGTGGGTAGAAATAAGGGGAAGAGAAGAGAGGGAAAATATGATGAGGAAGAGTACTAATGGGCAAGAAAGAGAAAATGATTATACGCATGAAAGAAGGAATGAGTGGGGACAGGCAAAGCAAGCTCAGAGGTGCAAAGGGAGTTTCCCCAAATGTGGTCCTTTTTGTTCAAAATGTATCTACCACAACTCTTTTATATACTGCCTTCATTTCTACCATTCTATTCCCCTAATCACTCCACCTTCACTCTCTTCACACACATTCACGCACGTACACAAAATATACAAATATGTGCAATAGCAGACCTAAGAACACCTGACAATTCCTGTGGATTCTAATGTTAACAATATGGAAAAGACCCAAGATTAATTCAGTGTTGCTCCCATTCTGTGAATAGCTCTTAAGTGTTCAGTTAGAATGAATTCAATTCCATAAATTATCATGCTTGATATATATGCTCACTGAGGAAATATGCTGATGAAGTTGAACTTAAGTAAATACAAGTTTATGAACTGTGTGTTTGTTCAAGGTTTGAACTTTCGATCAGCTTGAAGAATATATTCATAAGAAGCCACCCTGAATTTTTCAGAGTTTGACACTTTGATATCTTACTAGAGCATGAATCTAGATGAGTATACTATCAGAGAAGCATACATATAAATGGGAGACTATACATATTTTTTTTCCTAACTTTACCTCCTTTCTTTAATTTGGCATAGAATAGTTTTTAGTCCAGAGCATATCACTCTATTAGAATTGCTTTCTTACTGTTATCTAATGGCCAGACTCTATCATGCTATTAATTTATATATATTATGTATGATTTATATAAATATATATGTACATTTTCTAAGTGATAAATACCAACATAGAAAGAACTATAAACAAAACAAATAAACAGACTCACCTAGCAAACAGTTTTGCTCACATATTAAAGCAAGAAAATTATTAAATTATTAATTTTCCAATTTTAAAGAAGAGAAATAATAAAAATATGTACATATGGTTACTATAGATGCCTTTTGATGTTCCATGAGCACAAGGGTGAAAAATTACTAATAAACTTTTAACACCAGAACTCCTCTCAAAACCTAGATAAAAGTATGGGAGAATACATTTAAGTTCAATTGCATAGCCAACTCATTAAGTAAAAATAACCTTAGCACACTAGTCATTAATTGAAGTATAAGTCTAAGATTTAAATCAAAGGATCAATTATGTCTTCTTCAATAGAAGAAATCATGTATTCCTTAACTGAATGTTTAATAACAGTTTTACTTCAACTGAGGGATTATATAAACCATAGAATTAAATCTATACCATAAAGTCCCAAAGGTGAAAAGGTTTTACTCTTAGATTTTTATGTTGTTCTATTGAGAAGAAAGCTTTTATTTAAAATTATATTATCTGGTTAATTACCCATATGTTTGTGATATACAATGTTCAATACTTATATGGATTTTTCTTCAAAGATCTTAGCTCTTCATATTTCCATTAACTGGATGTATTGTTTTTAATATTATCATTTTAATACTTTCCTGTGCCCTTGCCATGACAAAACAGAAATCTTCCAGTGCACTCCATGAGTGGAGAAAATAAAAACATTTAAATACATTTCTTTAATATTCAAATGTACCTCTGAATAGTTCTATCATCTCAAAGTTACCCTTTGATTGAGAAGCACTGGATCTATGTCTGCCTATGAAAATTCCTGAACTCCCATCTAATCTGGCCCCACCTTCCCCTACAGTACCCACCTTTCTGTTTCCCTCTTTGGTTGCTCCAGCTCCATGCAGTCTAACAGTCCCAGCAGTGCCTTGTCCACTGATTTCTATGAGGCTAAGCAAATGCTGCTGCTTCTGCTTTGGAGACCACTCTTCCCACCGCCCCCTCCCCAAATACACACTTTTAAAAATAACAAATATATCTCAAATTCAATTTTGTCCTTCAGACACCATCAGGTACAAAGTATCTTACAAGCTTCTCATGATACCTCAAGGCTGTATTGGGTGCCCTTCTGATAGCCTTGAGCAACACTTTATGATTGGTTTATCAAAGCACATGCCACATTGCATTATAACTATGTGTTTCTTTTTCTTTTTCTTTTCCTTTCCTTGATGGTGTACTTGAAGGCCAGTATTCCAGGCCCTAAGACCTTGATGGTCTCATGGTAAACAATAAGTAAATAGGTAAATAAATATATAAATATAGATTTGCTGAAGTGGTTCATTATTGCTCTAGAAATGGCATATGAACTAGTACTTTATTTAGAAGACAGCAATATGCATTATTTATGCCCTGAGTTCTTCCAAAGAAGTGTCAATTAGCCTATAAAGAAATATAAGATATAGAAGAGGAAGGTAAATTTGAAGCAAATGGGAAAGATGAAGTAAATGGAAAGTGACGTAGGGGCATAAAATGAAGCCAGAAATATAAACTAAGGTGATAATTATCTATTCATATAAAACCATTTCTCTCTGGTCATGATAGTATCTTTGCCCTATTCAGACTCTAAATGCAGAGATTTTTCTCTTTATTTAAAGAAGATCTGTCTGTCACCTGCAATTTCTTCTAGTCTTAAGTCTGACATGCTTCCCTAACTTGCCCAAAGTTTTGGAGACAACTTTATGAAAAGCTTAAGAAAACTGGTCATTTCCTTAGAAGCCTTGTCCTCCTCCTTCTTCTCCCAGTGGCCTCTAAATTCAGGCTTTGATACAATTGTACTAAGTTATACTAATTGGTACATTCTATTCCACATGTTTAGAGCTAGTTATATTGAAAGATAGAGTGCATATTTGCATATATAAATATGCATTAGATGCAAAATAATGCACAAATATATCCCTGTGATTTATTATATAAAACCTTAGTTTACAGTGTACCCAAAAATATCTTCACTATTTGTCAATAGGAAGTATTAATCAATTCTATTTTACTGGAAATTGTGTGCACAAAAATTTTCTCAAATAAAATAAAATGATCAATGCATAAATTTGACTGTCATGAGTGAAAACTGAAATGTCTAGACCTATTTTTATCTCAATCTGGTTTACGCTATAGTTTTTCTGCTTAATTAATACTTTCTATTATTCATGTCTGTTTTGTTCTTAAAAAATCAAAGAAGTTATTGAATGTTTTAATCTCCCCAAACCTCAATATTATTAACTGTTAAACAATGGAATTAGTGTTTCCTTTTCCTTGGGTGAAAGCACTATCTAAATATTAGGTTACCTTTATTGAATCAACCTGAACAATTGGGTAAAAAGAAATATCAGAAGTAAATTATTCAACATACTGATTTCATGTTTTTCTTGGAAAAAAATCTTGAAATTGTGGAGAAAACCTAATATCTTCTTCCTGTTTTGTCTAGTAGAATGATTCCCTTAAAGAATGCTAATCTTTTTAATAATTAATTTATTCAATGAGTATTTTGGGGGTGTCTCCTCTGGACCAGGTGATGTTCTACATGACAGGAACACATCATTTTATAAAGGAAAGGAAAATCCCTTACTGCACACGCAGAGAGAGATGAGAGAGAGAGAGAGAGAGAGAGAGAGAGAGAGAGAGAGAGAGAGAGAGAGAGAGAGAGAAGAGAGAGAGGGGGGGGGAGAGGTTGATTTTATTCAGTTGCCTAGATATGTCAGGCACTAAAGGCTTTGTATCTCATTTAATCCTTACCCAAACCCTGAAATTTAAGTATTATCGCCCTCAGTGTACAGAATTGGAAACAGACTCAGAAAAGTAAAGCGGTGACCCAAGGTCTCAAAGCCCAACAAAGTATAGAAGAGGGGTTTAAATAAGTTATCTCTGAGTATAAAGCCTACGTTTCTAAAACAGTTACCCGTAAGTGGGAGAATACATCTAAACAGGGTGGAGAACAATCAGCCCCTGACAAGACCAGAGCACCCTGCCCCTTTTACTAATAGCATTCCTTTTGAAGGGCTAGGTCATGTAGGCTTTCCTGATTTCTAATATCTGGGAATCTGCTTCCCTATAGAGAGCTGTATTACTTAATTAGTCTATGATACTTTCTAAACTTTCCAGATTCCAGATTTAGCTTCAAATAAGTCACCTTTGCTGATTTTTTAGACTCTGGGTTCTCATCCCTAACCAGACTTTCATAACTCCTGTTTTCCCCATTTCAGTTGAACCCATGGGTTTTCTGGAAGTCATTCATTCTGCGTGTGTGTGTGTGTGTGTGGGTGTGTGTGTGTGTGTGTGTTTAACAATAAAAATTGTGGAACTACAATAAAAATAGTATCCTCTAGGCTGCTTCTAGGAATGGAATACAAATGCAAAAAGAATAGAGAATCTTTCCAACTGTAATTCACTACCTCCCTCTGGCTTAGCCTACCAACTGGTCCAATTTTTTCTCTCTTGTATGTGTATTAATCTTTTAAGGTCTAATTAAGATACTGCCATAATTTCTTTTTCTTATTTTAGGTTTTTTTCCATTTTCATGAAATATATACATATGTTAAGTGCATGTTAAGTGCATATATGAAGACATTTTTATATATAATTATAATGAAATACAGATAAAGACAAATAGTCACCTACAAAATCTGTAAATAACTCAAAATTAGCCATTTTATTAAATCAACTAATTAGTCCAATCTTTATAAAATATGTCAATTACACCAATCATTTTACCACACAGCTGTTTGATTAAATTGAATAGAAATTCACATAACAGAGTGGCAAATATGATGTTATTTTTATTATATGTTTATGTTTTATAATATAGTAAATATGGCAGAAGTATTAGATAAATAGTTAACATTAAACATTTCTAACTTGCAAGGAACCTAAATCTCTTTCTCAAATTGACTTAACATGTAAGTAAGTTTATTAGAGCTTATAAAATTTATTATATTTTATCTTGAACCCCATTTGGGAAAAAGGACAGAAGTTCTCTTCAAATTATGTCACAAAGTGAATGCAGTTCTAGAAGCACAATCGATATTGATTAATAACGATGAAAAGGGGGGCTGCCTCGAACCTGGCACAATTCTGTCCTCAGGGACTCTTGGGGCTGTCAGGGGATGAGCAGTTCTGTGCTGTAACATAAACCACTCTGCTCAGTTTTGATCATTGACAAAATAGAGTTTGCTCAGTAAGGTTTGGCTAATTTCCTTTGGGAAATCAGCCCAGTAAAATCCTTAGATAGTACTCAATTTTTGACTTACAAATTCATCAAATTAACACTTTTCAAACCTCCTCATAAGTAGGAACAAGTACACACATACACTCACACATTTACATGATTTAGACATATTGGTATATGTGTGACATAACTATTCCAAACAAAGGCAAAGTCTAGGTCTTGACCACAAGTCTGAACAGAACTCATCTCTTACATTAAATACTGATTAAATAGATATGAATGCAATTGATCAATCAGTATTATATACAATTCTTCATCGTGCATTTAGGAAAAGGTAGGCTATCAAGTATAATTTTGGAAGGAGCAGAAGACAAGATTGATTGTTTGAAATTATTAAAATTTCTGTTGGGTCCATTTTTTAGTGTGAGCTATGTTAATATTATGTGTGTACCACAACTGGCACTTAGGACTGACTATAATTTAACTGAAATTAGTTCTTTAAAAAATAAAAAAGGTTTCCTGTTCTGATTTTAAAAAGCAACCTCTTTTACTTTTTTTCTAACTTTCCCCTTTTCTTTCCCGTTTCCCTTCTTAAGTTAAAGTTGTTAACAAAGTCTTCTTTCCTACCTATCCTTAGGTGTCTGACACGCTACAAAGCCCCTGAAGCATACTTTTCCGCTGATGAAATGTCTCCAGGCCCTGCTTCAAACTTTCCTGCTCCCATCCTGTGCTGGAAAACAATTACCCAGGGGCCTCTTGTGTTTCTGCATGTCTTGTGAGCAGAGACACTGACAGCTTTTGTTCCCAGCTGTGTTTTCAAAAATGTGTGTAATAGCGAACAGTCTCCGAAGACAGAAGAAGTAGCTCTCCTTATGGAGCAAAGGGCAGGTTTGTTTACAGTCCAGTATAATAAAGATAATTGCTCCCTCTGTGGTAAAGGGCAGGTTTGCTTGCTGCCATTATAAAAAAAAAAACAACAAAAAAAAAACACACTGAGTTTCCTAAGCTCAGGGAACCTCAGCTATGACATAAACCCACTGGGCATGTAGGTGTCACCTAGCCCTCATTGTATCACCTTGAGTGGCGCCTGGGGGACTGCTGCAAGAAGATGACAATACTCTGCCTACTGCTGTTGCTATGGGTAATAAACTGCCCTTTCTCTCTGTCTCCTGCCAATGTAATGAAACTGTGGCAGGTCCTTCACTGTTCTCGGCATCTTGTGTCCCCAGTTTCTGTCCTTCTGTTTTATATAAGGATTCTCTTCTCCATCCACATCCTGTAGATGATGACTCATTATTTGGTCAAGTCATCTCTTAATCTTTCCATGCAGTTTCTCTCAAATTTCTGCCTCCTTAGTCTAAAGTCTCCCCTTGTGCAGAAAACACAGAATCAAATTAAATAATAAGTGACAATGAACTAAAGTCAGGGGTATAAAAAGGATAAGAAAGGAAGTGTAAGTACAAAGGGAAATCTGGATCATCCGTGGAGGATGGGCCATGAGAATTCTTATAGCTGCTGGATTTTCAATGTCATCCTTACTGGAGACATCCCTCCTGGGTCTTGGGTTTTGGAGTGGGATGCCTTGCTGGGCTGAGTGCCTTGCTAATTTGACAGTTTACTCCACCTTTTCACTTCTTTGTACTCAATGCTGAAAATATTACTTCCTTATCAGTTCTATTTCTTACATCCCTTCCTAACATTCCAACAATAAAATCAGTAGACTAATACTCAGATAAATATGGTTAGGGTCATGATTTTTTATCTCTAATTTTAGAGAGTTCAGGAGGGATGAGCAATAGCCCTCTGCAACTGGAGTCCTGAGACTCAATGGCTACTTATTAGAAATGCAAATCTGCAGGCTGTGTATGCCAAGGATTTTGATTCAGTAGGGTTGGTGTGGAAAAACATAAACTTTCCATTTTTAATGAGCTTCTTGGGTAAATCTAAAGTTTGTCTGCAGGACATATATGAAAAATTCTGCCCACAAACTGCCTCTTCATCTGGTATTATGCACCTTTGCTCAGTCTCACGGAGATAGTTCAACCCCAAATGCATAGATTAGTCACTGACAAATCTTATTTGATGGCAGTGATTTGCCCTGGCAGATGCTCTACTGTCAGGGGCATTTAGACAGTTATTTTTGGCCCATGAAATATCTTTTCATGAAACTTAATATGAAAAACTGCTTTGTTCTAAAATTTTGGCATATATTTGGAAAATTTTCTTCTGATCTATGGTATGATACTATATGAATTATTAGCAATAGCCGTCAATAGGAAGATGTATAAGTGCAATGAAAAAAATTGAAAGCTATAACTTGTGCCCACTTGGCAAAATACTGGTACCCCCAAAGTACTTTATTTGAATTGGTTAAATAATGTGAAATTTTTTGAGAAAAATACTAAGGGGGTATTTTTGAAAAGTTAAGACTATTGCATCAGATAGTGAGATCCTGTGATACTTGTCTTTCTCTGACTGTCTTATTTCACTTAGCATAATACTCTCCAGGTCCCTCCAGGCTGTCTGAGGAGTAAAACAGACTCAAAGACATGGAAGCATGGAACAGACTGACTAATCTCAGAAGAAATGGGGGGCAAGGTGGGAAGAGATTAATCAAAGAGCTTATATGCATATATGCATAACCCATGGACACAGACAATTGTGCTGTTAAAGGCTGGGGAATGGTAGTGCAAGGTGGAGAGGTCAATGGGGGAAGAAAAAGGAACATCTGTAATCCTTTCAACAATAAAGATAAATAAAAAAAACACTATTTCAGTTATGGCTGTTGAAATCATAAGGTACAAAATAGGGTATTAATGAAAAAATATTTTATATCAATATTTTGAGATGCATTTAAAGAAAGGGCATGGCTAATGACATTGATAGTTCTGCAGATATTTCTTACTACACTAACTTCCTAATAATGATGTTGATGAGAAAATTTTTTTTTCTCCATATTTTTTTCAGATTAAATAACCTAAGTAATAGGAGCAGCACAGTAACTGCTTTCTTTGTTGAGTACTGACCAGTACACTTCATTTCCATCAGGTTTGATTAGGAGTTTCACAGTTACATTGAGTCAAAATAAGCTACAGGTGAAACCTACAAGAATGACGAAAACACCATGTGTCTGCAGGGCTTTAGAGGTAGGGATACCACAGTTTTCAATGGCAGGGACTAGGGGGATATAGGAAATATTTCCATCTGCACATTCAACTAAATTATGATGAGATTATTTGGGATGATGGATGATACATAAAACAATTTGACCAATATTTTAACATATATGCATTTTTCACATCAATAGGTGGTTTTTATCAATAGACTATTAAAAACAGCAACATATATTTCAGACAGCATTTTTCAGGTGGCTTATTTTTCCTCTGAGGTTATTTTGATAAAAGTTGATGGGACTTACAGTTTACGACAACTTTTACTTTCTTCACGTCTGGGAATGACACATCGTTTTCTGCGCTGCATTCATATTCTCCAGCTTGGTCCCTGGTAATTCCATAAATGTCCAAATACTGTCCGTTTTCAAATGGTTTGGCTACAAGAAAAAAAAATTACAGCATGTTTCATTGTGGCTGCCTGAGGCTTCATTCAAGTAAAACAACAAACTTATGTCTTCCTATTAGATATTGCTGACAAAATAATTTGAAATGAAGCTGGGGAATTATTAAAACCTTTGTTCTGTGTTCAGAGGAAAAGTCAGAGAAAAAAAAGCAAAAATGGAACAAGGGATGCTATAACAATACTGTTTCCACCGAATAGGATATACATGTGTTCTTTTTAATTGATTGTGGTCTCCTAACCTTGTCACGCATCAAATAGAGCTTGGCACATTTCTGTAATTGAGTTCAACAACCTCCTAGCAGTGCAGATGAAGTTCGCTAATATCACTTGGTTCCTATTGACTTTTATACACTGTGTGCTAGCAACCTGACACTTAACCTAACTAAATGTTACTTTCCTTTTGGGGAACTCTCATACTCATTCTCAGTGTTTCAAGCCAGATGGCTTGAAAATAGTAGAGAGATATAATAAATCATTACCATGTTTCCGTTTCCAAAATTATTTTTTTTCAAGAGAGGTACATCTTATATACCATATATGACCCACACAATAAACCTCAAAAAATCTTTATGGCTCTCAAATGAAAAGTTATAGTGGTCATAAAAAGACACTAAATGATCTTTATTTTTAATATTTCAGGGAAAACATTCTATTTGACTAAAGATAGCAGCAGATTAAAAATATAAAGACATAATCACAGGTGAAAGAATATCCCCAATGAGTTAGATTGAAAAAAAGAATGATGCCTTCTGAAATAATGGAATTTTTATTTATTTGAAAGCAGAGAAACATTGGGCAGGAAAGGCTGTGATTATCATGGCAAACGAAATGTGAATTTCAAGAGGTTGCGACCCTTCTCCCTTCTTGGACAAGTCTTTTAAAATCACAGTTCAAGGCATACCAAAGAAAACTGGAAAATAAAACAATGATTCCATTAAACGGTCTGTTTTCAAAATCAACCTTAGTTCTGTTTTCATTTTACTCTGTCACCAAAACTATTATAATAATGTAAGTTATACAACCAGTAAGAATATTTAATTTTATATGAATGGAGCAAAATAAAATTTAGTTATGCTGCTCCAAGTCTAAAATCCATGTCAATTAAAAACAACACTTTACTTTTATTTTTTTCCTGTGGGCTCTGTTACCTGGCCCTAAATCAGTTGCTGCACTGTCTGCCTTCCAGGTAATTAAGACTTTATTAGTTGCAACCTGGAGTGTTTAGGATTTATATGATTAAGGCATTACTCCTTTTTTGTTTGTTTTTTTGTTAATCACAAAATGTAGACAGAAGAGAGTTATACTTAGATGATGGTTGGCTGGTAAGCTATTTCAGGTATAAGAAGAAAACTTACAAAAGCAGCAGTTGTCTTCAAAGTCCGCATACTTACAATCTGATTCTATAAAACCTGATTCTATAATCACTTTTTTACTAACCTGTGTCCTTACCCGACTCCAATATACAAATAAAACATTGATTGATTTTCTATTGTTCCTGTCTTCTCTTATTTTCACTCTTATTAATGAAAATAATCTAAGCTTATATGTATCTGCAAAAACTATTAAAATTTAGGGAGGGCAGAACCCTTATTCACATCCTAGAATTTTTAAAGTATAACTTGAGTTAATACAAGATCAATATTAGATGGAAATTAAAGTATGGATGAATTGATATACTGCATTAGAATTAACCTGGTTGAGCAATGAAAAATGAAGCCAATCACACAAGTTAAAAGTATCCTACTGTGAAACATTGTAAAAAAAATTTATTAAGGCCTAACTTATTTTCAGTATTAAAATGTTACTTGAATATTTCTATTTTTGTGTACTGAGATAATTTTTAAAAATTGTGTCCTCCAAAATGAATTTTTTGATAAAAAAATGTGCATTATACCTGTTTGAATAATCAACTATTTTATAATTCTTAAATAAATAATTAAATGTGGTGTGGGTGTGAGTTTCTGTATTACTGCCTTTTGCTGTTTAAACATTATAGACATATGAACAATTGTTCTTAAAGTATTGAAGGATAAGAAGAAACACATTAGAAAGGTATATCTACCAGGAAAAAAAAAAGGCAGGCTCTGAAAGATTGAAAGCAACTCTAATAAGCTGTATGACAAAAATAACTCCAGATCAGAACCACTACATCAGTCAACTCCAAGAACACCATTTATAACTAGTGAATGTTTATCTCTGGAGTTCACTACACAATCCACCTAACAATGTTTAGGGATCCTTCTCAACTCCACCAAAGAACAATGTCCCTATTTACAACGACCAGAATTAGCAGTAAATGTTTATGCATTTCTTAAATCAATAGCTATAGAACCAGTGAATGAATGGTATTGCCAACACTAACCATCAGTAATATAGCACTAATATAAAGGCACTTAGGGGGGAAAGCATACATACATGGTTAACTTCATTTTTCTCACTTACATGCACCATACTATGCATCAGCTCTCCCAATATGTGTGCTCTAAGTTTTCTCTTGTGTTTACACAAGCAGCTCTGTTTCTATCCTTGCTCTCTTCTCAGTCTGATCTCACCAGGCATACATTTCAGGTTTGAAACTTGGAGTGGCCCAGGACTCAAACTCTGAAGCTTCCTAGTTGTCTGTACTTGGCTTGGCTGCCTCTGGTTTTTGTTGTCCTGTTTTCCCCAATAGTAATTTTTCACCTTAGTTGTGGAGCCAAGGAAACCAATCCTCTTTTATACCTGGCTGGGTTGCCTCTTTTTCCATCACTCCTGACACAAGGGGAGAGGATTTGAGCATAGTACATTACAAAGCAAAGAACATTTCAGTTCATGCAATGTAGCCCAACTGCTCTCCCCAAATGGAGGGTAAAGAGCAAGTGTGAGTGAGATAGGGAGCCAGACACATGAGGACCATCACCAACACCAAGCCTTTACAATGTTTATGAGGATATTCACTACCTTGGGGCGCTCCTATAAATTTAGATGAAAAAAAAACATTATGCAATATTTTCTTATCTTTTAGGATACCGATATAAGTAAATGTAAATGAAATATGGCAGCCCTCTCTGGTCACAGATTTTTGCCAATCTCTGTGAGTGCAGTGACAGTTTCTGTGTTGTTCATCTCTGAGTCTGCAGCCCAGGGACATGCCTGAAACATCATACTCTTGGTAAATATTTGAGTAAATAAACAAGAACATGTATAAAATGAATGAATAAAGTCCTGTAAAGATAGAGCACAGAAAATCAGAACTAAGCACTTATATTCAAAGAAGTTGTCACTTCTCTTTCTGAGTCCTGGAGAAGGAAAAGGAATTTACAAAGCATTGTCATCTTTACTGACATCCTGAAGTGATAGGTGATGGCCATGGTGAGAACAGACTACGGTTTTCATAGATCCTTTGTAAAATCATAAAGACTAACAAAAACTTTCAATATGATTTGAAGAAAAAGGGATAAGTACTGCCTATAGTCTCAACAATAGTTCTCTTTTGTGTGTAGTCTCTTCCAGGCATAGGTAGACTTTTCTCAAAAAACGAAGAACTGAAGAGATTCCCCATGCTTTTAATAATGCCACTGTTATCACCATTTTCAAAAGGAAAGCTGAAAAAATAGGATGTAGCTATGCTTTATAAAATCTCTCCCATCAGATTTATAAGAACCTCACCAGAAATATTGCTATGGTGGCCACTAAAAGGATATTCAGACTTAGCTTCATGGTTTGAGAAGGTATATGAACCATACTTTATATTGCATATAAAAACTGTGAGCAACAGAATCAAATTTCTACAAAGTACCAATAAGTTTCAGAAAAAAAACATTTGACAAAATAAATCTTGCTTTTCTTAATTTCTAGGTCTTGATCTTTCATGAGTTTTCCTCTCGTCTTTCTGACCATTTGATTTCACTTTTTCAAGAGAAATCCTTTACTGTTTCACATCCCTTAAATATTGATTTTGTCCTGACTTTTTTTTCCTTCACTGAGGACACTATTTACAGGGGATCTTGTTCATTCATTTGCATTTCATTACTATTTATGTATTGATCCACCCTTGATTGATCAACTTAGTCCATATCTATATCTTGAAACTTAAATACGTTTAACCGGACATCTTCAATGGATGACTCACCGACATCTCCAAGTCGACTCACACAAAACAGCCTGCCCTCCCCTGCCATCTCTGCAGCTCCTCCTGGGCTCCAAGACTGTGAGTGCTTTGACCATCACCCAGTTGCTCAAGCCAGAAACCTCATTATTAACATTGACAATACATTTTATCTCAGTGCCCACAACCATCAGTCACCGTGTCCTGTAAATTTTGCCTCCTAAGTAATTCTCAAACCTTTTCTAGAAGCCCCGTGTCTCAGTTACTGGTCTCTGAATACACATACTCAGGTCAATGATTGTATACCGATTTGCAGAGTTATTTCAATTGTTTTCCAAAACCCTTGCTCAGAAAGAATCATCCACTTTTCAAGGTTTCACTGCAGGAGTATATTTTGTTAGGGTTTCATAGCCATTTATTACTGAATGGTCATCTGCAAGTGAATTTTCAAAATATCCTTCGAAGGGTTTATTTACATTCATGATTGTTATTTTCTGTCAGCTTATTATCCACTAGCATATTTGGTATCCTGCAATTATTTCTTCTATGGATTGTACCATACTGAGAAGTTAGGGAGGTGAGTTCTAGAACTAGTCTATCTGGCTTCAAATCCCAGCTTTGCCATTTATAGATATATGATATTATACAAGAAATTTAACAGTTAGTTTACTCATCTGAGATGTGTGAGAATAACAGAAACTGCCTCATATGGATGTTGTGAGGATTAATTGGGTTAATGGAACTAAAGCACTTAGAACTCATCATAGGAATTAAAAAATGCATTAGCTGTTATTACAATGCATACGTTTAGGCATGCTGGGAAGGTCAATTTAATATTGTTTCCATGGTGAGAGGTCACTATATTCGAGAATTAGTGCTTCTGTCTTAACATGTTATTCAAGTGGAACTAGAAGTTTAAGAAAGTCACTCAAGTAGCATTATTAGAAATTACTAGTTCAGTTCTTATATCACTGTAGGAGATCAGTACACACATCTGCCCTGTAGGTGGGGTTGACAGTTGACATCATGCGGGGTCACTTTCTCTCTGTCTGAGTGCCCAAGGGCAATTTAACCTTCTTGATTCACTTCACTTTTCTCCTTTCTTTCTTTATATATAAAGAAAGGATACATATATAATATTCACTTATCACATATATATATATATATATATGTGTATGTGTGTGTATATATATATATATATGTGTGTGTGTGTGTGTGTGTGTGTGTATATACACACACACACACACACACACACACACACACACACACACACACACTAGAGGCCTGGTGCATGAAAATTCATGCACTCAAGGGGGAGGGGGTTCCTTAGCCCAGCCTGTACCCTCTCACAATCCAGGACCCCTCGGGTAGGGTTCCTAAGCCTGGCCTGAAATCAGGGCCTATTGGGGCTTTCCTTCCCCCGGCTGCAGGCAGCTGGCCCCACACCCGCCGCTGCCACTGCTTACCATCTGTGCAGCACTGCACCCCCCTAACCCCTGCCACTGGTGGCCTCCCTCTGCAGGTGACAGGCTGGAGTGCAATGGCTTGGGTGGCCTGGGCCACCCTCTTTCTTTGCTTGGGGGCAGGGCCATCCCTGCAAGGGGCTGGCTGCCTACCTGATCGCCCCTAACCACTGGTCTGACTACCTGATCACCCCTAACCACTCTGCCTGCCTGCCTGATTGCCCCTAAATGCTTGCTTGGGGATGGGGCCAGCCCTGAAAGGGGCTGTAGTGGTCTGGTCTCTGGTTGTTCCAGTTGTGATGCCTCTGGCCTTTTATTATATAGGATATATATATACTAGAGGTCCGGTGCACGAAATTCGTACATGGGGGGGTGTGTCCCTCAGCCAAGCCTGCACCCTCTCCAATCTGGGACCCTTCGAGGGATGTCCAACTGCCCTCTCACGATCCACGACTGCTGGCTCCCAACTGCTCACCTGCCTGCCTTCCTGATTAGCCCTAACCGCTTCTGCCTGCCAGCCTGATCACCCCCTAACCACGCCCCTCCCAGCCTGATTGATGCCTAACTTCTCCACTCCCAGCCTGTTTGCTCCTAACTGCCCTCCCCTGCAGGCCTGGTTTACCCCTAACTGCCCTCCCCTGCAGGCCTGGGTCCCCCCCAACTGCCCTTCTCTGCAGGCCCAGTCGCCCCCAACTTCCCTCCTCTGCCAGCCTGGTCACCCTAACTGCCCTCCCTGCATGCTTGATTGCCCCCAACTGCCCTCCCTTGCAGGCCTGGTCCCTCCCAACTGCCCTATCCTGCTGGCCTAATCGCCCACAACTGCCCTCCCTTGCAGACCTGGTCCCTCCCAACTACCATCCCCTGCTTGCCAACTTGTGTGCACATGGGGGCAGCCATCTTGTGTGTTGGAGTGATGGTCAATCTGCATATTACTCTTTTATTAAATAGGATAGAGGCCTGGTGCACAGGTGGGGGCCAGCTGATTTGCCCTGAAGGGTGTCTTGGATCAGGGTGGGGGTTCCCTTGGGGCATGAGGTGGCCTGGGTGAGGGGCCTGTGGTGGTCTGCAGGCTGGCCACACCCCCAGATGACCCAAGCGGAGGCCCTGGTATCTTGGATTTATTTATCTTCTATAATTGAAACTTTGTAGCCTTGAGCAGAGGCCAAGGCAGGCCAGGAAGCTTGGCTTCCTCCATCGCCGGGGGCAACCCAAGCCTCCTGCTCTCGTCAGCTCCGTGGCTGCTGCCATTTTTGTTGGGATTTATTTATCTTCTATAATTGAAACTTTGTAGCCTTGAGTGGAGTCCGGCCAGAGTGTGCGGGAAGCTTGGCTTCCTCCATTGCTGGGGAAACCCAAGCCTCCTGCTCACTCTGTGGCCGCAGGTTGGGTTAATTTGCATACTTGCTCCTGATTGGCTGGTGGCTGTGACTTGTGGGTGGGCAGAGGTACAGTCAATTTGCATATTGCTCTTTTATTAGATAGGATATATATATTTGTGTGTATATATATATATATATACACACATATGTGTGTGTGTGTGTGTGTGTGTGTGTGTGTGTGTATATATATATATATATATATATATAATCATCCTTGAATAGTCTCTGATCTGAAAACAGTATTCAAAGATGGCTTTGAGTTTCTGATGGGGATTGTCCGCTGAGTGAGCTAGCATCCCTCTGGACTTCTTTATCTTTATGCACTTGATTCCTGCTTCCTGGAACACCTTATCCTTTAATTCACCCTAATAATTGATTCTCATCCTTCAGGTCTCTGTTTATGCAATGCCTCCTCAGAGAAAATTTTCATGATTTACTCATAACTCAGTCTAGTAGCTCCATGTTATATGTTTACAATATATATATATATATATATATATATATATATATATTACACTAATGTTTGTGTTATGTACATGTTTCCTATTATTTATTTAATTATTAACAACTTTTAAAATATCTTTTCTGTTACACTGTAAGTTCTGTGATATAAAAAGCCTCAACTTACTCCATGTTTAGTATGAGCTCTCTATATTTGTTGACTATATATTAAAGAAAGATAACAATAGAAAGTTCAGAAAATTTGACATTTCATTAGATAAGGTAGATTAATCTTCTCATTTAAAATAACATATACCTTTTATTAATTCTTAATTGTGTGTAAGGTACCACACTTAGTGCTTTTAATTATGAATTCCTCAGTTAAACTTAGATATACATATGAGGTAGATTTCATTACATAAAATAAGATACTAGCATTTAAAGAGGTTACATTTCTTGCTGATGAGCCCATTGACAGATATGATATTCAGAACTAATTCTAAAACCTATATGACTGATCTATATATCATTGAAATGCTGCATTAGCATTATCTTTGTAAATGGTGATAATAAACATGCTTACTCTCTATATGCACTAAAGTAGGTCATGTCTGTGTAATCCTTGCTCTTAGAACTATAAAGCAGTATGTAGATGTTAATTTAATCTTTGAAAGGTGTTATTGGTCTTTTATTAGTTTTCTATGGCTGTTATAACAAATTACCACAAATTTACTGGTTTAAAATCATACAAATTTAGTATTTAGTTCAGAAGTATAGCATAGGTTTGTGATAATTAGAATAATGGGTCCCCCAAAGATATCCATACCCTAATCACTGGGGTCTGCAACTCTATTAACTTGCATGGCAAATAAGACTTTGCAGGTTTGATTAATGTTAAGTACCCTGAGATGGGCAATTAATTATTTGGAAGGGTCCAATCTATCATGTGTCCGTAAGAATAGAACAGGAAGGGAAAAGAGGCACTGAAAGATGTGACAGGATAAGTCACCAAGGCTGACTCTGAAGATGGAGGAAGTGAGGTCCGAGCCAAGGACAGCTGTGGCCTCTAGAAACTGGGAACAGCCCTCAGATGACAGCAAGGAATTGATTCTCCTCTAGAGCTTACAAAAAGGAGCACAGCTCGTCAACACTTAGCTTTTAACCTGCTGAGACTGGTGCCAGACTTCTGACCTACGGAAGTGTAAAGTAATACATTTGTGCTGTTTTAATCACTGACTTTGTGGTAATTTGTTACAGCAACAACATGAAATGATACAGGATCTCATTGAACTAAAACAGAAGTGTCAGTAGTATAAGATTCCTTCCTGGAGGCTTGTTTTGCTCATTCCGGTTGTTGGGAAGGATTCTGTTCCTTGCAGATGTAGTGGCCGGAACCCATTTCCCTGGCGGAGGGTTATTCTCAGCTTCTAGAGGCCACTCTCATTGCTTGCGTCACAGCCCTCTTCCTCCATCTTCCAAGCCAGCAAATGGTGGGTCAGTGTCTCTGCTAATTTAAATCTCTATTGCCTCTAGTCTCATCTCTCTGAACCACTCTTCTGCCTTTCTCTTCTACTTTTAAGGTCTCATGTATTAAATTTAGTCCACCTACCTGATCCAAGATATTAGCCTTAATTACACCTGCAAATTCTCTTTACCATCTAAGGTGACATAGTCACAGGTTCAAGGGATTGGGGCATGGCCTTCCTTGGTATCATTATTCTGCCTATCACAGTTCTTCACTAGACTTGGAGTCCTACTTGCATATACAATTTGTAATTTGTTTATAATTTTCAAAGACAGCCAGAAAAAATAAGTGGTCTTAGTTATTAAGTTGTTGAGTTTATTAATACCTCTGAAAATATGAGTGAAGTTAGGAAAAATAAATCTAATAAGACATTCCTTTGAAGCAAATTATTTTCATGAGAATGTACTACGAATCTAACAGGTAATATGATTCTGGGAAGTTTTGTTAGAGCACAAAAATAGTGGGGTTTAAAGGAGCAATAAGAGGAGGGTGTATGGTTAGATGAAATCATGGAAATTATATACTAAATGATTGAAACAAAGGTATCAGAAGCAAATAAATACGACCAGTGATTAAAAGCTCAAGGTTTTTATTATCTTGTTGTTATTATTTATCATAGTACCCCAGATAGCACTGAAAGAAAGCTCTCAAATTAGCTCCTGATCAACTGCTGCTTTCTTTCCTGCCTGCATTCTTTCCTTCCATTCAATAGCTATTAATTATGCGAGAGTCTCTGACCACTGAACAAGATTGTTTGAATTTCAAAAAGCTTACAATTCAGTGGGGAAGCAAAAGTATAAGCAGGCAAGTTCAATAAAGTGAAATAAGTATTATAATTGGGGCAAATACAAGATGCTATGACATCATAATTGAGCTGTCGTAATTTCAAATAAAAATTCTAAAAGTTTGGCCTGGCAAGTATGCCACAGTGGTTGAGTGTCAACCCATAAACCAAGAGGTCCCAGGTTTGTTTTCCAGTCAAGGCACATGCCCAGGTTTCGGGCTCAATCCCCAGTAGGGGAATGGAGGAGGGACCTCTTTTTTTCTTTCTTTCTTTCTTTCTTTCTTTCTTTCTTTCTTTCTTTCTTTCTTTCTTTCTTTCTTTCTTTCCTTCCTTCCTTCCTTTCTTCCTTCCTTCCTTTTTTTTTTATAGCAAAGGTGGAAATTTATTAAAGAACAAGTACAGACTCCCACATGGGGAGGGGAAAAGGGTCCCCTGATAGCTCTTTCTTTCGTCAATGTTTCTATCTCTCTATCTCATTCCCTTCCTCTCTAAAAATCAATAAAAAATATATTTTAAAAAATTCTAAAAGTTTAGTTAGGCCAGAGCATTAATTTAGCAAGAATGAGTAGAGGGGAGGCTGGAATTTTAAGCAGAGAGCAAAGCCTTGAAGGTCTTGGACAATTTTTAATGAATTTGTTTGAATTTAGTAACTTCAGGAAGAATTACACTACTATAAGCAAAAGAGTATGACACATTTGAATATTTTTAAACAGATTAACTCTGGAATTCTGCTTCTAGTTACATTTAGGAACAAAGAAAAGACTTATCTTTTTGCTATAACCCACTAGAAAAATTGATAAATTATTTGAAAGAACTTTTCACACATTGGGTAAAAGACAGAATATGATTTAAACAAGGTGAGCTCCGCAGTTGATCTCTATGACTGTCTATCTGAAAGCAACTTTCACACCCTAGGCTCAGAGAGGTGGAAAGCACGGCCTAATGAAACGATTGAGCTAAACAATGAAATATTAGAATACTAGAGGCCTGGTGCACGAAATTAGTGCACGGCGGGGGCGGTGTCCCTCAGCCCAGCCTGCACCCTCTCCAATCTGAGACCCCTCAAGGGATGTCCGACTTCCCTCTCACAATCCAGGACTGCTGGCTCCCAAATGCTCACCTGCCTGCCTTTCTGATTGCCCCTAACCACTTCTGCCTGCCAGCCTGATCACCCCCTAACCACTCCCCTGCCAGCCTGATTGATGCCTAACTGCTCCCCTCCCAGTCTGTTTGCCCCTAACTGCCCTCCACTACAGGCCTTGTCACCCCTAACTGCTCTCCCCTGAAGGCCTGGTCACCCCTAACTGCCCTACCCTTTAGGCGTAGTCCCTCCCAACTGCTCTCCCCTGCAGGCCTGGGTCCCCCCCAACTGCCCTTCCCTGCAGGCCCCGTCACCCCCAACTTCCCTCCTCTGCCAGCCTGGTCAACCTTAACTGCCCTCCCCAGCAGGCTTGATTGCCCCCAACTGTCCTCCCTTGCAGGCTTGGTCCCTCCCAACTGCCCTCCCTTGCTGGCCTGATCACCCACAACAGCCCTCGCTTGCAGGCCTGGTCCTTCCCAACTGCCCTCCCCTGCTGGCCATCTTGTGGCGACCATCTTGTGTCCACATGGGGGCAGGATCTTTGACCACATGGGGGCAGCCATCTTGTGTGTTGGAGTGATGGTCAATCTGCATATTATTCTTTTATTAGATAGGCTAGAGGCCTGGTGCATAGGTGGGGGCCAGCTGGTTTGCCCTGAAGGGTGTCCCGGATCAGGGTGGGGGTTCCCTTGGGGCATGGGGCAGCCTGGGCAAGGGGCCTGTGGTGGTTTGCAGGCCAGCCATGTCCCCCGATGACCCAAGCAGAGGCCCTGGTATCTTGGATTTATTTATCTTCTATAATTGAAACTTTGTAGCCTGGAGTGGAGCCAAGCCTCCTGCTCGCTCCGTGGCGGCAGCCATTTCTGTTGGAATTTATTTATCTTCTATAATTGAAACTTTGTAGCCTTAAGCAGAGGCCAAGACAGGCCAGGGCTTCAGAAGCTTGGCTTCCTCCATTGCTGGGGCCAACCCTAGCCTTTTGCTCTCTCCAGCTCTGTGGCTGCCTCCATTTTTGTTGGGATTTATTTATCTTCTATAATTGAAACTTTGTAGCCTTGAGTGGAGGTCTGGGCCCTGCCAGGGTGTGTGGAAAGTTTGGCTTCCTCCATCGCCAGGGTAACCCAAGCCTCCCTTCTGCTTGCTCTGTGGCTACAGCCATCTTGGTTTGGGTTAATTTGCATACTTACTCCTGATTGGCTTGTGGGCGTGGCTTGTGGGTGTAGCGGAGTGATGGTTAATTTGCATATTACTCTTTTATTAGATAAGACAAGCAGGCCAAGGGCACTGGAAGTAGTGGTACAGAATTCTAAGGAGAAGAAACCCACACAACCAACTACAGAAATCTACATTTGTTTCCTTGCATATACTGAGGCCTAGGCTTTACACGCATAGGAAGAAACACAGAAAAGTTGGGGAAAGAAGAAGGAGTTTGTAAGCAGGAGAATTCTAAGCACTCAAACATGGAAAGTAGACATTTGATCTCTGACCATCAATAACAGGGAGGCTCCTGTAAGTACCAGAACATTCAGTGGAGGGCTTATGTCTAAGTAGTAGGGCTGGTAAAAAACTAGAGTAAAGACTTCTATAGACCTCTTTTTAAATCATAAAAGCAAGGTTCAATGGACCAAATTTATCTTTAAACAATGAAGCTTCCTGTGAGAAAAAAATCCAACACTTTAAAAACAAAACAATATCTAGACATTTAACAATGTAGCAACACAAGGTCCAATATTCAATAAAACTTACTATATGTTCCAAGAAGCAGGAAACTGAACAATATAAGGGGAAAAATCAATCAACAGAATGAGATATATGAATGATAGAGATAATAGAATAATCAAAGTTTTTAAAGTAGCAAGCTATTAAAACTATGTTCAAGTATTAAAGAAAATACATGAATATAATGAGATAAGTGGGAGATAGAAAAAAACAATGAAAATTCTTGTTATAGGGACACAAAATATTTCAAATGAAATATTAATTGGCTAAAATCAACAGCAGAGTTGATACTGAAAAATTTTTAAACTTAATAGCATAACAAGAGTATCTTATACTTATGCAATCTGAAGCAGAGGGAGAAAAATACTAATAATGAAACAAACAGTAATATGTGGAACAATATAAAATGTTCTCATATATGGATATTGGGATCCTATAAAGGGGTCAGAAAATATATTAAAAAAAATAAGGCCACATATTTTCTAAACTTGATGCATACAGTAAAATGGCAACTCCAGGAATCTTATAAACTTCAAGCAGTATAAACACAAATAAAATCACTCAAAGGCATTTTATAATTAAGCTGTTGAAAACCAGAGAGAAATATAACAAGTGGCCAGAGATAAAATATACACTGCATACAAAGAAATAGAAATAAGAAATTTTCAGACTTCTTATCTAAAACTATGCAAGCTTGAATACAATGGAAAGACAACAAAAAAGAATAAAGATTTAAAATTAATCTCATAAGCTTCAATCCTACAAAGCTAGAAAGAGAACCAATAAAACCTAACTTAAATAGAAATCAGTAAAATTAAAAATGGGCAATAATAGAATTAATGAAAGCAAAAGCTAGTCTTTTACCCATTTTACTTAAATGGGTAATTCTTAGCCAGATTAATAAAGAATATAAAGAACTATAACACAAATTACCAATATCAGAGGTGAAAGAGAGAGTATTACTATAGTTATAAGAAAAGATGAATGGCTACTAATCAAATATTAAGAAAAACTTCCTATCATTTAACACAAAAATTTAAATTAAATAGATAAATCCCTTGAAATACACAAATATCCAAACCGACTTAGAAGAAATACAAAATCTCAATATTTAATATGCATGCAATTAGAAGAAATTAAATTTGTAATTACCCTCAAAGAAACCTCCAGGGTCGTGTTTATTAAGATTTTAAGGAAGACATAATATCAAGCTTACATAAATTCTTTCTGAAAATGAACATGGAAAACTCCTCAATTCATTTTATGAGGCTAGCATCATCTTAATATCAATACTAAAGGCAACACTAAAGGGAAAAAGTAAATATATACAAAAATATTTTTAAAATGTGTAGTAAACAAATCCAGTAATATTTTAAAATTATAATATACCAAAACCAACTGTGTTTTTTTCCAGGATTGAAAGACTTGTTATACAACTGAAAAAATAAAGCAATACAATTCACTATATTAAGAACAACAACAGAAATATACAAGTATTTCTAGATGCTAATTACTCGTTGAAAAAATTTAACATTCATTTAAGATAATAAAACAGTTTCAGAAAACTGAGAATTAGAGGGAACCTTTCTAACCTGACAAAAACTTGTATGAAAACCCTATATCTGACCTCATATTTAATTATGTAAGAGTAAATGCATTCTCCCTAAGATGTGGGTCAATGCAAGGTTGTCCGCCCTGACCCATATCTTACATCTTCTATATAAATTAACTCAACACTCATCATTGACCTAAATGTGAATCCATACAGCTATTAATATCTATATATATAAAAAAAGCCAAGAGACCAGAACTATCAGAATGACCGGTCACTGTGATGTGCACTGCGGCAGCCAATGGGCCTGATTGGGGTCCCCATTGGCCCTCAGAACATCGATTTGGGGCAGGGCCAGCCAGCCAACCACCCCTGGCTTTTCCCCTTGACCAGCCCCGCCCCCATCACCACCCCATCAGGGGCAGGGCAGGCCGACCTCCTGTGGCCCCTCCCCTGGCTGGCCCGGCCTGATGGCCCCCATAGGGGCAGGCTGGCCGGACCCCACCCATGCATGAATTTGTGTACTGGGCCTCTAATTCTAGAATAAAACGAAGGAGAATATCTTTGTGACCTTGACTTAGTCTAAGAGTTTTTAGATATCATACAAAAGCATAAGCCACACAATAAGATATTGATAAATTGGATTTTGTCAAAATTAAACAAAACGTTTGCCATGTAAATACCATCAGTTAAAAAGGCAAGCCGAAACTGGTTTGGCTCAGTGGATAGAGCATCGGCCTGCGGACTGAAAGGTCCCGGGTTCGATTCCGGTCAAGGGCATGTACCTTGGTTGCGGGCACATCCCCAGTACAAGGTGTGCAGGAGGCAGCTGATCGATGTTTCTCTCTCATCGATGTTTCTAGCTCTCTATCCCTCTTCCTTCCTCTCTGTGAAATATCAATAAAATATATATTAAAAAAAAAAGGCAAGCTACATAATGAGAGAAAAATTTATAAATCACATTAGACAGAGGATGTATATCCAGAATATATAAAGAACTCTCACAATTCAGGAAAAATATACAACTTCATTTAAAAACATGAGCAAAACACTTAAACAAAAACGTTACTAAAGAAAATACTCAGATGGTAAAAAGACATGTCATACAATGATGAACCTGCTTAGTCATTATGAAAGTTAAGTGGAAAAAATAAAGAAATGGAGAAAATGAAAGAACAAAACAAAACAAAACACTGGTTAGTGCAGGTGAGAAGTAGAACACCTGGAGTTCTCCTGTATTGCTGGCAGGAATGTACAGCCCTCCAGTCCCTTTATTAAACATGCAGTCTCTCTCCCAGAGAAATAGAAACTCATGTTTATACAAAAATATGTATAGAAGTGTTTATATTTACTTTTTGACCATTATTAAGACTGAAAATAGCCCAAATGTCCTTTAATCAGTGAATGAGTAAACAAATTGTGGTACATCTATATATAATGCAATAACACTAACCAATAAAATTATTCATATATGCATAACATGAATGAATCTCAAATATATTTTACTAAATGAAAGTAGTAGACCCAAAAGGCTACATGTATTATTTCATTTACATGACATTCTGGAAATAGCAAAACTGTACAGGAAAATAATTGATCAGTTTTTTTTTGTTGTTGTTGGTTTGTTTGTTTTGTTTTTATCCAGGGTTGGGAAGGGGAGGACAGTTGACTACAGAAGGGGAGTATGAGGAAATGTCTTCGAGCGATGAAACTGTTCTGTATGTTGAGTGTGGTGGTGGACACATGAGGATGAGTTTGTCAAAATCCATTGAGCTTTACACCACAAGTAGGTTTTATTTTATTTATATAAATTTTAAGACAATACATATTTGTATACTACTACACAGCCACTAAAATGCCCCAAATTTAAAAGATTTTATAATACCAAATGTAAGAGAGAAGATGGAGCATTCAGCACAGCTCTCTTCTCAAAATGCACAGTCCTTTCCTGACCCTTTATGTTCTGTAGGGAAGGAGTTTTAGCAGTAATCTAACTGGTTCTTGGTCAATCATATTTTAGCAATTTCATAGAAGTGATGTGAATTACAACACACTTTACTGTATGTTGCCTTAGGATTTCAGCTGAAGGTTTCACTTTAGTATCCTGTTATATTAGCTTTGTGACTCAGAGTTCTCTGTGGATAATATACTCTGTACTCCAGAGCCTGGCCAGAGAAGAGAACTTTGACTTCTTCAGTATTTAATTATTATCACACATTCATGCAGAGAAATAGAATTCATCAAGGATTTCATGAGGGAAATTCATTTAATTCTTCAGCTACTTAATATTTTTTCATTTCAGAATAAGCCAGATAACTGTACCCTTTCACTACCACATTCTGGTTTCTATTAAAATTTCCTTTACCAGACTTTCACTGAGGGACATAATAAGAAAGGCCATATGGAATTTCCTATTACATTTTTATCATAAAAGTTATTGAGTTCCAACAGCTATAATCAATGTGTCTATTTACTAAGGACCCCTGGGAGAAATTCTTTGTGCATCTTAGCACCAGGAAAGGCTCTACTTCTGACATGCTAATTTGCTTTGATAGTATGATCCATGATCTTATAAACTGGTTATTTCTCTTTTTTTATAGCCAAGTAGAAAATTTAAAGCCACAGTAAAGGAAAATACACTTTTGATGTTTCTATACCTAATGGTGTTTTGAGGATCATTAAGTAATATGTGGATAGATCAGGGTATCATAAATAAGAATATAAACCAAAGAGATTTGGAAAATAGGGATATTACATATATTGGTAATAGAGCAGAACTCCGTTAAAATCAAATGCATTAGATGAGTTCCTATTAGTTATTACCACAGAGACTTTGGATCTTACTTTGTTTACAAGCAGAAATATTTACTGAGGACACAGAAAACAAAGAAGCATGATGTCTAATAGAAATGCTGTAATAATTCTGACACCACCTTGAGCACATCGAATAACATTCAAGTAACTAATCATAATGATGCTTCTAAAAGTCGTCCAGCATTTTGTAGGAGTAGGCAAATACCAAAGTTCACTCTAAAATGTGTTCATATGAATTCCTTTATAAAAAGAAGTACAAGAGAGATTATTATGCAACAGTAATAGAGAAAGAAGTAACTAGAAATATGGGCTTCAGAGCAGATGCACTGGGTTTCATGTGATGTGGGGTAACATTATGAATCTTTCTTGGGGTCAATTTTCTCCTATGAACAAAGTAAACAATACCTACTTCATAGGAGTATTATGAACATTTATTGTTAGCATACATCTAAAGCACTGTACAAAATACCAAGATTTTTTTAAATTTGTATTGATAAAAATGTATTAATAGAAATTATCACATGTTGCTCATTGCCTATAGCATTTGTACTTAAAAGGTAAAAATTGTGTCCTCACATATCATGACATAATTTGAATTTGTTAACCAAAGCCTACAGAGCCAGGAAAGCAGTTTAATAAAGTAGAAGAAACAACACGTATGCCTATTCTCATCAAGTAGGGATTATATTCACTTAACTAGAGGCCCGTTGCACGATATTCATGCAAGAATAGGCCTTCCTTCCCCTGGCTTCACTCCCAGCCGCCCAGGAGCCGGCAAGTCCCCGCTCCCTGGCTGCCCGGGAGCCAGCACCTCCTTGCTCCTAGGTCGCCAGAGCCGGCAAGTCCTCACTTCTGTCTGAAGCACCACTACAGTAGCTCCCCCCCCTCCCCCCGCCCCACTTCCCCTCATAGTAGGCTTTACTCCTCTCCACGCCTGCATATGCAAATTAACTTCCATCTTTGTTGGGTTAATTTGCATACTCACTCTGATTGGCTGTGGGCGTAGCAGAGTGATGGTTAATTTGCATGTTTCTCTTTTATTAGGTAAGATATTGTACTAACAGATCCTCTCTTCCTGGTGTTACCCATTTTGGAGTTTGTACTGTTTTTCTGACCTCTCTACATTTGGTGGTCTGAGACTAATTTTCCCTTGAAAATAAGTGATTTAAGCTGCAGTGGTAAGTTTAGTCATTTAGATAACACATTGTACATTATATTAGGGAAGAATTGCCCTCTCCTCCTTCCTTCCTGCTCTGCCCCTAATATAAGCACCTTGCTCAAGAGGGGTTAATTCTGAAAAGAAAGTGCCTGCAGAGAGAGGAACCGGCTGTTACTATTTACATGCTTGTTTGCAGCTAAGTTCTGTTCAGACCAGGTTGAGGCAATGTAATATTTACTCTCTCTGAACAAAGCCATATGTTATTGGTCTGCACTATGTGAAACCTCGATTATGTTCTATTTGAACGTATTGTAACTTATCTGAATGCACTTGTCTACATTGGCTATAGTCTAATGAAGCTATCTTCTCCAAGTTACAGTAGTTTCAGTTATAGAAGGTTAAACTAGGTGCCAAAAAATATTGTTTACACTTCCACTATGCCTATAACTCACTCTATGGCTTTCTATGTCTCTTGATATATTTGCTCCTTATTTTTGTATCTGCAAAATAGAAATTGTTTTGTTCCTACTATTACTTTTCTTGGAATAAATCCCAGTCAGAGATGCTGCTCTCCACGGTCATGTGAAATAGCCCAGTGTCTATGTAGGTCTGTAGAGCTCATCTTAATTATGTGCCATAGCTCTCCTATGTGTCTTTGTATTTTTCATAAGTTTCATCAATGTCAAAACTTAATATATCGATTTTTTAAGGTACATGTAATATATAATAGTGTTCTGGGACAGGAACAAAATATAAATCTTCAATGAACGTTTTTTGGTTAACGTTGCTTCATGTTATGGGCTGAATTGTACAATTCCAAAAATACATGTGTGGAAGTCATAACCTCTGGTGCTACAGAATGTGACCATATGTTCGGATAGGCTCTTTAAAGTGGGTATTTAATTAATTTAATATTAGGTCATCAGAGTGGGCCTCAATCCCGTATGACTGGACCAAAACATGCACAGAGGAAAGACTATGTGAAGACACAGGGAAAAGATGGTAATCTATAAGGCAAGGAGAGAGGCTTGGCACAGACCCCTTCCTTCTGGCCCTTACAGGGAACCAACTTGTTAACATCCTGATCTTGGACTTTTAGACTCTAGAGCTGTGAGAATATACATTTTTGTTGTTTAAGCCACCCAATCCGAGGTACATTGTTATGGTAGTCCCAGTAAATGAATACAGATGCCATATGAAGACAGTAAAGACAAATCCGGCCTGTTATGATACATTACCTATATTTATAATGCTTGAAATTTGACATATTGCCTCTTTTAATTTTTATTCTATGCCATTTTTTCACAAATTCCAAATACTTGTTTCTACTATTTATCCTTAAACAACATGGAAATTATCACAGAATGTAGATAAGAGCCTGTCATTTCTCAAAAGCATTCAGTTTTTTTTTTTTTTCTGTAAAAAACACTTGGAACATGTAAAAAAATCAAAGCAGTAATCCTTTCATTATTCCACTTCTGTCTGCTTTATATTCTCCTTTGTCTCTATTCTAACATTCCATCCTATTCCCACTAAATAAGGTATCCCCTTCTGTATGCTTAAGAGTTTGCCTATTTGTACTAAATCCCTTGGTCCCTCTTATAGAATTTCAGCCAAATTAAAAAAACAAAAAATAATATTTCTATTATGAGCAAAAAAAATATTGCTTACCTAATATCTGAGGTTGGTGCTGGAAAATAAATAAAGTAAGAGTTTGAATTTGAAAGTGTCATGGAAAAGTGTTTGAGGAAATAAATTGGGCCATTCTCTGGGGAAATAGTTCTAAAATCTTTTGTTTTTGCCCAAAATACATTAAGCCTTGATTTCTGCCAAAAAAACATCCTTTGAGTTAGCCCTTCTTGAATGTGAACCAAAATGATGATATATAAAGTTTAATGAGAGGTTCTGTTCTTAACTTTTACTTTCTCTACAGCTAGTATCTAAGGAACAGGGAACTCCAAAGTTGTGGTTTATTAATACACTAGAGCAGTGGTCGGCAAACCGCGGCTCGCAAGCCACATGTGGCTCTTTGTCCCCTTGAGTGTTCTAACACCACTTCTTCAAAATAGACTCACCCAGGCCAAAAACTGACTTCTGCGCATGGGCCACAAAGTTTTAATCGCACTGTATGTGCATGCCCACACATGATATTTTGTGGAAGAGCCACACTCAAGGGGCCAAAGAGCCGCATGTCGCTCGCGAGCCGCGGTTTGCCGATCACTGCACTAGAGGCCTGGTGCACAAAAATTCTGCACTCGAAGGGGTCCCTCAGCCCGGCCAGTACCCTCTCCAATCTGGAACCCCTCAGGGGTGTCCACCTGCCGGTTTAGGCCCGATTGCAGGGATGGGGCCTAAACCGGCAGTTGGACATCCCTCTCACAATTCGGGACCTCTGGCTCCTAGCTGCTCACCTGCCTGTCTGACTGATCACCCCTAAATGACACCCTGCGAGCCTGATCACCCCAACCGCCTCTGCCTGCTGGCCTGATTGCCCCCAACTGCCCCCCCTTGCTTGCCTGGTCATCTCCAACTGCCCCCCTGCCAAACTGGTCACCCCTTACTGCGCCCCTGCCAGCCTGGTTGCCCCCAACTGCCTCCCTCTGCTGGCCTGTTCACCCCCAACTGCCCCCTTGCTGGCCTGGTCACTTCACACAGCCTGCTGTTCAGTCATTTGGTCATACCTCACTAACTCCCCTGCCAGTCTGGTAGCCCCATGCAGCCTGCTGTTCAGTTGTTTGGTCGTCCCTCATTAATCCCCCTGCCAGCCTTGTTGCCCCACACAGACTGTGTTCGGTTATCCATCCAGTTGTTTTGGTTGTGATGGCCCCTGGCTTTTTATATACTAGGATGGGAAATGTTTATTGTATTTGTTATAGAAAAGAATCAAAATTTATTAAATGAAACAACAATAGAATAAACCAAGAATGAAATTACAAAGTAATGAATTTCCTGATCATTCCAGAGTTTCACTGTTAATGTACTTGCCTCCAAGTACATTGGTGGATCTAGAACTGATATAAAAAATGGAGCTAACACAATTGTTATCATCATCTGGGATGACCTCATGCTAGCAGTAAGAGAGAAATCTTCCACCATCACTACATTCCCAGATCTTTCAAACATTTCTGGACAGACTAAATAGGTCCCACTATTTTTGAAATGTCAAGAGCGAAGTGAGAAACAGAGAAACTTTAGAGTACTTAGAATGAAAAGCAATCAAGTTTGACCAAATATAATCTCATGAACCCATAACGAAGCAGGTACTCCACATGACGATTATTTCTCATATAATGCCCATTCACTAAGAAAAAGAAAGCGAAAGTGAAAAGGCAGAGTGATTAAAGTATATGATGGAATAAAATCATTCTTTCTTTAAATTTTTAGATGTTACTATATGATTATAGAGAAAATAAGGAAATGACAGCTGTTTTAAAGAAAAAATGAATACAAAGATGATAGATATCCAATAGCAATGAAATTTTTAAAACAAAGCAATTATTTCCATTTTACAATATTGTAACAATACATGAAGGGATATATTGTGATACAAAATAGGTGATAGGAATATGCTGGTTCAATAAAAGTGACACAATCTATTGACTATATCACTGCCACCTCTATGCAACAGGAGAAAAAAGAAACTTTGTTGAGACCATAATTGTCTTTCTCTGTGTAGCTGAATCAGAAGCAATGTGCAAATAATCCACACATATGTATGGCTGATGGGACATAATGGTCATCAAAAGCTTTGCCAACTATCAAATACACATATTCACTGCTGGTTTTCCTGTGACTAACATTCCTGTCATCATCAATGATTCTTTTAGTTACAGGCATTTTTTCTCCCTAGAAACTCTTTCTTAAAATGTAAATGCAATAACTAAGAAGTAAAATATATACACCTATTGGTACCCTATTTCCTTAATAGATGTAAAATGAAATTCTAGCTCCACCACTCTGTGAGCCTAAGCAAATTCCTTGATCTTATTTTAACAGATTTCTGCATTTGATAAATGTCATACCAAAGTGACTACTAAGGATAAAAAAATATTGCACAAAATAGTAGAACCGAGTTTTCTATGAGGGCTAAGAGGGAAATGCTTTGATGAACTCCAGACTTTCAGTTCCATCATAATCAGCCCAAATATGAGCACCACTATTTACAATCCTTATTTCTTCTGGATTCTTTCTCTGTAGGAAATCAACAGTCAAAACTATTACTTTTACTGTGAACAAGAAGGTCAATAGTTATTTCTCTAGAGAAAATATCAGCTCCCACTGCAATATCTTTTCAAATATAACAGGTGGAAGCAAGTCAGATTAGATAAAAGTGTTAATTTATTTATAGAGCAGCAGAGAGAAAATCAGAGACGCAACGAGTTTGCACATTTAAACACAAATCATTGACCTGCCAGAGATTTAGGCAAGTCGATTTATTTCACAAGCTATGAAAAGAATTTTACTCAAAAATGGTGTGAGCTTGGAAATCTTCCTTCCCTAAAGATTTCTGGTATTCACACCACTTTTTTATTTCTATTTTCAAACTGGTAGAAAGTTGATTCCCCTGTCCTTTAGTCTCAAATCACACTCTGGCAAAACATTTATTTAGCTCATGATGGTGGTCAGTTGAAGAAATATTCAACAAGTACTTAATATAATGAATATATAGATTGCCTCTATGAGAAAATGTGTGTGGCATTCAGTCATTCAGTAAATACTTATTGATAAAACATTCTGTGGTGGTCATTACTTTAAGAGCTTGGAATGTAAGAGTGAACAGCATACCTATTGTCCTTGTTCCCACTGGACTTTCAGTCTATCAAGGAATAAAAAATGAAAGAGAAAAGTAAACACAAAAGAGGCTATCAGATAATTATACATGATGGGCAGGGAATTAAAATGGAGTGCGTTTTCTGAAATTTTGCAGTACTAATAGGTTAGTCGTATAATTCCTGGCTACAATATCAGTACACTGTACAATATTTAGAGTCTCCTTGGCCTCTACCCACTAGATGCCAGTAGCAATTACCCCAACTCAAAACTTTTCCCACACATTTCCAAATGTTCCTTAGGGGACCATACTGGCAACCCCAGTTGAGAATCACTGAAGTAATGTGATATGATAAAGAGTGACTACCTAGTCACTGGATGAATGGGCTTTAATGATCACAAAAGGCCATTTAAGCTGAGCCCTGGGCCTAGAGCCACCTTTGTAAAGACTTCAGAGAGAACCATCCGTTCAAAAGAAACAGTGCAATCGCTGCAAGGCAGGAACAAGAGTGTCAGGTTTGAGGGACAGAAGGGCAGCCAGTAAGGAGAAGAGAAGTGTGAGAGGAGAGTGGGGAATAGAAGTTAGTTTACACATGGTTTTCCACCAGGTAAGGAATTTGTATTTTATTCTTTGTGTAATGAGATGCCATTCAGAGTTTTCATCAATGAAGGAATATTACCTGGCTTACGTTTTAAAACAATCACTCTGGCTTCTGTCTGGAGAATGAATTGAGGAGGCATAAGTAGAAGATGGAAGACTAATTAGGAGGCAATAACTGTAGAAACAGTGAGATGATGATGGTCTCAATGATCTGCAAATATATGTTCACCCTCAGGGATCATGATTGGATGTACACATTGCAAATGTGTTTTCTTTCCAGACTCTTCTCTTGTGCATAGGCCACCTCCTCTCTTTCCTATCATTAGAAATATAATATATATATTCCTACTTAATCAATATAATAGGCCATTCATATTTTTCATAAATTCATTTATTTATATAACATTTACTTTATAAATTTATTTACTTAATAAAATTAAGCTGCATTAAGGGATGGGAGAGATAAGATTCCTGTCATTAGAAGCTAACTTTTCACTGAGCATAATGTTTCATATTATACAACATTGCTTCCGTAATTTTTGTTTCCTACAGCCAGGAAGATCTTTTATAATTTTCTGATCTTGTCTGTATGACAGCAAGGAACAATAGAATAAATAAATGGGGATTAAAGTTAGACATGTTTTGTTTTGTTTTAACCCAGAGGCAAGCCTTTTTAACATTGCTTGAATTATTTAATTATTTATAAATCACAAAACCTACATATTTTGCAAGGCATTTTTATTGATTAGAAGAAAATATTTTTTGGCCATTTAATGTATATTTTGTTTTTATTTTTAACAGTTTCATTCAGATAATACTGTCATGCAATAAAAGATACACATTTAAATACAATTTAATGTGTTAACATATTAATACACCCACTAAACTGTCACCCCAGTCAACATAATGAGCATATCCATTGCCCTCTATAGTTGCTTCATGCACCTGTACAGTCCTTCCTTCCTGCTCCACCTGTCCTCCTACATTCAGGCAATATTGCTTCTCCTGTCATCAGACATTAGTTTGTGTTTCCTAGTATTTTATATAATTAGAATCATACTCTTGCTTACATAGTTTCTGACATAAAATCTTTTGTCATTCTTATCTTTGTTCCTCTGTTTATACTGTGTTCTCTTTCTCTGCTTACTATTAAGATCGTTCCCTATTTTCACTGTTTTTTGGCAATTTGTTTATGATGTGCCTTGTAGTTTTTTTCTCCTTTCATCTTTCTTGGGCTTGGATTTCACTGAACATCTTTGGACTTGGTGTGATATATAGAAATATATTTCCTCTTTGTCCTGAATTCCTGGCACAGAGGTCCCCAAATGCTTGGTATTTCCTGAGTGATAGGAAACTAGGAATATTTTTCATTCTAATGAAGTGACTTTTGGTGGGTCCTTAAATTTCTTCAGGATAGGAGTTGGTCATCAGAAAGTCTAAAGGCTGATTAGAAGCTTGGAACTTTCAGGCCCACTCCCCCACCATTCTACATCCAACCTCCAGGGAGGGAATAGAGCCTGGAGATTGAGTTAATCACTAGTGGCCAATGATTTTATCAACCATGCCTATATCAAGAAACTTTCATTAAAAAAAATCACAACCTAAATGGTGGAGCTCAGCGCGCTTCCAAGTTAGTGAATACATCCACATGCTGGGAAGGTTGTGCATCCTTGCTCCTTGGGGAAGAAGCTCTTGTGCTCAGGTCATGTTTTCCTGCTTATTTGTGTGCCTTCTAACTTCTCATCAGATAGTACACATTGTCAATTTCACCGGCTGGATCATTAGATACTTTTGTATTCCTATAAATATTTTTCAGTCTTGTTCTTGGATATATTTAAGTTACTTGGTAACAGTTTAATCTTTTCCAGTCTTGGTTTGAATATTTTTAAGGTGGGACCAACACAGTACTCAATCTAGGACTAATTATTCCCTGCAACTCCAGACACTGTTACCTTTAATTCTTTTGGTTGATTTCCCCTCCCACGCCCACCCTGTTCTTTTTCCACATGAATGTGGGAAATGTGCTAATAATATTCAAGGGAAGACACTGCAGATCTCCAGGGTTCTTCTTCTCTTCCCTCTACCACTGCCTCTATCTCTCTCCCTATCCTTTCCTCTACTTCCTCCCCTCCCTTCCTCTCTCCCTTTATTTCCAGCTTTCTACTTTATGGTACTCTGTCCTATGGAGTCTAATCATGTTATTTTCCCAGACTCTTAGCTTCATCTTTTTATGTCAGTGAGTGGGTGAGGCTTTGGTTGGGTTTCACCTCCCTGGACCACAGCCTACTTACTCTCTTAAAGCCGTAAGCTGGGGAAACCGTATGGCTTTCCTTCCTTATTTTCTGACTCTGAGGATTCATCATTCTTCATTACTCAATGTCCATTAACTTCCAAACCATTGTTTCATATATTTTGTCCGTTTCTTGGTTTGTCATAGGGAGAAGAACTAGTCTCTATTATTCCTTGAAATCAAGATTTTTTCAAAATATCTGGCCAACAAAATGATCTCAACAATAACATTACCTAGAATTTAATATACTTGGTATTCTAGGTATTTAGGAACCTATACTAGGTCCTTTAGATACATGGCATTTTCTCCCCATGATCCTCTCCCCAGCACTCATTCATTGGTAAGTTTTGTGGTTATATACCCTCACCTTGATACTTCTTTGCAATGATGCAACCAGGCACCCTTTATAAGCTGTACTTAAAATTTTATTTTCTGTATCACCATGGTGAAACTTTGTCATTTGTTCCTCTATATTTCTACATATTTCCTTTTGGTTTCTTATCTAAATGCTCTTCTATTTATTATAATTTATTTATTTGTTTATTTTTGCTGGTAAAATTTTAAGATAATTTGGGCTTTAAATCTCCTTCATGTTGATGAAGGTTAACAATGTGTGTTAACTACATTATCATCAGTTAATCCTGTGGCCCTTTGTAGTTTTCACTGTCATCTTTGGTGAGGAGCAGGTAGTTGTGTCATAAGTGAAGGGAATATGCTGAACTTTAAGATTAACCCCTTTTCTATTTTAATTGTATCTTCAAATTTTTAAAAAAAAGGAAAAAAAAACGTGTTGAAGACACAACATTAGCTTTTAGCTCTAGGGAATTTATTTCCAGAGTCCACGCTCAGGAAATCTCTGTAGGCAGGGCTTTTGTTGTTATTCTCTTTGAGAATACTCTGAGAGATCTAAACTTGCCTTTCTGTCTCCTTTTTTTCCTCATTTGATACACCTTAGACATCTTGGATTATGGAACAATTTCTAGTATTTACTCAAAAGCTCAATTAGGATGATACCTTATGTCAAATGAGGTCAGTATCCCTGCTGCTCCTCTGTGATGGAAAAATTGACTTTATCTGCTCCACATCTCTCTACTTCCATTTTTGTCCTCGTGTCTGTCACAAGTTGGTTGAAAAAAAAAATTAATGAATATGCTATCTTTAGGAAATGGGCATGCTCTGAAGAACTGATCAAAGATAGCTTCTTAGTACTGATGCCTGTGAAGGATGTTGGATGACAAATTGCTGCTGTTGTGAGTTATTGGAGCTAGTATTTAGAAAACTTTAAAAGTACTTCCCTGATAACTTATTTGAAGTACAGCTGTCACTGTCAAAGCTGGAATCCTTTTTTGTCTGTGAAATCAGACTCTGAGTGTTTCTTTTATACTTTGTGCAAGTAATAGTAAAGTATCAATTTTTACTCCCCTCCAGTTTTAGAGTGAGTAGAAGAAAAAGAGAAATTGTGAGAGATTTTTTTACTTTGCTCTTCAGAGTATCACATGATAACTGCATTAGCTCTGATTCTGTTCTTTTAAGGTGACAGAAATTCATTTTAAGCTACTTAAACAGAAAAAAATATATAATGTACTGTCTCAGGCAATTGAAGAGTCCAATGTTAAGTCACCTGAACTGAGACATTTATCATCAGAATTCATAAGACCTACATTTCTTGGTAATGATTCCTTTTCTGTTTTTTATTATCAAGCAGGTTTCTCTATGTATCAGGAAAGAGAGACAACCCCTCTTTGAAAGGAGGTGGAAATTAACACATCTTAATGTCCTTAATCTTAGAAAGACTGAGAACCTTTCTCTCCAGTATCCAATCAATTCAACCTTAAAATCTCTGATAAGCCCTGATGTGGTGATGTGTCTATCTCTAGAGCAATCAGTGTAGTGAAGGAAATCTGTCAATATATATAAAAGCCAAGTGACCAGAACAGACGACAGAATGACTGGAACAATCAAAATGACCCGTCACTATGACATGCACTGCGGTGGCCAACCGGCCTGATCAAGGCCCCAATTGCCCCTCCAATTACCTGTGGCCCCTCCCCGAAGTCGGCACCACCCCCAACCCCCCTCCCGATTGGGGGTGGGGCCAGCTGTCCAACCTTCCGGGTCCTCTCCCCTAATGCCGGCCAGGCCCTGATTGGCCCCAATTGGGGCAGGTCAGCCAGACCCCACCTGTGCATGAATTCGTGCACTGGGCCTCTAGTGATATAATAGAACTGTTGAAGCTTCCATTCCATGATCATTCTGGAGGAGATACAGTGAATCTGTATATCATACCACCTAGAACAGTTCTTCCCCCAAAATATTGACTTTCATTACCAAGGGAGAAAAAAATGGTTGGCACACTTTATCATAAATATCTACTATTAAACACCTCAGGTATACTTCTGTGGCATGTCTCACTGTATACCACCAAAGCTTCTAGTGCATAGCTTGATTCTTCTTAGGTTCAGAAAATCTGATTCCTTTACTGTGGTCAGCAAATGACTGAGGGCTTTGGCATTAGCAAGATGCTGAACTTTCTGCCATCTTATTTATTTTTGTCCCTTATTAATCATCCATGATCCAACTAGACACCCTTTATAAGCTGAACTTAAATTTTAATTTCTGTATCACTATGATGAAACTTTGTCCTCTGTTTTTCTATATTTCTACCCACTTCCTTTCTATTTCTTATCTAAATGCTCATCTATTTCTTATAACCTTTTTTTGCTGTTAAAATTTTAAGGTAATTTCTGAGTATATATAAGTTTAATATACAACCTAGAGAGGTAAACAAATAATAACCATTTTGAGTTAATATCAATAAAATAAATCCAGGATATGCCAAAAAAAATTCAGGAAAGTGGTGAGGTAAATGGCTAATATGTTGATAAAGAATTTTGCTATTAGTCATACTTCAGGCATTAAAAATGTATTAGGGTCCTAATGAATAAAAAAAATCAATAGAAGTAGATATCACTCATCTACTTCTCAAAGATATCCCCTTCTGATTTGGAAGATGCATAAGCATCAGTAAAATAGGTCCAGAGGCATGGAAGCATGCAACATACTGATAAATCTCAGAGGGAATGGGAGGGGGCAGGCAGGAGAGTTTAACTAAATAACTTATATGCATATATGAAGACCCATGGACACAGACAATAGGGCAGTGAAGGCCTGGAGAAGAGGCTGGAGTGGGTTGAGGAGGGTGATCAATGGAGGGGAAAAAAGGAGACATCTGTAATACTTTAAGCAAAAAATAATTTCTTTAAAAAGCACAAATATAAGAACATACTTTTGTGTGTTGTGGTGTAAACATTCATAAAATGTCAAGAACTCTCAGAGTGGAGCACTCACTGAAGACTCTGAGGGAAAAGCAAGACTTGTACAGTCTGAAAAAAATGAGTTGCCATCATGGAGGGCATTTCTAGTTAGCGGTGAAAGAAAAAGGTTCACACGCAAGAATGATCTTATGTCACATGTGGTAGGAACAGTCCTAAATCTGCTTGAGCAGAATGTGGGGTTTATGTTAAAGAGCAGTGAGAAATGCCCTGAGAATTGCTGGTGGGGTATGAGGCCTTATCAATATGAAAAGTTGGGAAGCAATAGCACAGGCCAGGATTAGATTAGATGTAAGAAAGAGGCAAACAAAGTTTGGCACAGTGCAGTCATGACCCTAAACCAGCTGTGGGCAAACTACGGCCCACAGGCCGGATCCGGCTGTTCTATCCGGTTCTCTTGCTCTCCCCTCCGCTCCTTTACTTTGAATTTATATTAGTTCACACAAACACTCCATCCATGCTTTTGTTCTGGCCCTCCGGTCCAGTTTAAGAACCCATTGTGGCCCTCGAGTCAAAAAGTTTGCCCACCCCTGCACCATCCCATCTGAGGAGAGGTGTCTGAAAACCATGCAGTCTTCTCAGTACACAGGCTTCTGGTTTGAATCCCAGATAGCACAGGCAAGGTTCCTATGGTGAGCAGGGGAATGTGACTAGAATGTCCAGTCAGAAAGGAGGGCACTGCCTGGCCTGTGTGGCTCACTGGCTGAGCATTGACTTATGAACTAGGAGGTCATGGTTCAATTCCAGGTCAGGGCACATGCCAGGGTTGTGGGCTGGATCCCCACTGTGTGGCATGCAAGAGGCAGCCAATCAATGATTCCCTCTCATCATTGATATTTCAATCTCTCTTCCCACTCCCTTCCTCTCTGAAATCAATAAAAAATATTTGTTTTTAAAAGAAAGGAGGGTGCTGACTGAAGTTGGTTGCTTATATAGGTGAGGATCCAAGGAACCAGTGGAGGGTGGGATGGTGGTTCATTTCAATTAAATTAAACAAATATACAACCCGGTTCTGGAAGTAAGAGACCTGTGCAAAAATCTGTAGACAAAGAAGGAAAAATAACCGCTGGGATCTTGGCAGAATGAGTTACAGAGAGGAGGAACTAAGACATAGGACTGACCTTGCTACTGAGAAAACTACTGGTGAGATTGATCTTTCTTGTTACTGCCTTCTGAGAGGAAGACTACAGACCAAACACATTAAAAAAGTTCTATGTTCTGATTTCTCTATCTTATATTGCGTGTTCTTAACACATCTTTTATTGATACCTCATAAAAAACTATTTCAATGGAATTAACGATTTGTTTCTCCCCTTTATTTTATAGTGGTCTGTATTGGTTGTGTAATTTTAGGCAACTTACTTAATCCCTCTGATCTTCATTCTACTTATCTTCAAAATGAAACAATAATGACTGACTGTTTCTCAGAGTTTTGAAGATTAAATGATATAAAATATGCCTTAGTACACAGCACAGAGCTATCCCAAGGACATGTTTATTAATGCAAGTTTTCTTCAGTTCTTCATGCCCTCCTTTCTTCTATTTCAAAAAGAGGTGGAAGTTAAGAAAAGCAATGAGCAGCAAAATCAAGTTATTCTTTACATAGTGATGTTCTACCCTGAGAGAAACCCGATAGGTGAATGATGGAGGAGCTGAGAGGCAGGTATTTTCTGTGGTTTTGATGTGTGATGGAGAACCACTACCCAGCTCTGCAGGAAAGCCTGATAAAAGAGGAAATGTAAAATCTCCACAATGGGCTAAAAGCTATTACTGATCTGACCTGTTCTCTGATCTTTCAGATTTGATTTCCTCGCCTCTCCCCTTTGTTCTCTCTGCTCTAGCCTCACAGGCCTCCTCACCTCTCTTTATTCTCTTCAGACCAGAAACTCTCCTGTGTCAGGGACTTTGCTCATGTCTTTGTTCAAATGTCAGCTTCCCAGTGAGGCTACATTTTAAATTGCGACAACTTCCTTCCTGCTCCAGCATTACCATTCCACTTTATTAGGCTTTATCTATGCCCCCTCTCCCCCAGCATCTATTCTAACCTTCTTCTAACATACTATGTCATTCAATATCTATTATTTACTAGAGGCCCAATGCACAAAATTCGTGCACTCAGGGGGGTCCCTCAGCCCAGCCTGCGCCCTCTCACAGTCCAGGAGCCCTCAGGGGATGTCCGACTGATGTCTTAGGCCCGCTTTGTGTGGGGAGCAGGCCTAAGCTGTCTGCGAACATCCTTAGCACTGTGGCAGAGGCAGGAGAGGCTCCCGCCACTGTCGCTGCACTTGCCAGGAGTGAGCCCGGCTTCTGGCTGAGCGGAGCTCCCCCTGTGGGAGCACACTGACCACCAGGGGGCAGCTCCTGCATTGAGCATCTGCCCCCTGGTGGTCAGTGCACATCATAGTTACCAGTCATTGCACTGTTCAGTCGATTTGCATATTAGCCTTTTATTATATAGGATTGTCCCTCTTCCTTACTGAAAAAAAAAAAATGCCTCTACAAAGAAAAAAGCTTTTATCTATTCTATGCACTCCTCTGTCCCAAGTTCTGACACCTGGTAGAATATTTATAAATAATTAGTAATTGAATTAATAAAAGTTGAACTTTACAAGATAAATCTGAGTGACTTGCATTAGCGACTTAACAAAACTCGTTAAGAGATATGGCTGAATGGTTTCAATGAGAAAACAATTAATTAAGATTTTTTTCTTTCATCAGGAAACAATACTTATGAAAGTGTGTCCAAAATTGGATAGAAGTCAACCAAAGTAATTACAAAACAGGAAAATCTCTGTTCAATCTAGTAATTGGAATGGGATCAGGAAGATGAATTCTGGGACAGACAGAAATTCTAGTGTCAAGCGGAATGAGAGCTTCCTAAAAAGTGATTTTTACAGTAAGATGATACAGACAACCTAGAGTAATTTATTGGAGAAATAACTGGCATGTGTACAGGTTTCTTAGGAATAAATAATGTAGTATGGGATGGTGACACCTGAAGCCTCAGAGAGAGCTGCTAAAGTGCTTATTTTCACTCTGATCAAGGAAAATATTGATAACAGCAATAGAGAATAAACAGGAAATGATTTAGAGAAATAGATACAATTCAGAAAGTCTAGAATAAAGGTTTACATGTCTAAATTGCAATTCACGCTGAGATAATAGTAATGATGACCATGATTTTCAAAAAATATATTGTTTTGGTCCAGTTTATATGTCTTATTTAACCAAGGTTTGTGAAAGACAGTTTTCACAAGAAAGTCCTATGTGATGGACACATCACATCATCATATAATTTCCATAAATCTGGAAACTATATATGACGTTCCAAACTTGAAAATGCATTTCTAAAAAGCATTTTAGATTCATTGCTACATTTTCCAAAATATTATTAAATAGTTGATTAACATCTATAAAACTCACAAAATATAAATAAAACTCACAAAATATAAATAAAAAGTTCTTTCCAATATTCACAGACTTTTTTGCTTTCATTTAGATTTAGTAGCCAAACTGTTTGGCATTTAAACCTTCTTGATCCATTTATACCAACAGATTCATATGCACATTTGCTGCTAAGGTAGAGAAGCACTGGTATGTCTCTTCCCGTGTGTGTGTGTGTGTGTGTGTGTGTGTGTGTGTGTGTGTGTAGTGATGGAGTGTATTTCCTTTTATAAAGAAACTAGGGGCCCGGTGCACAGAATCCATGCACTGGGGAGGGGTCCCTCAGCCCAGCCTGCCCCCTCTCACATACTGGGAGCCCTCAGGGGATGTCCTACTAACAGCTTAGGCCCACTCTACATTGGGAGTGGGCCTAAGCCGCAGCCTGGCCTCCCTTTGCAGGAGGCGACTGGGCTGATCAGGGGAAGGCGCCAGCCCCATCACCCTGCTGCTGCAACCACTGCCATCCACCGCACCCACCAAAGTATTTTCATCAACACGGACTCCAGTCCCTTCACCATGAAAAATATGACAACTTTCTTTAGGCATTTTCAAGATGTGTGTTTCATAGGATATGACATTTCTTTCTTTATTTTTCTTTTTATCCTCACCTGAGGATATGTTTCCATTGATTTTTTCCCCCTTCCTTCCGATCCCAGGCTCGGCCCCTGCCTAAGCCTAAAGCCTCCGCCTGGGCCTTTAGGCTTGGGCAGCCCCCCCGCTCCGATCGCTGGGTAGGCCTGAGGATTTAGGCTTGAGCAGTGGGCCCCCTACCCCTCTGATTGCCAGCTTGGGAGGCTTTGGGCTGGAGCGGGGGCCCCCCGCCCCTCCGATGGCCAGCTCGCAGTGACCTGGGTGCCGAGGATGTTCCCAGGACCCAGGTATGTATGCAAATTAACTTCCATCTTTGTTGGGTTAATTTGCATGCTCACTCTGATTGGCAGTAAGTGTAGCGGAGGTATGGTCAAGTTACATGTTTGTCTATTACTAGGTAAGATGACCATGGAAAAGAAAGTGATCCAACAACAAAACAAAAAGGCAACCAAATAAATGCAAACAACAGCTCTGACAAGGGGTTAATATCCAAAATATATAAAGAACTCATACAACTCAATACCAAACAAATAATCCAGTTAAAAAACAGGCAGAGGACCTGTTTTATATTTCTCCCAAGAGGATATACAAATAGTCAACAGGTATATGAAAAGATGCCCAACTTCACTAGCTATTAGGAAAATGCAAATGGAACCAGAATAAGATACCACCTCCCACCTGTTAGAATGGTCATTATCGACAAGACAGGTAATAACAAGTGCTGGAGAGGTTGTGGAGAAAAAGCAACCATCATTCACTGCTGATGAGATGTAAACTGGTACAGCCACTATGGAAAATAGTATGGCAGTTCCTCAAAATTTTAAGAATAAGTATACCATATGACCCAGAAATTCCTCTATGGGGTACCTATCTTTTTAAAAAAAAGGTTTATTCACAAAGATATATGTACCCCTAAGTTCATTGCAGCATTATTTACAGTGGCCAAGACATGGAAACAACAGAAATGCCCTTTGATAGACGACAAGACAAAGAAGATGTGGTATATAAACACAATGGAATACTACGTAGCCATTAAAAAGGATAAAATACTGCCCTTTGCAACAATATAAATAGACCTTGAGAATATTATGCTAAATGAAATAAGGTTTCAGGAAAAGCTAGGAACCATATGATTTCACTCATATGTGGGATATAAAACCGAAACTCATAGATACAGACAACAGTATGGTTGTTACCAGAGGGAAAGGGGTTGGAGGATGGTAAAAAATAAAGGGGGCCGAACACATGTAACAGAAGAGGATTTGACTTCGGGTGGTGGGCACACAATGCATAATACAGATCATGTATCATAGAAATGTATACTTGAAGCCTATATGAAGTTAATAACCAATGTCACCTCAATAAATTTAATTTAAAACAGTGAAAGAGCCTTCCACCAAGCCCACTGCTTCAGCCATAGGCCTGTGTGATGCAGCGCCTAGACCAGGGGTGGGCAAACTTTTTGACTAGAGGGCCACAATGGGTTCTTAAACTGGACCGGAGGGCCGGAACAAAAGCATGGATGGAGTGTTTGTGTGAACTAATATAAATTCAAAGTAAACATCATTACATAAAAGGGTACGGTCTTTTTTTTTTATTTCAATAGTTTTATTCATTTCAAACATTTTAACAAGAAGAATATAAACACTAATTATTATAATTTGAAACTTCAAAAAATGGAGGAATCATAGCACAATAACATACCTTATATTGAAGATGGCAAAGGCAAAATAAAATTGCCTAACAAAGGAAAGGTACAAAAGCCTTTCAAATTAAACTTAAATATAATAAAATAATTTAAAACTAAAACAAATAGAAAAGAACAAAATGTGTAAACAGTAAATTAAACATTTTCTTTAGTGCAACTTCCAAATTATGCCTGGGACGTAGATGTAGATGGCAATGTAGACTGGGTTGAAAGGTTTTTGGTCTTTAAAACATCAACTTCAGTGGGAACAGTATTGTTGGTCTCCTTTTTAGCTAATGCTCTGATACTGTGCTCTCCAGGGGCGTGTCTCCCTACATCACCACAATAACGTGTCTACGCATTCCCAGGGTGATGTCAGGGGACATGTCCGTGGGCATTACAAGGAGCCTCTGGAAGATTGAGAGGTTGTTCCTTCTACTGAATGGGCGGATATAAATCTGCCCACTCAGAAGAAGGAGCTGAGGCCATGTTTCCCGACGTTGCCATGTTAACACTGCTGCTGGTGAAGGAGCAGAGGGGAGAGCAAGAGAACCCTCCGCTCTTTCAGCTCCGTGGGCCAGATAGAACAGCCGAACGGGCCGGATCCGGCCCGCGGGCCATAGTTTGCCCACGGCTGTCCTAGACCCTTCAGTGAGAGCAAATATGGGGAGACAAAGACACAACCCCCAAAGGAAAGAAAAGGAGGAATCACCAGAAAAGGAACTAAATAAAATGGAGGCATGCAATATGTCAGAAAAAGAATTCAGAATAAGGGTCATATAGTTTCTAAACCAGCTGGTTAAAAAAATAAACTTATGTAAGAATCAAGAGGAAATAAAGAATGATATAGCTACAATAAAAGAGACAATGGAAAGTTTCAATGGGAGACTAGAAGAAGTAGAGGACCGAATTAACAAGTTAGAAGACAGGGCAGAAAACACACATAATATGAACAGCAATTGTAGAAAAAAAAGTTAGAAAGCAGAAGGAGAGCCTAAGGGAGCTTTGGGACAACATGAAATGAAGCAACATGTGTATAATAGGGTTACCAGAAGGACAAGAAGAGGAGCATGGATTAGAAAACCTATTTGAAGAAATAATGACAGAAAACTTCCATGATTTGGAAAAGAAAAATTCACACAAGCAGAGAGAGTCCCAAACAATATGAACCCAAAAAGACCCACACCCAGACATGCTGTAATTACAATGGCAAATGTTAACAACAAAGAGAGAATCTTAAAGACGATAAGAGAAAGATAGTTACTTACAAGGGATCTCCCATTAGATTATCAAATGATTTCTCAACAGAAACACATCAGGCCAGAAGAGAATGGAATGAAGTATTCAAAGTGATGCAAAGCAAGGGACTGAATCCAAGAATTTATCCAGCAAGGCTATAATTTAAAATTGAAGGGGAAACCAGGAGCTGCACAGACAAAACAAGGCTAAGGGAGTATATCACTATCAAGCCAGCAATGCAATAAATGCTAAAGGGAATGCTATAAAAAGAAGAAATAAAAAGGGGAGAAGGAACACAGGCATAAAGAATAAAAATGGCTACAAACAAGTACCATTAATAATAACAAAAGAAACCATCAACAAACCAACAAGAGAGCCTACGGCATGGTGAAAATATTTGCCAATGTTATATCTATAAAGCTTTAATCTCCAAAATTTACAGAGAACTCATACAATTTAACAAAAGGAAGATAAACAACCCAACAAAAAAATGAGCAAAGGACCTAAATAGACATTTTCTGAAAGAGGATATACAGAAGGCCAAGAGAAATATGAAAACATGTTCAAAGTCACTAATCATCCAAGAGATGCAAATCAAAACAGCAATGAGGTACCATCTCACACCTGTCAGAATGGCTATCATCAACAAGTCAACAAACGATAAGAACTGGAGAGTATGTAGAGAAAAAGGAACCCTCTTGCACTGCTGGTGGGAATGCAGACTGCTGCACTCACTGTGGAAAACAGTATGAAGTTTCCTCAAAAAATTAAAAATGGAGCTCCCATTTGACCCAGTAATCGAACTTCTAGGAATATACCCAAGAAAACAGAAATCCCAATCAAAAAGTATATATATGCACCCCTATGTTCTTAGCAGCACAATTTACAATAGCTAAGATTTGGAAACAGCCTAAGTGCCCATCAGTAGATGAGTGCATTAAAAAAGGTGGTACATCTACACAATGGAACACTATATGCTGTAAAAAAGCAAGAACTGTTACCATTCACAACAGCCTGGATGGACCTGGAGAGCATTATGCTAAGTGAAATAAGCCAGTCAAAGAAAGATAAATATCACATGATCTCTGTCATTTGTGGAATAATATGAACAACATAAACTGATGAACAAAAATAGATCCAGAGACAGAGAACCATCAAACAGAATGTCAAACTTCAGAGGGAAGACAGGGGAGGGTGAGTTGGGGGTAAGAGATCATCCAAAGGACTTGTATACATGCATATAAACATAACCAATGGACACAGACAGTATGGGGGTGAAGGCATGTGCTGGGAGGTGAGAGTTCAGGGAGAGGTTAATGGGGTGGGCGGGGGGGGGGGAGAAAGGAGACATTTATAGCATTTTAAACAATAATTTAAAAAATGTGAAAGAACAATAGGTAAAAAATGATTTAATTTTGTCATTATTAGACTTTTTAATTTCTTTTTCTCCTAATAAGCACTGAGGCTCGGAGAGCAAGAAAAGAAAGTTGTCAGATTTTGTCCTTAGGTGGATTAGTGATTTCAGCAACTTACGGAAGATAAGACCAAGGAGATCTTTCTTATTAACAAGACAATATAAGTCAGGAAGGTAAATTTCATATGATGAATTTTAGGTGGTATGTGTTCTACCGCCTCGCTCCTCATTTTCAAACCAGCATATGCCATTGTGTGGAATAAAATACACAGAACTCAGCTCTCAGCATTGCCCCTGGAGGCGCTCCCTCCACTCAGATGGCACAATTGTCAGTGGCCGTCACTGCATGATTACGTGATGGTGGAGTTCAGCTTCTGTGATTAGCACTTAAGGTGAGGAGTGCTCGCTCTGACATCTCAAATCATACTTTCCAAAAAACACATGGTTTTTTTTTTTTTTAAAGAAGAGAGAATGTAGTAAGATATATCATTTAAAAAGTTAACAAAAGTATTGCTAATTAGAGGTAATTTTTTGGTAGAAACAATAATACAGGATGTCCCAAAAAATGTGTACAAATGTTGAATGAGTATAAAGTGTTTATTAAGATACAGTTCATTTTTTGCCGAAACCGGTTTGGCTCAGTGGATAGAGCGTCGGCCTGCGGACTGAGGGGTCCCGGGTTCGATTCCGGTCAGGGGCATGTACATTGGTTGCGGGCACATCCCCACTGGGGGGTGTGCAGGAGACAGCTGATCGATGTTTCTCTCTCATCGATGTTTCTAGCTCTCTATCCCTCTCCCTTCCTCTCTGTGAAATATCAATAAAATGTGTTTAAAAAAAAAGAAAAAAAAAGATACAGTTCATTTTCAAAATCTAAAAGAATCTACAGAAATGAATAATTTTTTGTCAACGCCTATTTTCAAACATGATCATTCTGGTCCAGGTACTGCTGATAAAGCAAAGCAATGGAATCGCAAGTGTCAAGAATAATTTTGGTCGGTATTTGTGAGCCCTCAATTTGACTGTTGCTTGTGTTGTACCTTAAACTTTATATTTTATGTATCTCCATAAAAAAGTCTAGAGGCACATTAGGATACATTTTCTTTGTTCAAAGCTGAGTCTGGGTTCACCCATTATTTCAAATCAGTTAAGCCTGAAAAGGAGTGAAAATTAAGTGATTTATCAGCAGTTAAAGTGTATATACATTTTTTGGGGATGCCCTACATAGTGGAAAGAAGACAATTACTTCAATATAGAATATAGGGACAGGAATTCCTTTTTTTTGTTGTGGTTGTACAAATTTTATTAGAAAATAATAACACATTGCTTCTCTCTTGACTCCCCGCCAGAAAAGTAGGCAAAATTGGACTTGCCTAGAATGATGGTTACTGTTACATGCCACTGCAGAAAATACAATACTGACATATTGTTTTCATATACAGTGTCTTCTGAAGACTAGTGCTTTACTAGCATATAAGCATTACATGAAATGAGTATACAATTGTTAGAATTTAATTTTCAGACAGTTTGAAGTTCTGGAGTAGTACTTCTTTGAAAACTTGATATTTGCTCCTATTCACAAATGAACAAGAGGAAGTAAATGAGGAGAATCAATAAGCATGATTACTTGTTAGGCTTCCATTTACACTTTCATTGCAAAGATATTGACTTAGAATTGATGCCTCCAGTTTTTATAAGACAGAGGTCCTATCGGCAATGAATAATAAAATATTACATTTCACAAGTCTATACAAATTGTAGATATCTTGATTTTCTATCAGGGACAATGTGTTCAGACAATGTGTTCGATTTTTAGTCATCAATTACTATCTTTAATTCATTAGTGACACATTCAACACACATTACTGAGTGCCGCTTTTTTGCCACCTTCCATGTTTTATACTAGAAAAATAAAGCATGGTAAACTACTTACTTAATTAATATGCCTGTTCTTCTATATTGCAGACATTGTTTTATCGTTAGCCCAATATTTGTAATTTTAAAGAGGTATCTGGGGGGAAATGTAGAGCAACATTCAAGTAAAAATTTGGGTACCAATTTTCTGAGATTGCATTTCATAGTTTTTTTGAAAGGCACTGCATTTTATATTACTAATACATAAATACTCAAGAATCCTGACTTTTCTCTGAACTGCTATTGTTCCAGAAAGCACAAACCAGAGACTGCAGCATTGCACAAAATATGTTTTTTGCTTGTTTGTTTGTGTTGTTTTTTTTTTTTTGGGGGGGGTGTAGGAGACAAGAAGACAACTGCCTTGAATAAAAAACATTTTATAGGACATGTTCTTGATAGGATTATGGAGAAAATGTTTTCCCATTTTCAAATAACTTTGTGAAATACTGGATTAAACAGAAGATTCTGGACTTCTTAGAGTCTAATACAGGAATGTGCTCTGTGACTCCTCAAGACAGGTGTGCTCAGCTTTCCTTGGGTCAGTTTGGTCACAGGAATTTTTTTCCTGTAGATTATCTACTGGTTATTGTCCCAAAGAAAACACTTGGGGAAAGCTGCCCACTGTGCTAATTAGCTTCAGAGATTAGACCAAGATCTGAAAGTCAAGCATATCTCCATTTTAATACTGAAACATCTGATATGTATACTGCTGTTTGGAAGGAAGCACATTGTCTTTGTAGAAAATGACAAGAAATGGAGAGGGTTCGGAGTGTGGAAGTCACTCAGATTGTTTGTGGGAACAGTTTGCAGCTGTGCATCTTAGCATCTGAGAGGCAGCATTCCTCCAGGGGACTTGAAATATATATACTATATTAGACAAATTAAAAGAAAAACTTCCTTGGCAATTTTAGTCTACTTTCTAACTGAAGGTTACCCAGTTCAAATTTTCTCTTACTCTTCACCATGCCTCCAGTTTGTTAAAATTACAAATGTCACAATTTAGATTGAGTGAAAGTAATGTAGATCTGATACATTATTTATATTTCAGCTTCATATCACACTTTTGGCTGAAGAGCCCAAGGCTGTAAGACTTTTCAATAAAACAAAAATAATAGAAGTTAGTTGGAGAGTGGAGAAGCTAGGGTAAAGAGAATGAGAATGAAGGACCTAGAAAAAGTAAGAGTAAATCCTGACAAATAATTCAAAGTTCATTTTTTTAAAATATCAAAGTATACAACAATCTATCTATATAATAAAGAGCCAGGGTCCGTAATGACTAGGCTCTACCGAACACTGGAAGTCAGTGCTGGATTGCCGAGGCAACCCAGCACTGACTGCCGAGGGGGCTGTGGATCAGGTCCAGAGAGAGGCTAGCAGAGAGAGAGGCAGGGTCTGACCCCCAGCCTCCATGGCAGCTGTTGATCAGACGTTGCCTCTCTTTTTCTCTTCCAGCTTCGCCAGCAGCTGTGCCTCTGTTTCTCTCCAGGCCTCCTCAGGGGCTGCTGATCATCCCTGCCTCTTTGATCAGGCCCAGAGATAGGCCTGGAGACTCTGACTGGCATAGAAACCGACCAATCAGAACCAAATCTGGGTGAAGTGCGAGTTGCCAATGGCTGCCTAGGAGGCAGAGTTTTTGACTCTGACTGGCATAGAAACTGACCTATCAGTACCTAATCTGGGTGAAGTGCGAGGAGCCAATGGCTGCCTAGGAGGCAGAGCTTTTGACGCTGACTGGCAAAGAAACCGACCAATCAGAACCTAATCTGGGTGAACTGCGAAGGCAGAATTTAAGGTGGGGGCTGAGGAGGGGTTTTAAAGGCAACAGCTGTTTGGTATAAGGTGTAAGAAAGCAGTTCAATTTGTTCATGACCGATATGGTAGTATAGTGCATATGGCTGGCTAACAGTCCAGATATAGGGATTATGTGTTTTTGTCTGCCAAGAGCATCTCCTCCTGCTGAAAAAGGCTTTTCCCCCCATTTAAGCAATCCTATCCTATATAATCTGTCTATACTACTAAAAGAGTAATATGCTAATTAGAACAGGTTGACCGGCCATCTTCCAGACATCCGACTTCCTTCCAGACAAAGCCATGGTGGTGGGGGCTGAGGCAGAGTTAGGGGCAATCAAGCTTGTGGGGGAGGGAAGTTTGGGGCAAGGTCAGGCTGGCAGGGGAGGGCAGTTGGGGGCAAGATCAGGCTGGCAGGGGAGGTCAGTTGGGGGCAAGATCAGGCTGGCAGGGGAGGTCAGTTGGGGGCAACCAGGCAGCAGAGGAGGGAACTTGGGGGCGAGATCAGGCCAACAGGGGAGGGCAGTTAGGGTGATCAGGCAGGCAGGCAGAGGCAGTTAGGGGCAATCAGGAAGGCAGGCAGGTGAGCAGTTAGAAGCCAGGAGTCCAGATTGCAAGAAGGATGTCCCAGATTGCAAGAGGGATGTCCCAGATTGCAAGAGGGATGTCCGACCGCAGGTAAACCTGTGGTCAGACATCCCCCTAGGGGTCCCCAATTGGAGAGGGTGTAGGCTGGGCTCAGGGAAGACCCCCCATGCACAAATTTCATGCACCGGGCCCCTAGTCCTATCTAATAAAAGAATAATACACAGCCAAAACCGGTTTGGCTCAGTAGATGGAGCGTCGGCCTGCGGACTGAAGGGTCCCAGGTTCGATTCCGGTGAAGGGCACGTGCCTTGGTTGTGGGCACATCCCCAGTGGGAGGTGTGCAGGAGGCAGCTGATCGATGTTTCTCTCTCATCGATGTTTCTAGCTCTCTATCCCTCTTCCTTCCTCTCTGTGAAAAATCAATAAAATATATTTTAACAAAAAAAAAAAAAAAGAATAATACACAAATTGACCATACCTCCGCTACACCAACAAGCCACGCCCACCAGCAAATCAGGAGCGAGCATGCAAATTAACCCAACCAAGATGGTTGCGGCCACAGAGAGAACAGGAGGCTTGGGATTTCCTGGCAATGGAGGTAGCCGAGTTTCTGCAGCCCTGGCCTGCCTTGGCCTCCGCTTAAGGCTACAGAGTCAATTATAGAAGATAAACAAATCCCAACAAAAATGGCTGCAGCCATGGAGCAAGCAGGAGGCTTGGCTCCGCTAAAGGCTACAAAGTTTCAATTATAGAAGATAAATAAATCCCAGATACCAGGGCCTCCGCTTGGGTCGCCGGGGGGCATGGCCAGCCTGCAAACCACCCCAGGCCCCTTGCCCAGGCCACCCCATGCCCCAAGGGAACCCCCACCCTGATCAGGGACACCCTTCAGGGCAAACCAGCCGGCCCCCACCTGTGCACCAGGCCTCTATCCTTTCTAATTCTACCTAATAGAAGAGTAATATACAAATTGACCATCACTCCAACACACAAGATGGCTTCCCCCATGTGGTCAAAGATGACTGCCCCCATGTGGACACAAGATGGCCACCACAAGATGGCCAGCAGGGGAGGGCAGTTGGGAGGAACCAGGTCTGCAAGGGAGGGCAGTTGTGGGCAATCAAGGCCAGCAGGATAGGGTAGTTGGGAGGGACCAGGCCTGCAAGGGAGGGCAGTTGGGGGCGATCAAGCCTGCAGCGGAGGACAGTTAGGAGTGACCAGGCCAGCAGAGGAGGGAAGTTGGGGGCGACCGGGCCTGCAGGGAAGGGCAGTTGGGGGGGACCCAGGCCTGCAGGGGAGAGCAGTTGGGGGGACCAGGCCTGCAGGGGAGGGCAGTTAGGGGTGACCAGGCCTGTAGGGGAGAGCAGTTAGGGGTGACTAGGCCTGCAGGGGAGGGTAGTTAGGGGCAAACAGGCTGGCAGGGGAGAAGTTAGGCATCAATCAGACTGGCAGGGAAGTGGTTAGGGGGTGATCAGGCTAGCAGGCAGAAGCAGTTAGGGGCAATCAGGAAGGCAGGCAGGTGAGCAGTTGGGAACTAGCAGTCCTGGATTGTGAGAGGGATGTCCGACTGCCCATTTAGGCCCGATCCTATTAGGGATCGGGCCTAAATGGGCAGTCGGACATCCCTCGAGGGGTCCCAGATTGGAGAGGATGCAGGATGGGCTGAGGGACACACCCCCGTGCACGAAATTTGTGCACCGGGCCTCTAGTATATATATAAAAGGCTAAGTGACCGACCATACGTCTGTCCAACTGTCTGACCAACTGACCAACCGGCCAGCACATATGATGCACACTGCAATTAAAAAATAAACGTTGACTCATGCATGTGCGATATTTGTTCCCGTCTGACACTTGCCTCCCATTTAAATTAATTCAAAGACAATTTCCTGTGATGCAAGCATTTATGATGACTATTAATAAATCACAAGGACAAACTCTAGACAGAGTAGGAATATTCCTACCTGAACCAGTTTTTGAACACAGTCTGTTATATGTTGCTTTCTCTTGAGTTCGAAGAGTGTGTGACTTTAAAGTTGTAAATACTTCATCACAAGGAAAATTAGTCATGCACTCTGAAAGTGTTTTTATTCTTAATGTGGTATACAGGTTGATATTAGAATAAATTTAATCAATTTATCAGTCATTGTTTGTATCAATGTTGTTTTTATATCATGTTTTTGTTGTTTTTATATCATGTCTTTGTTGTTGTTATATCATGTTATTGTTTATTTATTAATCAATTTATATATTATTTTTATATACACTTTACTAATTTCCTTTTATCTCTGGCACTTCTATTATAGAAAAAGGGCAAACAGTGATATTAAAATATTTCTTCTAATTAACTTCCTTTCAATGTGCATGAATCCGTGCACTGGGCCACTAGTAGTAATATAATATAACAAAATGAAATGGCACAGAATTAGATGTATCTTACAAATGTATGTATAGTATGAATTCCATAACAGAACATATCACTGACAGTGTCCTACAAATAAGAAACACTGAGTCATATGTTATGCACCTCCACCAAGGACACTTTGTTCATTCCTTTTCAACCATTATGTTGAAACTTCCTAAATTGGAAAGTATTAAATCTTTCAACAAGATTAAATCTTTGAACAAGATTAATGTCTAGAAAATCTGGTTCATTTTCATACTTATATAAGATTCTCATAAAAAAAAACCTAGGCTTTCTCATATTACTGAGAGCCATTGATTCCTTTATTGTAGTCTGGGACTGACACATTCCAAACCTTGCCTAGGATTCTAAGGAAGGGACAGAGTACAGAATTCACAGAGATGCACCAGGTTTATTTGTAGAGCTGGGGCTCTGAGTCCAGATGGCCTCAGTTCAAGTTATATATCATTCCTTTCCATGAGGGTGACTTTGGGCAAGTTTGTTAACCACTCTTAGCCCAGCTTCAATGTCCTTATCTATAAAAATGTGTATAATAATAGTACATACACCTCGTAGAATTGTTGGAGGATATACTAACTTATTTTTGAAAATATGTTTTTATTGATTTTAGAGAGAGAGGAAGGGAGAGGGATAGAGATAGAAACATCTGCTGCTGGGGATTAAACCCGCAACCCAGGCATGTGTCATGACTGGGAATTGAACTGGTAACCTCTTGATTCATGTGTTGACAACCACTGAAGCACACCAACTGGGCATACTAACTTATTTTACACACAATGCTTTGAATACTGCCTAGCATTGGTAATAGCACAATCCATAATTATTCTCATCATTGTTTTGATAGTATAAGCACCTTTTATCCATTAATTATCCCCTTTCTTCTATGTCAATTTCTCTTTACTGTCTTCTCCCTTTTAGTCTGATTTCCCCAAAGTGAAAATAAATGTTCCTTGAGCTATGCTTCTAACTTAATGTACCATTCCATTTTTCTCCTTCTCTTACTGCCACACTTCATTAAAGTCTCATTCCTCCCAAACGCAATCGGTCCTTAAACCTCTGTCATCTTAGTGCACCAGGAAACAGCTTTCACTCAATTCACCAATGGCCTCTTCGCTTTAAATGCATTGAGCCCATGCACAGTCTTGTCATCATTGTCTTTGATAGGCTTAAATGCCTATTATCCTTTTTAAGGGAGCATGTTCCTCTTCAGTCACTTAAGTGGTTCTTCCCTCTACTTGCCACTTAATTTTAGTCATCCTCCTAAGCATCTTTCCTCACCATTTTTAAGTTCAATCTATATACTTCCTACCTGAGAATATCTTTTACCCCTTCAGTTATATGTTGCTCACTTCCAACTTTTCTTCACTAGACGTGGCCTATTTTTTGATTTTCAGTTACTAGTCACATTGACATTTCCACATGGATGCCCCATCAGCATTTCTAACTCAGCATGAATTTTCCATTTCTTGATTCTGTTTCATCCATTATAATGCTGCCAGATTTAGTATTCATCTTTCAGTGCACACTTCAAATAGACCCTCCTTTACAGATCCTTCTAAGAGGTTCAAGTTAAATTTTATCAGAACCCCATTCTTTTGTTTGAATCTCTTACATATACGTGGTATTTTTCACATATATATCCATTTTGACTGTAAGCTGATGAGAGCCCAAAACATTGTTATATAAGTTCTTAAAAAATGACAGATGAACAAAAATTTTTATAATTAATGAATGGTTGCTGCATTGAATTGCTGAACGTAAAGGGAGGTATTACCTCTTAAAATGGCAAATGAGACAGAGTGATTACATGATTGGTACAAAAACATATAGGAGTATAATAGAGTTGCAGATATTGGAGTAAAAAAGAAACAAGATTCTAATGACCATGATAAGAATAGCAAAAATGAATATTTATCTATATATTTTTATATATAATATGTACACATATAATTAAGTATAAAGAAACTTAAAAGCATAAAATTAATTTATATGCTTATATTATACCCATGCTATTTTTGTGATGATAGGTACTAGAGGACAACAACTAAACAATGATTCATCCTCTAATAATATTATGTGCTCAAGGTCATTTGAGAAAAATTAATTTTAAATTGTTACATATGAATCAAAGGACTAGAAAGGACTGAGAAAGTCATCTACTTTATACTCCTGCCTCAGGAGTATAGAGGGTTTAAAGTTTTTACATTCTATTGAAATGATCAATTAATATTCAGTGAAAGAGAATATTCATAGAGTTCCAGACAATGTGATTCAGGATCTTCCTAGATTGTTATTGTTTCAATATTTTCATCACTCTCTGTGTAAAAAGCCTGAAATTACCTGGGATGTTGACCAAAGCCAGATTAGCTAACTAGATAGAATCTCTGTTTTAATTTTATAAAATAAAATACTACCCTCTAACTTTTGAAATTAAATTAAATTTTTCTTATTATTTTGTTATTACACATAATATTTGTATTATAGTATTAGACGCTCCAATTTTTTATATTTTTGAAAATATTTTTATAAATTTTATGTTCAAAATAGAATCTGGGTTTTGATATATAAGAATTTGTAAAAGAAAACATACCCATATATATATCTTTACAAAAACTATTTTTTATGTACACATTCAATGATTATTAAAGTATAAGCAATATATTTTATTTTAAATATCAATTTTACAGTTAACCATTACATTAACATTCAAAATACACATTTTCTTTCAAAGTCTGTGCAGCAACATTAGAGAAAACCATATGACTTGAAATAATCAGTAATTTGTATATGGTAATTGGTACAGAGTATAGTCTCTAGAAAAGGTACATTTCTTATCTAAGCCTCTCCAGTTGTTCAAGCCAAGAAGCCACCTAATGATTGCCTCTAGGCATAGTTTGAATGGCATCAGGAGAGTCCTCCTAGACCAAAGCTTCCACAAGGGATTACCTTACAGCCAAGCACCTTCACTGTAATCATGCCTTCTAGTATCTGGAATAATAGACCTAAATATTTGCTGGAGAATTAAATGCACTTTTCAAGATGCAGGAGGAGAAAAAAATGTGGATAACTACCTGCTCTCTCACACGTAAGAAAAGCCAACTTCTGCAATTCTATTCCAACCAAACTAAAAATGCCAGGTGGTATTTAACATTGTGAAGGCACTTTCTGGGTGGGCTCTGTAAGAGGAGACAGGGAGGAACACTTAAGAATGCAATGCAGTCACGTTGGGTGCTTCCTAAAATGGTTCTCTAATATCTAGATGGGAAGAAATCAGAAACCATTCATACATGTTTTAAGCAAAAAGAAAAAAAATATATGTGAGGAAAAAAAAAACACACACCCTTTCAGCTATAATACACTCCAAGCAAAAGTAGAGATGTAACCTGAATTTTAAAATAAGTCCTTTTGATTTTTCAACTTATGAAAAAGGAAATGAAACAGGCTCAATTATATTATATCCAAAATGTCTTTAAAATGTGACCTTTTACTCAACCAGTTTTTTAATAGTTCTATAATTACAAATTCTGGTCCTGACTTTGCTGTATATTTCCTTCTCAATCACCTTTGGGATGGAGGTAAGAAAATAACCCTTTTTCTTATAGAGGAATACTAATGCTGGCTGAAAGCCTAAGCCTAAGATGGTTCCATCCCTCAAAATGGAGATAAAGGTGGAGAAATGTTATTGTTACAGTAACAAAGATAAGAAGAAAGTAATAAAGTGGAAAGAGTACCCTCTCACAATGCAAGTTGGTCCTTTATCTTACCATTAGTTTTAAGACTTTTTAACCATAAACATGACAAAGGAAGTGAGGAGTAAAATATGTTTTATACCTTTTCACTCTTCCTTCAGACAAGGCCAAAATTAACTATATGTATACTAGAGGCCTGGTGCATGAAATTCATGCATGGCGGGGGGGGGGGGGTTTCCCCTCAGCCCAGCCTGCACCCTCTCCAATCCGGGACCCCTCGCTCCTAACTGCTCACCTGCCTGCCTGCCTGATCGCCCCTAACTGCCCCCTCTGCTTGCATGGTCACCCCCAAATGCCCCCACACCAGCCTGATTGCCCCTTACTGCCCTCCTCTGCTGGCCTGGTCGCCCCTCATTGCTCACCACTGGCCTGGTTGCCTCCAACTGCCTCCCCTCTGCTGGCTCGGTTGCCCCACGCAGCCTGCTTTTCAGTCATTTGGTTGTCCCTCACTGCCTCCCCTGCTGGGCTGGTCACCCCACACAGTCTGCTGTTCAGTCGTTTGGTCATCCCTCACTAACCCCCCAGCCAGCCTGGTCGCCCCACACAGCCTGTTTGGTCGTCCGTTTGGTTGTTTTGGTTGTGACGGTCACTTAGGCTTTTATATATATAGATTTCAAGTGAATTTTCCTACAGTGCCATTTAACTAAGAAATTAAGAGTTGGATCTAATAGTTGCCTTTTCATCAACAGGTAATAAACACCCTCAACTCCTCCCTAACGCATTTTTGGAATCTCTCAGATCAGACTTACAGCCCCCATGGCTGGCAAGGGTTAAAATCCTTTTAGGCAACCCTGTCTCTCCCCAGAATCAATGTTTGCTCCTTCCATCAGATGACTTCCATCCAACGGCTATGGGAGGGAGAGGCCTTGCTGGAGTATGAAAGTCTTATAATCCCTCTTTTATCTCCTTTCTAAGTTACTATTATCCCATCTCTTTCCCCTGAAGTAGGATTCCAAAAATCCGGCAGACTTTGTTTGTCCTCTATGAAAAACCTTCTATGAACCTCAAAGTATTTTTTTAGTTACTGAGTATACATAGAATTGCATAATATGAACTCGCTGCTTTCCCTATCTAATTCAAATTATGACCTCTCTGTTTATTATTAGGAACTAAAGAGACAACATAACAGAAAAAAAAAAAGAGAGATCAAAACAAAAAATCAAAAAACAAAGTAAAAAACACTCTTAAATCATCCTTATAAACAACTGGATAGTTCCCTCATATTCTACTTTTGTACAGTTGCCCATTTTTTTCCAATGAATTCTAGGGGTGTCTAAAATAAAAGCTTACTTTTCTTTCATGACCTTCACAAAATCAGGAAATTGATTCATTCACTCAATTAAAAACTTCATTCAGCACATATAAAGATCCAAGTGACAGAAATATAGTAGTGAACCAAAAGAATAAAATCACTGTCTTCATGGAGTCTTTATGAAGCATAATTCAACTTATGTTATTTCACTGCTCAAAAATATTTAATGACTTTCAATTTTTACCAAATAAAAAAAAAGGTCTAAGATCCCCATCATCTGTCCTAAGTATTCTCATGCTATTCCCAAACCCTCCTTGCATAGGACCATTTCATGATACCCCTACCCAAGACTTTCCCTCCTCTCCCATGAGCTCTACTATTGGGAGATCACTTCTAATTCAAATACTTCATGATGTCAGAATTATATGTGTCCCATCTAGATCTGATATACCACAGCTATGCCTTCCCTATAATTGTATTCATTATTTCTTTTAGGAAATGTACATCATTCATTTCTAAATACATCTTCCTAGTACACTATAAACCTTTAAAGGCAGTCAACCTTATTTGTATGATTTTTCAGCCATTCATCATTATTTGAGCCTCTAATAAAGCATAACATATAGATAGTTCTCATCAAATTATGAATGAAAATAAAATAAAATAAAATAAAATAAAGCTTGACCAACTGAGATTTTGATTTAGTGAAAATCCTATATAATAAAAGCCTAAGCATCTGTTACAGCAGAATGACCAGAACAATTGGTCACTATGATGCACACTGACCACCAGGGGGCAGACGCTCAATGCAGGAGCTGCCCCCTAGTGGTCAGTGCACTCCCAAAGGGGATTGTGGCTAAGCCAGAAGCCAGACTCATGGCTGGTGAGCACAGTGGCAGTGGCGGGAGCTTCTCCCCATTCCACAGTAGTGCTAAGGAGCAGCGAGCAGATGGGCGGTAAGGAGTGAGAGGTCCTGTGAGAGGGATGTCCGACTGCCAGCTGAGACCTGCTCCCCAGGGAGCAGGCTTAAGCTGGCAGGCGGACATCCCCCGAGGTGTCCCGGACTGTGAGAGGGCATAGGCCGGGCTGAGGGAGCCTCCCCCCACCTAGTGCACGAATTTGGTGCACCGGGCCTCTAGTTTAGTACATAAGGTATACCATTTAACATCACCCCTGCTAAATTTCAGGGGACCATATCTTTGGTGCCTTTTGGAACCAGAAAGCAGACATACTTTAATATTATTATTTTATTACTTTCATAAACAAGTGATGGGGATGTTTTAACAAATAATTTTATAGTCCAACTAGTCCATTGGATGCTTCAGAGTTGATAAGTGAAAATTTATTTTCAGGAATTCTTTTGTAAGCCTTCTGCTTCAATTCACTGTGACTCAGTATACTGAACAAGACACCCTAGAGATGTTTCCTCAAGTACCCATTAACCATCAGAATATGGGGTCTAAATAACTCACAGAAAAAATCTGACCAAATGGTTTCTTTCGTTTACTGTGTCCCTTTTAGGCATTTAACCACTTGATTACATTGTATACTAAATTCCAACACATTTATTATTGCTCTAAGAAGGAGACACCCAGAGTCTTGGGTTGATCTGTTAATTCTTAATGTGGATCCTTTTTGGGCTGGAGGTTTAACAACTGTAGTTGCAGAACATAGTGCAAAGTTCCACAAAAATTAGGGCTCAGAAAATATCTTGAAATCTTTCTAATGATATGGTGCTCTGAGCATCTATGAACACTATAAAAATAATAGGAATGATGATGAATATCATATTTGTGTTTATCATCTTTTGCCATTACTGATCAATTTATTTTTAAGTCAAGTGATAGTTGCTTTCTCATATAACCCTATCCCTTCCATTCCTTTCTGTTTCAAAAGTAGATATTTTGTGTGTTAGATCCTCCAGGCTCATATTCCTGGGAAAACTAATTCAGCTCTCCAAATATCCATTTATCCTTTATGTAAGTATTTGCCAAGTTACCTACCACATGCATTGCTTCTTAAGTTAAGAACTATGGGGGATCAGAAATATATAATACAGAATTATCTTTCAAAAAGAAAGTAAGATGTCATTGAATATACATACAAAATAACTTTTGCAGAGGTTGAGATAGTACAGAATTACAGTTACCTGGTTTTATCAGTAACATTTTTATTTGAATAGTTTATAATTCAGCTGTTATTGATTTCTTCAGCCTAAGAACAATTTCAACTAAAATTTTCATAACTGGGTCAGCCTCTTTGTTAACAATGAATCTTAATTTTAACTAATGCTTAATATGTTGAATCTGAAAATGTCTTTCAGTGTGGTATTATTAAAAATAATGTCATTCATGTTCAAAATGAACCTTACTTATAGATTCCCTTTAAATGCTATTGTTCTGTCAGACTTCCAACTCAGGCCCTAATAGCCCATAAAATAATCTGCAGTGGGGTGTCGGTGCAGGTGAAGATCATCCTGCAGTTGCAGAACTCTGTTGCCTTTCTGAGCATCTTTCTACCCTGAAGCTGGGTATCATGCTTGACTCCCTCATTTAGCTAATTGGCACTTAGGTCTTATAAATTGAAATGTCCTTTCTTAGCCCGATAATTGAAGCAAAGTAGAATCTTCTCTTAACTTCTATTCATTCATGCATCATCTCAACACTGAAAATCACATCTATATATATAAAAGCCTAAGCGACCGAACAACCAAACGGCCAGTTGACCAGTCACTATGATGCGCGCTGACCACCAGGGAGCAGATGCTTAATGCAGGAGCTGCCCCCTGGTGATCAGTGCGCTCCCATAGCAGGAGTGCTGCTCAGATGATTGACCCATCCTGGCAGCCCACCAGCCCAGAGGTAGCTACTCACTCCCTCAGTAGTCCTGCAGGTCCAATCTCCAGAGAACGGGCCAGGCACTGACAGAGCGGTGCCACTGGCATGACCCCCAACAATGCAGATGGCCTCCTGGAAGTTGGCCTCGGACACCACGGCCGCTTCCCCTCCCTAGATGCTCCGCAAGGAAGAAATGATATAAAAGTGGCTGCCAGGTGGCTCCTGACAACCAGTGCAAATGTCAGCAGGACAGATCTGGATCCTGGGCCGGATCTGGATCCTGGGCCAGATCCGGATCCTGGGCTGGTAAGGGCGTCCCACCACCTGCTGGGAGGGCCAATGTTATCCCGGTCCCCACTACCCCCCTCAGGATGGGCGCTAGATGTAGGGCTCACAGCTGGTGAGTGCTGCTGTGGGGGCACGAGCCTCTCCTGATCAGGACTGACTGGGCATGAGCCCGCAGCAGGTGCAGCAGGGTCGGGATGAGTGGAAGCGGCAGGCAGGAGCAGCAGGCAGCATTGGACTGCTGGTTTCAGCCCAATCCCTGCAGGCTACACCAAGGGACCCCACCCATGCACGAATTTGTGCAACGGGCCTCTAGTATAAAATAACTACCTTCTCAGTCAAGAATTGGAAATATGATCAGTCCTGCAATTATTTATCTCTCCTTTCTGGTTAATTCTACAATCTTCTTCTCCCGGTGGCTTGGATGACCTTAGGATTCATTAACAAAAAAATGCTGATTTATTTCTATATCTGGGGAGCAAAAATTGTCAACTAAGCCTAGGCAGATGACATTTGGACCTTGTCATTATTGTTTTAAGACTTAGACTGTTATAGAAAGAAAAAGAGCATACATTTTAAAGTTATAAAGCTCAAGTTCCAAGATCTAATTTTGTTCTTCAGACTTAACTTCTCCTTGTAAAAGAAGGATGATCATAGAATGTTTATGGTAATTAAGTAAGATAAAAATATAATGTGCTTGGCAAATGTAATGTAGCAAGTGCTCCATAAATAGTAGCAATAATGATAATAGGCCATGTAAGATTAAAAACACATAAATCAACATCAACACCATATATCATTATCCATGACATGCAGTTTTAATTAGTGTATATATGCTCATCTGTCATCTCCATTTTCAACACAGGAGTCAGGAAACTTTTACAATAAAGATAGGGATGATAATTATTTTAGGTTTCCTGTAATATACCATCTCTGTTGCAATGCTCAACTGTGTTGTCCTAACATGGATGCATGCTTCAATAGGTTGGGTTTGGCAAAGGAGTTGAGGCTGAATGTAGTTTGCTGACTGTTATGAACTGAATATTTGTGTCCTCCGCAAACTCAAATGTAAAATCCTAATTCCCAAGGTGCTGATATTTGGAAGTGGGGCCTTTGGAAGGTGATTAGCTCATAAGAGTGGAGTCTCATAAATTGGATTAATGCCCTTATAAAAGAGACCCACATACAACTCCAAAAACACAATTCCTGAAACAAAAAATTGTTACAATAGAATTAAATAAATAAATAAATACTTCTGCTCTGTGAAAGAAAATGTCAAGAGAATAAGAAGACAAGCCATAGGACTGGGAGAAGATATTTGTAAAAGACACATCTGATACAGCACTGTTATCCAAAATATACAAAATGCTTAAAACTCAACATTCTGGTAGAGCATTGAGAATTTTTAAGGCAATGAAAATACTCTGGTGATATTTTAATGATGGATACATGTCATTATATGTTTGTGCAGACCCACAGAATGTACAACACTAAGAGTGAACACTAAGGTAAACTATGGAGTTTAGGTGAGTATGATGTGTCAATGTAGGTTATTTTGTTAACAAATGTACCACTCTGGTGAGTGATATTAATAATGGGTGAGGTTATGCATGTGTGGAGGCAGGGGGTTAACGGGAACTCTCTGTATCTTGCTCTTCATTTAGTTGAAAACTAATACTACTGTAAAGAGTAAATTATTTAAATGAAAGAAAACAAAAGATAAATCCCCAGAGAGCTCTTTCACTCTCTTTTCATCATGCTAGGACATAGTGAGGAGATGGCTGTTTATGAACAAAGAAGTTAGCTCTCACCCAGTATGTCAGTGCCTTGATCTTGGGCTCTGTTCCCTCCAAAAATGTGCAAAATAAATGTTTGTTGTTTAAGCAACACAGTCTATGTTTTTTGTTTTTGTTGTTGTTGTTATAGCAGCATTCACAGACTAAGACACTGTCCCTTTTGTAAATCACAAAATGTTTTCACAAAAATCTTCAATCTACATCTCCTTAACATAAATGTTCATAGATCCAACTAGTAAAATAACCAATGTCTATCCATGGTAAAGTTTTACCAGAGAAATGAGAGTACATAATGAGTTTTTCAAAAGACAAGTAAAGATTAAGTTAGAGCAACTTCTTTTATTTTGACAAACTGTTCTTTTTTGTGTTAAAGCATTTAATTGAGGACTTGATAGTGACAGATGATGCAAGTTAATTTTAACGATTTTATTGGATCTTATAAAATGCTGACTCTATTCACAATATCACTCACCACTGTGGGCCAAATAATAGAAATTGCATGGCCACCAAGGGTAGTGCAAAATTATTGTTTTAATTTCTATAAGAAAATACTTCATTATTAGTTTGTAAAATTATATTTCTAAGTTGAATAGGAATTTTTAAGGACTTTTTGTCCAACCATTAGCTTATAAATAAAGTGTCATTCTAGCATACCTTATATATTCCAAGCAACTGAAATGCCCTCTTTGAACACTTCACGATTTCAATGAAAGCTTGCTTTACTTTTACAGCACTACTGGAGTATGTTCTCTTTTACATAAAAGTAAAAGTCTGTCTTCCTATAACATTTAAAATATTCATGGTCCTCTGTCTACCCTTTAGAATTACACATAAATGACTGATAGTCTTATCACAGAACATCCTTTTGATATTTGAAAACAGCTCTCATTCACAGAATAAAATAGAACAAAATAAAAAAACTCTTTTCTAATTAACAAGATAAAAATTTTCCCAGTTCTTTCTGTTTTTCTTAATTTTTTATTTAGAGAAAGAGAGAGAGAGAGAGAGAGAGAGATATTTCTTGTTCTACTTATTTATGCATTCATTGGTTGATGTTGTCTGCACCCTGACTAAAAATTGAACCCACAACCTGGCATATTGGGAGGATTCTCTAACCAACTGAGCTATCTGGCCAGGGCAAATCTCCAATACCTATTTCTTATCCTCACTCTTAGTAATTTTGCTTTGTAATTTAATTGATAAAATACAAGGAATCTTATGATAAATATCAGTTGAAAATAATCAAATATATAGGCTTATCAGCATTTGAATCTATAATCATTACATTGACATTTTTAACATTTAATTAAAGATGATAAATTAAGATAGTTACTAGTATAACAGAAGGAATATATTGTGCTCATAGATAAATGACTGAATATTGAAAATATGCCAATTCTCCCTCTTTAATCCTTAAATTCCTCTGGGTAATTTGTTGTTTTTGTTGAGGAACTTTTCAAAACTTTCATATGTACTTACAGAGAAGAATGAAAACCCAAAAAGAGCTAAAAGAAATTGTAGCCTGGCTGTTGTTGCTCAATAGCTGAGCATAAGACTTATGAACCAGGATGTCATGGTTCGATTCCTAGTCAGGGCACATGCCCAGTCCCCAGTGGAGGGAATGTAGGAGGCAGCCAATCATTGATTCTCTCTCATCATTGATGTTTCTATCTCTCTCTCCCTCTCCCTTCCTCTTTGAAATCAATACAAATATATTTTTAAAAATTGCAGGGAGTGATTATCACATCATAGCTAAGGTGCTATAAAGCCATTTAATAAAACATATAGCAAACATAAAGGGCAGACAATTAGTCTAGTACTCTGTGTTAGGCTTTATATAAATATGTACTTAATGAATACATAAAGTAATTAAATTTATTGCTAAGGACTGCAACATGAAAGGATAAAGGCTACCTGGAGGAAGTAGTGCAATTGCAAAAATAGCGAACCAGGATAGTCTGTTCCAGCACACCTGAAATACTCTTTTGTCTAAATTATCTTGTTATACCTGAAAGCTATTAAATACCCTGAATTCATATTTTTTTAAGCAAGAAAGAGTTAGATATCTTAAATTTCTCATTATCTAAATCCTTAAGTGATTACCATTTAAGATTTTTTCCCTATTAACTCTCCCTGGAAGTTAACTTCCAAAAACACAGGTAAATTAATTTTCTTCAAAGTATGTTCTCTGTTTTGCCTCTCTGTGATAACATTCACACAATATCAACTCACCTGAAAAAATTATATATATATATAATATTGTTTGCATATTTCTAAATTTTCCAAAAGGAAATTCATGGATGTTTTCTGCAGTTTCATTCCTCCTTTAATTGCATGGTATACTCCCTTTCTAAAATGCCTTTCAGTCCACCTAGGTATTAGCCATTAAAAATGGAATATTGCTTGTCTCAATTATGTAAGAAGCTTATCTGATTCTTAGAGAGTGTAAATGATTCCGTTGCATTACTGGCTTTCAAATTACAATTAAATTGAGTGTAGGAGGGAGGCTCTCTTCCCTAAGACTATTTCCTCCAGTGAGTAGTAAAATACATCAGCTTTTTATCACATAAAGAGGCAATTGACTTAGTGACAAATAGACACAGTTGTAGAGAGCTATTCTGAAGTCAGGCATATAAATCTCATTTTTAAAAAGTGAAGTATTTCCTGTATAGATATTTACCAGAAGGGATTCTAGGTAGGCAGATCAGTCAGCCAATCTCCTTCCACTAAACCCAGCTCAGTATAGCACATAGAATCAATATTAAACCATACAAATATAAATGTTGGAATCAGTGTCACTTCTTAGTGAAAAAAGGATTGGGGAATTTTTTTTTCATCATCTATACTAATAAAAGGGTAATATGCTAATTAAACAGGGTCAACTGGACATCTTCTGGACATCCGACTTCCTTCCAGATAAAGCCACAGTGGTGGGGACTGAGGCAGAGGCAGTTAGGGGTGATCAGGCCAGCAGGGGAGCAAGCAGTTAGGGAGCAATCAGGCCAGCAGGGGAGGGCAGTTGGGGGCAATCAGGCTGGCAGGGGAAGGCTGTTGAGGGCAATCAGGCTGGCAGGCAGAGGCGGTTAGGGGTGATAAGGCAGGCAGGTAGGCAAGTGGTTAGGAGCTAGCAGTCCCAGATTGTGAGAGGGATGTCTGACTGCCGGGATCAGACCTTAACTGGCAGTTGGACATTGCCCGAGGGGTCTCATTTTGCAGAAGGTGCAGGCTGGGCTGAGGAACACCCCCCTCCCATGCATGAATTTCATGCACCAGGTCTCTAGTTTTTATATAATAATAGGAACCTTAACAGAAGAGTTGAGGTGGGTTGATTTTTCATTTGTACAATATTATTTTTAATCTTATCCCATCCTTACACCACACTTGACCCTGGAGTTTTACATGTAAGTTTTATTAGAGAAATGTAGATTACAAAGTTTTAGGGAAGAAAACAGAAAGAGTTGGAAAGTTGAAACTACTTCCTAGCTCCCAGGTCCTTTCAAATACAATTTTGTAGGACACAACAAGTCTCCTAATATCCTACTGATTCTTACTTCAGATTGATTTGGAAATGCTTTTATGTTGATTATTTCATCTTGCCTTCAAAAATATCAATTTGGATAAGTATAACTTTTCCCATTCTGGTTCAAGAAAATTAAATTCAAAGAGGTTAGACACCTTGTTTACTGGCACAGGCACAATTTGCAAAGCTGTGAGAGAAAACAATTCTGTTGACTCCCATTCCAGTGCTCTTTTTATTTTCTTTACTTCACCCCAGAGAATACATCACAGGGTATAATTAGCCTTTTAAGGAAGAGTCTGTCCTCCAATGTCAGTGTTACAAGTTGCTTGATTATTGATTATGCTGGTTTACAATGTAGTTCTCTAAGGGTAAATATGAAGTTCATTCCTGATAAAAAGTACAAGTAGGCCTGCATGGACTCAAAAGGTAATTATAAGTATCTTCACTTTTGTTTTAATTAAAAGGTAAACTGCTATCTTTTGGTGGAAATATGATGATATATTAAGACATTGATATATGTATCATGGAAAAAATGAAAAGTTTAAAGGTTATGCCCTTTGATTGTGTATGTTTATGTATTTGGTGTGTTTATTCCTTTTAATTGACTAATTCAAATGAAATTAATTTTCTTTTCAGCCTTTAAAATTTTTTTATAATCATTTTCAGAAAAAAAAAATACCCTGGGACCATTTAGTTCTGACTTAATGGCATAATTTAAAACAAATGAAATGAAACAAATACAATTTCACTTTGGTCTGAAAATGGACAGTGTCTCTAATACTTGGAGAGAGTAAGTTCTATAAAGGACTGTAATATGCTTCTTATGATTCACACAAGAGGAGAAAAAAAGGCCATTTAGAGACTGATCAAAGGAAACTCTGAAAAGAATGGAATCAAAAGATTGCACAATGAGAATGGGAGCAAACTAGAAAAAGGGCTCACCATAAATATAACAAGATCATGATGCTATTGTTTTTCTTGAAATGAAGCAGAGTTTAACTTAGAAATAAGAAGGATGTTTTTACTATGTGCTACCAAAATATACTTACTTGACCCTGAAGTAACAAACAGCTTATTCATAATAACAACATCTGGGATAAAATATTCTGATGTAATATGTAGGGGGATATTTAATTAAGGAAACAATTCTCCCTCTTACTACTATTACCAAGATATCACAATTATTCACTGAATTACCATTTGGCAAATTTCATTTTGAATAAAATACTGAATTCAATGTTACCTCAATATAAAAACACTCATATTTTATGCAGGCTAACTATATAGCAACAGTGTCTCCTAACTTAGTATTTTCATTTAATTATGTAAACCTCAGTTTCTTTGTGAGTAAAATAGACATGATAACAATAGCACATCGTCTTTGCATTGTTATAAGAATGTGTAATATGGCACACTTCAAGCACTTAGCATAGTATCTGCCATGCTATGCTATAGCTACTAACGAAAGGATAGTTATTTATACTTTCAGGCTTTTGTCTCTGACATCCTATCTTTGTCTGCTACTTGGGGCCTCTAATTTGAATTCATGTGTCCTGTCCCTGGACTAGGATGGACTCTCCCTCCTCCTGTGGCTGATTCTCAGCTCTAGCTCCACTTCCTTGAATCTGGTAAAATAGTCCCAATCTCACTTTTACATTTCTAAATAGCCAGTCCGGTTCCAAATTTGAGACAAGTGGTTGTGTGGAACCATTTTCTTCTCCATCCTTTCAAGGCTGTATCTCTTTATTAAGTCAGGTCACTGTAAAGTGACACACCTTTAACATTCACCATGGAGTAATATCCTAGTAGAAACTGTCATTAGAGTACCATTGACCATTTGGTGTCCTATAGTTACAGACACTATATTGGCATGTAAAAATTCTTCTCAAAGCTCACAAACAAATCAATCTCTCATGATGAAATGTTTTGCTACCTTCTTTGAACAGCAAGATTTATATAAGCTATTGTAATGGTCTCTGTGCCCTATGTGTGTTAATCAGCTCTGGTTTCAGTTTTCACTGAGCTGCTATTTATTTTCCCAGAAAGCAGGTCTATTACTTACTTTTTATCTTTCATAGCCCAAAGTATTTTATTTCATAGTTAGATCACGACTCTGTGTATGTGTGCCCCTGTATGTAAATTTCATGTAACCGTATTTTAGAACAATGTAATGAGACAGAATGTTGTACGCCCCATCTATAAAACTTAGCTTAACTAGATACATAGAATGAAAGAACTTCGGCAGGACATGCCTTAGAGATTCTCATATACCTTCATTTTAGGTGTAAGAAAATTGTGTTCTTAAGAAGCTAAGGGGCTTGCCCAAGAGCTCATAGTAAGGTGGCAGGGCTTACATTTATGACTTTCTCTTTTCATTAGCCATGCAGTCTTGCTCTAGAAAAGATGTCCTATCAAATGAGAAAATTGTAAAGTGCTTGGTGTACATCTCATTCCTGCTTTGTGGGTTTTTGTTTTCTCTTTTAGCCTGCATCCTCTAACACGGAGTAATATCCAATGTGATTAAGGAATTCGGTGGTTTCAGGTTTTATCTCCTTTTTAAAAAGCGATTAACTCTTAGCTAAGGTCAGAACCTGTTCTTTAATTTGCCATTTCAAACTTACGTACACAGTTTACGTATTTCACTTCCAAAGTGTATAGATAGTGCTTATTATAGTTTAGATTGCTGTATAATTTGAACACATCTAGATATGTATTTGACTGCTGGAACCGTCAATGATCAACATTTAACACAACAGATTCCCATTAAGGGCATATGAGGCTCCCCTGGGGATGTCTCTGAAGATCAATATTATTAAATCACATACATTTTCCCATTGTTTGAGTTCCCAAATCTCAAACAGAGGCCTTATTGATTTTACTAGGCAACTTTTCCCCCCACGGTTTGTTTCTTGTGCTTTCTCTACCCACTGGATGTTGATCAAGCGGTGACTTTTATCTTAAACTGCGTGGGAGCTATTCAGCCTAGAGTTGCTTCTGTGGCTGTCACTCAATGAATGCCCACAGGCCTCCTGAGCAAATGTGCAAACTTCTTTCCCAAGAAAAAAATCTGGCCTCACTCAAAGGTAGCTACAAAAATTGGCTTAAAACAGTATTCTTCCTGGAGAGAAGTCCATAGACAGATTTTCTCTGTCTAAAGAACATTGTAATCAAGGATGTATCCATTCTGAACTCTAATATAAATCATTCTTGGAATAGATATGGAGGTAATTGTGTGAAAGTAGTATCTATAAAAACATGAAAATTTGAGTTTTTACATTTAAAGAATTTGAAGAAAGATCAGTAGTCATTTGTTGACTGGTTGACTGAAGCTTGGCAAAATAAAGCAAAAATGGATGCATTTAAAGAATTAGTTGAAGAAATGGGGAGATAGTTCTTACTGGAATTATATAACACCTAAGAAGTACTAACTGTGAAATCAAGTATTGGCCTCTAGAAATTCAGCAGCAGTCCATGTTCGGTATGATACTGAGGAGGAAATGGGATCTTTTTATAATCTATAGCAGGGATAAGAACATGGGAAGGACCAGATAATAAATATTTTTAGATTTGCAGACCAAATGGTTTCTATTGCAATAACTCAAATTTGCTGTTGTAGCATGAAGGAAGCCATGGACAGTACAGAAATAAGTGGGTGTGGTTGTGTTCCAATAAAACTTTACTTACAAACACAGACAGAAGAAATTTGTTCTACAGGTTGTAGTTTATTAACTCCTGATCTAGAGACAATATACAATTTTGGTTTTATTGAATTTATAGATAAATAGATAAGAAGGGTATCTAATGTAAGATTATCAATGATCTATTTTTGCATAGCACTCTTTATTTTAAATGTGAGTCTTTTCTTCTTTTTTGCATTAACATATTTTAATGAAAAATGATAATAAATTACAAAAATTTGTTTAGTATAATATATGTATAGCTAATTACACACTAAGCAAATGTTATAATTTCATTAAATTATAAAATTTATGATTTTAATATATTATATATTATAATATCATATATGTATACATTAAACAACATTTTACCATTTGTTCTCACTTTTATTTCATAAAAAAGATACGTTAGTAAAAAAAGAAAACGTACACATTTAGAATAAAAGACAGTGCTATGTAAAAATGGCTAGTTGATTACATATGCATTATATATACAATATGTATATTATATCTAAAATATATAATTATACCTGTTTCTGTGGAGAATCTTGACTAATACACTGGCCTTTAAATAAAATATTATAGTATCAATCATTATTGCATTCTCTCACATTCATAGGTAATATTCCTCATAAGAGATTATGTAGTCTTTATTACTATTTCAGTAATAGGGAGTTTACTACCTAATAGGGTCTGGATTTCATTTTACAATAGCTCTCATTATTGGAAATTGTTCCAGAAAATCATGTCCATTTTGAGATTAACATTATTTTATAACCGTAAATCCATAAACCAGAAATTCTAATTCTACTATTAGCAACTCCATGTAGCCAATACTTCATAGCCTATATGCTCCTTTTAGTGATTTTTAATAGCTTGGGCTTTGAGGTCTATTGAAATTGATTGTGAATTTTAACTCTGAAACATACTATTGTAGTTCTGGGGGAAATTACTAAAAATTAAAGCCCAGTTTTTTAATATATTTTAAATGCAAATAACACCACTTATAGGATAGGATGTTTTCTTTTTGAGGTTTACTTAAGGAAATTAATATAAATTGCATGGCAGATAATAAGTGCTCACCTAAAAGGATATTGCTGATATCATTATTGTTGCCAGTGGAAACAGAAGAGATAAAATTATTACCCAAAGTCACCAGAAACATATTTCAGTTTTTATCATTCAGTCAAAATATTTTAGGCACCTACTATATTGAAAGCATAATGAAGATAAAGATAGAAGTGTATTCCGCTCTTATGAATCTTTTACAGTAGCAGAGATAAAAAATGGTGTTTTCTGTACCCATATGGATCCTCAAATGTAGGTCCTGGTTAGTGGGTTTGTTAAATCTCAGTTTTTGGACCACATCTGAATACTTCCAAAATAATAATATGCATCTCTATTACCAATTACAGAGATACATCTGCCCCTTTCATCATTCATGATACAAAATCACTGACACCAGTACTGCCTTTGCCTGTGGACTGTTAACAAGATTCCTCCACTGATTTCCTAGTGATTATATATACCTCTGTTTATATTTTGAAGGTGGGCTTTTCCCATGTACATAATAGGTCCATATCACCTATCATGGATAGGTTTCAAAATTGTGAATGTTTTTAGAGATATAAATAAAAAATAATTTAAAAATAATAAAATTGAAAGGAGTGCATAAGAAAACTGATGATGAAAGACAATCTGAATTACATACCTTAACCCAGGCATGTCTGATGTTTAGTCTAGACATCATGATTGAAGATGATTATGTCAGGGCCTAACAAGATGAACATGTGTCCTTCTTTGCTTTAGTGGGGTTTGGGGAAATCATATTCTAGTCAACCCCCTTACATCTGATTGCCCCAACATCTGTAGAAAGAAATCCTAGAGAGGATAAATTTGAATCCCGAAACCTGGTAAAGGTGGATATCTAATTCCATTACCAAACTGTCTAAATCAGAATTTTAAATCCACCTTAATCCTTTCAGGTTATAGTCTTGGACTGTACATGGACTCAATTTATCACAAGCAATATTTGAGAGATTCAACACAAATTTAGGAATCTATCAAATTCACCAAATATACCATCTTAAAAAGTTTACTTTTTGGCTTATAGACTCAAATTGTATTTGACTGATTATTTTCTGTATTCAGAGTGAGCCAGTATCCCTTTTACTGTACACAACAGATTCAACAGGTATGTAGATTGTAACCTTTTTTTAATTTTCTAATCATCTGGAAACTACACCAAATCACTTCCTTCTTCCTGATTTAACTCTTTGGATCCAACATATGTTCTGTAACAGTTCTGAATGGTGATAGGAGCAATTGGCAATGTGAGATGGCTGCAGAGCAAGAGAGCACCTGGGAAGAGAAAGGCTGACTTTTTTGAAGGCTGCACCTCCTGTTACAGAAAGAAAGGAAAGGAAAAGAATAGTGTTTCCTTTGAGCAATAAACTGCCAGGTGACATTTTCAGGCTGAGGCCATTCAGAGCAGCAGATGCCTGGGGTGATGAATTTCAGGACAAAGCAATGGAACAGAACTAAGAGACAGAGCATGTTATCAAAAAGAGGAGAATAGAAGCTTTCCTGAAAGAGCTGGAACTGAGAAACTTGTTGCTCCTCATAAGTGACAGGAATGTTGCAATGACAGAGCTGAGGGAACGGAACTTGTGACCAGCACACAATCCACACCTTTGTGCACTTTGCTTGATCATCTTGGATTGAGGTACAAAGCATGAAGAAGGAGACACCACTTTTACAATTGCTACTCCTTCTGTTTTGTTTTTATGATCTACTAGAGGCCCGATATATGAAATTTGTGCACGGGGGTGTGTGTCCCTCAGCCCAGCCTGAACCCTCTACCATCTGGGACCCCTCCAGAACTGCTGGCTCCCAACTGCTCACCTGCCTGCCTTCCTAATTGCTCCTAACCACTTCTGCCTGCCAGCCTCATCACCCCCTAACCACTCCCCTGCCAGCCTGATCAACACCTAACTGCTCCCTGGCCGGCCCAATTGCCCCTAACTGCCTTCCTCTGCAGACCTGATTGATGCCTAACTGCTCCCCTGTCAATCTGATTGCCCCTAACAGCCCTCCCCTGCAGGCCTGGTCACCCCTAACTGCCCTCCCCTGCAGGTCTGCCCCCCCCAACTGCTCTCCCTTGCAGGCCTGGGTCCCCCCACAACTGCCCTTCCCTGCAGGCCTGGTCACCCCCAACTTCCCTCCTCTGCCGGCCTGGTCACCCCTAACAGCCCTCCCCTGCCGGCCTGGTCACCCCTAACTGCCCTCCCCTGCAGGCCTGGCCCCCCCAACTGCCCTTCCTTGCAGGCCTGGTCCCTCCCAACTGCCCTCCCCTGCTGGCCATCTTGTGGCAGCCATCTTGTGTCCACATGGGGGCAGTCACCTTTGACCACATGGGGGAAGCCATCTTGTGTGTTGGAGTGATGGTCAATTTGCATATTACTCTTTTATTAGATAGGATTGGAGTTTAAACATTCTGCAATTACTATTACTAATGACCCTTTTAGCAAACATTTTTGTGGTTTAAAAGAACCTCCTTTAAGTTGGAGCAGGCAACACAGATGAACAAAATTAGCCATGCATTGATAATTGTTGAAGCCAGATGATAAGGACATTAGGTTTGTTATATTATTCTGTCTCTTAAACCTTATACAACATTTGAAACATCCCATTACTCTCCTCCTGTCACTAAAAATTTCTTGAAAGAGACAAAATTTCTCCAATGGTTCACCACACCACACCTACATTCCTTATTTAACCCACCCTGTCTGGCTTCGTTTCCCATAGTGTCAGTTTTATCAACATCAGAGTAATCTCCACATTGCCAAACACAACAGACACTTTTCTGTATGTACCTTATTATTCCTCTCCCTACATTTCAATTCATTAGATATGTGTTCTAATTATTAAAACAAACTCCTCTCTGAGCTTTATTCTTCTAGGTCTTCATCTCTCAGTCTAGCAACCCTTCCTAAGTCTCACTGCTCTCTTGTTTTCCAAATTCTCATTGACCATGGGCAACCTTGTGTCTCTCTAGTTGTCTCCATATACAGGCTTATACTCATGACAAGTCTTATTTCGTATTCTGGCCTCTTCCTTAAGAATGAGCCTCATATATTGAATCATTCATTGACATTTCAATTTCTATGTCTAATATGCCTTACAACTTAAAATGATCAAAACTGAAATTTTAAATTTTTTATGTTATATATTTTTCTCCCAGTCTGCCTCACCTCAGTTGACAACATGCCTGTTCTCCAAGTTGAGAAAGCCAGGAAGCTAAAACCCATTGCCCATCTCCCATCTCTCCAAGTCTTACGATGTTACCTATATAATATGGCTTTCACCTACTTTCTTCATTTCCCCGCAATCACCCTTATTAAAGTCAAATTCATCTCCCACTTCATCTGCTACAGTGGTTTCTTAAATGGTCTCCCTGCTTCTTCTGGTTCAGGTTCCCTGCAATTTGTTCGCTAAATAGCACTACAAACTTCTACAATTAGCAGCAAGTCATGCCACTTCTGTGCTCAAAAATTTCCCCTGGTTTCCTTTTGCATTTTGAAAAGAAAATCTTATCTCCTCACCATTGCTTCAATCAATCCTTAGTTGATCTGAACTCTCAGCTATTTTCCAACCTAACCTTAAGCCACTCTCCCCCTTGTATCAGCTCGTTCCAGGCTTTCTGTTTTAGAACACACCAGCTTCTTTCCTGCCTTCAAGCGTTTCCAAATGCTGTGCTCGCCGCAGCACTGCTACACACAGCAGCCTCCCTCTCTTCAACTTCAAGGTTCTGTTTAGAAGATAACTTTTCAAAGATGCCTTATTGCGTAAGCTTTCTCTATGGGAGCAGCCTGCACCATTCTCTTCCCCCTCTCCTTCCCCCACAGGCAAGCATCTCCTAAACTCTAAGGGTCCCCACAAGACTTGCAACCAGGGGAGCAATGGGCAGCAGCATCTAGTCGCAGGCTAATCCCCTGAACCTGTCCCTAAGGCCCCCTTTACGCTGACTTTCCGTGAATTAAGGCAGCCCAGCCTTGACTCTCCTGTTGCTTCTTTTATGCTAAGCCCTTCCTTGTTTAACTATACCCAGCTTTAATAAATGTACCCTCATAGTAAAAAAAAAAAAAAAAAAAAAAAAAGAAAAAAAAATGCCTTATCATTGTATCAGTCTTTAGTAAATGTGTTTTTGTCGCTCTCTTTACCTGACTCTTGCAACAAGACTGTGAATCCCTTAAAGGTAGCAGCTGTATATTTTCCTCTTACAACTGTATACTCAGTGTTTAGCAAACTGTATAGCATATGAGTATTCAATAGATGATATTAGAAGAAAATATATTTAAAATAAATATTCAAAATATAACCATTATGTGATGAGTTAGGGATGTTTTACTTAAGCAATCTATTTTTGTAAAACATGTAAGCCAGGTGGAACACTTGAAACCCTGGATGTACTTGTACTATGATGAAATTAAGAGTTTCTCTGATTTTTTTAAACATATGAGAGATATCTGAGAAAAACCCTAGCAATAAAACTTATTGATCACTCATGACAGCTCAATCTAGTGGAAATAGTTAGGAGATGACTAAGAAGAGTTGTTGATTTTTCTCATGTGTTGCCTGCTGATCACCTTTCAGTCAGCTATTGTATATCTTTACTTGTGTCTGAAAATTTAAAAAGTGCCAACTAAGACTTTATTTGAAAGATAAACATTTTTCATACCTACTCCATTTTAATAAATCAATTTCTAGGTTAATTGTATACTGTAGGTTTATCTATTAAATGAATAGCATTGTTTATACAACTCTCCCCTAAATCAATTAAATGCCTCCCCCAAAACCACCAGGCCTCTACTGTTCAAACACAGGGTAGGGAAGCCTTTATCATTACAGATTCATGTTCAAAATCCATAATTATCCCTTGTCAAGTCACAAAAGAAAAAATGGTATATATTTCCATGAAATACCCGGTTGTAATCAACTCTACAGAGAGTCTTGCTCAGAGAGTTCTCTCCTTCTCTTCAGCTGGTTCTTTTGTCCTGTAATTGAATTGAATTTGCTCCTCGCCCCATTCCTTCTAGACAGCTTCTCATTTGAGGGCTCTGAAGATGTATTACACTAATATATCGTCAGAATGACAATGCTATGATGATGCATGGGTATAATACATCTTCAGAGCTTCCACACTGTCCAGAAACAATGCAGCTGGCACTTGATTAAATTTAAACCTAATGCAGAAGGAAACACTAAAAAAATGAAAAAAACAAAAAACACCACTGGCTAACAAGGAAGGCAAAAAAAAAAAAACAAAAAAAAAACCCACACTAAATGAAAAAGTTATTTCAATGAACTTCATAATCCTATATACTTTGAAGACAAGTTTTCAAGACTTTAGCATGGCTTATTATCAATTTGTCAAGTTATGCAAGACTATTCTTTGTATTAATGTATGAAGATGACAAAGAAACATGGCCTGAGTTAGACAAAAATACACAATAAATCTAGTTATTTAAGTCACAATTTCTCTGGCAAAGCGTACATAAAAAATTTTATGCAATAAGAGTTTCATTTTGCCTCTTTTGTCAGTCTGGCAAAATTAGTCTCAACATTTCAGGAGTTATTTTCATTATGCATTATACTAGGAGACATTTCATGAATGTTGAACTTCTTCCCTTAGGACAAAATTCCCTTTGTAACATTTTCATAAGGGGTGAAAGTACTGTCTTCTGAAAGAAAATATTTCATAAATTTTAGGAAACTTTAACAGGCTGAAATTGGGTGGCATAGCACTAGGATTAAATAACTTATTGATAATAATAGTAATAATAATAATAATAAACAGAAAAATATAGCACTATTATTCATGTTCTCCTGGTCACAGTATCCTATATATTCTTTATCTTGCCCTTTTTTGGGCTAGTAATCATACCGAACTCTTGAGAGACTTGGGCCTTTATTATGAGAGCAACCCCTCAGTAGTATATAGCTGTTTAAAAGACTTTTCTTTTGTTCTTTATTTTTATATATTTGTATACCAAAAAGTAAAGCAAAAGAAAAACCCAAAGGTATCCCTCTAATGCACTGTGTTTCTTGTCCTCTCCTGTCATCAATAGCCTTTTATGAGAACCCAAATAAATAAAACTTTTGTTTCTAGAAGTTATTCTGGTAGTTGCTCAGTAAACAATTCTCTTCTACTTTCTATGTAGAAACAACTACAAAATAACATCTCACTAGTTTAGGACTGCAATCATTACATTGCATTTATCTGATTTTAATCAAATAAGAACACAGTGTTTATTGCTGCCATCTTTTATTATATGTCCTCAAGAAATTTTTACATAAGGATAAACTGTGAAATAAATTTTGATAATAGCTTAGAATTTGGCACTCTTAATTTGTGTTTGCTTTAAATACTTACATGTACTATCGCCTTTATATAATAGCCCTATGATATGATTATTTATTATTATTATCACCTCCATTTTGCAGATGAAGAAACTGAGGCACAGAGAGCTTAAGAAATTTGCCCAGGTTGACATACACAGTGAGTGGCAGAGCAAGGATTTGAAACCAAGTAAGTCCAAGTGCTAAGCATGCCCTTTTAAGCACTTATGCTGTATTGCCTTGTTTAATAAGAGTTGGATAATTATAAAAATGTTATTAGCTTCTTCTACAACCTCTTTGGGGAATAATAGATTCACAATTATTATAAATGAAAATAATTAATGGTAATATTAATTTTTAAAACATTAATCAGTTAATATAAGTTTATTGATCATGTAAAGAATTTATAGTATTCCAAAACATTGTCATTTAACAGTTATTTATTGAGAATCTATGATGTAGCTACATTCGCCTGGTAGCCTGTTAAAAATAGATGTTAAAATGAGAGCAATCAAATAATGAGATAAATAGAGTTTATCATAGTTTTATTGATCTATAATCCAATATTATTAAAATCATTCTAACTTTCCACTAGTGAGAATTTTTCCTAATTATGGTCAAATTAATCAAGGAAAATATAATTTAAAACAAGTTGGAGTATAATTAAAATGCAATAATAATATATCCATTTTGAATGAAAAAATGGATACAGTGCTTCTTTACATTGGAGGTCATAACTCCTCTATAAATAATTATTGCAAGACAAACATATGCTAATGTCTATCAGTGTCAAGGACATTTTGAGTCTTGATTTTAAAAAAATTATTATTAACATATTTTATTATTATTATTTATGTATATTTTCACAATTATCCTGTAACAGCTCTAAAATTCCAGCAGGCCTGGTTTGCATACAAATGTAGCCTTGATGGACATGATTGTACATTTATGGGGAAGTAAAATCAAGCTGTACCTTCATTGGTTGCCCTGGCTTCCAATGAACATAATGCTCTTTTCCTCGTGAATGTGATACATGAAGTTATAATTTTTCACATGTAACCTAGTGAAAATATGTTAACCTAAGCTATATTAGAACAATGCCTAGAACACACTAAATGCTAATGAATAATACTGAAGTATTATTTGAGTTCATTTTATACATTCACAGTACCTACTGGTACTCTTTCTGAATCATTTTGGGAATTATCTCAATATTGTGAGTGGAATTTTTACCCAGGTTGTCCTACCTCAGCATGAATTAGCATGAAATCTACAACCAAAGTAAAGCTGCACTTTCTTTTTTTAAAATATATTTTATTAATTTTTTTACAGAGAGGAAGGGAGAGGGATAGAGAGTTAGAAACATCGATGAGAGAGAAACATCGATCAGCTGCGTCCTGCACACCTCCTACTGGGGATGTGCCCACAACCAAGGTACATGGCCTTGACTGGAATTGAACCTGGGACCCTTCAGTCCGCAGACCGATGCTCTATCCATTGAGCCAAACCAGTTAGGGCTGCATTTTCTAACTTTCATTTGTCTCTTTCTAAAGCCCTCTCTACTTTTATTTAGTTAGTGGTGGGCTCTCTGTATTTAGAACCTTTAAACAAGCCCCTAATTTGTTTAGACATAACCATTTTTGTAAAACCTTTCCTTTATACATGTAACATGCCACTGACATCACTTAGAAAAAAAGACTACCAAAACCTAATTCCTAATATTAACACCCGGATGCCAATCTTTAACCCCAAATTTGTCCATTAAAGGGAGACAAAATCCAGATCTATTATGAAATGCTTTGATATGCATGATGGATTCCTGTTTTCTGTTTCATTATGGGTAAAGCACTTTCCTCTTAGAACAGTGGATTATTTTTTATAATAATACATCATATCATCAGATCCATTGTTTAACCTTAGATGTGTCTTAAAACACTGAATATTTTCTTGCTATGTACAGTCATATAGTAGGCATTATCATCAGGTCCATTTTTTTTAGCCTTGGATGTGTCTTAAAAACACTGAATATTTTCTTGCTTTCTATAGTCATATAGCAGGCATTAACAGTTCTGAATACAGAGAGCCCACCACTAACTAAATAAAAACAGAGGGGTCTTTAGAAACAGACAAATGAAGGTTAAAAAATTACTATAAAGACAAACTCAGAACAAATAGGCAATTGTAACTGCATATATAAATTATTGGTATGCAATCAAGTTTAACTTGCCATCGTTATGTAGATTCATTCATTATATAATTATCCATTAGTAAAGTCATTATGGAAGTTCCCCAAAGCTCTACATAGAGTGCGGTTCTACATTGGAAATGGAAGCCTAACTTGTAATCGGAAGATCTGGTATTGTTGAAATGGTATGAGCATAAATTGCTGATTTTACAGAATTTTTTCTTCCTAACATTAAATAACAAAGTGTAGTGTCAGGATTGCAAACCTGAGAAAATGCTCAAAGAATTAAGTGTTAGGGCGATAGGCTGCCAGCTTGCAAGGAGCACACACACAGCCTCTTCATCATAACACTCTTCGTGTTGGCCCAGCACTCAAGTATTTCAAAGAAGACTTCCTTTCACAAAAGGGAATGATAGTAGAATCAAGAGCAATAATAAAAAGTAGTACTTTCCAGATTATACCTGTGATGATTTAAACTATTATCAGAATTGTTAACAGCAGATTTCAGTAGTGTACATGATTTTTAGATAATAGCTTTCATTTTTACAGTCTTTTATGTGTTTTTTTTCTGATAATTAGTAATTAACATTTTCTTAAGATTGTATTTGATTCTCTTTAAAGGTTACAGAAGCTTCAAGGTGCTAACATTAAACTTGTATGTCTTGCAGCTGTGAAACAAAATGTAAAGCACCTCTTTTAAAATATTTAATGCAGGGCTCAGCAAACTTATCCTTAAAGGACCAGATAGTAAATAGTTTAAGTTGTATGGGCCATAGGGTTTCTACTGTCATTACTCAACTCTATTATTATAATATGACAGTAGCCACAGACAATATGCAAAGGAAGGAGTGTGACTGTGTGCCAACAACAGCAACTAAAACTCCATTTATGAAAATAGACTGTAGGCCAGTTTGGTCCACAGACTGCAGGCTCCTGACCCATAGTCTAATGAATATTTGGCCTTGTTTATTCTGAAACAACTCTCATTTAGTAATCTCAAAGTCCTTAAAATCTCTTCATTTTGAATAATTTATTGTATTCCTGATTGAAAATTTATGTTATTTATCTTATAGAGGAGACAAATCCATAGCAATACTTATAGAAAGCATACTTATAGAAAGCATATGAAATATTGCTTTTTATCTTTCAGTTTCTATACTTTAATCCACATGATTTCCAAATAATGTCTTTGGCCATTTTATGGCTACTTCAATGTTAAATGATGACTGATAGTATTCTATCCCAAGCAAAAATATACCTCAGGAATGAAAGCAAAACAAGACATGCACAGATGAAGTCTGCTAAGAGAATTTGTCTCCAGAGCCCAGTTTGTGCCTGGCCCTATGCTAAATCATGGGATACAATAGTAAACAGACACTATTTCCTAACATAAAGAGTCCCCTGTCCCATAAGCCTTAGACAACAAAGCCACCAACTACAATTCTGAAAAATAGTTCCGCTCAAGTGGTGCAACTAAGGAACAAAAAGCACCCCACTTTTCCTGGGATGCTTAAGAATGTTTTCATTATGGATTGGATACAGGGATAAAGAATATTCCTCACAGCAAAAACAATGTGTGTAAAAAGAGAAATCAAATTTCTATGTAGACTAACTGAATGCATAGTTTTGCCCCACATCTAGTTCTTCACTGCCCATATGCTTTTAAGCCTCCACCACTGGGTTTCTGGCCCATTGTCACTAAATTGTCACATGATCACCAAACAACCTAATGCAAAGGTAAAACTCTTTGGCTCTTATCTGACCTGATTGACATTGCTCACTGCACACTGCTCAGGAAGTGTTTTCTTCTTTTAATCTCTCAAAATCATGGCTTTCTGTTGCATTCTTACATCTCTGACCCTTTGTTTGTATTCTCCTTTATTAATATTTTTTTTATTAAACAAAAGTGCTCAGTGTCAAAAGACTGCACTCAGAAAATAGTTTAAATATGGGCATTGGGAGTCAAAAGGAAAAAAAAAGAGATTAAAGAAGATATTAATGAAATAAGAATCTAAAAGAATGGAAGGTATGTAATCCAGAACGTAACAGGAGAAAGGTTCCTTAACTTAATTGAGTTAGGTAATAGTCTTAACGCCTATGGATAATTAGGGTGAGAATATCCTGCCAAAAGGCATGAGACATATAGAAATTAGGCAACAAAGAGTTTGATACATACAGCCATTGTTTCTCTCATATTTTAGCTTCAGAACCAAAATAATATCTTTGTCAGATAATAAATAGCAGCAGGATAGAGTAAGAACATATCTGGAGATTTCAGATATGAAAGAATAGGAATACACTAGGTAACAGTGATTAAGATAAACAGCAATGAATAATAAGTGAAAATTTGACAGAGGCTTTGGAAACGTCTCAGGTTTCTTATCTGTAAACCATCATTTTAAAATTTATCTCTTAACTTTTCTTATTTTTTTCTGACTGAATCTAGATTTATTGATAAAATCACATATGGTTAAAATGTTTATTTTGTCATTGTATTCAAAATCAGGTGGCTTATGTAAACCTGTCAATGTTCTCCAGGAGTTTGAAATTATTTTTGGCTTCATAACACACTCATTCGAGAACAGTTATATGAATTGCATTTAAGAGCTGTAAATAGCCCCCTCAATTTCAAAAACAGGCTTGGAAGAGTCTATCTGGTCAACATTAAACACATTTGATTAGCCCATTAATAGTTAATATTATAGAATATCAGGTCTAAGTCATGAACTCTTTTCAATATCTTATGCTATTCTATTTAATCCCCATAACCCTTCTGTGAATTATTATCATCACTTATACTTAAAATTAAAGAGGTTAACAATTTTGTCTAAGATTTTACACTTGGTAAAGAAGACCTGTGTCTTAAATTAAATTCTGATTGTCATCAAAGTTCATTATCTTTATCACTGCTATTTGGTACTACCTGGTCCATAAGAAATTACTGATAAGAATAAGAACAAATCATACATTTTATGTTAGGGATTTGGGGAAAACCTTGAAAATTTTCTGAGTAGGTAAGAAACTAGTCAAAGATTACTCAAAACAACTGGATCTCTTATACACAAAGATGTATGAATCTATCTAAATCTCCAGCAATAGAAAAATTTCCTACTTATATTTTCCTTAATATAAATATTTTTACTATTAATTCCATAAGCATTTTTGTATACACACAGCATTGCTGGCCCTGTTCCATGCTTATTGTTAGATAAAAACAAATAAAATATAGTCTACTCTTTGCACTGAGGTTATGTAAGGTCTTGTGGTTATATAATAAGGCCTCTGAGTCTCTGATAATTTTGCTGTCAGACTAACAGTTAGCTATCTTAAACCAATATGTAATGATACTAACCCCAAGTGTATGATTTCTAATCATTTGCAGTAAGTGAAGTGCTTGATTCCACAGCTGGGGCAAGAAAGACACAAGATGAGTCTGGCATATTTTATCATGAAGGAAAATATGAAAATGCTAAAAAAAAAATGATGGGACATATCACAACGACACAAGAATCAGAATGAAGTCACCCCCACTGGCCAAATAAAGGACAATTTGAGCATCAAAATAATTAGAACAGTAATGAACTATAATAATTTTTAAAAGTTAGGAATCCATAAGTCTATGTCATAATATGTAGATAAATAAACAAATAAATAAATAACAGGGGAAAATGAGGTCCTTGTGGACAGCAGAATGCCAAGTGCTAATTGATGAAAGTAAGAGGAGTACTTCAGCTTGAAAAAATCCTCTTTGATGATTATTAAAGATTGGTTCACAAAAGAGTCACTGGTAATGCTAAATCTAAGTGTAAGGTGGACAAGTAGCAGATATTTGTATGTTAAGATCTTAAAATCTTCCCCTACTGCTTATTGGTAACATAGGGAAAGAAAAAATAGATGCACAGTACAGAAATCAGACAACATCTTGTTGGGTAATAGAAATTAATATAAAAAATAAGGAACAGATGGATATCCTGTGCCTCTGGATATCATTCCTTGAGAAGGTTACAACTTCATTTATTTATTTCCAGATGGGCATAACTATAATGCAATCAAGAAGAAATGAGCCAAACCCAAAACGAGAAATATTCTGTTTTAAATAAAGGGTTACATGCATTGTGGAAAAACATCAATGTTCAGTAATGACAAAGAAAGATAAAGAATTAGCCCCCAGACTAAGGAAGGCTAAAGTGATATGACAACTACATACAAAACTTGGATTCCGTACTAGAGAAAAAAAGAATTCCATGAAGGACACTATTCGATCACTTGCCAGAATTGGAAGATGGATAGTAGTGGAATAAAAGTATAATGACAATGTTAGATGTATGAATATCTGCGGTTATGTAATAAATGTCCTAATTCTTCAGAAATGTACATTGACATAACTGGGGAGAAGAGAGCATGATGAATACAGGTTGCTTTCAAACAATTCAATGAAAAGATATAATACATATATTTTTCTACATTTTCTACATATTCTACATAGCAAATGATGAAGCAAATGGGAAAAATGATCATGAATTAAATTTTGATTAGCGCTTCAGAGTCCACAGATACAGAGGGCCCACTGTATGCACTGATGTAGGCCACTTTATATAGAGGACTTAAGCATCTTCAAATTTTGGTGTCTGGGGTGGTGGTGGTCCTAGAACCAATGCTTCTTATATATCCAAGGAACAAATTAAGTTTTGAGGAAGTAAAAATTATCAGGAATGAAAATATAATACATGTATTTTTCTACATATTCTACACATAGCAAATGATTAAGCAAATGGGAAAAATGATCATGAATGAAACTGAATAAAGGATATAGTATGTTCTTTAAAAGATACTGTGATAATTTTTAAATATAAATTTGAAATTAATTTCTGACTATACACTAGAAAAAATAGAAAGAAATCACTAGTATACGTAAACTCTAAGGAAACTCATATATCCAGACACTTCTCAGGAGAGATGAGTTTTAGGAAAATACACTGAGTTGTTGTGACTAAGAAGTGAAATAGTAACTCCAACAGCCTCAGGTGATTAATATCTTCGATGTGGTAGAAGGCACACCCTAAGTTTTCTGTAGATTAGGGAGAAGCTAGTCATCTCTTCCAATGTTGACAAGGAAGACAGTTGACTCTGTAACAGCAAGGGTTTGAACTGCATGGTTCCACTTATATGTGGGTTGTTATGTTTTTTTTCAATAAGTTACCTGTGCTAATTTTGATGAGTGCATCAGAGTCCACAGATACAGAGGGCCCACTATATGCATTGATCTAGGTCATTTTATAGAGGGTCTGAAAATTTTGGTGCTGTGTGTGTGTGTAGGGGGGGGGGTGTCCTAGAATCAATACCCTTAAATAACCAAAGGACAAGTTAAGTTTTGAGGGAATAAACATTTATAAGTGGATTTTGGGATGCATAGTGTCAGCACCTCTAACCTCTGCATTGTTCAAGGGTCAACTGTGTATCTGTTTTTAACACTAGACTTTGCTCATATAGTGACTGCTGTTTTGAGCCACATTTCTTTCATGATATAGCAAAATAAAAAAAGGAGAATATACAAAATATTGATATTTCTTAGGTAAAACATTAACATATCTGAATTTTACAATTTAGCATTCATATATAAATATATAAATGGACAAAAGCTAATAGAATTATCAGGCATGTTACTTAAAGCAGGAACTCCACAGTGCTGCACATTTAAATATAGATAGTTAACAAATTATAATTTTAAAATATTGGAAGCCATGTCTAGCTATTCATTGGATAATAGTTAATATTTATGCTAATTTTTCTAATTTGCTCTGTATGGCAGGATCAGGAAAACAAATATATGTACAGTTTAACTTATAAACCCAATCTGTCTTCTTTCAGCTTCATGATGTTATCCATTATCATTATTCTAATAACTTCACTAACCAACATTCATGCTATTTAATTAAACTAAAATGCACCCAAGCACTTTAAAATGAAGACTATGCATAATAACAAGCACTGCAAAGCAGGAGAGTTAAAATCAACATATTAATCTTAAATTGTATAAAGGTGGAGATTATGTGCCTTGTTCTTACAAAAAAATATATTACCATATCAGATTTAAATCCCTGGAAAGATGATTAAGAATCAGTCATACATTTGCATATCACCTTATACTTTATAAAGCACATTTAGGCCTCGTGTCTATTTGCAGTCTCACAATAGCCAGGGATTATTATCATTTGATTTTGAAAAGTAGGAAACTAGCTGAGAATAACCGAGGCTAAGCGATTTGAGCTAGCAGTGGCTGCACTGATGACTAGGGAATTGGAGATAGGAACATATGTATCCCAACTGTTAGCCCTGAGTTTGTCTCACACTCCACAGAGAGCCCTGTCACTAATACAGTGCTCACATGCCAGTTTTTATGATCCTGTAGCCACGCTAGAGAGTGAAGTGTTGGCAGTCAAGAGTACACTCATGCTTCAGAAACATTATAGAGGCCATAATGCATATCATATAAGTGTATACTGCTGTTATATTGATTTTCTTCTCACATTAATAGTAATACTAAGCAAATGATATGAGTAAGTCTCATCAGACCTACTGCATAAACGAGGAAACCGAAAGACACTTAAGGATAAGTGATATTAAAGAAAGCATTAGCAGATCAAATAGATGTTCCAGCTGTCCTCTTCCTATGCCTCTATAAAATGTGTCTTTCTGATTTCTTTAAAAGCATTTTCATCACAATAGCCTTGTTGAAACTATTTCCACTAAAAACATAGAACAAATAAAAATCAATTTTCATTATCTGAAATCTTGTGGCATCCTGTTCATTAAAAGCACTGTCTTCACTTCCATGGTAAATTTAAAGCTATATAGTTCAAATGTTAAAATGGGACACAAGTTGATGATTCTGGTAGAGTCACTGTTGTGAAAACAGAAGCGTTTTGATGATTATCCTCAGCTTCCTAGGTTGAACTTCCCCTCTTCATGCCACGCCCCTTAGTTCCACAGAGGTACATGGTCTTGTACAAGTGGCTTAAACTCTTGGGTTTTAAGATCCCTTCATCACTGAAAATGTCATTCTAACTACCAGATCCTTGATTCTGAACTGCATTTTCAAATTAGACCCAGCAACCTCATAATTTGTATAATGTGATTTTCCCCCTGATTACCTTAGCAGCTCATGATGGCCTATTAACATGTGCATGCGGACAGAATAAAAAGCCTTACACATGTTGACGAAAATATTTCACTTGGAATATTTCCATTTGGGCCTTTTGTCTATTGATGTGCAATTCTCCAGGATACTGAAACGAAAATAACCTTGACTAAGAATCATGAGACACGGATTCTATTCCAGGCTCTGACAGAAAATGTGCATTTAACATTTGTGAGCGACAGCATATTTAGGTATAAAGAATAAGCATAAAAATATGCATCCTGCCTACCTCATGAATAAGATGTAAGAGAATAAATTGACTCAAGTTTGGAACAAGTGAGGTTAAAGGAGAATAGTGAACAGCATAAACAACACTGGCATAGTTCTGCTTTACCTGACGGGGAGATGTGCCGCCAAGAAATGGTAGGCTCTGGTTTCCCAGTGGCCAAACAAATTAGGGTGACATTGGTTCCTTCATTGATGGTCATATCACTTGAGATGTCATATATCTTCGGAGGAACTGAAATGGTAAAACATGCAGTGGTCAGAAAAAAAATATATAAAATTCTGTTGAGCTATATATGATAACTCCATGATCTCATGTACTAACTAAAGCAGGGGTGGTGAAATGCGCTTATGGCCTATGATCATGATCAGTACCCCAAAGATAGATTCTCTAGCTCCTCAAGACTCTCCTAGAGTTTTCTTTGTTAGTTGGTTAGTTTTATTTGTTTCTAATTTTTAGATGTGGATTATATTTAATAACAAAAATGTTTAAGCATTGCTTAAATTAAAGTTTTATTGTGGATACTTTTTTTGTTGTTGTTAATCCTCACCCAAGAATATTCTTTTTCCATTGATTTTCAGAGAGAGTGGGAGGGAGGGGGAGAAACAGGGAGAGAGAGAGAAACATTGATGTGAGAGAAACACATCCACTAGTTGCCTCCCACATGTGTCCCAACCGGGGCTAGGGATCGAGTCTGCAATGGAGGCATGTGCCCTTAAGCAGAATTGAACCCATGATGCTTCAGTCCACAGGCCGACGCTCTAACCACTGAGCGAAAAATGGATAGGGCTATTGTGAATATTTTGCATTAAATAAACATCTAGAGGAAATGATGAGCAACATAACCTGATGAACAAAAACAGACCCAGAGACAGGGAAGCATTGATCAGGCTGTCAAACCTCAGGAGGAAGGTAGGGGAGGGTGGGGGTAAGGGGAAGAGATCAACCAAAGGACTTATGTGCATGCATATAAGCCTAACCAGTGTTCACAGACAACAGGGGGGTGGGGGCATGCTTAGGGAGGGGTTTGGGATGGGAATGGGGGGATGAGGACAAATATGTGATACCTTAATCAATAAAGAAATAAAACAAAAACAAACAAACAGGGGGGTAAGGGCATGAGTGAGGAGTGGGGGCCATGGGGCAATAAGGACACATATGTAATACCTTAATCAATAAAGAAGGATAAATAATAAATAAATAAATAAATAAATAAATAAATAAATAAACTGGAGTAATGCTAATCAATCTGTTCTATCCATGTATCGTCACCAAAACGATGGTTTTCTTATTGAAAAGAGTAACAAAAATGGAAATTTAGAAGAAATTTAAGCTAGAACAGTTGTGCCTACATCTTGATTCAAAAGCTGAGTAAGATAAAAACATGTGCAGGAAGGACTGGGAAGTAAGATTCTGGGGTCTCAAAGGCATTTTGGGCCTCACTTATCTATCTGCTAAATAGTAGGGCCGGAGATTTCCAGCATTTATGTTCTAAGGGACACTATTACTAGGGGTTCCACAAGAGTTTTCTTGTCAGTGATGGCTGGAAACCACTGGTTGAAATAGTTCTTCACTTGGGGATTTCTTAGAACCTGTTATGCCCACTGTACCTCTCAAGAGTAAAGGGGAAAATATTATGTTGTATTTTTTATTGTCCCTGATGTATTAGACCATGGGAGCTTTTATCCCAGAAGCATTTGATGAAAAGTTTACAGACCATGGAATACAAGGTGGGAAAGTTGGATAGAAAAATCCTTAAATTAACTTCCTGGGTTAAAATGTCCATTATTCTCTCAAATACCAAATGGTCTCATTTAAACCTCAAACAACATGGATATGAATCCTGGGTCCTCTACTGGTTAGTGAGTTATCTAGGGCAAGTTACTTAATGTATCTCAGACTCAGTGTCTTCATCTGAAACTTGGAGATAATAATACAAACCCCATGTAGCTGCTGGGAGCATTCTATAAGTCAATACATGTTAAAGGACTTAGAAAAGTACATGACATTATTAGCTATTATTATTAGATGCCTTAAAAGACATACCATATTGTATTTAATTTCAGTACTGCCCTTTTCCTATGCCTTAAACTGCTCTCAGAACTTCATCACTTTGTTAGGGTATGACTGGCTTATGATATACATTTTGGTTTACTATATAAAAATTACAGTATACTGAGAAACACATCCACTGGTTGCCTCCCAATGGCAATTAGATACCTTGATAATTATTAGAAAAATAGGTTTTACTGGAATATTTTAATTGTTAGAGTTTCTTCATGCAAGAGATATTTACACAGTTATTTTAAAAAAGTAACTAAAATCTATCTTAAGGATAATTAAATTACCTATCCTGTGAATATCATCTTTGATTTTTTAAATGAAATCATAACTCTGCTACAAGAAAAATCTAGGATAATGATTATGGATATAAAGCATTTGATTAAATGTAACTGTTGCTATGATTGAATAAAATGCTTATTCCTAAGTGATATACTATTGTAACTGTTTCTAAATGACATATTTTTAATGAGCATTAAAAACCTGTTATCATTAAGCTCTTCAGTGAGCTCTTCTCAGGCAAATAATAAAAAAAATAAAAACCATTCCAAATAGGTACTCTTTTTAGCTTAACTGAAACAGAACAAAAATATAGTCATTAAGATACCATAGAAAGAAAAATAGGAAAAAATGTGACTTATCTATTACTGGTGAACAGGAGAGTTAATAAAAATAAAGTTACAACATTAAATAGGAATATCATTAGCTATGTGGAAGTAGGTATAAGTTTGATACGGCAAACTCAGAAATAAATGTGTAGATATATGTGAATATACAAACATACATAAATGCACATACACACAAATGCAAATATACTAATGCGCACTATTAAGAAAATAAAAGTTACTTAGTACTTTCTCCTTTATATAGAATATAGTACACAGAGATCAGCCTAGGATGGTTAGTTTATTTATATATTTTAAACACATAACTGATTCAACTTTAGACAGAAGTTTTGTGAATATTTAAGAGAAGTGATGAAGTATCCTAAGACCATACATTCTATCCTCTCAATTACATTATTTTGTTAATTTCATCAGATTTTAAAATAGTTTAGTTTCACCTTATAAATTGGCTTATATCTTAAGCAGTAAACCTGAGTGGTAAACTGATATTAAGAACAATATTTGACCTCACAAAGAAACAACAGAGTTCTTTAGCCATAACTTATATTTGACATTTAACTATGGGAAATTGTGTGGTAAGGGAAGCGTACTGAATTCCAGGTGTGGCATGTCATCTCAGTGATTGCAATCACCTCTTGGGGCCTCATAATTCAGGCTATGCTACAGGGAAGGAACATATGGAAAGAGGAGTTTAGTCAGGGAAATCCCTTTGGCAAGGATCTTCTCCCCAGAATGCATCACCTGTTGACAGCAGATACTGTGTGTTAGGTGTGGGAGGTGGAGGCAATGAAATCTTTCACATGCACTGTGGTTTGTGGAGGCAAAAAACAGATGTTTCTTCACTGAATATTCAAAGCATTTGCCCATTCCATTTAAGAGTTGTACAGAATTTATGAAAGGTTAATTCTGGACACACAGGAAATGTAGAGATTTCAACGCATAATTCTTGCCCTCAAGGAACTTAAAATTAAGAGAAAGAGGCAGATAAGAATGTAACTACGATAAGATAAATATTTTCCACATTTTTCTTTACCATTTGACATGAGTAACACATATCTAATAGTTATGCCTTCTAATTGGGTTCAAATTGGCAGAGATTGGTTTTATATTGGTTTATTTTAATGTGAAACATGTAGAACAACTTATGCACAAAGCTATTTGGTCCGGTGCTATTTATAATGGAGAAACACTATTAATAACCTCATTGTGGGGCAACATAATTGTAGGCATTGTCAGCTCTATCTCCAGAATAAGGCATGGTGATGGAGAAGGGTTTGGGATGATTCCAGGTGCATCAGGCTAAGGGAAAATGGAAGAGAAAAGAGATGCTTCTACTTTGGGTGGCAGGGACTGGGAACAATGCTGTTATCTCAGGCATCTTAAGACCATCCGGTTCTGGTAACTCTTCCTGGGTTACAGAATGTGTGTAAATGATCCACATGCACACACAGGTGGGGAGAACTCTATTGAGCTTTCTGAACAACAAATCGGTGTGTCTTATGGTATGTCCATATGTTGGGCTCTACCACAGAAAAACAGAGTTAAAATAACTTACTATTTATTCTAGATGCATGTTCCTTTTCTATATACTGTATTCTAGACTTTCTCAAATGCTTTATTTAATAGATTTTTATTGATTTCAGAGAGGAAGTGAGAGGGAGAAAGAGATAGAAACATCATTGATGAGAGAGAATCATTGGTTGGCTGCCTCCTGCATGCCCCACACTAGGGATCAAGCCCGCAAACTGGGCATGTGCCCTGACAGGGAATCAAACCTTGATCTCCTGGTTCACAGGTTGATGGTCAGCCACTGAGCTACACCTGCTGAGCTCAAACACTTTATTTAGAAATTTAATTTAAATGAAGTGTTTACAAAGGAGCAAATGTGTTAACTCAATTCAATTATTTTAAGTAACTATGAATATTTATCAGCATTTTTGGACTTCTGTGTATATTATTAAAGTATTTATGACCAGAGCAGAGTAATAAAGAAATATGTTATTCATCTAAATGTAAACTTGTTTAATTTACAGAAAATAATTATTATCCTATCTAATAAAAAAAAAACAATATGCAAATTAACCATCACTCCACTGCACCCACCAGCCATGCCCACAAGCCAATCAGGAGCGGATATGCAAATAAATCCAACCAAGATGGCTACGGCCACAGAGAGCAGGAGGGAGGCTTGGGTTTCCCCGGCAATGGAGGAAGCCAAGCTTTCCACCTGCCCTTGCTGGCCTAAGCCTCCACTCAAGGCTACAAAGTTTCAATTATAGAAGATACATAAATCCCAACAGAAATGGCTGCTGCCATGGAGCAAGCAGAAGGCTTGGCTCCGCTCCAGGCTACAAAGTTTCAATTGTAGAAGATAATAAACCCCAGATACCAGGGCCTCCGCTTGGGTCGCCAGGGGGTGTGGCCGGCCTGCAAACCATCACAGGCCCCTCGCACAGGCCACCTCATGCCCCAAGGGAACCCCCACTCTCATCCGGGACACCCTTCAGGGCAAACCAGCTGGCCCCCACCCGTGCACCAGGCCTCTATCCTATCTAATAAAAGAGTAATATGCAGATTGACCATCACTCCAACACACAAGATGGCTGCCCCCATGTGGTCAAAGATCCTGCCCCCATGTGGACACAAGATGGCGATCAAGTCTGCAGGGGAGGGCAGTTAGGGGTGACCAAGCTGGCAGAGGAGGGAAGTTGGGGGCAACCAGGCCTGCAGGGAAAGGCAGTTGGGAGGGACCCAGGCCTGCACAGGAGATCAGTTGGGGGGGACCAGGCCTGCAGGGGAGGGCAGTTAGGGGTGACCAGGCCTGAAGGGGAGGGCAGTTGGGGGGGACCCAGGCCTGCAGGGGAGGGCAGTTAGGGGTGACCAGGCCTGTAGGGAAGGGCACTTAGGGGTGACCAGACCTGCAGGGGAGGGCAGTTTGGGAGCAAACAGGCTGGAAGGGGAGCAACTAGGCATCATTCAGGCTGGCAGGGGAATGGTTAGGGCAGCCATGGGCAAACTACAGCCCGCGGGCCGGATCTGGCCCGTTCGGCTGTTCTATCAGGCCCACAGAGCCGAAAGAGCAGAGGGTTCTCTTGCTCTCCCCTCCGCTCCTTTACTTTGAATTTATATTAGTTCACACAAACACTCCATCCATGCTTTTGTTCCGGCCCTCCGGTCCAGTTTAAGAACCCATTGTGGCCCTCAAGTCAAAAAGTTTGCCCACCCCTAATCTAGCCCAATGGGGGTGGGGGGGGGCTGGGTCTGGGTCTCACATGATTTTAAGGTGCATGTGGGTGGGCGGGGACTTTACTCTGGGTCCCCCTTTTAATGTGCATGAATTTCTGCACTGGGCCACTAGTCCTATCTAATAAAGAGGGAATATGCTAATTGACCATCACTCTGTCACAAAGATGGCTGCACCCACAGCTGAGGCCAAGTTCCCATGAGGAGCCTCAACAAGCAATCAGTAGGGACCTGAGGCTACACCGGGGGTCCTCAAACTTTTGAAACAGGGGGCCAGTTCACTGTCCCTCAGACCGCTGGAGGGCCGGACTATAGTTTAAAAAAAAAAAACTATGAACAAATTCCTATGCGCACTGCGGGCCTGGGACAAGTCGGCTGCTAAGCAGGAGAGGCAACGGCACCCGGCGGGCCGGATAAATGTCCTCGGCGGGCCGCGGGCCATAGTTTGAGGACACCTGGGCTACACCCTCCCCACCCCCAGGGGGATTGACAGGGGACCTCAAGGTGCAGTTCCTGTCCTGGTGCTGGGCTAGGGGACCTCAGGCTGCTCCCCCAGACCCAGTTCCAGGCCGGAGGACCTCAGGCTGCGCCCCCCACCAGGTGGGGCTTGACAGGGGACCTCAGGCCGCACCCCTGGCCTCAGCACCAGGCCAGGGGACCTGAGGTTATGCCCCCCTGCCTGGCTGGGCTTGACAGGGAACCTCAAGTTGTGCCCCCACCCAGCAGGGCTTGACAGGGGATCTCAGGCCGTGTCCCCCACCTGGCAGGGCTTGACAGAGGACCTCAAGGCACGCCCCACCCCGGTCTGGGCTGGGAGACCTCAGGCCATGTCCCCCATCCTGGCGCCAGGCCAGGGGACTTAAGCTACACCCCTGCTTGGCAGGGCTTGACAAGGGTGGGACTGGCCGGGTCTGGATCTAGCCCAATGGGGGGGGGGGACGGCCGGGTCTGGGTCTCATGCGATTTTGAGGTGCATGTGGGTGGATGGGGACTTGACTCTGAGTCCCGTGGTACGCCCCAGACTCTGACAGGAGGAAGGTTTTCATATGTATTTTACTAATTTTCTTTCATCTATGACACTTCTATTATAGAGAAAGGGCAAATAGCAATATTAAATTATTTCCCCTAATTAATCCCCTTTTAATGTGCACAAATTTCGTGCACTGGGTCACTAGTTCTATCTAATAAAGAGGGAATATGCTAATTGACCATCACTCTGTCACAAAGATGGCTGCACCCACAGCTGAGGCCAAGTTCCCATAAGGAGCCTTAACAAGCAATCAGCAGGGACCTGAGGCTATGCCCTCCCCCACCCCCATGGGGCTTGTCAGGGGACCTCAGGCCATGCCCCTGCCTGGTGGGGCTTGATGGGGGACCTCAAGGTGCACTTCCTGTCCTGGTGCTGGGCTAGGGGACCTCAGGCTGCTCCCCCTGCCCCAGTGCAAGGCCAGGGAACATCAGGACACACCCCCCACCAGGTTGGGCTTGACAGGGGACTTCAGGCCATGCCCCCCACCCTGGCACCAGGCTGGGGGACCTCAGACCACACCTCCCGCTCAGTGGGGCTTGACAGGGAACCTCGGGCCACACCCCCTGCCCCAGCACCGGGCCATGGGACCTGAGGCTCTGCCCCCCACCCAGCGGGGCTTGACAGGGGACCTCAAGGTGCACCCCCAGTGCTGGGTCAGGGAAACTCAGGCTGTGCCCCCCTCCAGGTGGGGCTTGACAGAGGACTTCAGGCTGTGGCCCCCACCCATCAGGGCTTGACAGGGGACCTCAAGGTGCACCCCAGTGCTGGGTTGGGGGAACTCAGGCCATGCCCCCTGCCCAGCAGGGCTTGATGGGGAACCTGAGGCTGCAACCCCTGCCAGTGGGGCTTGATGGGGGACCTCAGGCCATGCCCCCCACCCAGTGGGGCTTGATGGGGGACCTCAGGCCACACCCCCCCATCCTGGTGCCAGACCAGGGGACCTGAGGCTATGCCTCCTGCCCAGCAGGGTTTGACAAGGGTGGGACTGGCCGGGTCTGGATCTAGCCCAATGGTGGGGGGGCGGCTGGGTCTGGGTCTCATGCAATTTTGAGGCACATGTGAGTGGGCAGAGACTTGACTCTGGGTCATGTGGTGTGCCCCAGACTCTGACAGGAGGAAGGTTTTCATATACATTTTAATAATTTTCTTTCATCTCTGACACTTCTATTACAGAGAAAGGGCAAATAGCAATATTAAATTATTTCCTCTAGTTAATCCCCTTTTAATGTGCACAAATTTCGTGCACCAGGACACTAGTTTGTTTATAAATATTTGTTGTGTATGACCAGTGAAAGAGATTGACAAATATCAGAAACTTTGCAAAAACAGAAGTTGGGAGAGGAGAACCAAAATAGGAGTGTAGGCAAATGCATGTACTCACCGCCTCCCACAACCACACCAACATTACTACTAAAACACAGAACAACCATCATCCAGAATTGCCAGAAAGCTGGCTGAATAGAAGTCCTACAATTAGAGAAGAAAAGAAGAAAGCACACTGAGACTGGTAGGAGATGTGGAGGTGCAGAACAGGCTGGTCTGGCACCCAGGTGGGCTGCTTTTTTAATTAGGAGGAGGATCCTCTCTGTGGAGGCCGCCCAGAGGAGTAAGGGGTCCCACCCCACACCAGGGTCCCAGAGCTGGGAAAAGAAGTCCCTATGGGCAGTAAGAACTACTGGCCATAAAAACCAGTGTGGATTGGGGCTCAGTGATGCAAAGGCTGCTGGAGACCAGCTGCTCCTCTTAAAAGGCCGGCACCATGAACTTAACTTACAAGTTCCTGCTTCCTCTGAGCTCCAGTGCTGGACGAGGCTCTGGGGGACCCAGACACATACAAGAAGAAACTGGACTGTCTGGCATCTGGACAGGAACTCGAGGGCAGCTTGCTTTCAGAAGGAGATGCTCGCAGCGGTCATTGTTCCTGTGCAGGGACCTGCCCAGTCACACAGCTGACTGACAGCCATTTCTGTTTGATCTGCCCTGGTGATTCCCTGAGACCTCGCCTCAACCAATTTACAACCCCATCCAAGCTGTGTGCAGCAGCTTTTGCATATTAATGGCCTTTCCTTGCTTAAGCTATAAACCTGTCAAACAAGCTGCAACTGGGTCAGAGAGCCCCAAACCTATCAATAAAAGGCCCAAGACCCAGCACCAGGAACAGCATGCCTTGCTTCACAGCTGGGCCTCATCTGGGCACTTCCAAACCCAATATAAATGGGAGGAATCTGCAGATGTCTCTGTAGCTCCTGCTGGGTGGCCTCAGGCAGTAGCTGACTTTGCACCTCCCTGGAGACCCAAGAGCCAATGTACCCAGTGGTCAGTGTGAGACCGTACCAGATTACAACTCTGCACATCCATAAGTGACACACTCAAGAGGCACATTCAGTGAACACCAAAGCCCCACTGAAGCAAGTCCTGCTCCATAAGGGTGTGTCCTGCACAGCAGCTCTTCCACTGTAGTTGCAGCTGGTCCCCACAGCCAATTGGCCTGGAGGTCAATTCCTCCCAGTGACACCAACAGCAATCAAGGCTCAACAACAACATGACTGTGCACACAGCCCACAAAAGGGTGCACCTAGAGTATCCACCTCAGGTGATTGGGGAGGCTGAACCACTGGGCCCTATAGGATACCTACTACACAAGCCCACTCTATCAACTCAAGGAGACTTAGCAGCTCTACCCAATACATAGAAAAAACACAGGGAAGCAGCCAAAATGCAGAGACAAAGAAACATGTCACAAATGAAAGAACTGGATATAGAGTTCAAAACCACCATTATATGGTTATTCAAGAATATTCTAGAAACCTCCAAGGGACTTAGTGAGACTCTCAAGGATTTTAGTGAGAATGCCAAAAAAAATGGAAAAAGACCAGTCAGAAATTCAGCATACACTGACTGAAATAAAGAATAATATATAGGGATTCAACAGTAGAGTAGACCGTGGACCACTGGTGGTCCATGAGGTCCAAAAGATTGGTAACTGCTGGACTAGAGGATACTGAGAATCAAATCAATGATTTGAAATATGAGGAAGCAAAAAACACCCAACTAGAAGACAAAAAGAAAAAAGAATTCAAAAATATGAAGACAGTGTAAAGAGCCTCTGGGATAACTTCAAGCATAACAACATCCAAATTATGGGGGTGCCAGGAGAAGAAATAGAGCAAAATATTGAAAACATATTTGAAGAAATAATGGCAGAAAACTTCCCCTACCTGGAGAAAGAAATAGACTTACACGTTCAGGAAGCACAGAGAACCCAAAACAAGAGGAACCCAAAGAGGACCACATCAAGACACATTATAATTAAAATGCCAAGGGCAAAAGACAAAGAGAGAATCTTAAAAGCAGCAAGAGAAAAGCAGTTAGTTACCTACAAGGGAGTGCCCATATGACTGTCAGCTGATTTCTCAATAGAAACCTTGCAGGCCAGAAGGGAGTGGCAAGAAATATACAAAGTGATGAATAGCAAGAACCTACAACCAAGATTAGTTTACCCAGCAAAGCTATCATTTAGAATTGAAGGTCAGATAAAGAGCTTTGCAGCCAAGAAAACGCTAAAGGAGTTCATTACCACCAAACCAGTATTAAATGAAATGCTGAAGGGTATTCTTTAAGAAAAGGAAGAAGAAGAAAAAGATAAAGATTAAAAAATATAAACAACAAAGTGGCAACAAATACATCTATCAACAATTGAATCTAAATATCAAACAAATAAAAAAATCTGATGAACATAACAAACTGGTGAATAGAATAGAATCAGGGGCATGGAAATGGAACAGACTGATGATTCTCAGAGGAACAGGGATATGGGGCAGGTGCAGAAAGAGATTAGACAAAGATCTCATATGCATGTATGCATTACTTATGGACACAGACAATAGGGGTGGGGTGGGAACCGGGTTAGGGGAGCTATGCAGGGAAAAAAGAGGTAATAATCTCAACAATAAAGATTTAAAAAAAAAAAAGAGTCCACCAATGAATGTATAAATAAGTGGCAAAACAACTAAAAATAAATAAATACATTAATAAATAAAGCCATACAAAATAAAAATAAAAACAGAAGTTGGAAGTAGATTTAAAGGTTGTGTTCAGATTAAATGTTCTATAAAATTCCTATATATATTTCTTCTTCTTTATTGAATTGATTAGGGTGACATTGGTTAACAAAATTATACAGGTTTCAAGTGCAAAATTCCACAACACATCATCTGTACACCATATTGTGTGTTTACCAGCCAGTCAGGTTCTCCTTCCATCACCATTTATCCCCCCTATACTCTCCTCCACCTTCCCCCTGCAATCCCCTCACTGATGTCTGTGTCCATGAGGTGTTTTTTTATTCTCTTTTTTTTCCCATTTTTGTCTCCATCCTTCCATCCCCTCTCTTCCCTGAGAGCTGTCAGCTGCTTTTTGTCTATGGGTCTGTCTCTATTTTGCTTAATAGTTTGTTTTGTTCATTAGATAACACATATGAGTGAAATCATATGGTACTTGTCTTTCTCTGACTGGCTTATTTCACTTAGTATAATGTCCTTTGATGTTGCAAAGGGTAACATTTCCTTCTTTTTTATGGTCCAGTAGTATTCCATTGTGTAAATTTACCACAGCTTTTTTATCCATTCCTCTACTGATGGGCATTTGGGTTACTTCCAAATCTTGGCTATTTTAAATAACACTAGAGGCCTGATGCATGAAATTTGTGCATGGAGGGAGGGGGGTCCCCTCAGCCCAGCCTGCAACCTCTCCAATCCGGGACCCCCTCGGGGGATGCCTGACTGCTGGTTTAGGGCAGTGGTCGGTAAACTCATTACTCAACAGAGCGCCGAGCCGCGGTTTGCCAACCACTGGTTTAGGGAATTGGGCCTAAACTGGCAGTTGGACATCCCTCTCACAATACGGGACCTCTGGCTCTTAACTGCTCACCTGCCTGCCTGCCTGATCACTCCTAACTTTCCCCCCTGCCAGCCTGGTTGCCCCAACTGCCGCCCCCCACTGGCCTGATTGCCTCTAACTGCCCCCCGCCCCATCGGCCTGGTCACCCCTAACTGCCCCTCTTTACCAGACTAGTTGCCCCTAACTGCTCCCCCCACCAGCCTGGTCACCCCCAACTGCTCCCCCTGCTGACCTCGTCGTCCCACGCAGCCTGCTGTTCAGTTGTTACTGTTAACTATGATGTCATCCCAGACAATTTGCATATTCCTCTATTATTAGTGTAGATTGCAATAAATACAGGGGTGCACATATTATTTTGAATTAGTGTTTAGTGTTTCTTTGAATATATTCCCAGAAGTAGAATCTCTGGGTTGTAGGGCAGTTCCATTTTTAACTTTTTGACGTAACTTTGTACTGCTTTCCACAGTGGCTTCAACAATCTGCATGTCCACCATCAGTGCTCAAGGGTTCCCTTTTGTCTACATTCTTGCCAACACTTGTTGCTTGTTGATCTATTGGTGATAGCGATTCTGACAGGTGTGAGGTGATACCTCATTGTGGTTTTAATTTGCATTTCTCTGATGGTTAGTGATGTTGAGCACCTTTTCAGATAGATCCATGCAGAGAGTGTAGAAATAAACCTACACATTTATAGGTAGTCAATATTTGACAAGGAAGGCAAAAACGTACAATGGGATAAAGATAGTCTATTCAATAAATGATGTTGAGAAAAATGGATAAATACATGCAGAAAAAAATTAAACTAGACTACCTGTTTACACCATACACAAGAATAAACTCAAAGTGGACTGAAGACTTAAATGTTAAACATGAAACCATAAAAATCCTAGAAGAAAACGTAGGCAGTAAAATCTCAGACATTTCCTCATAGCAATATTTTTTTATGATATATCATCTTGGACAAGGGAAACAAAAGAAAAAACAGCAAAAGAGGCCATCAATAAAATAAAAAGACAACCCACTGAATGGGAGAACATATTCAACAATGATAGATCTGATAAGTGGTTAATATCCAAAATATAAAGAACTTACAAAACTCAACACCAAAGAAACAAATAATCCAATTACAAAATTGGCAGAAGACTGGAGTAGACACTTATTCAAAGAGTACATACAGATGTGCCATATGCATTTTAAAAAGTCACTCAGGATCCCTCAAATTAATAATCTGCTTTGATTTTAATTATTCAAGGGTCTCAAATTCAACTGCTACTTAGTATACCCTGTCCTCAACTCCTATTCAGTTGCTTCCATCATGAGAGAATGTTGCATTCATTCAATATATCTATAGATTTAGATTCATTCATCAACATCTCTTGTTGGTTTCACTTTCTCCAAAAAAGTAGGCAATCTGACTTGCCCCAATTGCCTTTGCCCATTTGAGTCATCTATCATAGTGTCATTGGGCAGGGTATAAAGCAGTATCAGCAAGGAAAGTCATATAAATCATATCCAGATCAAATACCAGTTGGTATAATTCCCTACCATGTGCAATATAATGGGCAATTGAGTTTGTGAAAGGTTGCATGGTTTACTTTGTTGTTGTTAACATGTACTTATTTTCTGAGCTATATAAATAAGTTTTTGTTTGTTTAATCAGCAATCTTCACTGATTTCAATTAAATTTCTTCCAAGAATTCATCTTGTAGTCTGGAACATAGCCATTAAAAAGTCAACACAAGGATGACTAACCTACACATCACAGGAGTCATATGAACATAGTGTTTATTATACTACAAGTCTGTTCAGATGTTTTTTAGAAATGATAAATGAAATAAAGTTTACACCTGTACTTAGTTGCATGAGATGCGAGGCTGGGTCACACATAATATTGAGAACCATTAGAGGATGTATTTGATGGTGAACTTAACTGTAAATTCAGGACATGGACTATTTGGATCTGTAAATTTACATCGGCTCACTGGAATCAATTACATGCACCATCGAGTTCTTAAGTTGTAATAGACCATGAAACGCCACAGATACCAATCCATTGGAGGCCTTCTTTAGGCTGCCAGGGATAAATGTTGGATGGAGTATTGGATGGAGTATTTATTTAATTCAATATACATAACATTTATTTAGTTACACACTCACAGATTTTGAAAAAGAAAAAAAAAACCACACAAACATCAGTTCAGCATTTATTGTAACCATGATATTCCTTAGTCAGGGTGTAAAATTCATGTTTTAAAGAAACGTGCACTGAGTGTATTCCCACTCATTCTCTAAAGTCATTGGCTCATTACAAAAACCTTTAAAGTTTTTACTAAATCTGTCTAATTATGCACACAGTCACTAGATCTCTTCTTCAAACATGTTTTCTAGGCCAAGCAAGAAATAAATATAAAAGTGATTCTATCTTTTTGGGGTCCTGCTTGACAAACCTCTTCACAGTGAATTCTTCCACCCTAAAAACTTACCAGAAAGACAAAAACACTGAAATTTGAATTTTGGAGTGAATGCTAAAAGGTTAAAATTTCATTTTAAAACACTGCATCATTGATAACATCAATCATCTTAAAGCAAGACCCAGTTTTTCTGGGTATGTATCTTGTTGAAATAACCATTTGCATCCATAACCCCCTGTCCCGTATCACTCCTCTTTTTCTTTTTTTCTTTTTTTTTTTTTAAATATATTTTATTGATATTTTTACAGAGAAGAAGGGAGAGGGATAGAGAGCTAGAAACATCGATGAGAGAGAAACATCGATCAGCTGCCTCCTGCACACCCCCCACTGGGGATGTGCCCGCAACCAAGGTACATGCCCTTGACCGGAATCGAACCCGGGACCCTTCAGTCCGCAGGCCGACGCTCTATCCACTGAGCCAAACCGGTTTCGGCACTCCTCTTTTTCTTATAGACTCTTTGTTATAGTATGCTTTGCAATCTGTCATTGTAATTGGTTTTTATTTACCTGTTCATTGCCTGTCTTCTCTTCATAGAATATAAGTAAAGTCCTTTTTGTAGAAACACCGTTTGCTTTATTCAACAGAATATACACTGAGTGGCCAGATTATTATGATCTCTGAACTCATGAATTCGTGCATGGGTGAAGTCTGGCCAGTCTGGCCAGGGGGAGGGGACATGGGCAGTTGGCCGGCCTGTCTGCTGGCCGAACTCTTGGTCGAGGGGTCATTTTGCATATTAGCCTTTTATTATATAGGATAAACACTGAGTGGCCAGATTATTATGCATTCAGAGATCATAATAAGTTCAGAGATCATAATAATCTGGTCACTCAGTGTATATCACCAGCACCTACAAAAGTGTCTGACATATACAGGATATTCGACAAGTATCTGTTTTATTTTTCTTTCCTGTGCTGAGCTAATATTTTTTCAATCTCTTAAAGAAGATTTCCCATAGAATTTCATACTCTGGAGAAAATGATGTAATAAAAACTGTGAGAATAGAGTAAAAATCCTATATAATAAAGAGGTAATATGCAAATTGACCCTCACACCCTCATAAGATCATAAGATGGCTGCCTATGACCAGGCCGGCAGGGGGTTTAGTGAGGGATGACCAAACGACTGAACAAGCAGGCTGCGTGGGGTGACCAGGCCGGCAGGGGGGTTACTGATGGACGACCAAACGACTGAACAGCAGGCTGTGTGGGGTGACTAGGCCAGCAGGGGGAGCAGTTGGGAGTGACCAGGTGGACAGGGAGGGAGGTAGGAGCAACCAGGAAGGCAGGCAGGTGAGCGATTAGGATCCAGCGGTCCAGGATTGTGAATCTGCTGGTTTAGGCCCGATCGCTGGCATGATCCTAAACCATCAGTCGGACATCCCCCGAGGGGTCCCATATTGGAGAGGGTGCAGGCTGGGCTGAGGGGGACCCCCCACCCCGTGCACAAATTTTGTGCACCAGGCCTCTTGTATAATTATAAAGCCAGGGGTTCTATGTGACTTTTTCAAAGATCCTCTCAGTTTGGGGAATTCAGTATTCCTTTTAATTCATCTAAAAAAAAAGGGGCACTTTTCTATTCTATTACCTACCATAATTTTTGCTGTGCAAAAATCAGAGAAATAATTGGATGATGATCCTATACATTGACTTTCAACAGAATGGGCTGTGGCATCTTAGGCACAGCACTGTGCACTCTGGTCATTTATTTTTACTTGAGAAGTCATGCAAATTTAGGGCCAAAGGATTTGACTTTAAGAGTATGTACCTATTATTTTTGCTTTTTCCCCCCCTCTCCACAGACTTGGAATCTGATTTAGTTGGAATAAACCATATCTCTGAAGATTTTTCAAACTGCTTCAGTGAACAAGCTAGACATAACTATAAATCCTGGGAGAATTGGCTTTTCTTGCACTCCATATCTGGAAATGGCTGGCAATATCAAAAGAACAGTCCTACTTTCCCCTGGCTGGCACTTCCCTTCTCCGTCTTGGCCAGACCCCAGAAAGCGAAAGCAAATCTACGTTACATAACAAACCTCCTGGAAAAGGTGTTGTTCTCAAACTGAAAGAAGAAATTGTTTCATGATTTTTTTTTTAATTGGTTTGCTTGCAGGTGCTGGATGATTTCCTGACCTGAATCTACCTAGCAACATTGTTTTCTCTAGTCATGGACTCTAACTGACTTTTTGTAGTTTATGACATTTCACAGATGTCTATGGCTTCTCCCCTCATTCCATCACACAGGTAGTGACAGGAGGAAAAAATAACCAGGCATGACTTGCAAATGCAGACTTGCCAGATTTGTGAATTACCTACTGATAGAATATGGCAGAACTACTTTTGGGGGCAAAGAACATGTTTGAGGAAAATGTAAAATGTATCTTTCAGACTTTGGTTCAAACTTTGAATCATGTTGCTTAGTGGTTTTTCATTTTTGGAAAACCCACATACACATTTTTTTCTCAATTGACTGTCTTTTAAGGGGTCAGTATATAAAATGGCAAAACAGTCAATGACCTATTTTAATCCCTCCATCTGTCCACCCATACAAATATTTATTGAGCACCAGCTTGATTAAGCACACTAATCTTAAAGAGTCCATGATTAAAGAGTTAGAAAGACCTAATACTATCCTACATAATAAAAGAGCAATATGCAAATTAACCATCACTCCCCTACACCCACAAAGCCACTCCCATAAGCCAATCAGGAGCAGATATGCAAATAAACCCAACCAAGATGGCTATGGCCACAAAGAGCAGGAGGGAGGCTTGGATTTCCCTGGCAATGGAGGAAGCCAAGCTTTCCGCCTGCCCTTGCTGGTCTAGGCCTCCACTCAAGGCTACAAAGTTTCAATGATAGAAGATACATTAATCCAAACAGAAATGGCGGCAGCCATGGAGCTGGAAAGAGCAGGAGGCTAGGGTTGCCCCCGGTGATGGAGGAAGCCAAGCTTTCCGCACACCCTGGCCAGCCCAGGCCTCCACTTAAGGCTACAAAGTTTCAATTACAGAAGATACATAAAACCAAACAGAAATGGCTGCTGCCACGGAGCAAGCAGAAGGCTTGGCTCCCCTCCAGGCTACAAAGTTTCAATTGTAGAAGATAAATAAACCCCAGATACCAGGGCCTCTGCTTGGGTCACCAGGGGGCGTGGTCGGCCTGCAAACCACCACAGGCCCCTCGTCCAGGCCACCTCACACCTCAAGGGAACCTCCACCCTGATCCGGGACACCCTTCAGGGCAAACCAGCTGGCCCCCACCCGTGCACCAGGCCTCTATCCTATCTAATAAAAGAGTAATATGCAGATTGACGATCACTCCAACACACAAGATGGCTGCCCCCATGTGGTCAAAGATCCTGCCACCATGTGGACACAAGATGGCCACCACAAGATGGCCAGCAAGGGAGGGCAGTTGGGAGGGACCAGGACTGCAAGGGAGGGCAGTTGGGGGTGATCAAGCCAGCAGAGGAGGGAAGTTGGGGGCGACCAGGCCTGCAGGGAAAGACAGTTGGGAGGGACCCAGGCCTGCAGGGGAGGGCAGTTAGGGGAAAACAGGCTGGCAGGGGAATAGTTAGGCATCAATCAGTCTGGCAGGGGAGTGGTTAGGGGGTGATCAGGCTGGCAGGCAGAAGCGGTTAGGGGCAATCTGAAAGGCAGGAAGGCGAGCAGTTGGGAGCCAGCAGTCCTGGATTGTGAGAGGGATGTCCGACTGCCCAGTGGGATCAGGCCTAAATGGGCTTTCGGACATCCCTCAAGGGGTCCCAGATTGGAGAGGGTGCAGGCTGGGCTGAGGGACACCCCTCTCCTCCGTGCACCAATTTCGTGCACTGGGCCTCTAGTCTTATATAATAAAAGTCTAATATGCAAATCGACTGAATAGCAGAACTACCAGTCACAACGACTGAATGCTATGACATGCACTGACCACCAGGGGGGCAGATGCTTAATGGCGGAGCTTCCCCCAGCCCGCAGGCCCCGAATGGTGGCGGCAGTGGGGGGCGGGGCTGGCAAGCAAGTGGCGCCAGGCCAGACAAGGTGGGTGCCAGCAGGGGCCCTTGTTTGCCTCTCCAGTGGCCTCCCTCTGCGGGGCAACTAGCAGGGCAACTGTGGGGCCCCCGCTGGTGGCGCCAGGCCAGGCAACGTGGGTCCCAGTGGGGGCCCCCAAATTGCTCTGCCAGTCGCCCTGCAGAGGGAGGTGACCAGTGAGCAGGCAGCGCCAGGCCAGCCAAGGTGGGAACTAGCGGGGGCCCCCCAGTCACCCTGCCGGTCACCCCACAGATCGGCCCTGATCATCGGCCAGGCCTAGGGATGAATTTTGTGCACTAGGCCTCTAGTTAATTATAATGTGGAGTCATAAATCCTACAAAGTGGATTTTGTAACTACAAGGCATTTGGGGAACACAGAGTAGTAAATATAACTCTGCCAATGGAATCAGAATTGGAGAAACTAGAGAGGGCTTTATGAAACAGATGGCTTTTGAGTGGAATTTGATGGTTAAAAATAGTTTTCTGTATCCAGAGAATCATCAGGCTAATCTAATGAGGTTTTTTCAACCCTAGGATTGGGAGGAGGGATAACTCAGGAGATCCTAGACCAATGGTCGGCAAACTCATTAGTCAACAGAGCTGTAGTTTGCTGACCACTGTCCTAGACCAATAGTTATAGAATAAGTTACAAAATCTATAGGTTCAAAAACTGATTACAAGGTACCAGAAAGACCTTTCCACACACATTTCTTATTTATTTAAAATCTCCATTCTAATCAGAGAGGCCTTCCTTCACATCCTCAGAGCATAGTTACTTACCTTCAAGGGCCTAATCTTTATACATAAAAGGCTAATATGCTAAGTGCCTCTCCCTTCGTCTGACTGGTCGCTATGATGCACACTGATCACCAGGGGGCAGACACTCAATGCAGGAGCTGCCAAGCTGCAGTGACTTGGCAGTGGCAGTTCTCGGGTGATGCACCCCAAAACTAGAGAGGAGGAAGCCCAATTCCTCGCGAGGCCACGGGATTCCACCTTCGACCATGGGTTATGTTGTTGCTGGGTCACTGTCAGCCCTGAATCTGGTTTACTGCACACTTGCATTTGTGTTCCATACCTTGTAAGACAGCAACTTTGCAGAATGCCCTCTCGCACTCTGGGACCCCTTGGGGGGTGTTGGAGATCCAGTTACGGCCCAATTCCTACAGGCCAGGCTGAGGGACCCCACCTGCCGGAGGGACCCTACTCACTCTACCTACGCCCTTTGAGCCACGACACCACCCCAGGTGCGGCCGGCTGGGGAGAGACCGGGGGAGGCTGGCTCCAGGGTGTGTCGGCCCTTCTCGCCCAGTCTCACCCTGCAGGCCACCTTCTAATTAATTTCCTTTCAATGTGCACAAATTCGTGCACCAGGCCACTAGTATTAAAATAGAACTATCTTTAGAAGAGATGAGACTCGAATAGCTTGCATTTCTTTTCATACTTCCTGAGAGCAGCATGTTGGAAGTAAAGAGGGCTTCAGACTGGAGGTGGAAAGTGTCATGGGCAACTTGTCCCCACTGGGTTATTTTCCCTTGAGAAAATGCAGAATCCGTTATTCGTAGCAGTGAGCAAGACAATCAGCAATGGAGAGAAGAAAGTAAGCATCAAAGAGGACTACCCCCACAGGATATGTAGTTATGGAAAATCAAAGTGGCAATAGTGTTCCTCTCTTGCCCTTTTCTCCATCTCAACTTGACTTCCTAATGCCTAAATTATGCATCAAGTAGGATGAGAAAAAGTAACTACTTCCTAACTTTTAAGACAGATTTCTTTTTTTCCTCACTGAAGAAAGGTGCAGTTATTTGCTAGGTAGATTTTCAGTGGCAAATACACACACACACACACACACACACATTCACACACACAATCTCATGAGGCTAGTGGTTTAGAAAGGGTAGGTTTTGGTAGCATAACATTTATTTAATTATTTTAAGTTTTTGATTGAAGGCAACTTTTTTTTTTACCTGCTATATACACATTTTGAAGTAAAACATACATTGTTTTACAAGAGTCTCAATATTTAAGACTGTAAAGGTTTTTCTTTTGCTTCATTAGGGCTAGAGGATCAATAGCTGGTCTTTACACATGAGTGTTTATACACCAGAGTGCAAATCCCTGCTGTACCTCAGGCTAGCTTCAGCTCCACTTATTGGATGGTTCAAATATATAAAATACTGCTTCAAATCAGAACCATAATAGCAGATACCCCCTTAGGCGGTGGCAGCAGCAGCAGCAGCAGCAGGAAGGCCAGAGCACACTTGCAGCCGGTTGTATATCACAGGGTGTCTACAATGCCTGCTTAATTCACTCTCCTCCCTAGCAGAAAACAGGTACAAAATACACAGGAAAAATGCCACAACTGAAATTACTTAGAGCACCCAAATGCAGGTCCCCATACCTAGCGAGGCAGAACTCTTAAGGAGCCAACTCTATACCTTTAAAACCAGCAGTGAAAGTAATATTTTATTAAGAATTAATAATGAGCTTTTTCCTGGAAACAATTTGGCAGTACATTTTAAGAACTTTTAAAAATTCCAACCCAAATGAGCCAATGATTTCTCCTTCCAGGAATTTATCTTGAGGAAAGCAGGTACCTTTGTGAATATCATCAGTATTCCCATAAACCTGGTGGCCAGCTCCACTGTTCTGTTTGGAAACGTGCCAGAAAACACCCTCTGAAGAGGCCCAGGTGAACTTTTCTTGCCTCATCCTTGGCAGTGAACTATTCTTCACATAAACCAGAGGTAACAGCCCAGCTGTGTCATGCTAGGATCCAGCTGCCTTCTTTGCAAACATTCCCCATCTCTAAACACTTACTTTAGAATTTTTTTTGAAACATGAGTCCAATGTCTACCCTTGGACTCCTAGAGTTATAATGTAACACCTGGCTTCTCCTTTCACGAGGTAAGTGTTTCCATTAAATATGAATTCCCCTTGATAAGCTCAGGTTTCTATAAAAGTATTTCGGCAGATTTTTGTATCTAAAGGCTGCTAGGTTTTAGGGACTTGCAGAGATGATGTGTCATTGCAACATACTCAGGAAAATCATGCCTTTTATAAAGTGCTCTGGTTTCTTTGTCCTTTGAACATATTTATTTTCCTAACTATGAAGGCAGTACACACCTATTGAATAGAATGTAGAATTAGATATAAAGAATGAGGGAGAAAAATCTATTAGGTTGAAACATCTAAAATTGCCTTTTGGCAGATTGAAATCAAATGGCTACTGGTAATTTCATGTGAATCACTAATAATTGTTCGATGTATTTTATTTTGTATTTTTATGCAGGTATTTTTAGAAAGATCCACGAGGACCAACAACCTCACCAGAAAACTGTGCTTAAGCCTTGGCTGAAAATAAAGTGTCCTTTTCTCTAAGATATACATCCTCTGGAAACGGAGCTAGAAGGGAATAGGAGAAGGATTCAAAATCCAGCACTGTAGTTCTCTTCCTTTTCTCATTGGACACAAGTCTAACAAAAGGATATCTATTGCAAAGCTTAATATTTGTTGGACGTTACTATGTGTAATGTAGTGAGAGCTTAATAACTTTTACTGTGTTGACTGAGTGAGGTCTATCATGGGACAAAATTCTACATATCCAGTCCCAATTTCTTCTTCCACTCACCCACTTACTAGGTGTACCAGTTAATAATGTGGATTTTTTTCAATAGATGGAGTTACACATATGTTGATAATATGCAATTTGATATGTATGCTATTTTGTTGTATTGAAAGCAAGCTTCAAAACTTCATATGTCAAATTTGCTGAAGGTGTTAACATCATAGATATTTTTACGCTTGAAATAGTCGAATTTCGTGCCAAAAAAAAGAGCATTTGCGGGAAGTTTTAATCCATTACTTTATATTGAAGAAAAGAGCTGCTGAAAGTTATTGTATACTTCAGGAAGCTTATGGTGAACATGTTCCATCTCAAGAAACTTGTGAACGCTGGTTTAAACACTTTAAAAGTGATGATTTCAATGTGAAAGACAAAGAAAGTCCAGGTCAACCGAAAAAGTTTAAAGACCAACAATTACAAGCATTATTGGATGAAGATGTCTGTCAACGCAAAAACAACTTGCAGAAAGATTAAAGGTTGCTCAGCAAACAATTTCCGATTGTTTACAAGCAATGGGAAAGATTTTAAAGGAAGTCATCAGTAAAAATGTTGCTTCAACGGTATGAAAGTCTTTTTTGCATCGAATTGTGACTTGGGATGAAAAGTAGATTTATTTTGAGAATCCCAAATGCACAAAAACATGGGTTGATCCAGGTAAACCATCAACATCAACTGCAAGGCCAAACTGCTTCAGAAAGAAGACAATGCTCTGCGTTTGGTGGGATCAGGAAGGTGTGGAAAACCAGGTGAAACCGTTAATACTGATCGCTCCTGACAACAAATAATCAATTTGAATCACTTTTGATTGTGAAACAACCAGAATGGGCCAAAAGACACAGCAAAGTAATTTTGCTTGATGATGATGCACCATCACACACTCAAAACCAGTTAAAGACACATTAAAAGATCTTGCCTGGGAAGTATTAACCCATCCACCGTATTAACCAGACCTTGCTCCTTCAGATTACCACTTGTTCCGATCGATGGCATATGCACTTTCTGAGCAGCACTTCAAAATGTACAAAGAAGTGGAAAATTGGGCCCCTGAATGGTTTGCCTCAAAACAAGAAAAGTTCTATTGGGATGGTATCCACAAATTACCTGAAAGATGGGGGAAATGTGTAGCTAGCGATGGACATCACTGTGAATAAGGCACTTTTGATGTTTCTCTTGAAATTATCGTGTTTTCTTTGATGACAAAATCTGCATTATTAACTGGAACACCTAGTACTTCTTTGGTAGTTGGCTTATGTGACAGTTTTATAATATGGTCCCAAATTTTTCCCCCATTATAAATGAAGTCTTTGTACTTTCCTTGCCCCATTCTCAGTTGAATTTGAGTAGGCTCCTGGATGCTTCAAATAACAGAAATGAGCAGAAAAGCTAAGTGACTTCCAAGACTGAATCATAAAATGTCATTTGTCATCTGTCTCTTTTTCTGAGGACACTGACTCTTGGAGGTCTGAGTTGCCCCATAATTAGCCTGACCACCATGGACCCACTATGCGGGAGAAAATGTGTGGAGACCCCACATGGCGAAGTTTGGACCAACAGGAACAAAAAGAGAGCTTAGGAAGCACCTCAACACTCTAGGCCAGTGGTTCTCAACCTTTCCGATGGTCTTAGGCTCTACAGCAGCGGTTCTCAACCTGTGGGTCGCGACCAGCAGAGTCGCCTAAGACCATCGGAAAACACAGATATTTACATTACGATTCATAACAGTAGCCAAATTACAGTTATGAAGTAGCAATGAAAATAATTTTATGGTTGGAGGAACTGTATTAAAGCATCGCGGCATTAGAAAGGTTGAGAACCACTGCTCTAGGCCCTGACTGTTGAAGGCATCCCAGTAAGATGCCTAATACCTTGTCCACATTGCAGTATTGTGAGTAAAGTACATACTGGTAGTTGTTTAAAATGACCACGTTCTGGCATGGTTTGAAAAAGAATGGTGAAAGTTAGAGGACTTATACGAACTGACTCAATACATTATTATAAAGTTACAACAAAGAAAGTGTAGCATCAGCATCAAAATAGACAGTGGGATAAAATAGAGACTCCAAAACAGATGAGAACACTTCCCATGAGATTCAAAGCCCTGGTTACTTATATTAAAACCTATGATACTTAAAGCAATGCACACATAACACCGTGACTGATGTAGGTGAAGAGAAATTGTGCAGATACACACTGTGAGTGATAGAGCCCATTGGGGAGCACCTGTCTGAAGGGGGCAGCTATCACTGATAATTTCCATTTAAGAAATAAATGTCTAGGTTTTCCCATCTTTCAAACATGAATTTTTCCATTTTTTTATACCATACCAAACTCATCCAAGTATCTCTGACTTACCCTGGCCCCAACCCAAAGGGTACCATTATGGGAATTAGAAAAATTTGCCACTTACTGAAGACACTTGATCATCACATACTGGGAAGCTGTCATAATATAGAAATCTACATGGGCTATGAAAGTAAACAGTGCCCATAGATTTATGTGTGTACAAAATCCTCAGCATATGCTCCAAACCCTGTGTGGTCTGGATTCAGTCATAAAATCATAATCTTGCCATCTCTGCCTTCCATCCTGGCAAGCCCTCAGATTCTCCATTTACCTTGTAAGACCCAAGGATTCCGTTTTCACATTACATTGCTTGGTTCCTCATCAAAGCTTTGCATTTTCACACTAATGTGTGGCTGCTTACCTGTCATAGACTAGCCATGATTAGGTCTCCAGACTGACTAGAGTCCTGGCTTAGGAAATATTCTGAGAATGAAATTTATTCAGAAATTTAAATAATAAAAACATAATTCATATTAACATTCTGCCCCCCCCAATAATTATTATCTACATTTTTAAAATCATGTTACTTTATATACTTTTCTCAAAGAGAATGCTTTATTTATGTTTTCTAAATGAAACAGCCAAGGGTTACTATGCAACTATATGCCAGGAGATCTCAGTAGAGTCCTGTTTACTTGCACAAATTCTCTCTAAAATTGGGTTAAAAGGCAATTTGCCATGTTGCTGGCCCCTAGATCATTAGTCACAGTGGCCTAAGTGCATTCTGTTATAATTCAATACCAAAGAAATTGCTTTTCTGGCATTAACTATATTATATTCAAAATTGTATAAATTATTGAAATACTACTATGACTACTGCCAAGATATAAAATGGTTCACATGGAAAAAAGTTGCATTTTTAATTATTCATTGGAAAAAAGTCAGACTCTTGCCAGAAATTATTTTATACTTGGTCTAGCTTCTGGGACTTACATTTAAATATGAATCATAAAAATTCTGAAAATTTCATATACTCATAATTATCTTGCTTTAAATAAGAGTTTTATCTTTTTAACTCATTGATTTCCATCAAGTGGGTTGAATATCATAAATTATCTTGTATCTGGTGTTATACAAATGAGCATTTCATTAGTATTAATTAGTAGACAAAATAATCAAAGGTAATTTCTTTTAAGTTATGATAAAATGATATAGAGGATTCATATAAAAATACTGAAATTTCATAACTAACATTTATTCAGTATTTTAAGTACAATACAGAAATTATATAACCAATTAATTATATATACAAACACATAAACTATGGTATACATACATATAAATATATATTCATATGTTTTGTAGTGATATATATTATATTAAATATGTGTGTATCTTTTAACATCATAGTGTTTCTCTGTTTATGCTGGAATATGGTAATAAAGGGGAAAATGTAATTATAGAAAGCTAACCTCAAAAGATCTCTCTATATAAATGCATATATCATTTATTTGGTCAGAGATATTTATTTATCACTTGCTATGGCACCAAGAAATATGGTAGGTTCTAGTTATTTAAAACTAATAAAATAGAATTGCTTCTTCCCAGCAACTTATATACTGTATAATGGGAGAAAGCAAAGATTGAAGTGAATTAAAAATACAATTACAGGAAGTTATAAAAGAAAGAAATATATAAAATATTAAATCTAAAGGAAAATCACCTCACCTAGATGAAGGTAAAAGCATGGTGATGGAGATGCAAAGATGCACTTTGGAATAACATGTTGTAACTATCTAAACAGGGAAGTGCATTCCAAGTAGAGGCACGGAGTTGGGAAACATCGGGACTCATCTGTAGACCATGCATTCATCACTGTGGTTGCAACAGTTGAATGAACTAATGTAGCTGGTCACAGCTAAAATTATTCCTTCCATTCACTTTCAAGATATGAACAAATTAATTTTTCTACACATTTCTAGAGTACTCGCATAAAATCAGGGACTATTTTCTGTTAATCCCTGATTATTTTGCAGAATCATACTTAGTACACAGTAAGTGCTCAGAAAGTGTTGAATAAGAAGGTTTTCATCAGTTCTAAATTTTCCTTATTTGAAAAGTTAGTCTTTAACACATTCAATGAAAAGTCATATTCTTCTTTATATTCCAAGTAACAAATATTTTACAATTTCTCCCTTCTGAATTAAAAACAAAACAAAACAAAACAGCACATTGTGAGTAAACTACTCCTGGGGTATCCTATATAATAAAAGCCTAATATGCTAAGTGTTCAGTCGGCCGGTCAGCAGTTCAACCAATCAAAGCATAATATGCTCAACCACTCTCTGTGACGTGCACTGACCACCAGGGGGTAGACAGTCGACCTGTTGACCAGTCACTATGATGTGCACTGACCACCAGGGGGCAGATGCTGTGACTGGTAGGTTAGCTTGCTACTGGGGTCCTGATTGCAACTGAGTGAGATGGGCTGGACATGCTCTGGAGTCTCCCGTGGTCCCTCCCAAGCTGGCCAACCTCCTGTGTCCCTCCCTGGCCCCCATCATGCACCAGTGGAGTCCCTCGGCCTGGCTTGTGTCCTCTCACAATCCGGGACCCCTCGGGGGATGTCGGAGAGCTGGTTTCAGCCTGACAGCAGAACGACTGGTTGCTATGATGCGCACTGACCACCAGGGGGCAGATGCTCAGTGTAGGAGCTGCCCCCTGGTGGTCAGTGCATTCCCACAAGGGTGACTGCTGCTCAGCCAGAAGCTGGGCTCATGGCTGGTGAGCGCAGCAGCGGAGGCAGGAGCCCATCCTGCCTCCATGGTGGCACTAAGGATGTCTGACTGCCGGCTTAGGGGGAGCGGGCCTAAGCTGGCAGTCGGACATCTCCCGAGGGCTCCCGGACTGCGAGAGGGTGCAGGCTGGGCTGAGGGTCCCCCCTGAGTGCACAAATTTTGTGCACCGGGCCTCTACTTAGTAAATAAGAAACATTAATTTATTTAGCCTCTCCAAGTTATTAGGTGTGCATTGTTACATCGCAGTTGAAAAGTACCATTTACTATTAGTTTGGCTTTCCAAATAATATAATATTATTATATGTTTAAGAACTTGAAAATGCAGTTAAGACTGAGAAGTATATTCCCTTGGGCACATGTTCTGTCACTACATCTCCTACCTGCTGAACTTTCTTGTTTTAAACACTCCAGTCTCATCCCTTGGCAAAATCTCCCAAAACAAGCTAAACCTCTCCTCTTTCTGAAAGTTGGGACAATCAAATAATCTATACAATAAACATTAGCTCTTTTTTTTTTCTATATTTTTGCCTATCCTGAACTATCATTATTTATTCTTTTATCACAGCTACCACTATGGTGGAAGGGTAGAAAATATATCTAAATTTTTGGTTTGAGTGTTGAGAGAAATGAAGGGCAAGGTGCAGCCATGACAAAATAACTAAATTTACTTTTTGGATAGGTTAACTGATATAGTAGATAAAATGAATTCTATGGACATATTGAGTTTATAAAACCCTCAGGAGTCATTGACAGTTGTTAATGATCGTTTAAACAACAGAATGGAGAAATGGGGATGAGGAACGCACACAGCCAGGAAGAATTCTGTCTGGTTAAGCAACTACAACTAATGTTGGTGGGTGAGTTCATGTCAGTATGAAGTGATAATGTTAGAGATGTACCATAGGAATCTATGTTTTGCCTCCTGCATTCCTTATTGTTAAACAACTTGGATGAAATTCTTAGAGACACACTTATTGATAAAACCATACCAGGGGTCATGTGTCCAGTTATAAACACTACAGTTTAAGAGTGGAACACTGATATGTTACTTTACAATTTAGTGGTCAATCAGAAGAGTCAAGTGCCCAGGCACAATACCATGTATAGACAGAGCTGAGGTACCTGAACATATTTACCGAAAGATAAGACATATAAGAAAGAGAAAATTTTGGATTGATTTGTGGATTTATTCTTAGTTGTTCTGGTGGGCAGAATAATGGTATATTTCTGGTCATTATAATATAGTATCCTAACAAGAAGTGCCCTCACAATGAAAGCGATTATTTTATAAGAATATAAGCTCCCTGTCATCAAAGCATTCTCAGAGAATATGGAAGACGAGTAGGATTAGGGAAGGGATTTCTATTTTGAGTTGGGTGCTTGGGTCAAATGTACTCGTGGGATTCTTCAACTGTTTGGTTCTTTACTCTTTGCGGCATGGTATATGGTTATAGGAAGAAGCAAATCAGAGTAAAACAAATGAACATAATAAAGGGTCTGGGTAAATGGTTATTTACTATATTTCCTCCAAGTGCTTAAGATATAATAGGTCCAAATAAGTTCTATTGAATTTGTGGAATGGAAAAAATATTTGATTATTATTTTGGGGGAGAAAGAGCGATGATTCTCTGCTATTTGAACATTGCATTGACCGATTTTATATTTGCCTTTCCAAACATATGAATATTGCATCAAGTGTTTATACCTAAGCAAATTTTTGAGTTTGTGTGCATTATATCAGTCACAGTGAATGCATCCAGATCAATGTGTTAGTATAAGCAGATGGAAATACATTTCTCAGTTGATGAGTAACATTATAGCCCTTCTCTTCCTGTTTCACCAAACACCTAAACTCACACACTTTCTGCTCTGGTTTCTCTTTTGTTCCACATTTGTCTCTGAATTGCTTTTAATCTTCAGAGACTGGATGACCACCTGCCCTTTAAAAATATTGTGAAAACAGCAGTGACTATGTTTCATTTTGCCAGCCAGTTATTTTATTGAAGAAAACATGTACCAAATGACAGCAGAGTCACCAGCTGATGAGAGGAATTATTATGTATGTAACATTGTGCTTTTTGTAGGGAGTCAGCACAACTGTGCTGTTATTGCAACATCAAACAGTTCCTATCAGGCTGAGAGATGTAACACTCAATGATCCCTTAAGAAACTGAGTTGTATGCTTGATGTTGAATGGTACTTTTTTTTTTTTTAAGTGGAATTAAAAAAATTCACAGAAGAAAAAAAATAAACTTTTGTAGTAGAGATATATAAACTGTTCCTTTCTGGGTATAGCAAGGGTGCTAATTGATCACCAAATTCATTTTCTCTTCTTGATATACAATTAGATTGTGTTTCCCAGAATATTTTGCAGTTATTTATGACTGAATTTTAAACAATGGAATCTGAGTAGATGTGATGTGTGTAACTTCTATGCTTGGCCCACAAAAACTTTCTTTCATGGTCCTCTATTTTATTTCCCCCTTTACAGCTATGCACGTACCCTTCAAAACTGAAAACCATATTTTGAAGATGACAGAAATACAAGATAGAGAACTGGTCTCTATTAGCAAAAGGTAGTCTGACTAGCAAGGCTCAGTGGTTGAGCAGTTTATGAAACCAATATAATATGACATTAAATATGGACAAGGACTGTCCGAGAAAAGTAATTTCACTTATGCACAAAGAAAAATTGTAATTATAACACTGAATCTATCAAGTGAATCCAGCAATGTATATTAAAATCATGCCTTATTCCAAGACTGGGGATATTAACAATTTATATCAACTTAGTACTCCACAGAAATGACTGAAGGAGAAATGATCATGTCAATAGATTTAAATAAAGCATTGCATAAGAAAAAACACTATAATTTATAACAAAAAATGTTGCAAACTAGAGACAGAAAGTTTTTTTTGCATAATGTGACTAAAATGATTTACCAATAATTCACAATTATCATTATCTTTAATTATGAAGTGCTGGATATATTTCATAAAAATGGAAACAAGGTTAGAAAGTTCATTTTCACTACTATTTTACACTGTCCTGGACTTCTTAAGCAGTTCACTAAAATTAGGAAATAAGTTAGAAATGTAAGTATTGGGGGAAAAACGTCTAAAACAGTTATTGATCATCCTATCTAATAAAGAGGGAATATGCTGACACTCACGCCATCACAAAGATGGCGGCACCCACAGCCAATAAGGAAGGAATATGCTAATTGACTGCCACTCCCTCAAAGATGGCGGCGCCCACTGCCACAGGATGGCGGCGCCCAGTCCCCTCAGCCCCCCAGCCACTCAGGGCCGGCCCGAGGTGCAGGCAAGCCTCGGATGGTGGCTACCCAGCTGCCCAGGGCTGCCCAAGGCTCAGGTAACCAGGGCCAGCTGAGGTGTGCGCTGCTGGCAGTGGCAGCAGCAGAAGTGTGATGGGGGCATTGCCTTCGCCTGATCACCAAGTTGCCTCCTGCCCCTGAGGGCTCCCAGACTGTGAGAAGGGTCAGGCTGGGCTGAGGGACACCCCCTCCAGTGCATGAATTTTCATGCACCGGGCCTCTAGTCTATATATATATATATATAAAAGCCTAAGTGACTGGTCAACTGGCCAACAGTTCGACTGGCCGACAAGTAACTATGACACACAGTGACCACCAGGGGGCAGATACCCAATGCAGGAGTAGAAACCACAGGCATAGAAACATGGAACAGACTGATGAATCTCAGAGGGAAGGGGGGAAGGGGCAGGGCAGGAAGAAATTAACCAAAGATCTCATATGCATACTAGAGGCCCAGTGCATGGATTCGTGCACTGATGGGGTCCCTTGGCCTGACCGTCTTGCAATCTGGGACCTCTCGGGGGATGTCAGAGAGTGGATTTTGGCCCAATCCCTGCAGGCCAGGCCAAGGGACCCCACCAGTGCACAAACCCATGTACCTGGCCTCTAGTCCTATATAATAAAAGGCAAATAGACCGAATGGCAGAACAACTGGAACAACTGAGCAACCGGTCACTATGACGTGCGCTGACCACCAGGGGCTATGCACAGATCATGGCAGTTGTGGCTGCAGTGGGATGATGGAGCAGGTGAGTGGGGGCACCAGACCAAGGCTGGGTGCCAGTTGCTGTCATTGGGGCGAACCTCTGGTGGTTACTGAAAATTCTTTGCTCCTGCGTGCCACAGTCCTGCCTGGCACTTGCACCTGCTGCCGGCACTGGCCCCGCTCACACCCACTGCTGGTTCCCGGCGCCAGCCTTGATTGTCCCTCAGGGCTTCTCCACCTCCCCCTCCTCCTGAGGGGAGATCAGGGCTTGCAGCTGCCACTCGCTCCCACTGCCAGAAATGGCCCCGCTTGCAGCCGCTGCCAGTGCCTGCCTGATGCAGGTCCTGATTGTTTGGCGCTATCAGCAGGTGTGAGCAGCGGCTGCCGGCCCTGATTACCCCTGGGGAATTCTCCACCTCCCCCTGCTCCTGAGGGGAGATTGGGGCAGCAGCTGCCACTCGCACCTGCTGACAGCTCCAGCCCTGCTTGCGCCTGCTGCTGGTGCCTGCCTCAATTGTTCCGCATCTTCAGCGGGTGCGAACAGGGCCGGCGCCATCAGCATGTGGGAGCAGAGGCGGTGGGAATGGGGCTGCTGGCAGACAGGGGACAGGGACCGCGGTGGGAGGGATGGGTGGGGGCATGGAGGATGGTTCAAGACCTGCCCCTGTGCCTATTGCAGCCTCACAGCCCACAGTTCCTTTCAAGGTGCACGAATTCATGCACTGGGCCCCTAGTATATAATTGTCTTTGTAGAATTTTCAGGAGAAGTTACATATTATTGAAACTGATAAAAATGGTGAGACTTTAGCGAGCATACAATAAAAATATGTTAATTTTTTCTCAATAAATCCAATAATTTTTAAATTACATTAAAACTTCCATTTGTATTCACAGAGTTCAGCAATGTAAACCTGGTATTAATATTGAAAGGTAGAGAAAAAAGATTAGCCACAACCACCTTGACTAAGAGAAAAAAAGAAAGATAAATTTATCCTTTCACACTCTTAAAAATTATAAAACTCTGGTGGAAAAATACAGACCAGAATGAAACTGATTCATACAAAACACATAAAATGCCCAGAACAAACTCACTCGCAAGTTTAGATGATTAATTGCTACAAATTAGGGGAAAGGAATATATAATTCTATCAGTGGTATTAAGAAACTCAACTACCTTAGAAAAAATACAAAAGTGGATCCTGACCTCACATCATGCATATAAATAAGCTGGACATATATTAAAAGCCTAAATATTAAAAGTAAAATATTTAAATGTTTAAAAAAGTAACTTTATTATATTGAAGTTGGGAAGGAGTAAAACATAAAACACATACAATGGTGAAAAAAATCAGTAAAGGTAGCCATGATAAATTTAAAAACATGTGTACATGTAAACACATGTATACATATATGTATATATAAAACATGCCATATATATTTTACCTATATAAACATATACATGACATGTTTATATATGGTATAAACATATTGTTTATACGTGACACCATAAATAAATTTAAGTGAATTAGCAGCTTTATGGGACATACTTATAATTAATTTACACAAACAAAAATGATTAGTATCCTGAATTTGTAAAGAATTTCAACAAGTCAATAAATTAAAAAAAAGAAAGAAAGAAAGCCCTAACTGGTTTGGCTCAGTGGATAGAGTGTCAGCCTGCAGACTGAAGGGTCCCAGGTTTGATTCCAGTCAAGGGCATGTACCTTGGTTGCGGGCACATCCCCAGTAGGGAGTGGGTAGGAGGCAGCTGAATCAATGTTTCTTTCTCATTGATGTTTCTAACTCTCTATCCCTCTCCCTCTCCATTCCTCTCTGTAAAAAATCAATAAAATATATTTGAAAAAAAAGAAAGAATGAAAAGGAGCATGTTATTAAAAATGGATGAAGGATTTGACTAGGAATTCATAAGAGAGAAAAATGTGATGGTTATTTAAGTAGTGAAACTTCATTAATAGTTAGGAAAATTTAAATTCAAAGAACACAATTTCAAATCCGTAAGGTAAAACTTTAAAAGTTAGATAATACTAAGGTAATGAGGGTGTCAGAAAATGAAATGTCATATGATAATGAAAACAATATAAATATGTGAACAATTTTAAAATAATAAAACTGAAGATGCACATATATCTCTACAGTTTCATTTCTAAGTATTTACATACCCCAGAGCCTTGTTACTTTAAAGTGTGGTCCTCTATCACCTGAGAGCTTGTTACAAATGCACATCTCAGGTGCATCCAGATCCACTAAATCAAAAGCTGCAATTTAACGAGGTCTCTAGGTAATATAGATGCATATTAAAATTTGAGAAGCAGTGTCCTAGATAAAAGTAGTGGTTCTCAAAATTGGATGCACATTAGGAAAACCTGGGATGTTCATAAAGTATTCCAATGCATGAATCCTAATCCAGACAAACTGAATTGCCAACCATATATTATATTCAAATAAATAGTAACTTAGAGCAGACAGAACAAGGAATCATGGAAGGGAATTCGAAAGTAAATGTTTAGCTGCAAATATTATTTCCATTTTTAAGTGAAGTGAGTGGATATTATCTTAAATTTGTGTATTGGTATAATGATGTTGATATCTTTTCAGCTATTTATATTTTTCAAATTACAAAATAACTTAGAAATTTAAACAAAATGTGTACTAAAAGGGTCATTATTTCATGAGGCTTTGTGAACCTGAAAAGGGACGTGATGCTTGAAGGAAGAAACGGTTTTGTAAAGTAAATGCTATATAAGTATTAGCTGTCATTATTAATAAAAATTCTTTTAAGAGAAACTAAAACAAAAAACACACAGGTTAACTTTTTTTCTCATAAAAATGAAACTTTATATAAAGGAACAGAAAGCATTCATCATTTTTCAGTCTTTCTTTTTTCTGTTTATTTTATAATTTCTTACTTATTGCTTATGCATATGATTTATTCATTCATTGCTTCTTCCATTCTCTTTTACATTTTTCTTGTTTCTCTCAACCCATTATAGGTGAGATGTGCAGCAATTACACAAGGAAATTATCACATGGTTTTAATAAAGACTTTCTGTACATCAAACATTAAATATTTTTGACCCAGCATAGTGATTGGTGTTACAATAGCATTGAATTATTTAAAACCAACAATCACACAAAACGAATATAAGCAAAAATACAACAATACCAATGAAAAAAACATTAATTCATTTTTTTTGTTGGCTTCATTTCCAGGAAGGAAATGATGTTTGATGGGTATCACCAAATATAAAGCCAATGGATTGAGGCAAAGTGGGCATTAAAAAGATATACTTTCCCCAACCTATTTGGAAACTGAAAGTTCACATCCTTCAGGAAGGAAGCAGTGCTTTGTTTAGTGGTATACTGTGACAGAAAGAACAGCTATCATTTGGATCAGACTAGCCGTTGGGGATCATTTCAAAAGACTCAGTCAGTCCCAGAGAAATGCTGCATTCTCTGTGTGCACACACAGGTCTCAGAAAAGCCAACTTCTGGTCATAAAAATCTAGTTTTTGTAGCAATGGTGATGCTAACTTTGGTCTCCTGACTACACATCAATGCAGTTCTAAATTCTGACTGCTAAACACTTGGTTAGCCTGAATTTCCATCCAATATCCTGGCCCCGGCCACCATGGACGATAGTACAATTTTCCTTCTAAATGTATGGCTGCCTTTTTTGTGTGTGCTCTACCTCCACCATTGCACAGCCTGGGCCTGCTTTAGACAGTGCTGAATGAGTCTTATTATTTACACACTAGAGGCCCGGTGCACGAAATTCATGCATGGGGGAAGGGGGGTGTCCCTCAGCCCAGCCTACACCCTCTCCAATCTGGGACCCCTCGAGGGATATCCGACTGCCCTTTTAGGCCCGATCCTACTGGGATCGGGCCTATAAGGGCAGTCGGACATCCCTATTACAATCCAGGACTGCTGGCTCCCAACTGCTGGCCTGCCTGCCTTCCTGATTGCCCTTAACTGCTTCTGCCTGCCAGCCTGATCACGCCCTAACCACTCCCCTGCCAGCCTGATTGATGCCTAACTGCTCCCCTGCCAGCCTGATGGCCCCTAACTGCCCTCCCCTGCAGGCCTGGTCACCCCCAACTGCCCTCCCCTGCAGCCCTGGTTCCCGAAACTGCTCTCCCCTGCAGGCCTGGTCGCCCCCAACTTCCCTCCTCTGCCAGCCGGGTCACCCCTAACTGCCCTTCCCTGCAGGCCTGGTCGCCCCAACTTTCCTCCTCTGCTGGCATGGTCACCCCTAACTGCCCTCCCCTGCTGGCCTGATTGCCCACAACTGCCCTCCCTTGGAGACCTGGTCCCTCCCAACTGCCCTCCCCTGGTGGCCATCCTGTGGTGACCACATGGGGGCAGCCATCTTGTGTGTTGGAGTGATGGTCAATCTGCATATTACTCTTTTATTAGATAGGATAGAGGCCTGGTACATGGGTGGGGGCCAGCTGGTTTGCCCTGAAGGGTGTCCCGGATCAGGGTGGGGGTTCCCTTGGGGCATGGGGTGGCCTGGGCGAGGGGCCTGTGGTGGTTTGCAGGCTGGCCACGCCCCCTGGTGACTCAAGCGGAGGCCCTGGGATCTGGGGTTTATTTATCTTCTACAATTGAAACTTTGTAGCCTGGAGCGGAGCCAAACCTTTTGCTCACTCAGTGGTGGCAGCCATTTCTGTTTGGGTTTATTTATCTTGTATCATTGAAACTTTGTAGCATTGAGTGGAGGCCTAGGCTGGCAAGGGCAGGCAGAAAGCTTGGCTTCCTCCATTGCCGGGGAAACCCAAGCCTCCCTCCTGCTCTCTGTGGCGGTAGCCATCTTGGTTGGGTTTATTTGCAATTCGCTCCTGATTGGCTTGTGGGCGTGGCTTGTGGGTATAGTGGAGTGATGGTTAATTTGCATATTACTCTTTTATTAGATAGGATGTCCTTGTCTGCAGGTGCTTTTGAGATGTTCTGCCAATGTATAGAATTATCATTAAACACATCCCCCCCTTTATTTTGAAGGCAATGATAAAGTTATTGTGTTTTTTTCAACCCAGTCAAAAACAATACGGAGTTGGTGCTTTTTTCATCATGTTCAAATTATCTAGAAAATGGAATGAGATTAGAGCCAAAAGAGAGGTTCAAGCAATCTGGATGTAGCAAAACCTGGGGTGACTGAGTTGCTTTTTAAAATTTATTGGGGTAACATTGGTTAATAAGATCATATAGGTTTCAAGTGTACATTTCTATGATGCATGATCTGTATATTGCCTTGTGTACCCACCATCCAAAGTTAAATCATCTTCCATCTCCATATATTTGGCCCACTTTACCCTCTACCACCCTCCTCATTCCCTTCCCTCCTGGTAACCACCATACTCTTACCTGTCTGTGTCTCTGAATCTCAGCTTTATATCCCATATATGAGTGAAGTCATATGGTTGTTAGCTTTTTCTGACTGACTTAATTTGCTTAGCATAACATTTTCAAATGGAGTTGCTTGTTTTAATACAGTGAAGAATGGCACATCATTAGCTGAGAGAATTTTTCAAAATGGATTCCAGAGTAAAAAATACTTTGTTAATTTTATCCATCAGAAAGTAGGTAAATACCTATCATGCACAAGGCAGTGTTCTCTCTTAAAAAAGAGGCAGATGTCAACTTCCCATCAATCTCCTAGGGAGCCAGGAGCCACAAAAGTACAAAGAGAATCACAAAGGGAGTCAATTTCCCAGACAAAATAATGGGATACAAATCTAGTTCTGGAAGAGTTGAGGAGCACTTTAGCCTGGAGTGCTAGGGAAGACTTTTTACATAGGGGCCTGATATACCGAATTAGGAGCCTAAAGGTAGGGACCATGGGGTAGCAATTTTTACAAAAGATACCAATTTATTTAGTTGTCTTTATTTCCTCTTAATAATGTGCTGTGGGTGCTGACACCTCATCTATGATTAGGTCTTGCCCCACAAACTATGTCATACATTTTCTATTTCTATTCATCATCTTTATGGAATATTTTTAGAAAAAATAAATAAATAAAATAAATAAATAAAAATAAATAAAAACATTTAACCTTAATTATTTTAGTATCCAGTTATAGAATTTGCTCAAGTATAAAATCTTTATTTTTCTTTTTCATTAAGTATAATTTCTTGCACTTTTTTTTTTAAAGTATGTTTCTTTAACATCGGCCAATCGATGGTAGACATTAAAGGACTGAGCCACAACAGTCCCCTTTCGGATCCAGGTGCCCTCTCTTCATATAAAGCAAACAGAACACAGCTGGGTGGGAGCAAGAGCACAGAGAATCCAGAACCCAGAAGATATGAGTGGCTGTTTTATATTGTCACTCACTCCAGCCCATTTAGAGGGTAGAATCAGACTGGGTGAAGAAGGGAGTGTCTACGGTTAGCCCAAAGATAAAACACAATTGAAAAGATTTAAAAAATAGTCTTAAATAGAAACTTAATGGGGAGGAATCATCTTAAATGAGAAATAAAAGATGCAAAGGGTAGCCTGGCCAACATGGCTCAGTGGTTGCGTATTGACCTATGAACCAGGAGGTCATGGTTTGATTCCCAGTCAGGGCATGTGCCTAGGTTTCAGGCTCCATCCCCGGTGGGGGACGTGCAAGAGGCAGTCCATCAATCATTTTCTCTCATCACTGATGTTTCTATCTCTTTCTCCTTCTCCCTTCCTCTCTGAAATCAATAAAAATATTGTTCTAAATATGCAAAGGGTAAATATAAAAAAATAACTCTTACTAATGAGTAAGAAGAATATTATAAAAAGGAAAGGTAACAAAGCTAAGACACTGGTTAGAAACATAAAATAACATGCAATAAAATAGTAAGGCATATAATCTAATTTTGATAGCATGTTCACTACATGCCAGACACTCTTCGAATAACTTCTATATATTAAAGATTCCACTTACACAGTATTTATGAGAGACATCACTACTTCCATGATAATGATGGGGACACTAAGGCAAGATTATTGACTTGCTTAGATCACCTACCTGTTAACTAGGAATCTAGGATTCAAACTGAGCATTTTTGACTCACACCTGATTTTATCTCTAACGCTATATAGCAGAAAAATAAATAAATATTAGAGATTTATAAAACAAACTCTGAAGAGAAGAGAAACATATTACATAGAGAAACCTAAAAGAGTTAGGGAAGAGTATTGGCAACCTGCCACTATAATCCTTTTTGACCTTCTATTTTGTGAGCTTGCCCATGAATGCCTTCATGACTTGATGTACTATATATATTGTATATAGTAGCTGAATCTACTATATTAAGATATTTATTACTCTGCATAATTAAATATATATCTTCACTTGTCTGCCTTACCACATTGTGGGCCTCTTGAGGACAGAGAGAAAGATTTTGTATTGATTTGAGTTCTTCATCATCAGGAAGATGTCTGACAATATTGTAGGTATTCAAAACTCCTAGTTTGCTCCTCTCTTTATTTCTGTTCATTATCCCCATGGCACACCATTCATATCCTCATATTCCACTTTCAAAATCATTTGTTTTCTCTCCACATGGCAATTCTCCATGTGCTTATGCACTGCCTTCTTCCTTTTTAGCAGACATGTTCCTCTGTTCCTGTACATGCCTACCACTCCACTAGGCATGGAACCCATTCCTTTCAATGACTCAAGAGATTCATTATATCAATTCTCCTGCTGTCTCCTACATCATCCAGTATTTCACATTTATTGGGTCATCCATATAACATGTGCTCTAATTTTTGGAATCTTAAAAAAAAAAAACACATAACAAAACAACAATACAAAACCTCTTGAGCACTCTTTCCTCTCCAAATATTACATCACTTTTAGAGTAAAATTCCTCAAAATAGAGTCTATACTCACATTCCCAATTGTCTTAATATACTTCTCTCTTGATTTATTTTAATTAAACTTCCAGAACCACTACACCTCTATATTGCCTTCTCTCTTATTACTCCACAGTGATTCATGTTGTTTCATCCTGTGGCCAATTCTCAGTCCTCATTTTATTTTTCTCCTTTAAACACTTCCTTCATTTTACTTCCAGGTTATCATATTCTCCTGTTTGTGTGTTTTGTTTTTTTTCCAGTGGCCTCACCTCCCAGTCAGCTCTGCTGGTCCTTCCTATCTCACTGGCCTCCTGATGTTAGAGAATCTCAGGAATGAATCTTTGGGCCTGTTCTTTACCTACATTATTCCTTTAGTGATCCCATCAAATTGCATGGTTTTAAACACCAATAGATAACAGATCTTCCCTGAATTATAGACATAGAGGTTTTTTTTTTTTTTTTTTTTTGCTGAATTATAGACCAAAAAATGTATACAGACTTTGAATAATTATAAAGGTAGTGCTTATTAAAATACATTTCATTTTTAAAATGTGATAGAATCAGCTGTTAAAAGTGTGTATACATTTTTTGGGGACACCCTGTATACGACTGCCTGCTCAGTATCTCTACTTGAGTTCTGACATATACCTCAACCTTAATGAGTCTAACAAGAGTTCTTGTTATTCCCACTCAAATGTTCTATGCTATCAGACTTCCTTATCTTAATTAATGATAATTGGTGCTTCCAATGTGCTCAAACGAAAATCTTTAAAGTCATACTTAGATTCTCCCTTTTTCTCACACTTCACGTCCAATGTCAGAACTTTTTCACTTTGTCTTTAGAAATTCCTAACTGCTCTTTCTGTTACCATTCTTGTCCTCTATTATCAATTCTCAACAGAGAAGCCAGAGTAACTTTAATAAAATAAAGCAGACACATTGCTGTTCTGCTCAAAGCATTCCACTAGTTTTCCATCCCCTGTGTACCACATTGTGTTGCTATCGCAATGTGGGTGCTAAAGGCAAATCCTGTGAGAGCTCAGAAAGAAAAGAGAAGAGCTATACAGAAAGCTTCTATTATCGTCTAGAATACATATATCATTAGGAAGGGATGTTCTTTGAAATATGAACATTAAGAGTGCTTCTGATGAGGTGTCAGATGGGAATGAGGAATATGCTATTGGAAACTTGAGAAAAGGCTATCCTTGTTATAAAGTGGCCAAGAGTGTGGCTGGATTGTGACCTATAGTTTTGTGAAAGGTAGAATTTGTAAGCTATGAAGTTGGGTACTTAGCAAAGAAAGTTTCTCAGCAAAGAATTGAAGGTGCAGCTAGTTCTCCTCATGACTTATAGTAAATACAAGAGGAGAGAGATAAAATGCAGAAAAATTGTTAAGCAAAAAGATACTAGAACTTAAAAGATTTGAAAAATTCTCAGCCTATCTATATTGTCAAAATGAGAAAGTGTGTTCTGGAAAGAAAACCAGGGATGGGACTGCATCATCACTCCATTTCCTATGCATTTAATCAGCCATCTCAGCAGAAGCCAGGATGAAGCACTAGAGCTATTCAGCTACAAATCTGCCTTACCTTTCAAGAAAAGGGAACCTATGGCTTCAGAGATTACCAGGGCTGCCACTCCCACCACAGGCCCAGAGTGTACAGTCCCGGAGGGCAAGGCTGCTTCCACCCATTTCAGAGGATAAGGCCACATCCTGGGTTTTAGTATGCCAGGATAACCTTGCAAAGATCCATGGTGCAGGGCCTTCTCAAAGAGCCAAGGAAATGGAGCAGAAGTCTGGGGCTATGGAGGAGACACTGCAACCCCAGTGGGCCCAGGGGGCAGAGCATCCAGCCAGAGAGGACCATTCTTAAAAATTAAGATCTAGTAGAATTTGTATTGCTAGGTTTTGGATTTGTTTGGGATCTATTACCCTTTTTTTTAAAAAAAAAATCTGATGTCTTCCTTTTGAAATGAGAGTGATTAACCCATCTCATCACTGCATTTTTTTGCACAGAGGAAAGGTCATGCAAAGACAGCAAGAAGGGGGCTGTCTGCAAGTCAGGAAGAGAGGCCTCACCAAAAACCAACCCTGATGACAGTTTGATCTTGGATTTCCAGCCTGTAGAACTATGACAAAAACAAATGTCTGTCGTTTAAGTCATCCAATCTGTGATAGTCCAATATGGTAGCCCTAGAAGACCATCACACCCAGGGAAAAGGTAAAGTCATTCCATGCTAACAGTGGCCTTTCCCTCCTCATCTTATTACTTTTTCAATATCATATATTACTCTGTTCTGGACCCACTAGCTCCTTGCTTTCTGGCCTTCCCCTGCCTTAAGGACTATAATTTGCAGTTCCACATGTCTGGATTCTTCCTTCAGATATCTGCAAAATGTCTTCCTGTACATATTTTAAATCTTTGGTTAAATTTCACCTTAGGGAAATTCTTTTCTGTAATCATTGTATATACAAGTTTTACCATTCCACTTTCCTTGATAAAAATTCCTCCATAGAACTTATCTGAATTATTTATGCATTTTGTTCTTTGTCCACTCTCACTGAAACAAACATTCCATGGTAGCATATTTTTATCAATATTTGTCTCTGTGAAATCCTCATTACCTAGAATAGATTCTGTCACATTGTAGATGCTTAATAAGCATTTATTAAATTGATTGAAATGTATTTAAATTTCCTTCCCTGAGAGTCAAAGAACAATTACTTTCATCTTTGAATTTCTAGTGCCTACAGGGTAAGTATAAAGTATTAAATTTTATGTTAAAATAATTTATAACTTATGAAAAAGAGTCAAAATAAAGCAATACGTCAGATATCAGTCTTACATGAAAGAATGGATGCTTGATGATATTAAGGAGAAGAATTGGGCATCTAAAATCACAACTCTACCATTGCCATAATTTCTGATATTTATATGAGCATTTTTAAGTAATTTTTGAAAATCATTACTAAGAATCTGACACTTATTTTAGATTGCTTTTTCATGTGTTATAAACTTGATAATAAACAGCAATCACATGCCTTGTTGCCAATCTTCTCAACGACCGTGAATGTTGCTAGGTGGATTAGTTAGTAAGAACAGATGTAATGCAGTTCTAAGAAATCTGCTGGCCTTGGTCCAGTAACTGGCCTCCTAGTACAGTCTCAGTAAAGTACATATTCATATGTAGATACCATCCTATTTACATTCACGTGTGAAATCACAGAGAAGGCTGCATATGATTTTTGAATATCACTTTCAATGATAATAACACTCTAGCACAATTTTAGAGATAATTGGAATGTTGTGTGTTGCTAGAGATTTCATTGCAAGCTCATTACAGTTTGCAAACAATATTTACAATTTTTCATGTTTCTTTTTGTAAAAATGCTTAACTACTTGCCTACTGTCATGTATAATAAGAGGAGAATTGAAATCCATCTGCACCTGGTTTATTTAAATGACAGATTTTATTCATGTTCTCAGTAATAGGCATTGGAATGGCAAAAAGAAATTAAGTGGTTAATGAAAAAATAATGACTATAGAAAATTTTCTTTTACAAACCTCTCAAGCTCTCATTATCAAAATAAAAATGATTGAAAATAATCCCCAAAGAATATACAGATTTCAAATTACTACTTTTTTCAGTAATTTTGTGTGCAAATTATCTGCCACTCTCTTGCTATAAAATTTTCATTATTATTTTTAATATGAAGAAAGATCTAATTCAATAATTTCAATTTTGGGTTGGATAATACATAATTATAAATATGTCACGAAAAGTCATGTCACAATAAAAAAAGTTTTTGTAACCCCATTTGTTCCTGGCTTAATCCTTTTAATCAGGATTGTTTCTATTTAGCCAAGAAACTATAGAAAAGATGATATTGAGATTGTAAAGAAAATACTTTATAAAATATTCACAAATTTAACACGTGAAGCTAAACATCATTGGAATGAAAAAATTATCTTAAAGTTCTCTCATACTGAACTAAGAATCCCTATGATTTGGGGCTTATATGGTCAAAGAGTAAAGCTCTGTGGTAATAAAGTTTTTTTAAAAATATATTTTATTGATTTTTTACAGAGGGGAAGGGAGAGGGATAGAGAGTTAGAAACATCGATGAGAGAGAAACATCGATCAGCTGCCTCCTGCACACCCCCCACTGGGGATGTGCCCACAACCAGGGTACATGCCCTTGACCAGAATTGAACCAAGGACCCTTCAGTCTGCAGTCTGACGCTCTATCCACTGAGTCAAACAGGTTAGGGCGGTAATAAAGTTTTTTAAATACTGTAAAATAAAATGTATCAAACGAGTATGTAGATTTATGCAATGTAAAAAAAAAATTAATCACAACTAAAAATCTTTTTGGAAATACCCTCTTTTTCCTTCTCACAATAAAAAATCCATCAGGTATTTTCTCACTTCAACTATAGCTTCCTTGTGTATAGCCATAAATTGGCTTTAAAAATTGTTTTAATATTAATATTAGTTCATATTTATAGAGAAGTTATTATTTTCCTAGAATTGTAGTAATAAATTTCCACACATTATCTCACTTAATTCCCACAATGACCCAATAGAAAATATTCTTAGTATATCTATTAAATAGGTCTTTTAAAAATGAGTAGTTAAGTAATCTGCCCAAGTCCTGAGACAGGTACATATCTGAGCTTGGCTAAGATTTAGATGTCTTTTGGCACTAAGCGCTTTGATTTTATTCACTATTCTCTAATTCGAGTATACCACACAAATGTAAGTATCACACAGATATATTTATCTATTTTTGCAATAAATAGATTATGGGATGTTTTGAAGAGTTACTGAAAAACATATAAATTGAATTTTGTGTAATTTGGCTAATAAAACCTTCAACTTAGAATTTAAGCTTTGAACATTTATAAACTGAGAGATTGGCCCGGAATGCATGGCTTGGTGGTTGAGCATTGGTTGGCCTACAAACCAGGAGGTCACAGTTCAATTCCCAGGGTGGGATGTGCAGGAGGCAGCCAATCAATGATTCTCTCTCATCACTGATGTTTCTCTCTCTCTCCCTCTCCCTTCCTCTCTGAAATCTGAAAATATATTTTAAAAAATAGAGAGATTGAACATTTTCTGTAAGAGGTAAGAAAATATAAATAAATCAAACAAATAATAACAAACAAAAAAAATAGTAACAAAATGTACTGAACAAAGACTAACCAGTAGTGTAAACAAATAGAAGTAACAATGGACAAAAATAGAAGTAAGGACAATGATACTACATTACAAATCTATGATTTAATTCCTTTAGAAGAAGAACTGAAGTTAATAGAAATATTTCATGTTTAACTGCATATGATGCTTTATGCAATTCTTATGCTATGTTATAGATTTAGGCCCAGTTTATGATTTTTTTTTACATTTACAAAATATAAGATAATAAACCATCTCAAAATTTTCTAAATCAACATTTAAACCCAGGAGACCCAACTGAATATTGACGATACAATGGAGAAAATAAAGCCTCTTCAATAAATGCTGCTGGGAAAACTGAAAAGCCACATGCAAAAGAATGAAACTAGATTATTGTTTGTCCCATATACAAAAATTAAAAATGGTTCAATGACCTATACATTACATGGAGGAAAACATGCAATAAACCTATGAACTTTGGTCTTAGGGAAGAATTTATGAATTTGACTCCAAAAGCAAGGAAAGTAAAAGCAAAAATAAATGAATGGGAACATATCAAACTAAAAAGCTTTTTCACAGCAAAAGAACTGCTAACAAAAAAGAGGAAGCAAACTATATCGGAGAAGATATTTGCCAACAACAGTTTCAACAAGGGGTTAATATCCAAAATATATACATAATACATACAACTCAACACCAAACAGACCAACCAACCAACCAATTAAAAAACAGGCAGAGGACCTGAACAGACACTTCTCCCAAGGAGACATACAAATCACCAACAGGTACATGAAAAGATTCTCAACTTCACCAGTTATTCGAGAAATGCAAATCAAAACTACAACAACGTGATTTTTGTACAAACAAGAGAATATACTTAATCTTCCCTGAGTCCAAGGCAATACTAGTTCTTAACTCCTAAAAGCATTAAACTGAAAATAAATAGAATCTTTTGCATAATTACTTTCCCCAACTCCCAGTTACATAATGTTATTTTAGATGAAAGGAGAGAACAATAGGAGAAAATGAGAGATTTTTCACAGAGTGGTAAACACCCAAAAAGGATATGTGATTTTTTTTTCTCCCCAGAGAGTAAATTATCTAAAGCTTTTAAATCAATGCACACCAAATTGGCTCAAAACAAATAAAAAATGACAACAGCAACATCCATCTATGTGTAGTTTGTTTTCCATACATGGCAATTCGTCACTGGCTAGCAAAACCTAATAAGAATGTTTTTTGCCATTTACCATGATTAGATCCACTCTGATTGAAAAGCCTCCCTTTAAAGATCTCCACCTATTGCTTATTAAACATACACCTCCATGTGAGCTAAAGCAGCAGCAGCAGGGGAACTGACAAGATAAGTGATGGCTACAAAGGAAAGAAAAATGGCTATGCCTCCATTCACTGTTTGTTTCCAGTTTATTGGTGTTGCAGAAGCATGTGGCCCTTTTGGAAAGCTGTGCTTTTCTGAGCTTTTGATTAACCTGGATCATCATGACACAAGGCAGTTAAGTAAATAAAGATAATAGGCGGTGGTTTTGTCTCTAGAAATTTATTGCTATGGATATTCAGCCAGTTATCTCATTTACCTCTCTTTTCAAGGAGTGATTTAAGTGTCACCCATATGGTGCAACAATAGTAAACTAAGTTGCCATAATCATTCATTCATTCACACAATATTCCTAGTGCGTCATCTGTTTCTCAGGCTCTTTCCTAGGCACTGAGGTTATGAAGATAAATGGAGGATGCATTCCAAGTCCTTTGCAATGTAATGAATCCAGATGATAAAACATACTCATTAAAGATTCAAAATCTAAAAATTATTCTCTTTATCAAAGGTATTCATAGCAATAATGAATGAAAATAAATTATTTTTCTGTTAAGTATTCATTGAGTTTATAGAGATACTAGAGGCCCGGTGTTATAACCCCCCTCAGCCTAGCCTGCACCCTTTCCAATCCAGGACCCCTCTCACAAACCTGGACCGCTGGCTCCTAATCGCTCACCTGCCTGCCTGCCTGCCTGGTCTCCCCTAACTGACCCCCGTTGCCAGCCAGGTTGCCCCCAACTCTCCCCTCCCTGCCAACCTGGTCACCCCTAACTGCTTCCTCTGCTGGCCTGGTCTCTCCCAACTACCCCCCCCCCCCTCCCGCCAGCCTGGTTGCCCCACACAGCCTACTGTTCTGTTCAGTCATTTGGTCGTCCCTCACTAACCCCCCTGCCAGCCTGGTTGCCCCACGCAGCCTGCTTGTTCAGTTGTTTGGTCATCCCTCATTAACGCTCCTGCTGGCCTGGTCATAGGAAGCCATCTTGTGAGGGTGTGAGGGTTAATTTGCATATTACCTATTTATTATATAGGATCATTGTTATATTCAGCATATAGCTTTCTTTCTGCCAACAGGAAGCTGATATATCTGAATTGGTACTGAGAAGTGTATGTGTGTGTAGATACACAACACTAAAAGAACACCACTTATACAGATACAAAAATGTAACATGACTACTCAAAGTTTTTTATTCTCTTTGGGTCCTAAAACATCTGTAGTTTAGAAAGAATTTCTTTGAGCAAGTCAAGGGAAATCTATAATAATAAAAGCATAATATGCTAATTAGACTGGGCGTCCTTCCGAGGAAGCTGGGGCTGCAAGGGAAGCCTGGGTGCTGGGTGCCTGCAGGCGATGGGAGGGAAGCCCGGGTCCCAGGTGCCAGAGGGAAGATGGTACCAGCAGCCGGGGGAAGGAAGGCCTACTCTTGCACTAATTTCATGCATCGGGCCTCTAGTATAAAATAAAGAAGAAAATATGGTTTTGTATGAAAAAAATTGAAATCATCTCAGAAAAATAGTAATTGTAAAAAGATTTTACAGAAGGTTTTATTGTCACTGAACTGATATGGTTAATCCAAATGAAATTGATTATGAACCATAAGCTGCTTTATGTTAGAGGAAATAATACATTTTCGTTTAGTCAAGCTAGCAATCTGCACTATTAAAAATTACTAATACCCTGACTTAACTGGCAATGGCAGTCAGAGGGGCAGTTTGGGGGAAGGAAGAAGGGTCCTACACTGAGGTTTAGCTTGCTTTTGCATGTTGGGGCCTAAAGGTGACTCTCCTACTTATTTTAAATTAAAACAAAAGTTATTTGAAATGATAATATAATGACATTTAAAAAAATCATAGTGTTTCTTCTACACAGAGAATGAGATTAACAGCATGGTGGGCTTTCCCTCCAGAATATCTAGTATACATTGGAGCCACTCACCTTATAGTTATTTTGTAATTTTCCAGTCAGGTAATCTAATCACCCTCATGGATAGAAGTGGACCAGTATTAAAACTGAATAAAAATATTGAAATGCAGTAAAAGCTTTTTAATAAGTTTACTGAAGTAGCAATATTGTACAAGACTTGCAAAATATGTTAACCCTTGTTTATGAAGGGTTATGTATTTCTCAAATTTGCTTTTCTACAAAAGGGACACTCATAGGCCTAAATATCAAGAAAAACGTCCATGAACATTCTGGTGGTTTTTAACAAGAGGTACAATAGCAGAATATTCCATTGTAGGTTCTGTGAAGCACTTTATGGGAACTCCAGGTATGACCCAAAGGAGTCAGCACAAAAGGTAGATTAGCGTTACTCTTAAATCTTTCAGGAAACTGTATCATCACTGTGAAGAAATACTTAAGGCAAATCCCATTTTAATAATTACTATCCTATTTTATATGGCACTGTGCCATATATTATTTATTTTTATAGTAACCTCTAAGAGAATATTATCACCATTTATAATGAAGGAATTAAAGCTCAGAAAATTTAAGTTTCTTATCTCATTTGACAGAGCTAGCCAACTTCCCCTTTGACTGGAATACTTATTTTGTGTAAGTGGTCCCTTCTTGTCATTCAGATCTGAGCACCAATGTCACCTTCTCGGAGAGGCCTTGCCTGACCACCTTATTAAATAGCAGCTGCATCTCTCAGTCCAAGTCAGTGACTATCTCATTAATTCCTTTTATTTATTTACAGTACTTTTTTTACTTATGTGCATATGCATGCATGTATATAAGTATGTATGTGTGTATCTATCTATCTATCTTTCTCCTTTTTCTACCCTGCCACTAGAATGTAAGCCTCTGAAAGAAGAACTTTTCAACTTGTTCATTGTTTGTTTCTCAGCCTTTGAAAGGTGTCTATACTTAGTAGTTGTTAAGTTAATATTTGTTGAATAAATGTATGAATGAATGAATGAGTGAGTGAATGAATAAATGAAGTAATAGAGCCAAGTTTCAAATCCAGGTTGTTGAATTCAATCCTATATAATAAAAGGTAATATGCAAATTGACCGAATGGTGGAATGACCGGTTGCTATGACGCGCCATGACCACCAGGAGACAGACACTCAATGCAGGAGTTGCCCCCTGGTGGTCAGTGTGCTCCCACGGGGGAGCGCCACTCAGCCACAAGCCAGGCTGACAGCTGGCCAGCGCAGCAGAGGTGGTGGGAGCCTCTCTCGCCTCCATGGTAATGCTAAGGAGGTCCCACTGCGATCGACATCCCCGAGGGCTCCCAGACTGCTAAAGGGTGCAGGCCACGCTGAGGGGACCTCCTGCCCCTGAGTGCACGAATGGCCTGCACCGAACCTCTAGTATTTAATGTTCTTTTACTATATATCATGTTGCCTGCAGATACTCTAAATCTGAGGATTCTAATCAGGGTCTTCGTTCCTTGCATTTACAAAGAAAACAATTCTTCAGCCCACTATGCTATTGGTAAAATCTGTCACCACCATCCTCTTCCTTCCCTTTTTCAGTATACCTATCAGTTTCTCTTTCCATTTAAGTCAGCCAGTGATCTCTGATAAACTGGATCATAACTAGAGATTGTAAAAAGCTCAACCTATTTCTCTTTCTTGAAGTTTGTCTTCTTTTCCACAATCACTCAACACTACCCTTATATCCTTAATTTGCTTTTTACTCAAATTGGATTTCAAAATGCATCAATAAGATCAATTCCTTTCAAACACCCTAATTTCCTCACTCACATTATCCTTTACAACATTCATCTGGGAAACTCAGAAAACCCAGTAAAATCAAAGTATTGCCTTGCTATATACTTGTTAGCTACTGTGAATTCCAATTCATGACCACAAAACTCACATGAGAACTGAATGTGTGCACTCCAAATCACTTCCCTCACATCCTGGCTTTCCAGGGCTCAACAAGTCCAAAACTTCTCTTTCCTCAGATCTCCTGTATGATCCCCCTTCCTTTTCACCCTCCTCCCCAACTACATGCCTCTAGTGGAAAACTTGTATGAAATCTCTTCTCTTTTTACCCCCAAATCTCTCATTTAATCTGTATATGTTTCTACACTCTGCCTTCTGGACTATTACCATGGCTAAAATATTCCTGATCCTATCAAAGGCCAGCCATTTGAATTGTACCTGTATTACATCCATTATGGCTCCTGAAGAGCTCCTGAAATTGTACCTGTATTACATCCATTATGGCTCCTGAAAAGCTTTTCAAATTATCCCTTTTTAAATCATGTCTTATATTTTAGAATTATCTTTTGTTACCTCTTATTAAAAAGCAAAACAAGCTTTTTGTTTGTAGTTCCATTTGTTTATTTTTTCCTTTGTTTCTCTTGCCCTAGCAGATACGTGGGCAAAAATTCTGCTATGTGAGATGTCTGAGATTTTACTGCCTAAGTTTTCTTCTAGGATTTTTATGGTTTCACGACTTACATTTAAGTCTTTTATCCACTTTGAGTTTATTCTTTGGCATGGCATAAGCTGGTAGTCTAGTTTAATCTTTTGCATGAGATAATATTTCACACCTGTCAGAATGGCTGTCACCAGTAAATCAACACACAAGTGCCGGTGAGGATGTGGAGAAAAGGGAACTCTAGTACACTGCTGGTAGGAATGCAGACTGGTGCAGCCACTACAGAAAACAGTATGCAGTTTCCTCAAAAAATTAAAAATGTAACTGCCATTTGACCCAGTGATCCCACTTCTGGGAATATATCCTAAAAACTCTGAAACACCAATCAGAAAGGATATATGCACCCCTATGTTCATAGTGGCACTGTTTACAATAGCTAAGATTTAGAAACAGCCCAAGTGCCCATCAGTAAATGAATGTATAAAAAAGCTTTGGTACAGCTACACAATGGAATAGTATGCAGCTGTAAAAAAGAAGGATCTCTTACCATTTGAGACAGTATAGATAGACCTGGAGACTATTATGCTAAGTGAAATAAGCCAATCAGAGAAAGACAAATCTCAGATGATCTCATTTGTTTGTGGAAGTTAAAAAACAAAATAAATTGACCAACAAAATAAGACCTAAGGCATAAAAAAATGGGACAGACTGACATATTTCTGTGTGTGTGTGTGTGTGTGTGTGTGTGTGTGTGTGTGCGCGCGCGCGCGCATGCGCGGGGCGGGGGAAGGTTGGGGAGGTGAGAAGAAATCAACCAAAAACTTATACATTTATATGCATAGCCAATGGACACAGACAATAGTGTGGTGAAGGCCTGGGGGTGGAAGTAGGGGCTGGGCAGAGGGGAGTAAAGGAGGAGAATGGGGGACATCTGTAATATTGTCAATAATATATATATATATATATATATATATATATATATATATATATATTTTTTTTTTTTTTAAATAAATAAATAGATAAAAGTTTAAAAACAATAAAAGCCCTCTTGACTGCCTTTATCTAGCCTCCATTCCTTTATTTGCCTTCATTGCAAACTGACTTTCCAACTTTCTATAGTTGCATTGTCTCCTTAAAACTCTCCAATTAAATTTTTGCTTCCACCATCTATTGGAGACTCTACATGGGAAGGAGACCAATGGCCTCTGTGCAGACATGGAGTGTGCTGCCTCATTTCCCTCGAGAAAGGACCACTGTGCAGTGGCCAGGGGCTGTGGTCAGCAGACTGCCTCAGCAGTCAGCTTTTTCATGGTTGGCATCAGCTGCAGAGACATGCCTTTTCTGAACAGCCAACATTGGATGGTTGAGTAGGACAGGAATATGAAGTCTCAGCCATTTCACCGATATGAATAATTCTGGTGGCCATTTTAGTTCTAGAACCATCCTCACCAAGTTAGCCAAATATATCTTAGATCTTTGCTGCAGTTTGACAGTTTCTTCCACTTAGTCCTGCTTACTTTCTCCTTCATTTCACAGGTGTTGTTCCCTAGTAAATATACCCCCAAATCAGAACCCAACCTGTGCAGTCAGTACCTGGCGGGATTTCAGAAGCCAGGCTGCAAAATGGGATTTGGTCTTAGGAGCTGGATCACAAGCCACTAGGCAGCCATGGCAACTCATCACTAGCAAGGGGAAACACAGGTGTCGCCTTGGACAAAGTGGCAGTCCAACTAAAACTTTCAACTTTGGTAATCTGGTTGAGCATGAGGATATATTGATAGACTGGCATATACTAGCAAGTGATGCCACTGCTGTTATTGAAATGTATGGAGGAAACACTCTATATGAATAACAGGATTACACAGCTATTGCTAATCAACACAGGTGCCCTGTAACCATACAGCCTACTACAGTAGTCCCTAGCAGTTGTGGCTGTTATGTACTTGAAATCTGGCTATTACAAACTGAGATGTACTATATATGTAAAAATCACACCAGATTAGAATATTCATTAAAAAATGCCATATTTCATTAATTTTTTATGCCAATTACATGTGGAAATACTATTTTAGTTATACAAGGGTGGGCAAAAGTAGGTTTACAATTGTGAAACAGAGTTTATTTTTTCAAGTTAATAAACTCTGTAATAATCAAAACCTGTGTGTCTTTCCATATACACAGCTATAAACCTACTTTTGGATCATCCCTGTATTGAATTAAATAAAACATTATAATTTCATGTTTAGTTTATTTTGTTTAGTTTCACTTTTAAAAATGTGACTACTAGAGAGATTTTAAAGTATATATGTGCCTTGCATTATACTTCTATTGTACAATACTGCTCTACAGAAAAAAATAAAAACCTGAGATTGAGTAACAGGCAGTTTAAAGCTAGATTTAGAAGCCAGTGGGCCTCTTGGTTTTATACAAAGAAACTAGCATTGTCCCTAGGGAGAGGTTGGAGAAAGCTGAGGGCCCAATTCTGGATTTAATAGTCAGATTGTACAAACATGACAGAAGTTTAAACATCAACTAAGGCCAAGGTTAGGATGGAGACGTCTGGGTACATTCCTCTAAAAAAGATCACTCCCTAGATTTTTTGGGTTTTGTGAGCCTGTGGAAGTACCTATCCACCTCCTGGGAGTTTGCACCTGCTGCCAGCCCTGTTGGAAGAGAGTTTTAAGTCCTCTCTCATTCAAGGAAATATGTACCCATTTCAGGACTTGTCCTTCTCTCCTATGGCACTAGGCCTAAATCTATGATTGAATCACAGCATAACCCAGGTAGTGATCTGTACCCCAAAAGAGCTACCAGACCCAGCCAATGTGTCCTAAGTGGGGTTGGGTAAATGCATGTGGGACTGGATTCCAAACAGGGTTACTCAAGGGATCTGCAATATATGGTAAAATTGGACTTGGAAAGGTTTATTGACTTGCGTGTGTCTTCCTAAGGTACAGGATTTAACTAGCAAGGATCCTCCCCCAAAAATGTTGTGAACTCATTACTAGGATGACTCTGGGAAACCAGGGGAAAGTGACAGCACACTCTGAGCAAAGCCGAAAAGCCAGGATGTCATGGCAGGTGCTGGAAGAAGGATATAGGAGGCTCGGGCAAGCGCTCAAATGCATATGCACTGTGCAGCTGGAAGACTCAGCAGACGACTACATTCCACACTAAGGCCGTTTTCTAAGGCCACGAGGAATGTGCTACAGGGATGGCACCAGCATCAGTTAAAGTTCGTTGGTGGCTGTCTGGACAGAACTGGAAGAGAAGAGTGTTGTTACAAAGCTTTACTCAATAATATCAGTGCAGGTAATTGGACTGAAAAACAAGAGAGACTAAGTGGCAGTGCTTAACTACCATTATCCAAGAGGCTTTCATTTTTTTTTTTTTTTTGTAATGAATGAATAAATAGCCAAGGAAACCTGAACCACAGGTGGCGATGGAGATTTTAATAGAACAAGGCATCCTTAGGGGTCAAGTAGATGAGCTGTCAAAGGGAGAACTACTCAGCTTGTACCAGCAAAAGAACTCAAGGTTAGATGAGCAAGGCATGAGGGCAGCCGTACTGAAAAGAAAAAAGAGAAAAGGTTATGATCCTTTGCCCAGTTTCTAAAACTGAGATAGTTTTCAGCCAGAAGGCCCATTCTCTGAAGATGGGATAGGGTTTCCAGGTGAAAGGTCCTCTCTATTGTATGGCAAGTATACATGGTGATGATGCCTCCAGTCCTTCCTCCAAAAGACTGTGGTCATTTACTTGGGGTAAGCAAATGCCTAGGTATTTGACAACTGTTGCACACAGGGTCTGGGATGACATTGATATCCAGAGACCATCATAATGGTCTTCCTGTTAAAGTGAGTGTACATAAGGGTCAGATGATAAATGATAAATGTAGTCATGGTCAATGTCCATACATATCCACTAATGGTATATCGCCTAATGATCAATTCTCCAGTCCTTGAATGTATGATCAAGAATGGCACTTAGAAGTGTGATAAACATTTTTATTGGATCTTTGACCACTTGGGTAATAGCCATTATACTGGGTAAGGTCCATTGAAAGCCCCGAACCTGTTCCATCCCCTCCATAGTCATCAGGAATTCAACTTTGAGAGTGGGGGAAGAGGTTAAAGATTAGTGCTGCTTTTATGGATCTAAAGCAGGCATCCTCAAACTACAGCCTGCGGGCCACATGCGGCCCGCTGAGGACATTTATCTGGACCGCCGGGTGCTGCTGCCTGTCCTGCTTAGCAGCCAACTCGTCCTGGGCCCGCAGTGCGCATAGGGATTTGTTCATAGTTTTTTTTTTTAAACTGTAGTCTGGCCCTCCAACGGTCTGAGGGACAGTGAACTGGCCCCCTGTTTAAAAAGTTTGAGGACCCCTGATCTAAAGGATGCAGGGACATTTGTTCTCATAAGATCATTATTTAGTTCACTAGTCTGAACACTAGAGAAACAAGATGGACCCTGAAAGATAACTGCAAGCTTAACCCAGTAATAGTCCCTTTGCAGCTGCCATGCCAGATGTGGTATATTTGCTAAAGCATATTCATACGGCCTCAGGAACTTGGTATGAAGCCAATATTCTGGGACATGTATTTGCTTCTATCTCAATCAGAATAGACAGTCAGAAACAGTTCACATTCACCTGGATTGAACAACAATATTAATTTACAGCTTTGCTCACAGCTATGTTAATTCTTCCACCCTCTGCCATTAATACAGTCTGAAAAGATCTGGACCATCTGGACAACTCATAATACTTCAAATTAATCCATTACATCGATGATATTATACTGATCATGCCAGATGAGCAAGAGGTAGCATTCTGGAAGCCTTGGTAGAACACATGCATTCCAGAGGGTCAGAGGTCAAACCTGTGTAGATGAAGGGGCCTGCCATGTCTAAAACAATTTACAGGGCTCTAAGTAAAGGGAAATCATTGTATATTGCACAAAGTAACACAAAGGGGAATCATAATGTCCTAGCACGTCTTTTAAAGTTCTAAAACAAACATATTTCTTCCATAGCTAGAAATGTACTGGTTGGCCCACACAAAAAAAGACAAAAATTTAGTAAAGCTCAGAACATAATTGGGCTTTACAGCAGATCCAGGCTAAGATGCAACAGCCCCACACTTGGGTCACACAATATGGTGGATCCTATGGCATTGGAGGGATAAGTGGTGAGAAGAACACCATATAGAAATTGTGGGAAACTCCAGCAACAATTATAACACATTCCCCTGGATTTCTGAAGAAATGTCATGCCATTTTCAGAGGGAGAATTGTGGACTTCTTGAAAAGCACCTCTTGGTGTGCTGCTTGGTCCTCACAGAGACAAAATCCCTAATTATGGGACACCACTTGATGTGTGGAAATTACATGATCCTGAGATTGGTCCCCTCAGATACACTAAGACCTAAGGATTATTTCTGGACCTCTCCCAGCAACCATAACAAGATGAAAGTGGTACATTTGGGATGGAGAATGAGCAGGACAAGAAAACACAAGCAAGATAGCAGATAGCTCATGACCCCACAGAACCCAACACTACTGTAACAGCACCCCTTTCTCCAGCCCACTTCTAGGGCACATGGAGATGAGATACAACCAATTGATAGAAGGTTTACAGAAGTGCTGTCTTTGTTTGCAAGTAAAAAATACAGAGCAGCTGAACTATAGGTTTAGTGTACGGGGTACCTTAAAAGATAGTGGTGAGAGGAAAAAAAATTACCTTCCTGAGTTGGGACCTCAGGCAGTGCAACTGGTCACCTACTTTGTGTGAATATAGAAGTGTCCCAAAGAGCAGTTAAGAGGTGGCCTGTGCAAACGTCCTGGAAGTAAAAGACTAGGATACTATAGACAAGGAGTAATGAGGCAGGGGTATATAGATGGACCTATAAGAATGGGCACAGCATGAGAAGATCTTTTTATCACACATTAAAATCCACTAGAAAACATCCACAAGGGAAGAGGTATTAAACAACCAAGCAGATAAAATTATCTGGCCACATAGGTAACATGACTCATGTGTCCTTGGCCACATAAGTGCTGGCATAATGGGTACATAAACAAAGCAGCTATGATACCAAATATGAATATTACACATGGATCCAAAAGCATCAGCTCCCAATTATCAAGGCTGCTCTAGCTACTATTGCTGCCAATAGCCCAACTTCCCACCATAGAGACCAATGCTGAGCTCTGGGTATGGCACCATTTCTTGATGACAAGTTGGCTACATTGTTTCAAACCTGGAAAGGCCACTGCTTTGTTTTCAGGAAAATGCACCCATTCCCCATGTAGGGTTGCTTTTCTTTCCAATAGAGCCCTAATTAGCCCCACTATCAAAGGCTCACAGTATGTTTGAGCCACTGGCATGGAATCCTACTGTCCAGGGATCCCTTTTTGTAAAACTTATTTATTTAGTAAATAGGGTGCATGAGTGGATCCAGGACCCCAGGACCCACTGGTGGTATCACATACTTCACCCAGACTGCTGACCTTAAGATGTGTTAGAATAGCCTGCTGAAGGGCCAGGTTGCGGGTACTCTTCTGCAAGAAGGTGGTACAGAAGAATATGGACTAAGCCAAAAACCTTTATATTTGCTATGGTACTGACTGGAAGAATAGACAGGTCCAGGAGTGGAATCATGTGATCCTAATCTAACTCTACGTACACAGGACGGCTCCCTAGACCAGTGGTCGGCAAACTGCGGCTCGCGAGCCACATGCGGCTCGCGAGCCGCGGTTTGCCACTCTGTTGACTAACGAGTTTGCCGACCACTGCCCTAGACTATTGGATCAGGTGCCTCCGATTCAGGCTTAAATATCTCAGTAATGGAGATGCCTCCCTCCAAAGTCCAGATTTCTGCATCATTTCTTACCCCAGGTCATACACTTCTTTTACAGGATGATGGATAGTGAGTACATCCATTCTTTTCCGAAGAAAACCAAATTTCCACTCAGTAGGGTATAATCTTTTCCCAATCTTGTGAATGGGGTTATCACAAATTATTCCTAAACTGAGCACTGTTTATTCCATCATGTCCATGGCAACTTTGTATCCTTTCTATAATTCTGGGTAAAAACAATTAATTGTGATAGGGACTAGAAGTCAGGAGATAACTACATTGTAATTGTTTGGGGGAATTTTTTTTTTTTTTTTTTTTTTGTAAAGACGATAACAAAATTTGCATTCCCAGGGTAATTCTTTCTGTCAAAGTTATAGAAAATAAACTTGAGGCTTTTTTATATATTTTATCTTCCATTCTCTGCATACTTTTTTTTTTCTACTTCTCAGTATCTCAGAACTGAACCTATAAACCTTAGGACCTATTTCCTAAATTTCAAGAAACTTAGGCCTCACACCAGAGTTTTCAGTCAGTATTTTGTTTCTTCTTTCATATTTCCAGAATTTTTATTTCCTTAGGAAATGTCTGTGCAGATAAAGTGTTGGGAAAACACTAGCAATGATAGCAGATTTACCACCTGCCCATTTACTGCCTACAGATTTATGGCCAATGCAGCCTATTTTGCCATCTGGGTCAAAGTCATATTTTCACTGGAAATATTTTGGTAAGTTATCGCTGGCATTTTTTACATGCAGGTGGTGATTATACAAGTTTTATGGCACTTTCATAACTGTGTGTCTGACTGAAGTGCACAGAAGCTGATCTTTTGTGAATGTCTATAGAAGCGATTTGATGAAATGGAATGCACTCTATTCATTACGTTTACCAGTGTGTGGGGAACTCCTTTAACATAAAATGTAATCTGGAAAAGGAGCCAAGTTATCTTTCCTGGCTGTATCCAGTAGTATAGATTATGGTACTAAAAAATAAAAATGGACTACTCTTGGACATTGAGGCCAGAGTCATCTGTACAAAGAGATTTTCAGAGTTGGTCTGGGCATCTCTCCAGAAAAGCACCAAAACTAGTTAATGTTGATGCTTTGGCCTTTGCAATTTTCTCATCTTTATGTTTTCATTATTAAAGAAGATGTTTCAGTCTGGTGTATTTTTTTATAGTTATGTAGATACATTGTGAAGAAGAGCCTTATGATTATATAGGAACTATTGGAGAAAGAAAAGAGCATGAGACTTGAAATAAGGAGACCCGGGGGTGGGGGGGTGGGGAAGGAAAGTGAAGGGACTAGCAAAAACAAAGAAAAAACAACCCACAGACATAGAAAACAGTATGGTGATTACCAGAAGGAAAGGGGGTGGGGGCAGGAAGGAGAGGGTAAAGAGTGCATTAATGGTGACAGAAAGAGACTTTACTTTGGATGGCAAACACACAATACAACATACAGATGATATATTATAGAATTGTATCCTGAAACCTATATAATTTTAGTAACTGATATCACTCCAATAAATTCTATATTTTTTAAAAAAGAAAGAATGAGACCTGAATTTGCTGTAAGTTCTACAACTCCAGAGCCATAAATCTTACTTTATCCTCTCTGAACCTCAGTTTTCTCAGTTGTAAATGGAGGAAGAGAGTGATAACAGAAACTATATACTTTTCAAAATGGAATTATAACTTACATGTACAGATACCAAGTTTTCAAGACAATAAATTTTGACTTCTGCACGCTTCTGTGCAACCATCATCCAAGATATAGAATATTTTCATCATCCCAGAAAACTTGGTCATGCCCCCTTTCATTCTATCTATCCCTGGCCCACTCCACACATACAATAAATTACTTACTGACTTCTGTAGTCATAGACTAGTTCTGCCTTTTCTTGTACTTTATGTAAATAGAATTATCTAGTTTCTATTGCTCAATCAAATGTCTTTAAAATTTGTCCATGTCACATGTATCAATTATTTGCTCATTCTTATTGCTGAGTAGTATTGCAATATATAAATCTACAACAATCTGTTTATCCATTCTCCTGTTTAAGGATGTTTGAGTTATTTTAAAATTTGGACTTTTATGATTGAGGTTGCTATGAACATTCATGTACAAGCTTTTTGTGGACATATGTTTTTATTTCTCTTGGGTATATGTCTAAGTCTAGGTACCATTTTACACTCCCACCAGAAGTTCTAGTTGTTCTACATCTTTGTCAACACTTGGTATTATAAGTCTTTTTATTTTTGCAATTATAGTGGGTATAAAATAGTATCTTATCATTGTGTTAATTTATATTTCCTAGATGACGAATAAGGCTGAACTTCTTTTCATATGTAAACCTCATAAAATTTAAACATATTTTAAATTCCCTTCAGAAAAGTCTAACTTATAGATTCTTTCCTTATTTTCCCTTGATATTTTATAACATACCTATGAAACTTTTAAAAATAATACATTAAAGATGTATAATAGCTGTAACTGGTTTGCTCAGTGGATAGAGCATCAGCCTGCAGACTGAAGGGTCCCAGGTTCGATTTTGGTCAAGGGCATGTACCTTGGTTGCGGGCACATCCCCAGTAGGGAGTGTGCAGGAGGCAGCTAAATTGATGTTTCTCTCTCATCGATGTTTCTAACTCTCTATTCCTCTCCCTTCCTTTCTGTAAAAAATCAATAAAAATATATATATTATTTTAAAAAATGTATAATAGAAATATATACTTATAATCTATATGATCTTATTAACCAATGCCAACCAAGTGAATTTAAGTGAACAAACAAATAAAATAGTAAATTAGCACATGTTTAATCCTACTTGCAAACATTTTAATTCAGAAGATATGGCATAAGGCCTAGAAATATGACTCTGATTAAAAAATAAACCAGCAGATTATGTTACAGGTATCTGACTAATGCTATTAATCTGTTTACCCTATCTAATAAAAGAGTAATATACAAATTAACCATCACTCCGCTACACCCACAAGCCACGCCCACCAGCCAATCACTAGGGAATATGCAAATAAACCCAACCAAGATGGCTACCGCCACAGAGAGCAGGAGGGAGGCTTGGGTTTCCCTGGCGATGGAGGAAGCCAAGCTTTCCGCCTGCCCTTGCCGGCCTATGCCTCCACTCAAGGCTACAAAGTTTCAATGATAGAAGATACATAAACCCAAACAGAAATGGCGGCAGCCACGGAGCTGGAAAGAGCAGAAGGCTAGGGTTGCCCGAGGCGATGGAGGAAGCCAAGCTTCTGCAGCCCTGGCCAGCCCAGGCCTCTGCTTAAGGCTACAAAGTTTCAATTATAGAAGATACATAAATCCCAACAGAAATGGCTGCCGCCTCGGAGCAAGCAGAAAGCTTGGCTCCGCTCCAGGCTACAAAGTTCCAATTGTAGAAGGTAAATAAACCCCAGATACCAGGGTCTCCACTTGGGTCGCCAAGGGGCGTGGCTGGCCTGCAAACCACCACAGGCCCCTGGGCCCCACGCCCCAAGGGAACCCCCACCCTGATCCGGGACACCCTTCAGGGCAAACCAGCTGGCCCCCATCCATGCACCAGGCCTCTATCCTATCTAATAAAAGAGTAATATGCAGATTGACCATCACTCCAACACACAAGAAATGGCTGCCCCCATGTGGTCAAAGATCCTGCCCCCATGTGGACACAAGATGGCCCACCACAAGATGGCCAGCAAGGGAGGGCAGTTGGGAGGGACCAGGCCTGCAAGGGAGGGCAGTTGTGGGCGATCAGGCCAGCAGGGGAGGGCAGTTGGGAGGGACCAGGCCTGCAAGGGAGGGCAGTTGTGGGCGATCAGGCCAGCTGGGGAGGGGAGTTGGGAGGGACCAGGCCTGCAGGGAAAGGCAGTTAGTTGGGAGGGACCAGGCCTCCAGGGGAGGGCAGTTGGGGGGGGGGGGGACCCAGGCCTGCAGGGGACAGCAGTTGTGGGGGACCAGGCCTGCAGGGGAGGGCAGTTAGGGGAAAACAGGCTGGCAGGGGAGCAGTTAGGCATCAATCAGGCTGTCAGGCTGGCAGGCAGAAGTGGTTAGGGGCAATCAGGAAGGCAGGCAGGCGAGCAGTTGGGAGCCAGCAGTCCTGGATTGTGAGAGGGATGTCCGACTACCCGTTTAGGCCCAATCTCACTGGGATCAGGCCTAAACTGGCAGTCGGACATCCCTCGAGGGATCCCAGATTGGAGAGGGTGCAGGCTGGGCTGAGGGACACCCCCCGCATTCATGAATTTCGTGCACCGGGCCTCTAGTTAGATCATAAATAAAGGAATATAAAATTAAGAGCATAGACTTAAAAAGAAGACTTGGATATCAGATCCTAGTTTCCACTTACTGAGTATGTGATTTTGGGCAAGTTGCATAATTTCTCTATATCTCAGATTCTTCATCTGTAAATTGCGGATAAGTATAATACTCTATAGAGTTTTGAAAAGCATCAAATGTGATGATTCACGTAAAATCATTACCATTGAGTTAAACTCATAATATATGCTCAATATGCTTTGGAAGGAAGGAAAAAAAAGTGAGAATTTTTTGAAAAAAACTAAACAATGGGGTGGATTAGGACATATATATAAAACCTTAATCAATAAAGAAATTTAAAAAAACTAAACAAATCAGAAATGTAACGTCGGTAATTTGATATATGCCTTTACTACTACTCTTTAAACTACTCATAAACTTTAGATAATATTCTATAAAATGTTTCTTACTTTGTTTCATCTTTCTTTCACCTGTATCTTTTTTGTAGACTGACATGTTGTCCCAGGTCTTGGTGTTCCCGATTTTCATAAACTTCTCAGGTGATGAGTAGTAGAAGGTGTGCTTTTGTCAAGCTGTTTACTTAACTGGTTCAGTGTCTCAGGGATGACCTCTGGTTTCCTCCTATGTCTCTGTTTTCATCTGATGTTCTGATCTAAATTGTTTGGTCCTTTTTTCTGGATTCTCAGCTCTCTTTTCCCTTCCCTTCACACATTAAATGACAATATGCAAGCAAGCATGCTCTCTCTTTATTATTTTAAATCTACTTATCTGTATATTTCCATTCCATTAGCACTCTCATGATGATTTTTTAATTATTAGCAGGAAGTTTTCCTTTCATATCACAACCATGACTCTACCTATGAATTACTTCATTCACTAAATGTACTCTCTCCTTTTTAATGAAAACATCTGTTTTACACATTTGAGATTCATTCTGCTTCTGGGCTGTTTGTTTGTTTGTTTTGCTTTGTTTTGTTTTACAAATCAGCTGCAGTGTCTGTGAAAATGAAGGAAGGAAAACTCATCAAAATGGAGGCAGGAAACCATGAAAGGCAACCTTTCAGACACTGCCACTCACTGCAGCTTATATAACTAGCAAGGAGAAGGGAGATTTCTTCCTGGCCTGCCTCAGCAACAGGAACAGCACTCTGCTCATCACCAATAAGAAACCACCACAACCCCACCAATAGGCTTCTATTCAATACAACCCTCCCCAGTTTCCTCCTGGAACCCAACAAATGCTGAGTTTCCTTTCATCTCTTCAGATTTGCCTATGGATTGACATGGTTTGCATGTCTCCATCTGCAATCCTTCTGCTATTCCCAAATAAACTCACTGATCAGACAACTGCTGTTTAATTTTTAAGGTTGACACTTCCTGTTTAAATGGGTTTTCCTTCCTTTATCTGAATAATTTGTAATCAGCATGACATGCATTTTCTAAAAGGAGATATAAGTAAATTTTCATTTCCTTAAGATTATATATAAGCCTATGGAAGTAAAACAGCAAGATTTCCTCCACTTTTCTCTGTGAAAAGAAAGGTGCAATGTCTTGGTTTCAACCACATAAGAGAGTTGCTTGTTACTCATTTGTACAAACATACACAGTCCAAAAAGGAAATTATTTTTTAGTTATTAAAATTTTCTGCTTATTGATGAGAACGGGGTTAGCTAGTAACCAGCATAACTGTATTTCTACAATATAAAAATAAAATGACTCTCTATACAGAGTACTCTTTAATACATTACTGAAGCCTAAGGATAATGAGAAACATAAGAACATCCTTTAAACTAAATGAATATTTGTCAATAGTTAACATTTTATTAATGATGATAGTCCACGTTCCTTTAGTAAAGAAAGGTGAAAACAACTATTACAGATGTTGCCTTTGTTTTTGTGTGTGTGTGTGTGTTTTCCCAATTGACCCCCTCTACCCTGCACACGCCCCTCCCAGGGCTTCCCCATACTATTGTCTGTGTTCATGGGTTATGCATATATGCATACAAGTTCTTTGGTTGATCTCTTCCCACCCACCCAGCCACTCACCCACCCCTGCCTTTCCTCTGAGATTCATCAGTCTGTTCTATGCTTCTATGTCTCTGGGTTTATTTTGTTCATCAGTTTATTTTGTTCATTATATTGTACATATGCATGAGATCATGTGATTCTTGTCTTTTTCTAACTGGTTTATTTTGCTTAGCAGAATACTCTCAGGTCCACTGCCTTTAAACTTATACTTTTGCTCAGAGCAGTTTTCACTTTTGGCATTTCTCCTTTGACAAGTGATTTCTAAAAACATGAGAATAAAGGTGAAATTCAGATTGATATGACAGTTCAGTAAATATCCAATAATTATATAGAAAATTAAAGAAGTCTTTGTTTTCTATTTTACTTATTCAAAAAAATGAATCAGAGAGGAAAAAGAAAAGGTTTTGCTTGAGAAATAAAGTGTTTTACTGCTGAGCAATAGAAGCAATCCCATCTTTACCTCTGATGGGTGAAATTTTGGTAGGCTCCTGAAAATTCTCATAAGAAGGTCTAGCTTTCCATTTTCAATGTAAATTGAAGGGTCTACATCTCTTACCAATAGTTATTTTGTCACGCAAGCCTGTCCAATCAATGGAGAGGCTGAAAGACTGACTGTAGATAACCATTCTTCAAATTTTTATGCCATAGGTTTTTTTCGGCTACAGTTTGTAAGTCAGTGTTTTCAGTTTTATGGTAAATGCCAATAGAGAGTAAGAGAGAGATGCGGAGATAGGGACAGAGAGAGATGACTAGTGCCAGGACTTGCTGAAGTCCCTTATTTATATACTAGAGGTCTAGTGCACCAATTCATGCATGGGTGGGGTCTGGCCAACCTGGTCCTAATTGGCAGATTGGGGCTGGGTCTATTGGGAGGAGGAGACTGCAGGAGGTCGGCTGGCCGGCCGGCCGGCCCTGATCGGGGAGGATCAGGGCTGGGCTGGCTGGGGGAGGGGTCGTGGGCTATTGGCTGGCCAGCTCCACCCCTGATTGGTGTGGGAGGGGGGATGAGCCGCAGGTCTATCGCGGTGGTGGGGGCTGATCGGGGGTGGGGCCAGCCAGGGGGAGGGGCAGCAGGTGGTTGGCTGGTTGCCCCACCCTCCACAATCGGACTGGTTTGCTGGCAGCAGTGGGCACCATAGCGACCAGTCATTCTGGTTGTTACGGCATTCTGGTCTCTGGTTTTTTATATATATAGATTCTTTAAGACTTACCTTAATAGATCGCCCAGAAAACACAGAAATTAAAAACAAATGGCAACATAGAACTCTTCTCTAAAACATGTTTCCAGAGTTAACTATTCGAAGAGAAAAAGAAGCAACACACAATTCTTATTCTTTTGATTTCAAAACTGTTTCCTTCTTAGAACAGAATTATTATGTAACTATACCAAGAGATAAAATTGCATTAAAAAATACCATAATGTCCTCAAGATTTTTATCTCTACCTAAATTGACCCAGATAAAAATACCAACCCCTTGTCAACTATAAATAAGTAAAAAAGAACAACATGTGAAACCAAATGTAAGGTCACGTCAAAAGTTCAGCTAATAAATATTCAATTTCTGACCATTTCTAGAATAATTCACAATTCCTTTGTAATACAGCTAAAGTCTCAGAATCAGATAAAAGACAGCAATTTATTTTAAAGCCAGAGGGGTATTCAAATTTTGGAATTATGCCATTGTAACACTATCTTATATAACAAAAGGCTAATATGCAAATAGACCAAATGGCGGAATAAATGATCAACTGAACAACCAGTCACTATAACATGCGCTGACCACCAGGGGTTGCATGCATAATGTGGCAGGCATTGGCCGTGGTGGGTGGTGGAGCAGGTGAGGGGGGGTGCCAGACCAAGGTGGGGTGCTGGTCGCTGTCATTGGGGCTAGCCTCTGGTAGTTACTGAAAATTCTTTGCTCCTGCGAGCTGCAGTCCTGCCTGGTGCTCACACCTGCTGCCGGTGCCAGCCCTGCTTGCACCCGCTGCCATTGCTGAAACTGCCCCTTGCACCTGCTGCCAGTGCCTGGTGCCAGCCCTGATTGGTCAGCACCATTAGCAGGTGCGAGCAGTGGCTGCTGGCCCCGATCGCCCCTCAGGGCTTCTCTCCCTCTCTCTGCTCCTGAGGGGTGATCGGGGCTGGCAGCTGCCTCTTGCACCCACTGCTGGCGACAGCCCCACTCACACCTGCAGCCGGTGCCAGAGCCAGCACTTGCACCCGCTGTTGGTGCCCGGCACCAGTCCCGATCGCTCTGTACTGTCAGCGCATGCGAGCAGTGGCTCTAGGCCCTGATCCTCCCAAGGGCTTCTCCACCTCCCCCTGCTCCTGAGGGGTGATCAGGGCAGCAGCTGCAACTCACACCTGCTGCTGGCGCCAGCCCCAATTGCTCTGTGCCATCAGCGGGTGTGAGCAGGGCTGGTGCTGTCAGCATGTCGGAGTGGCGGCGGCAGGAGCGGGGCTGCCAGCAGACAGGGGGCCAGGAACATAGCGGGAGGAGCCAGGTGGGGGCACGGAGGATGGGCTGAGACCTGCCCCTGTGCCCACCGCAGCCTCGCAGCCCACAGTTCCTTTCAGGGTGGACGAATTCGTGCACTGGGCCCCTAGTGTACTATAAGAAAGATATGGACTAAATATTTTGGGGTAATTAAAATGGAATAAATAATTTATTTAATTACTCTGTACTATACTTCTTTAGCTCTCTTACTCTCCAACTAGACTGAATTTCAGAGCAATGTGTGTGTATTCATTTGTGTCCCATGTGCTTAATTCATTTCTATGCTTATTGTTAGCACTCAATAAATGTTTACAATTTTTCTTTAGTCTTGCATCCATTTTAATTTTCACCCCTTTATATGGAAAGCAGGGGTAGGAACAGAAAACAAAGAAAATGATCATAATAAAGGGAAAAGAGCAGTTGTATTTTGGGTTCCTGAGGAGCAACACAGAAACACACCCTGTTGCTGTTACATAGGCTTTTGACCTTTTCTTTTTCCTTCATTACAAAAGACAGGTTTCCTTTTCTCTCCTTTCCTTTCTTTATTTTCTTTTATTTTTTTTCAAATGTTCACTTACACAATCCGCACAGCTCCCCACAATTCCACTCTGTCTTTTTACTCTCCTAATGAGTATGTCGGTCATGTCTGTGGGATACAAGTCCACATTGCTTCCTATTTCCCAGTAACCTCGGCCTATTGCCATCGGAGACCAAATTCTTGAGTTTCTAACTTTCTAGCAAAAGTACACCTGCTGTCCTGAACTCCACAGGAGCTGCTGTTTGTTCTGATTCTGTGTCATTATTTATTGCCTGCAGTGTGAGCTGTGCTCCCTCAAGGAAAAAAAGGTTTGGCTTATGTTTTCCTCCCAATCAATGCACAATAAATACTACTGACGGCTGAGCGATGATAGGAGGCTGAAGCCTGAGGGTCAAGGGCCTGTGTATGTGTTTCAGAAGAGGATCCATTCACAGAGAGGGAGGATGGATACACAATCATAATTGGAAATTGTGTAACATGAGTATAGTTTCACCCTCCTAGCTCATCTCACAGTCCATTGCTGTTATCTGAAGTCAGAATCCATATAAGTTGGAAACAAGACTTCAATGTATGTCATGATTAAAAAAAAAAAAAAAAGATTCTTGAGTTTGGAGGAAGTTTGGATTGGACTATTATGTGAAATCAAACTGAGGTCAATTATAATTAAATTTCCCAAAGTGTCTTTTTTGGGGGTCACATTCTTTTCAGTTTCTTTTCTATGACAAATTAAACTAAAATCATCATTTCTTTTGAGGTTGAACAGATATTGAATCCAGCCTATCTCTGGCATCACCAACCTGCAAGTAAGACTCTGCTACATTTCCAGCAATACTCCAAATCTCAACGCAATAAGCTCCCATCCACGTGATGAGGCAGACAGCTCACTGTTTTCAGAGATAGCACACTCCAATTACTTCTGGCAGGGGTTTGGTAGATAATCAGAGCTGCTGCTCCTGCACTACGTCAGCTCTGGATTCTAAGGTTCCAAACACTCTTTTGGTCTCTTGGCCATTATGTCTGAATCATAATTATGTGCTCATTTCCACCAAAATAGCAACAACCAAAGTGTTATGATTCACATGTTTATGTTCTGCTAAAATTCACATGTCAAAATCTTAACCCCAATGTGATGGTATTGGGAGATGGGGCCTTTGGGAGGTAATTAAGTCCCGAGAGTGGAGCCTTCATGAATGGGATCAGTGCCCCTATTAGAAGAGGCAAGACAGAGCTTGCATCCTCCCCCTCCCTCCCACTCTTTCTCTCTCTCTCTCTCTCTCTCTCTCTCTCTCTCTCTCTCTCTGCATGTGCAAATACAACAAGAAAGGTGGCCACCTATAAACCAGGAAGATAGGTATCACCAGAATCTGACCATGCTGACACCTTGATCTTGAACTTCCAGCTTCCAGAACTGTGAGAAGTAAATGTTTGTTGTTTATAAGCTAACTAGAGGGCCTGGTGAATGAAATTCGTGCGTGGGTATGGTCCCTAGGCCTAGCCTGAGATCAAGGACATCTTCCCCAGGTGCCCGCAGCCAGCCCTGCCCCCACCACAGGTCACCCTCTGTGTGTGGGGTGACTCGTGGGGCGGGGGCCTTGGCCTGGTGCCACCTGCATCCCCCACCACCCACACCCAGTTCCCTGTTCTCCATCAGGAGATTGGAGCCTGCCAGCTGGGGAAAAGGACTGAGAGGTGGTCATAGTGACTGGTCCAGCGGTCTTCCTGCAGTTAGGGTCAATTTCCATATTACCCTTTTATTATATAGGATTAGCCTATGGTATTCTGATACAGGGGCGTAAGCTGACTGACAGGGGTTTCCCTCCTTTCTAGCCGTGCTCTCTCTAACATGCTCTTTTCAAGAAGAGATATCTCAGAGTCCCTAGGATTCACAGTCGGTCCACAGTGAAATGTCTAGTTCTGCTCTTGACATGCACAAAGATCCTTCCCAAGGTGGGGGGGGGGGGGTGGCAGGAAATGTCAGGCACAACCTTTTACTACCCAGAATAACCACTTGCCCAGAGTAGTTCCACATGAAGCCTACCCAACATTATCAGATTTCTTTTCTCAATGGTGATTGTCTTTCAGGAACCTTAATTGACTTTCTACTCTAATCTTCTTTAAAGGCACAGGCCATGAAAAAATGCTTATACAAATCTCTGCCAATTGGGACTAAATTCAGATTCTCTTCCACAGCACTATGGGTCCCCTATAGATCCAGGAATATGACTAGACATCTACTTCAGAGTCTCTAAACATTTCAAGATACACAAAGGGCCTTTGAAGGCATGGTGGAGTATTATCTAACATAGTGTTATCTCTGACTCATGTATTTATTATTTCATTAATTCATATAATAGAAATTTACTGAATATCTAATAGGTGTCAGGCTCTGCTCTAGACCAAGATTGGGGATTAGCTGGCCTTCAGGCTGTATAAGGCCTGCACATTAATTTGGTCTGGCCCTGCTAAGGCATTAGGGGTGAGTTAATTAAATGTCTGACCAAATATAGCAGGCTAATTTTTAAGCTGATAATTTGGTATGGCCCTCGAATGATATTATAAATATCCAAATGTTTCTTGGCAGAAAAAAATGTTCCCCACCCCTGCAGTCTGGACCAAGAGTTGAAAACCTTTTCTGGGGTTTTGTTTGTTTCAATGCCTGTTTAAAGTTTCTTTCTAAAATGTGTTTTCATTAGAAATGTTGAATTGGCTTCAATGCTTCTTTGATTAACCTTATCGTATATTGCTTAACAGTCGTATCGATGAACACTAAATGTAGCTTAATGGCATGTAAGAGAAGAATGCATATCTCTCTTCCTGTGCTTATTTTCAAGGTCTCCCTCTTGCAGATTGAAGGTATGAATTGTCAACTGTGATCTGTGGGGGGAAATGATTACGCAGGCACAAGGCAGGCCATTCCTTGTGGCTGAACTGTGTGCAGCACCAAGGACAGGGACTGTCTCTCCTTTGGATTTCTCTCCTCCCACCCCACCCCAGGGTTGAGACTCGGCAGTATGTCACGGTGGTAATGTTTTCAGCATTCTGGGTACAGCTCCTATGTGAATGTTAGTTGATATTTTCACTGATGTTAAGGAGTCAGACAAACATAAACAGTGAAGTCGTATGTCGGAACTTCTTTCATCTGTCAAGAATGTAAGCGGATGCTGAATTAGATAATAGTTTTGAAGACAAAAACATTTCAGTTTGCTATTTGCAGTATAACAGCTATAGAAAAGACATACTTTTAAGTTTAATCTGTATTTTCAACATTTTCTTAAATCTATAAATCAATAAAATAGTAAATTCAGCCCTTAAAAAAAAGAAAACCTTTTCTGCAAAGGGCCTGATAGTATATATATATATATATATATATATATATATATATATATATATTGCTTTGCAGGGTATAAAGTCTCTATTCAAACCATTCAATTCTGCTTATTGTAGCACACACAAAAACAGCCATAGCAAACATGTAAGCTAATGGGAATGGCTGTGTTCAATAACACACAAGGCGGGGTAGAGAATGTTTATGTGGGAAGGTTTGAAATACCATTCCATTAGGATAGTTCTCTAGTTTATCCCATACTGGTATGTCCTTCTCTGAGCCACTACTAAGCTTAGCTCTTAGCTGTTATATCTAGTCATTCACTGCACAAGCATCCCCTTAGTATTTACTGTGTGCAGGGCACCATACCTTATGGGAAAGCATAATTACATAGGCAACATTTTCTGCTGTTAAGAAGATCACACCATACGTGCAGGGGAAAATTGTGTACCATTAGCATCCTCTAGATCTACGAGTTCTGGAGATATTTTAACCTGTTAAATTAGGAAGCATTTCCCAAGGCTGACTCCACATTTCTCAAAGTAGCCTTAAGCAGGAGTACATTATATGGAAAAGGAAACATACTAATACAGCAGCCTTCTTTTAGTTGATAGGTCCATACAGAAAGATGTAAACAGAAAACCAGTATTCTGTCTTTTAGGACAGTGTTTTAGCTCAGCCAGCAGTTGCTGTGACAGACACTGAGAATCTTGTGCTCCGGAAGCCTAAACATTCGAATCCCAGATTCTCAGTTACCATCACAGGGCTAGATTCTACCAGGATGACAGAGCTAATCATATGTGGCTTCTGTCCACAAGGAGCTTTTGGGAAGAAAACAGTTACAAATGAAACAGATTGCTTCACTTCATGAAAGCTCCTTCATCCTGGGGTATGCCTGTTAATCATCACAATCATCTTTAGATACATGGCATATTGCTAAGCTTAAGTATTTAGAAAAGGAAGAGTTTTAAATACCTGGACAAGTATTCAATGAGAAGCAACTTCGAGGCAAACACTTCTGGGCACATAGGGTTACAGAATTAAACAAATTAAACAAGTGACTGTTTCTGGCATCAGAGGGCTCATTATTGAGTGGGAGACACAATCATGGGAATAGACAATTATAGCACATAGTGATAGGTGCTGTTCCACAGCATTAATGGTTGCTATGGAAGCACAGGGGATTTGAGTGTGGACTGAAGCTGTTAGAGCAGACGTCGGGAGAAATGAAACCTGTGTTGGTCTCTGAGGATGTTAGTAGGATTTCAAATAAGAGAGGGGATGCTGAGGCAATTTTGGGTTGGAAGAAAAACATTCAAAAAGCAATGAGGCAGGAATAAGCATGCCTCTTGGTGTGGTATCCAGGTGTATTGGGACAAGTGGTAACCCTGGTATGAATGGAGGAGGATGTACCAGTTTGAATGTGTTTATAAAATGGTAAGAGGAAATGACTCTAGGTTATTCCACAGGAAATAACAGAAGAACAGTAGAGCCTTAGGAACATGTAATTATGAACGGTGGGTTAGAAATGGTAAAGACTGGAGTGAGAGAAAACAACTGAGCATCTTTGTGAGAATCACAAGCCTATATGACTGAGGTGGTGATGGGAACGGAGAGGAGGGCAGAAGCTGAGAGACAGTTCAAAAGCGGAAATGACAGGATGCAATGACAGACTGAATACCAGGTTCGAATGAGAGGGAAGCGGAAAAGACAGTCTGGGAGAACGGTGAAAGCAGTGACAGAATCAACACAGCCCCTACAAACTGACAAGCAGAGGATCAAAGTGACACACCACTAGAGGCACGTGTCTGAAAGCTCTTCATCAGAGATACTGAGCTGAAAGGAAAGTTTCCTCTAGGTTTTTCTTGCACAGGAGTGCATGGATACGCGATGAACTTTACAAAAAAAAAAAAAAAAATGGTCCTCTAAGGCAATAGCTACTGTGACCTCATATGTCAAGCCAAATTAAGGCCTGCAGAGTAAGTAAGAGTCAGCTCTGATGTCTGTACAGTTCAAAACTGCAAATAGACATTGCATTCTCCTTGTGAAGTTTAATCCAGGTCACCTGTAAACTATAATAAAACATCAAATAACAATACCTGGTAGGCCTTGAATAGAGATGTGTTGAACTGGACTGAGGGTAACAACAAGTCAGTGGGGAGTAGGTCTAACTTTTTAACACCGCCCACCATGTAAGCAGAGTGGAGGAAGAACAGCTTTAAAAAGTCACGAAGCCAATGCCCAGTTAGGTGAAATGTGATGGCCGCTTTGAAAAAGCAAGTGCTAAGTGCATTTGCAATGAGTACCTGGAGAATTTCAATCAGGAAAGGCCAACCTATCTGGAATTTGTTTCCTTCTGTATTTAAATGTTTGGCTTTGTCTGAGTGGTCCTGATTGCAAACATGTTAAGAACATATAGGATTATTAAATAACTGGGAATCTACATATTTGTGAACTCAAAATGGAAAGAACCTGTCATTCTTTGGGCTCTGCGGTCACATTTGATACATGGAGATAAAAGCATCATAAAAAAAGATTCAGAAACATGATACAGAGGGAATGGATTTTCATTACTTAACCAATAAAGAGAAATTATCTGTTTTCCTTGATGCAGGCCACTGTTTTTTATATGATCAGAAAACAGATTTTTGTATTGCTTATTATGTATTTATTCACAATAACATGAGTCAAATACATGTGTTGTTGTTTTTTTATATGTGAATATTATATGAAATTCCATTTCTGAGTCCATAAATAACATTTTATTGGAATACAATCACATTAATTTTATAGTGTCTAGGGCTACAATGGCAGAGCTGAGTAGTGGTAGCAGAGAACTGTTCCACAAAGCATAAGTTTTTACTAACTGACCTTTTAAAAAAATTTTGCCAGCCTCTGACCTAGAGCACTGCAATTTACAAGGCTGTCTGATATGCATCTTTGGTCATGCTAATTAGCATTTGATTTATAGTTGTTCATAGTATTTTCTTACAATCCTTTGTACATCTCTGGTGTCAATTGTTACTTCATTACTTTCATTTCTGATTTTATTTATTTGGTTCCTCTTTCTTTCTTTCTTTCTTTTTTTTTGCATTCTGATTTTATTTTTAATTGTTTTTTTTTTCTTTATTGATTAAGGTATTACATATGTGTCCTTATCGCCCCATTGCCCCCTCACCTCCCCACTCATGCCCTCACCCCCCTGTTGTCTGTGTCCATTGGTTAGGCTTATATACATGCATACAAGTCCTTTGGTTGATCTCTCCCCCTTACCCCCACCCTCCCCTACCTTCCCTCTGAGGTTTGATAGTCTGATCGATGCTTCTCTGTCTCTGGATCTGTTTTTGTTCATCAGTTTATGTTGTTCATTATATTCCATAAATGAGTGAGATCATGTGATATTTATCTTTCTCTGACTGGCTTATTTTGTGTTGTTGTTTTTTTACCTGCAAAAAGTACTCTGTGCACCTGGCAGTGACAAGGTGTTGGGAATTTTCTTTGTAATACGAAAATGAAATAGATCTTGTACAATTCTGAGTCAGACCCTATTGTTTTCTAAAGGCAAATACCATTAACTTCTATCAATGTTTCCTTCTCAAGAGTTAGAAAGAGGAAATTATACACTGTGAGAGAGAAAACACACACATTTATTTCTCAATGGTTGATCAAGCCTAGAATTTGTTACAGAGAGAATCTTTCTGGAAGAGGCCAGTGTTTTTATGAGCTGGAGATAATGGAGAGGAAAACAGAGATGCATGCAAAATAAATGGCAAATGTCATTTTGAGTTGGTGGCTCTCACATGCTGGTACTTGGTGTGATTCTCTATTCTGTCTCTGGCAATATATAAAGCTGGGTTGATCTTTTAGTATTTGTCTTGGGTTTATGGCTGTAGTAGAATTGGTGTTATAAACCAATTGCACTAAATATACTAATATACTGTTTTCTCTACAGAGTGGGTTGAAAAAAATTTGGTTCCAAGTCCCATTCTTAATATGCTTAATTATTCTGACAAATTGTTTTAGAATTTTATGTGTATGTCTCTTTAGATCCATACCACTCTCACTGCAATGTAAGTATGGCATTTAAACTGGGAAATTTCCAATTAGTCTACATCCTTGCAGATAACTCGCCTTATTCTGCCTATATTATTTAGCTTTGAGTTCTTTCCGAGATCATAGATTCTTTTAAAATTAATTGCATAAAAATGCCAAGCACAGGGCCTAGCATATGGCAGGCACTTAATAAATGTTTGTTGAGTAAATGAATGAGTTTGCTTCAGTCTTGGATTTTGGCCTATCTTTTTATAATGTTATCCAAATAAACTGGCTTGTGTTGGAGTGAAGCCAACTCTATGGATATTGGAATTTGCTTCATAAACTTGTCTTGATTCATGCTTTTAAAAATTTGGATTGAAAGTTAGGAGAAATTTATATCTAGATCTTCATTAACTGTTAATTACTTAATTTGTTTTCTTCTGGGCAGGATAAGACATGGGCATAAGGTCATACAACTTGAGAGTAAATACTGGCTCCCACGATTACTATTACTATAACAGAGCTTTGTTATCTTTGAAATGTTGTCTTTAGATTTTAGGCAATAATATTTATCACTTATCTACTGATGCATAAGAAACACCCAAACTCCCAAACTTAGTGGCTTATTTGTTTTTACTCATAAGTTTATAGAACAGCTGGGCAGTTCTGCTGATTTAGGACAGGCTTGGCTGGTCTCAGTGAGGATTCACTGTAGTCTTTGCCTTGTAGCTAGTTAGCTGCCAGCTAGGGCAATGAAGCTAACTGGGTCATGCATTCTCATCAACATTTTCTCATGGTATGGCAGAAGTTCAAGATAGTCTTCTTTTTTTAAAATATATTTTCATTGATTTCAGAGAGGAAAGGAGGAGAGAGAGAAACATCAATGATAAGAATTATTGATCAGCTGCCTCCTGCACACCCTCTACTGGGGATCGAGCCAGCAACCAGGGCTGGTGCCCTGACAGGGAAGTGAAACCTGACCTCCTGGTTCATAGGTCTACACTCAACCACTGAGCCACACCGGCTGGGCTGCCCTCAGTCTTCTTGAAACCAAAATTAAGAAGTAGCAAAATGTTGCCTCTGCCACATTCTATTGTTCAAAGCAAGTCACAAGAAAAGCTAAAATTCAAGGGTTGGGAAAATAGATTCTATTTTTAAAAGATATATATTTTTATTGATTTAAAAGAGGAAGGGAGAGAGAGAGTGAGTGATAGGAACATCAATGATGAGAGAGAATTATTGATTGGCTGCCTCCTGCATGCCCCTCACTGGGGATCAAGTCCACAACTGGGCATGTGCTCTGATGGGTAATCAAATCATAATGTCGTGGTTCATAGATCAACATTCACCTACCGGGCCACACCAGCCAGGCTAGAGTCTATCTTTTAATGTGAATAATTGTAAACTCACATTACAAAGGGTTAAGGACAGAGGGGACAGTAGAGAACTGTGATCATTTTTTCAATCAACTACAACCTAAGAAGCTGTTCATAGGACCTGTATATATGCATTTAATAGAGAGTACTTGTTATTATTAACCTACAACCTGTGCTTTCTTGTTAGCTTTTTTCTTTCACTCACACCTTATTCCTTTTATATGTGCAATTCCATGGTATTAATAAAAAAGTATGATTGCTCTAGTAAAATTTTGTTTATCCCCCCTATCAGGTCTCCAATCTAACTAAGAAGTAATTACAGAACAACCTATAGCCATAAGGTTATAATTTTCCTGTAATTTTCTTTAATTCTCCAGTTTCTCGATCTTATAATTCACTGTTGAAGTCAAGTGAGGCATTAATGGCAGCATGGTTAAGCAATAGTCAAAGAGTTAGAATTATGACTGACAACTCATATCTATGTAATCTTGTACTAGTTAAATTTTTATACTTCGGAGTTACTGAGATGTTTAAATACAAGTTTTATATATATATTTGTGTGTAGTATATAGTGATCCTGGTGTGTCTGTGTATGTGTCTGTATATTACATTTAATAATTAATTAATTTTAGTGAGAAATAAAATCATGAGTCTGGCCTCTTGGATAATTAGCAGACATGGCAAAAATAGTGTTGTGTGGCTGGATGACTGGGCCCACTCAATTTCTCACACTGACACCAATCCTAATCTCTGACTATGCGTGACAAATTATTGACCTTTGAGTTAAAGCCAAATAGACAAAAAACCCATTAATGTTAAACCTACATATTCTATTTTTAAAGAAAATCTAGGCATGTAATTAAAGTTTATTTTTCTTCATTTATACTACATTATTTTGTTTGGTTCTGTTGTCCCCAAAGTTCTATTTTTCTATTTTTATTTATTTCATTTTAATTTTTTAATCTTTATTGTTGAAAGTATCACATATGTCCCCATTTTCCCCACTTACCTCTCCCATCCTGTCCCACCGCCCAACCCCAGGCTTTCACCACCCTATTGTCTGTGTCCATGGGTGATGCCATACATTATTACTCTCCACCACACTTCTGAGGAAAGCACGTTGGCCAAATCAGACCTGGTGATTAATTCCCTGAGGACACACAGAGCTGGATTAAGCAGTATTGCTAAGAAAGAAAGGAGAGAGGGCAGAGGGGGGGAAAACAGAAACAAAAGTTGTACCTCATTGTATTCAGAAAATTTGAATTATGTCGAAGTCACCCATGTATTTGTATATTAAATAAAGAACTGACTGATCTAGTGTCTTCTAAGGTCAAGCAGACTCTTCTTGTCTTTTCCAACTTCCACCTATACTAATCTATCAGCAAGCAACTCTATGATTAACAACTCAAAGAGGCCTCTGTATACTGCTTTGGAATTGCTTATGAGGAGTGACTAATAAAAACAATAGAAATGATACCAACTATTATTTATAGAAGTACTTCTTTATATGTCTGATACTCACTCTTCTAGGTGCACTACCGTGTTTCCCCGAAAATAAGACATCCTCCGAAAATAAGACCTATTTACAGGTTTCCTTCTGAGTGAAATATAAGGCATCCTCCGAAAATAAGACCTACTTACAGGTTTCCTTCTGAGTGAAATATAAGGCATCCCCCGAAAATAAGGCCCCAGGCTCTGTCTCAGAATGAAAATTAATTTACAGTAAACTGGTCGCTAGGGCCGCCCTGACTGGCATCTAGCAACCAGTGACGTTACGCGGAGTCCTGACGTCACTGCTGTGTGGAGGCGGAGTGGAGGTCGGAGTGAGCGGTGAGTGCGGGGCGGGAGAGAGGAGGAGACTTTCGCAGATGCGTGTAGAAGAACAGGAGGATTAGAGCGGACGGGACGCAGCGAAGGTGGTGAGTGCTGGTCTGTCTCTGGTGACACTACCTGATGCTCGCGGCCGCCTTCATGATGACTGAAGGTTCTCAGTCAGTGGCAGACCCTGCTCCAGCCCAGATCCAGGCCCCAGCAAGCCCAGTGACAGTTCCCAGGCAGGCCCCAGGGGGTAAATGTCTGATAAAGGGGTAGGGGGATGTCTGGTGAAGGTGTTCAGTGGCACAGGGGTGAGGGGAGGGGGATCACTTAAAATGACACAGGAGGACCAGAGGGGGCAATCAAAATGACACAGGAGGATCAGAGGGGGCAATCAAAATGACACAGGAGGATCAAAAGGGGTTACTAAAATGGTAATCTCCCCTCTGATTCTCCTGTGCCATTTTGATTCCCCCTTCTGATCCCCCCTGTGTCATTTTGAGTGATCCCCCTCCCCCCACCTTGATACCCCAATTCCTTTTTTTTTTTTTTTACCCCTAGAAATGAGCGCAAAAAGAAAAAGCTACTCCGTGGAGTACAAGAAAGGAATCGTGGAAGACTCTTGGGGCCAAAATCTTACTGCTTTCTGCAAAGAGAAGATGTTGAGTATCCGATTGGTCCGAAAATGGCGAGCAGAGTATGGTAACCTCATTGAACAAGTGGACAAGGGAAATGCTAAAAAGCAGTTATAAGAAAGTGGGTCAATTTAATGCTGCTGCTTGTTATGCGAGGGAGCCAAAGAGGTCTGCTAGTCTGGGATGCAGCCAGCATTCACCGCGCTAAAGACATGAAGACATTTCTTCACGAAAGAAAAATAGATCAGATAATGATTCCAGCAGGAATGATGGCCTATCTCCAGACTCTTGATATTGCAATAAACAAGCCATTCAAAGACAATTTGCGCATGGAAATTAATGACTACATTGAAAATAGAATGGAGAGAAATCAGCGTGGAAACTTTGTGAAACCTAAACTGCAAGAAGTTGTGACTTGGGTGAAAAATTCATGGGAGAAAATCACTGACAGTTGCATTGCAAATGCACTGCGAGCAGGCTACCTTGACAAGAAGTACTCACTTAAAGACAGTGCTATTGCTAAACATGAGAGATTTGGTCCACTGATTCTGAAAGAAATGGAGTCACAAGAAATTCACCAGGAAATTCAGGAATTGGATTGTTATGATGATGTTCCAGGAGATGATGACATGATTGTCATTGAATAAATGAGTAAATTCTTGATACTGTAGGATTCACAGTTTGTCTGGTTTGTGTTGACAACTACCGTACTACCGTACCGTATACAGGTAATAAATTTCCTTTATTTTCATTTAACAATAAATGTGTACCATATTCTTCTTCATGGAAAAATAAGACATCCCCTGAAAATAAGACCTAGCGTGTCTTTGGGGGCAAAAATTAATATAAGACACTGTCTTATTTTCGGGGAAACACGGTACTTATGTTACCCTTGTTTCTAACAACAGGCTTCAAAATAAATATTATTCTATATTTCACATAGAGGACAAATTCAAAGTTAACCAGCTTATAAGAGAAGGACATGGATTCAAATACAGAGTTGTCTCATACCAGACTTTATGCTTTTATTGTAAAAATTACTTGAACACAGGCGTTATGTTTCTCTTCATTGCTTTCACTTGAAATATATTCATTCTTCATTTTTCCCAGAACATTCACTCATGTGTGTTGTCCTCTTGTTAGCACTCTCCTTAATCTCTGTATCTCTCTTTCAGTAATGGGACCCAATTGAACCTAGCCCTCTACTTATCCTATAGTAAATAGTTTTATAACCTTATGTTTCCCACATGAAACGTCCTTTAAATATTCTTAAACATGCCACTGTAATTTCCCCTCATTGACACAGCCTTAATTAACATCCCTTTAAAACAGTAAAGCAAGATCCATGAAATAGATATTGAGTTAGTGTTAATCATTCACAATTGGGCACTCATATAATTAGAAAACTACTGAAAGATATAATCTAGTTCTCTCATTTCTTTTCTAGATAAGTCAATAGGAAGAACATTTTTAAAGTGAGATGAGTTTGGAATCTCCTTGATATTCTAAATATATTATTGTCAGAAAAACACACATTAAATAAAACTGACAGGAATTATTTTCCTAAGTTTTATAATCCTGGATAATATCCCAAGTTTTCACATGACAGGAAGTACATTTATTAAAAAAAATCTGATCTTGTATTTTTCAGTTTCTAGAGTTTAGTTTTTTTTCCTTTTTCATCCAAAACTGTATATAGTCAAAATATGTATTTTTAAAAGTTATCTGGAAAATCATAAGTATATGCATTTGAAAAAAATGCTTTCTTTACAAAAAAATGAATATGGATGATACAAATAACTCAGAGGTTAGACATCATGGATAAAATATTAATGTTCTATCTATGACAAAGGTGAGTTGTATCTTAATTGTTTTTAAATATAACCACATAAGAAAGCACAAAATTCTATGTACTTTGGGAGCTATGTATTCTCGGGAATTAATTATAACAATGAGTGATCCCTTTCTTCAGAAAAAGTTCATTTATACATATATACAAAACCATTAGGGGAAATCATTATTAATGCTAACTAAAGGACTCCTAGTTTTGATGAAAGTAAAATCATTGATATGTTAGGATCTCAGAATCCTACTGGAAAGTATTTAGGTAATAACAAAAGGTTATATTTAGCTTACTGATAAGCTAAATGGGAAATATAAATGCATATTGTGAGTCTTTAAAAGTGAGTGTGAAGTGTTTTGTTTCATTCAGAGTAGTCTTGAACTCCGGTCTGTTAAACATCTTCATAAATGATCTGCAGTTAGTTTTTAATGACATTAATTAAATTCTCAGATGAGAGAGGATATCAAGTGATGAGATAGCATATAATAGTACAAAAAGCCTAGAAAAAAATGGCATGAAATTAATCAAATGAGATTTAATCTTGAATTGCAAAGGCCAGTATTTGATTAAAAAATAGATCCAATAAAAGTTGAAGTAAAATTAAAAATTGGTTTCAATAAAGAGATTCTAATAGTTAATATAAAGTTGTTTTGATATTCTGTAATGGGTTTTGAGAAAATGCAAACTGTTTTTAAAATAGAAATGAATATGAAATCCTCATAGGAATCATCACCTAGAAATACCAGTGGCTGTCTGGCCACATTGAGAAAGTTGAAATGTCATGGACAACTTATGTTGTAACAGAACCTTTATGACCATAACCCAGGACCCCACAAGGAATCTTTGGAGAAGAGGATTGAAAAAGAAGTACAGCTGGAGGAAAGGGCATCAGATTTGTTAAGACAACTTTCTACAAACTCTTCAAAGGTACCAAACTTTTCTAAAGAAGTAGTAAAAATTAAAATAATGGGGAAAAATCAAGATAGACAAAATTGATAGATTCAATTTTGATTATGATAAAATAGGCTGCTTCTTCATTAGCAGAGCTGAACACATCACTTGCAAATATTAAAGGGGATTTTATTTTAATGAAGGCATTTAAACTCTTCTACATAATAGAGCCTTCATCCTTATTTATGCAAATATTCGAGTATGTATTGGGAGAAAACATACTCACAGAGGGTTCTTCAAAGTGCTGCTTTTGCAATAGTTTTTAGAGCCTTCATATTGTTATTCTTTGAAGGAGATGCTGAAACTCCAGTTACATAATTACAGCTTTACAAAATAAGTGCTTTTTTTTTGAGAGTCTTAGTGGCTATTTCTTCTTAGTAGTATTAGAATAATGGCAACAGAACATAACTGCAGGTGATGATGTAAAATAGATACCAAATAAGAATGTAATAAGGCTTTTCCATTTTTAGCAAATGTGATTATTTGTATTATCTCTAGATCAGATTTCACCTTTTATGTAAATATAATTCCTGAAGGAGCTCACTTTATGGAAGGACTACAGAAGTGTTTTTTTTTTTTTGTTTGTTTGTTTGTTTTTTGTTTTTTTTTAGTTCCTCTTTCATACATTACTTAAGTGAAGCAGGATTCCACATCAACATCTGAGGATTATGTTCAACTATAGCAAACATGTTTAAAATTTTACTACCATAAAAACTCTAAAATGTTCAAAAGTACAATGTCATTAGATTATGTTAAACATCAGTATTTTTATATGTTCCAAAGTAACTTTTTATTTTATCTACATAATTTAAAAAATAATAAAATGATTTCTATTAAGTAGATTAACTCTTCAATGGGGTCCATTCAAAAGACTGAATTCCTTTTCATTGACAGTAATAAGTTTCTGTGGCTTTTCAGATTTGAAAAAAAGGCTTTAACTATTCTGTTTCACCACTGTTCTACTGAAAAATTAGTGATCTGGTATGCCTAATTTAATTTTTACTTTAAACATGTAGACCTCACTCTACTAAAAATAGGGTATGATACAATAATCACCACCTAAAAAATTCCAGTGGCTGATTGACCACATTGGCCACTTGGAACGAGATATATAGGTTTGTGCTACAATAAAACCTCTCTGGTGACTTATGTGTCAATTATAAGTCACAGTGACCAGATATTTGGTCAAACATTGTTCTGTATGTTTCAATTAGGCTGCTTTGGATTGGGATTAACATTTAAACTGGTGGACTTTGAATAAAGCAGTTTGCTCTCTACAATGTGGATGAATCTCCCCCAATCAGCTGAAGGTCTGAATGCAATGATAGATTGACCTCCCACAGTAAGATTGATTCTGCCAGCAGAGGGCCTTTAGACTTGAACTACAACATAAACTTTCCCCTGGGTCTCCAGCCTGCTGGTCTACCCTGCAGATTTGGGATTTTCAGTTCCTTAAAATAAATGAGCCAATTCCTTAAAATGAATCTCTTTTTCTATAGTACAGTTGACCCTTGAACAATGTGAGGGGGTAGTTAGGGGTGCTGACCACCCATACAGTTGAAAATCCATGTATAACTTAAGTCAGCCCTCTACTCATACTTGGAAAATTCCCAGATAAGCAAAGCCACATAGTTCAAACTACATGTTCAAGTGTCTACTGTACATACATTCTATTAATTCTGTTTCTCTGAGGAACCTTTGATAGTACCACAAAATGCATGACCATCAGGTACCCACTCAACAGAAGGAATGGGGGTTACGTGAGAAATCCTTGGCAAAGAGTATTATATAAAATATAAATGTCGTTTCAATTTCTGTGTAAAAATATAAATTACAAATATACATTTAAATTTAAACCCTTATTTTGAGAAAAAAAATAAAAAAAGAGGCCCTTATGGGAAAAAGGGTATGTCCACTTTCTATAATTCCAGTATTCAAGAATTAGCTTTTTAAAAGATATATCCAACATGGTGTCAAATCCCAAATTTGAGAGACTGAGACAGACAAGCACTTATTTGAATCTGGCAAAAATGATCCCCCCATCTACTCTATTTCACAGACACATTTGTGCATACCTTTGCCCCCTCTGGACAATATACTATCATGTGACTCAGTATAATGTGGTAGTTATTAGCACCCATCCTGGACCCCACAAAGATGACGGAAGGTCAGGTAACCTCTCAAACCACCAGGTTCCTCATCTATAGAATGAGAATACCAATACCTACTCCACAGGGCCAATATAAGGATAACATTGAAGTGCTCTTCACATAGAACATTGTAGGGTCTGATTCTTCCTTTTAGCCTCCTTAAGGAGCAATGGTGGTTTCTTACCTACAATGCAACCCACCCCACACATCCCCTAGTTCAGTGTTTTCTATGTGGCCAACTAGATAATAACTAAAGATAACAGCTACCAATTATTGTATGTTTATGGTTTATTAGAAAAATTAGAATTCTCATAAATTCCTTCAAAGCAGGTACTATTTTCCCCATTTTTTTTTGGATGAGGAAGCTAGTGCTCTGAGAGTAGAAGCTCTGAATATCACACACAGCTTCTCAACAGTAGAGTCAGCATTTAATTTGGGTCTAAATCAAAACTGTGCTCACTGTGCTTTGCAGCGCGCTGTCACTATCTATTAGATGGTGGGTAATAGGCATTTGTTAGTTCCCAAATCGCATGGGAAGTTGCCATTGATCACAATATTCTGTCCTTCTATTTCCTTTTTATGCGCTTGAGGATATGGCTCTGTCTCACTTTGAGAGCTAGAAGTCTGGCTGTTTTGGCTTGTTAGACAGTGTAACAGAGTAAAAGAAAAAGTTATGAAAGCATCTTCCTGTTGATTCTTTTGAAGGAAAAACATACTATTTATTGAGCTTAATTTTTAGATTTATTATGCTTGGACAGGATATAAACTTGTCATGGACAGCATCTATCTTTCAATGCCTCTTTCCAGGAGGCTAAAGATAAGTATTATATATGATTTGAAGATTCTTACAGACCCCCATGTCTGTGATCTTAACAAAATAAGAAATTTCTCTAAAATGTTTGAAAATGTTCTCCATTATGCCTAACAAATACCATACTAATATACACTGGGGAGATGTTCCCATGTACATTGTTAAACATGTGTTTTAACTTTTCATGGAGCATTTTTCTGCATGCATTTTAGTTATAATAGTATTAGAGATTTCATGTAAAAAGAAACCTTGAAATTATTATTCTAAATATTAGTTCTAGGATAAAATGATTTCCTCCATTATGAAACACTTTTCAAATTCCAGGGAGCAAAACATTTGATTTCAAAGATGTGCCTCACAATGCTATCAGTAAATTACCATTGTTATTCCTTAACTCGGGAAACTCTGTTATAAAGTCCACAGACTGATTTTTGTAACCAATAGATCTGCTGCTCGCACCTACTGAATTTTGTCACCAAGTTAACTATAAAATTCCCTCTTTGTGAAATAGAAGATTACAGCAATTTCCCAAATCCATGATACTATTGCTACTTTAAAATGAGCTTCCTTAAGCACTATTTCTGCCTTTTTAATTTTTGTGAAATTATTTTACAATTTTCAGGGTAAGTAAGCATGGCATTGCCTCAAGTGTCACATCAGGTACATCCAAATGGCAAGTGCATGTCAGTACAGTACCCAGGAGGGAACTCACTTTGATTAAAGAGGACATCCATGCCCAAGGAGAGCTGCTGTCATCAGTTCCCCAGCGCCTTCCTGTTTGTGGTGCAGGGGGCGGGGAAGGGCTTTTAGGATTGCTTAGAAGCACAGGCTCTCTAATCTTTGGAGGAAAATAGACATATATATGGGAATAGAGCATTCAGAGGAAAAGCAAACCAATAAAAGCAACAAAACTTGCAACTTGTTTGGAGAACTTTAAATAAATCCATTTCCCATTAGAGTACAGAAATTGGGGGTATTGTCTCTAGTTCACTGAAATGGAAGTTAACAGGGCGATTTTAGTGGTTTCATCCTGCCAGAGATAAGCCTACTAGGCAAGGGTTTGTCAAAGGCCAGTTTTGCATCCTTTATATGTTCTTAATGTTAAAAGGGATTTCTCTTAGAGCAAAATTAAAGTCACATCCTGCTGTTACAAAGGACAGTGAATAAGGACCAGGACCAGAGGAACAATTGTAATAACTCTAAAGACCAAAAGGGAAGAAAATAGTATCATTAGTGAGACCTAAGCCAACTCCAGAGCCAAGTCTTTTGAATATAAATTTTAGTTCAGTGTTTAAGAAATTTGAAATTGGCCTATTTTTTACACCTCATTGTTTTTCTAATTGAAAAGGCAAGCAAGACACATGAGATGCATTATCTATTAGGGACAGGATCTTTCCATTAATTCAATATTTTAGTGAAACCTTAACATATCTAATTGACAGGAAACATGAAGTTTAAAGTCTGTGGATGTGATAGGCAGCACTTACTGTGCTGGGATATTGAATAGCTCTCTCCCTACATTTGCTTCAGTTTCTCCAGAAAGTCAGGCTTTCTTTTAATTGAACCGGGGATGGAGCGGGGAGAGGATGTCAGACCTCTCCCACTGATGAGTGTCACATCCAATTGCCACTCTTACCAGAGGGAATGAAACTGGGTTAAGGGGACAGGTTCTGTATTTTTAAAAATTACCTGCCATGTATTTTTTTCCCCAAATGTCAGGTGGCGGCCTCTATTAGAGGTATACCATTAATCAAACTAATGAGAACCATGGATGTAACCATCCCTTAAGAAAATCATAATGCCTCAATGGGGAAAGGAGCAGAAAGGAAGAATTTTATGAAGTAGACCTTTCTGCATAAACACTTGCGTTTGAGTCACTCCAGGGTGTGCAAATCAGGGCCTCCTGATCCCTACAACAGTTTAATGTTCTCTAAAGGAGAACACTGTATGACTGAATCAGAATCAATTTTACTTATGGTTACTAAGAAAAAAAATCACACTTGCTTTGCAACGATAATGCATTTCAAAATTATTCTAAATGATCTCAGTCTTATTGGTGATCCTTCAGGTTTTTGAAGAAGATGCTAAAGAGAGAGGAAGTATTTTTAGGGAAATATGATCTTGTAATCAGTGGTAATGTGGGGGCTGTTCTTGATTTTTTTACATCTCTAAACTACTCTGAGTTATTCTGCCATACTGTTAAATGTAGACTAGCAAGAATGGCATGCAAATCAGAATTTTATGCTTGCAGGCCTGAAAAGAAATAAATTAAAAGTTCCTCATCAGAAGGAACAGTGCAGCCTAATAGAAGCAGCAGCAAAGAGTTGGGAGATGCAAGCAATGAGGAAAGTCAGAATTTTTACATGTAGGGACTCGCCCTGGCCATGCCATGGACAGAGACTGTCCTGACCAGCTATATATCATGATGAATATCTTTGGACAGGCAGGCCTGCCAGAGGTGAAAATCCATATGTACTCAAGAAACTGCATTTCAATAAGAGTTTGCATTTGCAGACAGAGATTATTTTCCTGTTTTCAAGGTTTTGGAAATGTCTCTTTAAAAGTTTACTTAAAATTTGACTAGACTTAAACTAAAGTTGACCAGTCATTCTGAGGACAAGCTAAAGAGAGGTTTTTATTAAAGTTAAAAATAATATAAATAACACTTTTCCTTTCAAACCAAGTAGTGGAGTCACTAAATATTTGTGGAAATTATTCTTAATAGACAATGACTTACATAATATTAATTGCAGAGTATTCAGTTATGACACATTTCTCGTGGTAATGCCTATATAACCTTATGGCCAGAAAAAGTAGCCTATTTTTTGTCTTAATTTTTTCATAATGGATTATAGGAGGTTTTTTTTTTAATTTAATAAATCTTTATTGTTCAGATTATTACAATTGTTCCTCTTTTTTCCCCCCATAGCTCCCCTCCACCCGGTTCCTACCCCTTACCACCCCCCCACTGTCCTCATACATAGGTGTACAATTTTTGTGCAGTCTCTTCCCACACCCCCACACCCCTTTCCCCCCAAGAATTGTCAGTCCACTCCCTTTTTATGCCCCTGATTCTATTATATTCACCAGTTTATTCTGTTCATCAGATTTTTTTTATTTGCTTGATTTTTAGATTCACTTATTGATAGATATGTATTTGTTGTTCATAATTTTTATCTTTACCTATTTCTTCTTCTTCCTCTTCTTAAAGAATACCTTTCAGCATTTCATATAATACTGGTTTGGTGGTGATGAACTCCTTTAGCTTTTTCTTGTCTGTGAAGCTCTTTATCTGCCCTTCAATTCTGAATGAGAGCTTTACTGGGTAGAGTAATCTTGGTTGTAGGTTCTTGCTATTCATCACTTTGAATATTCCTTGCCACTCCCATCTGGCCTGCATAGTTTCTGTTGAGAAATCAGCTGACAATCGTATGGGTGCTCCCTTGAAGGTAATTAACTGTTTTTCTCTTGCTGCTTTTAATATTCTCTCTTTGTCTTTTGCTCTTGGCATTTTAATTATGATATGTCTTGGTGTGGTCCTCTTTGGATTCCTTTTGTTTGGGGTTCTGTGTGCTTCCTGGACTTGTAGGTCTATTTCTTTCACCAGGTGGGGGAAGTTTTCAGTCATTATTTCTTCAAATAGGTTTTCAATATCTTGCTCGCTCTCTTCTTCTGGCACCCCCATAATTCTGATGTTGGTACACTTGAAGTTGTCCCAGAGGATCCTTACACTATCTTCATATTTTTGGGTTCTTTTTTTTTTTTTTGCATTTCTGGTTGAGTGTTTTTTGCTTCTTTGTATTTCAAATCTTTGACTTGATTCTTGCAATCAATCCTCTATTCTGCTGTTAGATCTCTGTATAATATTTTTTATTTCAGTCAGTGTATGCTTAATTTCTAGTTGGTCCTTTTTCTTATCCTCGAGCATCTCACTAAATTTATCAGCCTTTTCTAGGAAATTCTTGAAAAACCTTATAACCGTTGTTTTGAACTCTATATCCAGTCATTTGCTTTCCTCCATTTCTTTCATTTGTGATCTGTTTCTTTGTCTCCACATTTTTGCTGCTTCCCTGAGTTGGTACAGTAGCTTTGTGTGCTATGTGTCCTAAGGGCCTAGGGGCTCAGCCTCCCCAGTTACCTGAGGTGGACACTCTTGGTGCACCCCTTTGTGGGCTGTGTGCACAGTCTTGTTGTAGTTAAGCCTTGATTGTTATTGGCATCACTGGGAAGAATTGACCTCCAGGCCAATTGACTGTGAGGATCAGCTGTGTCTACGCTGTAAGAACTTCTGTGCTGGAGACACCCTTATGAGATAAGACTTGAAAAATTTCAAAAGCTTCTGTGCTCAGCTTGGATGGGGCAGAGTCTGAGGGCAGAACAGACAGCCTTGGCTTCCCATCAGCCCTGCCCTATGAGGCCCCTGGGTCTCAGTGTCCCTTGTAATCGCTGCAAGCACCCCTGAGAGATAGTCATCCCAGAGTTCCGCCGACTGCCAGACAGTCCAGTTTCTCCCCAAATGAGTCTGGGTTTTCAGAGTCTCGCCCAGAACTGGAGTTCAGAGCAGTCGGGGGCTTCCGTCTCCCTCCTGCTTGAGAAAGCCAGCTGCGCACTCAGCAGTCAGTCCCTCTGCGCGCACGTGCCTTTGGACCTCTGCCTTCCACAGCTCCCCTGAGTCTCAGTGTGCTTTTCTCTTTTCCTGACAGTCCAGCTCCCCCCTGAATAAGTCTGGGTTTCCAGAGTCTCGCCTGGAACTGGAGTTCAGTGCAGTCGGGAGCTTCTGTCTCCCTCCCGCTTGAGAAAGCCAGCCACGCACTCAGCCACCAGTCCTCTCCGCTCAAGCGCATCTCTGTACCTCAGCCTTTTGAAGCTCCTCTGAGTCTCAATGTGCTTTTCTCTTTCCTTCTAGTTGTAGAATTTCCACTCAGCCAGCTTTCCTGTGGTTCTGGATGGTGTCCATTTTGTCTTTTAGTTGTAGTTTTTAAATTGTTGTGTGAGGCAGCAGTTTAGGTGTTTACCTATGCCGTCATCTTGGTTTCTCCTTATAGGTTTTTATATGTCTCTACAAAACAGTTTCCATTCTATAGAAAATAATGTTGTACACATATAAACAGGCAGAAATAATAATCAGTTTATTAAATAGTTAAAATGTAAATTATTATACTTAGGAAACCAGAATGAAGAGTAGGAGAAAGTAAGAGAAAAGATAATGTGTCACCTAAGGAACTCCATAAAGACTTTGTTCTCTAACCCAGGAGAACAAAGTCTCCCACTTTCTTCACAAGTAGCACTATAGCTAAGTACAAAAACAAAGTGATAATGAATAATCATATCTATTAAGCACTTACTCTGTGCTATGCCCTATTCAAAACACTTAAACATTGAACTCAACTTTCCCAATAATATTATACATAGCTGATACTATTATCCCCATTTTTAAACAAATGAGAAAACTGAAGCACAAAGAAAATGTTTGACCCAATTCACACAGCAAAAAGACAGCAGACCCAGATTCACACCAGGTACAGATAGTTTGATCCCTGGGCCTGTGCTCTCATTCTCTCTGTTATGCATCTGGGAGCCAGAAATGTTCCTGTTTTCTCTGCTCTAAGGTTGGCCTTACAATTTGGGTGAGTGAAAGGCAAGTGTCTCCTCTCAGGTAAACAAAAATTTATCTCATTTTTCTTGTCTAACACCAAGTACCAAGAAGTACTATTAGTCACGCCTACCTAGAATAACAAGAGGGCTTAACTACTTGTATGTGATTATCTCCATTGGTCATCAGAGCTTCAAACACACACACACACACACACACACACACACACACACACACACACGTGTAGGTTATGGCATTTAAAAGATTGCCAACATGTTTTCTGGAGTATGTTTTCTGTGACAATAAAAGTGAGCAAAGAGTAAAGTTAGTCATTGGCCACTTCCTACCTTCTTTTCTACCTCATTGCACCCTACAACACAGAGAAACTCAGCAATTCTATACATATTGCTCATTAGCTGTCCTCTGTTATCTTTACCATCACACACATTCAAACATCATTATCTTGTTAGACTACACTCTACTTTCAAAAATGAATTCTTTCTTCTTCTTTTCATATAACTACTTCTCTTCACCGATATCACCAAGCAAAACCTCTCATCCCTCACTATAAAATGTTTGACCCAAATCTACTGCACATTCTGAATCAATAACACAAAGGTTGAGAATATTTTACTACAATGGGGAATAAGGCCTCTTAAGGCCTCATCACATCTCCTCTGGTGTGTTGATATTGACTATTTGGGCTATTACTGAGGATTTCTTCATTTTGGTGCAAAATAAACTCCTACACAGCCCTATTAGGAATATCCTCTGCCATACCAATCAGAATTCCTGCTAAGTGAATCTGTATATACTAGTATCTACATAATAATTTTTAATCTTCTTTTTTTGGGGTAGGGGGCAAAATGATGAGAAATCATTTCTAAATATGTGGGCTTTTGATTTTATAATATTTTTTTTCATGTTAACATTGAGCAAAGAGAGCACTGAAGTACAAAAAACTTGGCATCATGTCATACATTCGGATGCTCTAATTAAACTATAAGGCATCTAGAGAATGTAATCTAGATGACTATCTCGGGGTGCCATAATTACCTATAAAGATCCCAACACTAGTTTTAGTAAATGTCCTCATTAAAGTATCCTTAAATGCTTAATCCTGAAGCACTGCAGGTTGAGATTTCCCTGGGAGCAAAGGGTATAGCTCAAAATCACTTTTTAATCAGAGTCTAGGAGAGGGTAGTCTCATGGACTATATAACATCAGGCTACCAGTATTTATCTACCCACCCCTGATGGTTTCAAGTTTAGTGTGTTTCCTGTGAGCCCCTCAAAGTGCTGAGCTGGGCTATTTGAGTAGAGAAGAGAATTTTCCTAACAAATAGCTTTGGCTATCTACATGACAGCAAAGGAATATTTTGGCAGGAAACTACAGAACACAGCAGGAGACCAAGGTTTGAACAAAATGTTTTTATGCACTGTGTTACCAGGGGAATTGGTTTACATGTTGACACTACCGCCCACACAGAAGCCCCAGTTTATTTCCTGACCAAATGAGTTTTTCCTCCTATTTTACAAATGCATCCTAAATCTATTTTTACATAATTTAATAGTTGGTTTTGATGGCTTATATTGAACTAAGATTTTTTTAAGCACTTCCAGCAAGAGGTGCATTTATTTTAAATAGCTGTTTCTTTTAAATTAGTATTTTGCTACATTTAGACATAGCCTATTCTTTGTATCAGGAAATACAAAACCCTGCCATTCGTATATTTCTCATTTCACTCAACACAGTTTTATAGCTCCAACTCTGAGCAAGGGGCTTTGCATGATCACAATACGTTGATATTGTTTAGTAAAAGCAGTAAGATCTGTATGCACATTTTAACACAAGGCAGAGGAGAGAGATGCAGATATAGTCATATGGGAGCTTGGTGGAGATTACTTCTGGTGAAAACAATCAACTAGAAGTAAGTTTTTTCTTTCTCTTATTTGGAGCCTATGCATGCCAGTCTCTACCACTCCCTATAGTTTATTCTACCCACTCCACTCATTTTGCTATCTACCTGGCCCTTTTAGGCACTTGAGTTTGTGACTTCTATAGACAATGGGTCATTGTTGATTGTATTGTAATGGGGGAGGGGAGTTGTACAGGTATTTTCAGGACTATAATATATCTGCAATTTTCATATTTGATTAGAAGAAGGACAATACTGGAAATAAATAAAACAGAAATTTTCAGTTGTATAAATGAGAGGCAAAAACAGGTGTCATATTAATGCAGAAATGGCCAGAAAAGAATTGGTATAAAAGTTATTCCAAAAGTATAATCAAGAGGATTTTGATAAGTCATTGGAGTAAAAAAGAGAAAAAAAAGATTAGTATTACTAAAGAATGACTGGTGTGCTTAATAGAAATGGGATAAACCAGAATATGACTAAAGATCACAGATATTTCAATTTGGGACACAGTAGTGAATTTGGATTTTTAAATTTAAGGAAATCTCCAATTCTCATGAGTCATGGCAAAAATCAATGCTGACCTTCAGAAATATTTGTAGATCCTAATCAATGACAATAACCTGTGACAATGATGGAATTACATATATTCATGTCATCTCAGAGCTTGGCAAAGAGTATGTATGCCCTCATTTTTATTGAATTAAAGTATAGATAATATGTATACATTTTTATCAATCTTTAGAGTGCTGTCATATTTTCACAGGCCCTACTCATAATTTTTGAACAATTAAAGATAACTTGACATTTTCAAATCTACAGCATAATGAATTCTCAGATACAACTCTGCTCTTATTAATTATTCCATGTGAAGTATAGGAATTTAATGTGATTTTGCTGAAAGAAGATTACAAGAATTCTGAGCTATGTTTAGAAGTCCATTAAAAGATACATGTTAAAATTTTCAGAGACAATTGTGTAGTGTATAATGGAGTAGAATTCCACCAAATTGTATCTTTGTCTTGAGATTTCCATGAGCATATTAAGGATTTGATTCATTCAAAGTAGCAAAAAAGAGGCAGAAATGAGAAGCTCCTGATAGAGAAAATTGAGGGTTAATGGGAGAGACATATCTTGATTTTCTTTGGTTCATTCTTCTGTGACTCTGAATTTACAGGGTTTCTGTTTACAAAAGCCAGGTCCAGAAAGGTTAAAGAGACAGAAGAAGAAAGTAGAGGAATAAAGAAGCTTTCTGTTATCATAATCCAACTTTTTTTTTTACAAAAAGTGCAAAAACTTGTCTATGCTTTTTTTGGGAGAGGATTACATTTATGAAGCAGTGCCCTTTTGGTTGTTAGCATTGCTGAAATCAATGTAAATGTGCTTAATTCATAGCAAACTGGAGTAGTCATGAAATGTGCAAAATGAATTACAAAATGAAACAAGACTGGTGGTTTTCAGACCTCAGTTCAAAGGGCAGAGTAATTGCCAGCTGATATTGTTAATTCTGTATTGTGGTCCATTGGGAATTTGATTTTTACTGAAATGCTTTCTTCGAATAGTTAATCTAATATTAAATCTCTTCACCTTTAGATATTTTGTTCATTCTGATTGGCCCTATTCCTTGTCAACCTGGAAAACTCTTATCCACTCATTAAAACCCATTACAAGCCCTGTATCTTCTTTAAAACTACCCATAATCCTTCCTTTAAAATTTATTGGGTAGCTTTTATATACCTCTATTTTATGTACCTCTACTTAACATGCTGACTAGAATATACTTCCCCTGTGAGCTGTAAATGTGAATTCTCATATTTCAGGCTCAAGTTATAATTATCTCTCTGTTCCTAGTATAGTATTAGAATATAGTAGGTTCTCAATAAATTCATGTTGAGCAAATGAATGAGTAAATAAAAGTATATTCTATGTACCCCCAATATTTAATACAACCTCTGGTATTTTTAAAAGATTGAATGAAAATAGGTTAATCTAAATACCGTAAATCAGTTGGTCAGTCAGAAATTAATGAGAACCAAAAAGTTGTAACAGCCAATGTCCCTTGAAGCCAAGACCCAAGCAATTTTGGGATATTACTACAGAATAAGGTCAGTTATATAAGTCTTTTGAGTTTACCCTTTTCTTGACCTATGAGTTTTGATGCTTGAATTTAAGCTCTTCCACACTTCTTATCGTTAAATACTCTCCAGTGAATATCACATTTAGGCATGTAGAGGTTCTATAAATCACTTTCATTGCCCAAAGTCCCTTTCTAAAAATGTAACTCTGTTGTATATTTCCCCATATGCAGTCTGTCAGGTCAAACTGCAACCCATTTCATTTTCTTTCAATAAACTCAAATCCCTTACCTGCCAAGTTCCTTGTAAGAAAATGTGGCAATTAGAAGGCAAAACAACTTTTATTCAATCGATATGTATTTCCTGGCAAAAACATTTGTATAATCTCTGGTTTTCCCTGGTGGACCTTGAAGAAATTTCATTTTTTCCACTAGTGAGGTTATTTAGAAGACCCTTAATATTTTTTTTTCTTTTAAAATAGAATAAATGAATCTGGGTGCTCCCTCAGTCCTAGGAGAAAAGCAGTTGATTTATGAAGCGGAAATAGCCAACCCAATTCTGGAGGAAGCTGCCAAAGTCATTTATCCTCTCGGAGAAATATAGAAAGTCCTTTAGAAGATATGTATATTGACATTTAGAAGATGCTGAAAAATAATTTTAAAATGTTTAATATTGAGACTTAGAATGTATCAAGAATAATGTTTATTTTTTTGATTATGCTTAATCATCCTTATGGTTTAGTAACCATAGCTTTGAATTATGTATTTTAATAAAATCTTAAAATTGATAATGCTCTATTAAATTTACAGTATCTGTTCTTCAAGGTACTCAAAGTATTTGGAGGACACAGGTAATATTTGTTATCATGAAAAAAATAATTTTAATAGATGATTTGGGTGGTGATAAGGTGAGTTAGTTCTATTAGGAAATGGCTGCATTCACAAAAATACATTCTAAGTGTCTCATATTGGAAATTTTATTCTTAAAGATATAATTATCGGTTATGATTCCAGTAAGCAAATATCAGTGCATTCTAGTCTCCAGCTATACTGTACAACCCTTCCACTTACCCCCAAAGATGCCTTTTTACAATTCTGTGTCTTGACATGCTGCATTTGCTATACTTGCTATACTTCTTATTCCCACTCTTACAAGCCCCTTGAGCTAAGAGTAAGGATGGGGTAGAAAAAGGCAGATATTTACAAAGTGTTCACCTTCATAATAGTGAAATCAAAATAATGAGTAAAAAATAGTGCCTATTTTCAAGGAGGAATTGGTCTAGTAAAAAGACAATAATCTACCCAATTAAGTGCCCTACTAAGTAATATATACATGAAGAGATATCTACCTAATAAAAGAGTAACATGCTAATTGACTGTACCTTTGTGATGCCCACCAGCCAATCAGGAATGAGTATGTAAATGAACCCAACAAAGATGGTGGGTTAATTTGCATACACAGGCACTGAGTGGCCGGGGGTGGGGCGGGACGCTTGCCTTGTCACCATGGTGACGATGCAGGTGTTCCATACCACCCCAGCCACTCTGGGCCTCTGGGCAGTGTGGAAGGCAGAAAGGCGGCTCCCTCGTGCCAGCAGCCAGGGAAAGGAAGGCCCATTCTTGCACGAATCTTTATGCATTGTGCTTCTAGTTGGTTCATAAAGAGTCATTTATACAGTATTGAGCGATCTCCTATAAGGAAGCACATGTTACCAGCTGGAACTGTTGTGTCATTAACAAACATATATTCTCTGCCATGTGCCAGATACAGTGCTTAGCAAGATTTAGTTTCTTGTTTAAAATAACTCACAGTCTAACACATGTCATATTATGGAAGCAGATAGGCTATGCACCTAACCATTCTTGGCTGAAGCAGGGGAATATAAAGAAAGGTTTCAAAGTGGAAGTGAAGCAATAGTGAGATAAATAGAATTCCAGACTTATTGCAAATATCATCCATCTATCCAACTGTTTACTCTTTTGTCCATTTTCTAGCAGCCTGCTTTGGGGTCAATAGAGTTGGGTTTCCATTATTATTTCTGTATCTAAGATGGAGTTTCCTCATCTGGAAATTGGAAGAGCAAATGAGAGAGTACAGGCAAGGCTTGTAAATAGGAAAGAGTAATGTTAATGGTGGTGGTTCATGATTCTTTACCTCCAACTTCTGAGTGATTATAAAACTCCAACATTGTTTTTGAAAACAACATAGAATCCATTGATGTGAAAAAGAACATGGGTATTTAAAAACACCTTATTTTAGAATTTTTAAAATATGGGGTTGAAATTGTGGTTCCAAAACCCTTTGTCATTTATATTCCTGAGTCATAGTTTTCTCACCTGAAAAATATTCTTACCCATAAACCTTCCTGGTTTTGTGAGAGGATAGATATATATATAAATGCTTTATGAAGTGTTAAGCTTTGTAGAGATATATGGTGCTGTTATATATTTCTTGGCTATGATAAATTAATTATATCCAGCTTAGTTTTAACAAAATATTCTTTTCCCTTTATCACAAATCTTCTATAAATTCCATTCTTTCCTATAATCTCTAGAGAATCTAACTAATGGGATGATTTTTTCTTAAAGGCTTGCTGTAATAAGTCTTTCTTCTTTTTCCCCTTGAAAAACTAAACATTCTTACAGGACTTCCTTTCCCTCAGAATATTCTCTAGGGCATTGACTTTGGCAGGCTTCACTTTTCCTTTCAACTCTCTAACACCACGCGTTGTAATTTGGCTCTCACTTTCTTCTATCCTAATTTCCATTTTTCTAAACATATTTTCCCTAGTGTTCTGCTGAAGTGGTGATCATCAGTGGTCAGTCTGCAGCAGCACAAACATATTTTTGATTAGTTGATCCTTCAGGTCAGCAGCCTAGAGAGCTACTATTCAGATGTTCTTCCCACATGCTTATCCAAAGCTCCCGATGAAGAATGCTCTTCTTATTTTGATTCTTTTTAAGCATTCTTTTCTAAAACTCAGGACTCCATTGCTCACAATGAAGTTTCCAGTTAGTCTTCCTGGTAAATTTTAAAAGCCATGATGGCTTTTGCATTAGATAACACAGACTGCCTGCAGAGCAAGGCATTTGTGTAACGATCTCTGAACTCATCATGTAAAACCTGAGCTTCATGGATTTTAATGGGAAATGATTACAGTGGAACTTTGCTAATTCATGTTAGTGATGTAGAGTTCTATTTTAAATTGCTGCATTTCTCAGTGATGATTGGAGAAAAGTAAAGAGAATCGAAAGGAACTTAGCTGATATTTCCCTCCTGTTTCAGACTGCCTGCATATTCACAAGGGACATTCAAATCACATCCTCCTTATGGAAAACAAATGAACAAACAAAACACCTTTAAATCCTAATTAGTAAACACCTTATGGCTAGCCCAGCAGATGTATATGGAGGACAAGTTATACATACCACTAATATACTTGCATGAAAGTAAGAAATGTTGTTTTATTATTCCATTTCAAAATGACAGCATTTTATTTCCCTACTCTAAATAAATGTGACATTTCACTGGAAATCAGGTCTCTATTATTATCATTGTTATTTCTACTACTATTTCCCAAGCCACTGTCTTCTCGCGCTTAATTTTCACAACATTTCCTAGAAGTTCTCCCTGCTCTGGCCTTATTCCCTGTCAATGTGTTTTCAACTCAGCAGCCACAGAAAATGCTGTTCAAATGTTACGTGGGATGTCACTTGGTCAAAACCCTCCAAACACCTCCCAACTTACCCAGAATACAATCAAAGGACTTTCGATGGTCTCCAAGGCCATGATTACTTGACACCTTTATGCCCCATTACTTGATCGCCTGCCTCTCCCACCTTATTCACTCTGGGCCTTTCTGCTGTTTCTAGAATATTCCAAGTATCCTCCTATCTCAGAGCCTGTGAACTTGCTATTGTTTCAGCCTAGTATGCCTTTTCCTTAAAAGCTGCATGGCTTCCTCTCTCACCTCCTCAGTGCTTTACATAAATGCTACCTTCTCAGTTACTTGTGCTTTGATCACTCTATCAAAAATATATCCTGTTCTTCTTCTCCTTTCTGGCTTTATGTTTAACCATACTACTTACTGGAATCTAATTCAGGGGTCAGTAGAAATTTTCTGTTAAAATAAAGATCCAGGTCATACTGACATTTCTGCAACCAGTCTGTACTAACACAAAAGCAGGTAAATGAAAGGGCATGACTGTGTTCTGATAAAACCTTATTTATAAAAGTAGGAAGCAGGGCAGATTTAGCTCACAGGGCCTAATTTGCTAACCCTTGATAAAACATATTTTAAATTTTACTTATTGTATCTATGATCTGTTTCTTGCCACAATTTGAATGTAAACTTCATGAGGGCAAGGGTTTAGTTCATTGCTCTACCACCATGGCCACAACAGTACTTGGAACACAGGTGACACTCAATAAATTAACTGTTGAATAGAAGTTTTTAATTTATGAATATAAATCGTAAGGTAACAACTCAGACTTTAAATGAGGACAGTAGAATAGGAGGACCTCTGTCTTCATAGCCCTGTTCCTCCTTCTTCTGGAAAACAACCCAAAGACCATCTGCCATACTCATAATGATTAATAAAGAAGGAAGAGGTGCCAATATTCTGTTTCCAGATCCCTACTGCTTTGTAAATTCTTGCAATATGCCTGAGCATTCCCTTCCAAAATCCTGCCAATCCAGGTCAAACATACCCTGCTATCCTTATTATGGGTGCACCAAGAAGCTGGTAGGCCTAAGATATATGTACTAATGTGGCTGGGGAGAAATTCCACTCACTCATGAACTACCCAGGAAGGGAAAGTTTGTGAAAGACAACAGACTTTTTCCTTCTTTCCTTTTAACACACATTTCTGAAAACATGACTTTGCAAGTCTCTTAGAGAGTAGATCATTGCACTGAACAACCATTGTTTTATTACACTCTTTATAGTGCTTTCTTTGGCAGCCTATTCACAGTCTTTGCCCAGTGGATCTTGAGACCATCTAATATTGTCTAAGTATAGTGGCAGGTTGTTTAAAAGAATTTCTGTTTCAGGAAACTATGATTTAAATTTACATTAGAGTAACTCTTTAATACCAATGTTTAATTAAAATAGTTTTTTAAATAATATATTAAAATTTAGATGTTCACCAAATACAATGAGAGACCATGAGATTTACTAGAATTTACTGTGTGAAAAATACATTGATAGATAAGTACCCAAATTAAAACAATATAAAGCTTCAATTCCATTCCTATGTAACTGCAGAAGGATAACATTTTAGAGTTAAAAAATCACTAAGGATTTGAATTACACCTTTGTCTTTTGTGTACAGATAAAGAAAGTGAGCCCCAGAAAGGATAAGCAATCTCCTAATTCATAAAGAATTTCTGTGGTTGGGAATAGGGAACACATCAACTTGAAAAAATTGGAGATTATTTTTATAGAATAGCATATTTGCATAACCAATTAAAAGTAGAATAATTTGGCATCTAATAAAACCAAAAGTAAGAAGAGGACATAGAGAACAATTACTAGTTTGATAACATCTGAAAGCTATAAGTTACTCTCTTTTAGCTATGGTTTATTTACATCCTACAATAGGGAAATGGATTATTTGAGAAGCCACACAGCACAATGCTTCTGATCACAGGCTCTGGAGCCAGCAGTTTGGATATGAATGACAGTTTCAATACCCAATAGCTGTATGATCTTGGTCAGGTTTCTTAATCTCTCTGTGGCTTAGTTTCCCCACCTGTAAGGCAAGGATGGTAATAGCACCTACTTCCTAGAGTCATTGTGAGAATTAAATGTGAAACACTTAGAAGAGTGCCTGGCACATGATAACCACCAAACACTATTATTATAGTCTAAGGAGGGTGGATTGCACAGCTACGTGGGGGTGTTCAGAGGGCTTCTGTACTTTTCCCTAGAGGCAGTTTTGGTCCCCTCCATTGGAGATGCTGGGAGGCAATGAAGTGCCTACAAGCATTGGAAATAGCTGAGACAGAAATCAGATTTTCAGTCACCAAATTCAGTTATCTGAAGACATATTTCCATCCCATGCTGCCCTTCCATGCCAGCAAGAGCAGGAGAAATAGATCTGCCTGCATCTCTAGCCTTGACTTAATTTGTACAGTCTAGCAAGTAATGAGAAAGGGATAGCTTTGCTAAGAAAGATGGCTAACCTTTATAAATAAACTGATTATTTGCAAGCATAAAATGAAATTGATTTTGGATTATTACAGGGGAGACATAAGTAAACTATACTTATTAGGGCATAATGTAGTCACATTAATTCAAGTTAGTGAGTAATTATCATTGTTTCCATTTTTCGTTTTAACCATTGAAGAGGTCTGACTCAGCAGAGTTGAACTGAATGAAATAGATTTCCCTCCATGAAAAGTAAAACCATGTATTTAGATAAAGTAGCTTCTGCCAGGACATCATTTATAAAAATCCCACCTGCTTTTCTATGACATGACAGGTTTTACACACACAGAGGTGACAACCTGCAGAAATAATTTAGTCACTCAAGACAAAAGAGTAATATTTGAAAGGTTTCTTTTTTGCATTTTGAGAGTGTTTTCCTTGCATTATGTGTGATTCATAAATTTGGCTTAATTTCTTTCCAATATGTATAACAGTTTTTTGAATGCTTATTATATGTAGGTCCTCCACCAATCATTTCAAAAATCACTTTCTTTAATTTTCACAATGGCCCTGCCACATTTTTTTGATGAGGGACTAAAAGGGATGAAGGACTGGGCTCGAAAAGGGCAAAAAATGGAATTAAATCTACAAGTGCTGACTTCATACCTCACACTTCCAACTCTTTATGTGACAAAGCTATGCTTAAGTTCCCATTTCACTCTCATTCCTGATGTGCCATAATTCACCCATTTTAAAAAATTACTGTGAGATAACTCACCCATTTTAAAAAATTACTGTGAGATAACTTCTCCTTCCCTCACTCTCTCTTTTCTTAGATGTCTCCTACAGAAAACTATTCTGGCCTAGTGATCTTACAAAATCATCTCAACCTGCATCTTGAGGTAAATCTTGGCACTGCCCATAGATTCCTCTGCTCTGCACTTCTATTAAAAGATCAATGTCTTTCCATTCTGTACTGTGTACTGTCCCATACATTTTAGATTTTATTGCACTGTAACCAATCGATTGACATATCTGAGTGCCTCTCAAAAGAGGGGCATGTCTTTAGATATCTTTGGAACTCAATAGCTAGCACAGTGTTAAGCACACAATATGCCCTCAATAGACGAATTTGAATAGAGGGTGATTGAGAGAATATTGGTTATACTTATTTTGTTTGTTTGTTTTTCAATCAGAGTTCCTACACATGTTTATTAAGTTCCCAAAGCAGATGCGATCTTCCACAATCAGGAATAGAAAGTGTGTCTTCCACAGCCCCCTCAGGGAGTAGAACTGACTGGTCTGGCACCAAACCAAAGTGGTGATTACACATGATGAACAGGAAGACTGTCCATTATTAACAGGATGTTAAAAGATCATTTCTTATGAATTATTATATGCTAATCACTTTACAACTTTATCTTTAAGATGGTATTTTTTTTCCATGGGTCTTTTATAAATGAGAACACTGAAACTTGGCAAAGTAAATGAATCACCAAGTCACAGAGTAGAGCTCAGAGACTACCTCATATCTCTCTGACAAGATCATTTGGCGCTAATTTTATCCCCTTTCTGGCTTTTCCCTCAGTTATGGTGAGCAGCATTCACTGGTGGTGACCACATGGTTGCCAAGGAGCTATAATAGCAAAAGGTGCTATGCCCTGGTCCGTAGGTTCCATGGTATCACCTTTGGCATTGCTCATGCTAAGTATTTTCTGTTATTGAGACTGCACAGCTTATCCCTTCTGGGAGACACAGGTCTGCAGTTCATGGGCACAGTTGCTTCCTGAAAGGGAGGCTTTATTCCTTCCTTTGCTTTATCCCCAGGGCTGATGTGACATGGCCTGAATGCTCTAGCAGTGGCTAGAATTTAAACTTTTAAGAATATTATGTGCATAATTTTCTGGCCTTCCCTACAATTTGATTACACCTAAAAATTAGAAGGTCATCAGAGAAAAACAAGAAAATAAATTTCTCTGTGAGGGAATTGTGACTAAAGTAATTTTTCTTGATATATTGATGAATGTTGTATAGTAGCTAAAAAAAGTGGCAGATGGCGTTTTTTATTTCCTTAATTTATTGACACAAGTGCCCTCCAGCCTCCAAAGAACCTTTATCTGACAGAAATTAAACAAAATTTCAAAGAAAAGGGTAACAGAAGACAGGTGCTATGTCCAGTGCTGAACTAGAACAGGAACCACACAATAAACAGCAAAATCCCTCCTACAAAGCATACAATAAAATATCAAAAGCACAAACAGAACTCAATTAAAGGAGTAAAGTTTCAGTCTTCCCCTGAAGGACATAAATATTATTATTTATTATTTATGTGGTGCTCTACATGCACATGACTTTATATCCTAGGTTGAATAACACATGAGAGAAAAATAATTATTCTGTACAATTTCTGTTTTAGGGACACATTGCAAACAGGAGAAATGCATAGGCTTTTTCATATGAAGAAAAGCAATAGACTGGAAACAGTTCAATGGGCCTCTTTGTAGAGAGGATAGTTTCTAGTAGGTTTTGCAAAGAAGAGAAGTTCAAGGTCAGAGCTGATTGGGGTGTTTGCATTACTGAAACAACCATTAACATGGTGAATTAAAACATGGTGAGTAGTAGGCCTTAATCAAATGGCCAGAACTTTCCAGTAGCCACTAGCTGAATTCCTTCCCATCTTTATTATTTTTAGCATTTGTCTCAGATCTGAAATATTTTTCTAGCCACTCCTGGAAGCTCAACGTAGAACTTCTCCAACAATCTCACAAGCATTGAATTCCCTGTATAAAAATCTCCTTGGGTTTGAAATATTTTGAGTGTTTTCTGTATAGAACAAAGACATGTACATGTTAAAGATGTCTTACGAATAATACTATTATATTCCATTGTTCTCCTTTTGTGCTGAAAGTGTTATTTTAAAAATGCCAACATCTAAAATATACCACAGTTTTCCTAACCCAGGTTTGAAATACCTTCATTTTCTATCATTGAGCATGCAAAAATAAGGCTACAAACAAAAGCCTTCTTTCCCCTTACTTAAAGGAAAAGACGAGAGAAAAGAGGCAAGTTAAATGCCAAAGGTAGTTTCTCTTGGGGGAAAATCTATTTGAATAATTTAAGAAATCCTTAATTGAATAAGTCTCAAAGAAAAAAAATTGAGAACAGTAAAATATCTTCTAATTAGACCATTAGCGATTACTAGAAAAAATAAATTTTGGTTTCAGAGGCAGAGTTGAAATTGTTTTTGACATGATGTTCCACAACATATCATATCATCCATTATAATGTCAGTAAGAATAGGCTAATCAAATAATAATAAAGAGCAGACACTTTCCCAACTATTTAATTCTTATAATATCGCAATATTCGAACAATGATAAAAGGCGATAGCTATTGTGAATAATGTAAGCTGTACTTTAATGACACAAATATCTGACCCTACCAAGTTTTGCACATTTTACTTAAAATGGCTAAAATATTAAATTGTTTCATCAGAATTTTCTTCCAATAGTTTGACCCTTTAAATATTTTGTACTGTTTAGCAACTCTCACCAATGTTACTGGTAGTTTACAGATTCATCTTTGGACAGGGCTACTTTTGTGGTTAGCTTGTGCCTAATTTTATGATCAGTAAACAATACTTATGGAAGGAAATGTAGTATATTTTAACAACTATAGTATATTTAAAAATAAATTTAGTGAGGAGAGATAGTATAATGGGATGCTTTCTGGATGTAGTGTCAAAGATTCGTCAGGGTTCTATACCTAGAATTATGAATTTAGTAAATCATTTAACCTTTCTGAATTGCACTTTCCATCTCTGAAATATGGGAATCTAGCTAATTTCTTTTTATTGTTCTGATTAAATAAGACAGTGTAAGTGAAAGTTATTTGTGAGGCATAAAGGTCATAGAAATGATAAGTATCAGTTTTATTGTACCTTGAAAAGGGAAATAGTGAACAGAGAGGTATATTATCCCTATCCTAAAGGGATTTAAATCTACTGAAATGGATAGAATTAACTTAAATTGTTTGACTAATATGTCATATAAAGAATGATGAAGAAATTGGGGTTGTTTAAATTAGAGAAAGAAATACTGAAGAGGGATTCAATTGCTATTTAAAAAATATTTGCAAGTTGGTAAAATAGAATAAGGAGCTGACTTCTCCTTTAGTGTTTCAGAGGCCTGATACATTAATTATCTTCTGATCAGAACTTCCACACTGTTAAATAAATACTGTAACTTTCTATCCACGGAGACATATTAGCAGTGAATGAAAAACTGTCACACATGCTAAAAAATAGAATAAAATATTTTATAGGTATGGACATTTAAGTCTCCTTCCAACTTTAAAAGTACATAATCCCTTCAAATATGTATGTGGAGTAATATCAAAACAGCAACATTTGTTCAGTTTTTATTGAGTCTCCATATTTTAGTATAAGTTAATTATGTTATATAATAAAGAGGTAATATGCAAATTGACCATCACTGCAACACACAAGATGGCCGCCCCCATGTGGACACAAGATGGTCGCCAAAAGATGGCCAGCAGGGGAGAGCAGTTGTGGGCGATCAGGCCAGTAGGGGAGGGCAGTTGGGATGGACCAGGCCTGAAAGGGAAGGCAGTTGGGGGTGTTCTGGCCGGCAGAGGAGGGCAGTTGGGGGCGACCAGGCCTGCAGGGGAGGACAGTTGGGGGGGACCCAGGCCTGCAGGGGAAGGCAGTTGGGGGCAACCAGGCCTGCAGGGGAGGGCAGTTGGGGGCAACCAGATCAGCAGGGGAGGCAGGGGCGACCAGGCTGGCAAGGGAGGGCAGCTAGGGGTGACCGGGCCATCAGGGGAGGGCAGTTGGGGGTGACCAGGCCAGCAGGGGAGGGCAGTTGGGGGTGACCAGGCTGGCAAGGGAGGGCATTTAGGGGTGACTGGGCCAGCAGGAGAGGGCAGTTGGGGGTGACCAGGCCTGCAGGGGAGGACAGTTAAGGGTGACCAGGCCAGCAGGGGAGGGCAGTTGGGGGGAACCAGGCCTGCAGGGGAGGGCAGTTGGGGGAGACCAGGTCAGCAGGGGAGGCAGTTAGGAGTGACCAGGCTGGCAAGGGAGGGCAGCTAGTGGTGACTGGGCCAGCAGGGGAGGGCAGTTGGGGGTGACCAGGCCAGCAGGGGAGGGCAGTTGGGGTGACCAGGCCAGCAGGGGAGGGCAGTTGGGGGCAACCAGATCAGCAGGGGAGGCAGGGGCGACCAGGCTGGCAAGGGAGGGCAGCTAGGGGTGACCGGGCCATCAGAGGAGGGCAGTTGGGGGTGACCAGGCCAGCAGGGGAGGGCAGTTGGGGGTGACCAGGCTGGCAAGGGAGGGCATTTAGGGGTGACTGGGCCAGCAGGAGAGGGCAGTTGGGGGTGACCAGGCCTGCAGGGGAGGACAGTTAAGGGTGACCAGGCCAGCAGGGGAGGGCAGTTGGGGGGAACCAGGCCTGCAGGGGAGGGCAGTTGGGGGAGACCAGGTCAGCAGGGGAGGCAGTTAGGAGTGACCAGGCTGGCAAGGGAGGGCAGCTAGTGGTGACTGGGCCAGCAGGAGAGGGCAGTTGGGGGGGACCAGGCCTGCAGGGGAGGGCAGTTGGGGGAGACCAGGTCAGCAGGGGAGGCAGTTAGGAGTGACCAGGCTGGCAAGGGAGGGCAGCTAGTGGTGACTGGGCCAGCAGGGGAGGGCAGTTGGGGGGGACCAGGCCAGCAGGGGAGGGCAGTTGGGGTGACCAGGCCAGCAGGGGAGGGCAGTTGGGAGGACCAGGCCTACAGGGGAGGGCAGTTGGGGGGACCAGGCCTATAGGGGAGGACAGTTAGGGGCAACCAGGCCAGCAGGGGAGGGCAATTAGGCGTGACCAGGCCGGCAGGGGAGGGCGGTTAGGGGCAATCGGGCCAGCAAGGGAGGGCAGTTAGGGGTGACTAGGCTTGCAAGGGAGGGCAGTTAGGGGTGACTGGGCCAACAGGGGAGGGTAGTTGGGGGTAACCAGGCCTGCAGGGGAGGACAGTTAGGGGTGACCAGGCTTGCAGGGGAGGGCAATTAGGGGCAATCCGGCCAGCAAGGGAGCAGTTAGGCATCAATCAGGCTGGCAGGGGAGTGGTTAGGGGGTGATCAGGCTAGCAGGCAGAAATGATTAGGGGCAATCAGGCAGGCAGGCAGGCGAGCAGTTGGGAGCCACCAGTCCTGGATTGTGAGAGGGATGTCCCAGTAGGATCAGGCCTAAACAGGCAGTCGGACCTCCCTTGAGGGTCACAGATTGGAGAGGGTGCAGGCTGGGCTGAGGGACACCCCCCCCCCCCCATGCACAAATTTTCATGCACCGGGCCTGTAGTTTTATATACAAGCAAACAAAGGAAGACCCACAGGTTGATTTAAAGAAACATTATTTGGGGAAGCTTCTTCTCTCTTTACAAATTCAAAACCAAAAAACAACCAAACAAAATAAAACTCTACCCTTTACTTAAAATATATGATTTCCAAAATCCTAATAAATGTCATCTTTAAGTAGTAAAATTCTACATGTGTTAGGAATGATCTATTGAAGTATGGGGCACTGATGAGAAGATAATCTGAAAATAATTAAAGTGCTTAGATTGCCTTTGAAAAGAAATAATGGTGAAGTCCATTCTGAAAAAGGATTGCATGCAGAGAAACATCAGATTAGGAAGCAGTAGTAAAGCGAGCAAATTTTTGAGTTGTAGAATTTAGCTTGATTTGGAGAATCCATATTTGTATTTATAAGTTAATCACTGTTAATACATAATTTACCAAGTGAAGGTGCATACAGGCCACAATAGAAACTGGTAGAGGAAAGGCCTCAAACTAGTGACATCTAGACAAATACCATCAAATTCAGTAAGGAGAGAACATTGAGGCTGAGACACTGAGGAAAGAATTCATGGATTTGGTGAATTATCCTGGTCTTCAATTTGTAAAGGTTTCCTTTGAGCACAACTATTTGCCAGGTAGGGAAAGATCTAGGATTTTGAGGGGCTTTGTACAATTTTGGTGTTCTTCTTTAATAAAATAATACAAAATTAGAAGAATAAAATTCAGACAGAGAAGAATTACAAATTTGTAATACCTAATAAATATCATAAACATCCAAACCCAGAAAAATATAATATTTTATTATTTAAATGTTTGACTCACATACACACATAGGAAGGCAGGAGTCTTCGTCTGGTTCATTCTTCCTCAGCCTTTATGTTTTAGCATAGACATTACCTTTTCTCATAATTTGTGTCCTTTACCAGTTTTTACTTTCTATGAAGGCAGGATCTTTCTGTGTCTTGTTTATAGATTAATATTTAGTATTGAGTAGAATTCCTAGATTAAAATAGTGGTTAAGTAAATATTTGATGAGAGACTAAATATGTGAGAGGAAAGAATTCTAAATGAAATTAGGCAAACTAGTTATTTAAATCAATTGATACAAGTCTTCCAAATCTGAATTTTATATGGAAAGAAACTGATACAGATATTTTAAGAAGATATGAATGATTGTAAACTAGAGAAAAAAGTCCTGGAATATAGTGCCATGGTTTTAAATAAACCTTACCAGAAAACGTAGCAGGCTAAAGTGATTACCTTTCCAAAATCCTGGGAAACAGACAGTCCATAAGGGAAATGCAATTAGACTCACACTTATTTAGGGTAAGGGATACTCATTGGTAGATAACCTTGACAGTGCCACATCAGGCTCATTTTCAGGTAATAGAGCAGTATGGTGGCTGAAAAGGTAGTATAGGTTGGGAATTTGCCCAGACAATATTGTAAAGGTAAATATTAAGACATGATAATAAAAATAGGGACTATATGTTCAGCTCCTAAGAATATAATAGCTCTAAAGTGTATATTGATTTTCTTTTTCCTCCCTTTTACTTAATAGGCAGGAACTATCAGTATTTTTTTCCAATAATATATGATATGTAGCAGTAGCCTTAATATATATTAATGGATTCCCCAAGCTCCTTAGTAGTTGCATCAAATATTTCTATGAAGTATTTGTCATAAATTGAGCACTCTGAATATACCAGAACTGAAAAAACACACTGCTTTAAACATTTTTAAATCTAGGAATGTAATATTGACAAAGACCTATTACAAAAGGCTACAATTTTAAAAGATTAATTTAAATATAAAAAACTAAAATAGTTCATGAATACTTATATTAGTACTTATATTAGTTAAAGGAACATTCAACAGATTATTCCCTGCTTTTGGCAAAACAGCAGATTAGTTTGAATAGATCACCAGTGGTCAAAGAAAATTCAGAAATTGGATGATATATATATATATATATATATATATATATATATATATATATATATATATATATTAAAATGGCCTAAATTAAATTTGTACTTTATTTGCACCACACTTGAAGCTTTGTTGGGGTGAGGGAGTGATTAAGTATAGCTGCCTGTTATTTTTAATTCCAGAATTTTGTGTTGTACCGTCTTAAAGATTAGGTAATAATTTTACTATTCATTTTTACTCTTGTGAAATTATGCTGGCCTAGAGCTAGGTTGAAAAATCACAGGCCTATGCATGTGACTATTATCTGGCTCTATAAGTGCCTTTTTATTCATTCAAATCTGTGTGCTCAACTTTGAGTTCATATCACACTCATGCAATGTTTTCTAATGAATGTGCTAACCTGAAGGGGTGAATGTTCAAAACACTGGAGAGGCAACATTCACCCAAAATGCAATAAACTAACAGATTTTGTATGTGCCTCGCCTAAGCAGGGTCTTAAAAATTCACCCTGAAGGCTGGAATATTTTGTTTGTAAGAATCTCAGCTTTCATACGAACACTTGGGGATAAGAGTGTCATGAGAAAAAAGTCTAATAGAAGTTAAACTCTACAGCAGAATTGCATTAAGTAGAAGAGCCATCTGGAAGTTCTCAGTCTTAGATCTCTTTCTCCAACATGTGTCAAGATTATCAAGTACTTGACTATTTCTCATCAATGTTTCAGCGACTTGGGATTACAGAGTTTATGTTATAAAGTGCCATTTATATAAAGCCTTACAAAAGTAGTGACATATTATGCTGAGACATGAAAAGACATAGCCCTAAGGAATGGACTCAGAAGTGAGTGACACAGTCATTTTTAGAGGTCTCACCTAAGTCTTAGATCTCTAAAATTCCTATAGTTCTTTAGACTCTAAATTGATAGAGTATAAATTGCACAGTATTTCTGGTAGACTATATGTGAGGACTACAATGTTTTGAAATAATTTTGCCTTGTCAGGGCACCTCTCATGGCACTATTTTAAGTATCATGAGAAAAGTCAAAATAAAAGTAACTGACTTAGGACTACACAATTTTTTTTTTATGCAGTGTCTCGGTTTTTCTGTTTGCTTATGTTCATTCTGAGCCCAGAATGCATATTGAGCAGTCCTGTCAGTTGCAGACACTTTACACACCTTGTACATTTGTTGTAAGCCATGAGACAATATGCTTTATATTGGCATTGCCACTGCATGACAAGTTAAACTAATTTGTACTAAACAAATAAGAACCTAACAGATTTTGAAAAAAGTAATGAAAGCTTTAAATCACATTACCTTCTTTCCGGGCAATAAAATAGTTTTTTTTTTTTTTTAAATAAAATTCAGATTTAAATGTATGTTCCTTTTATTTGTTTTAGAAGAAACTTATTTTCTATACTGCCCACAGAGGGTTCTTGTTTTCATAAGGTTTCATTCATGAATTAAATTTTCCATGAACTTGAGCTCTAATGATCTTCTAGTATTTGTGTTTGAGAATAAGGGAGATATCAATTTATCCTTTCTGAAAAGAATTATGTGAAGTATTACTCACAGCAGATTCTCTTACTATTGCTTGCACAGAATTAAACACTCTCCACAATACTAACTTTGGACTTTTTGTCTATGAAATCTATATAGTATTCTGGCCAACTCAATGATAAAGTGGAAATAAAAATAAATGGTGGCAAACATAGAAAATATCACAAAACTAGTGAAAAATTATAGTATATTCAACTGTTAAAGAATTTTTTAATTAATCTGATGATAATTATATAATTAAATATTGCCTCAAATTTGCTTTGAAGAGGTGTGGTGTGTAGAAAATCAATGATGATTCTTTCCAAGTACACTTACCTGGTAGAATGTGATTTTTCTGAGATGGTTTTGATACATTCTGCTAAATTAACTACTTGTGGTTTTAAGCTCTATGGTTCTCTAAGACAGGGTTGTATGGATTGTTCTAACAACTAAGCTTGTGTTATAGACATTAGAGCTGCTAACCAAATGTATCTGTGTCAAACCAGGTACAGGGGGCTCAGGACTCAAAATGAGCAGAGGGAAATGTTATCAGCAGAGGTGATGTGTGTTACTTCCTGGTTGGTCTAAGGCAGGGGTGGGGAACCTTTTTCTGCCAAGGGCCATGTGGCTATTTATAACATCATTCACTTAATATAAATTTATGTTGCTTGAAAAAAGCTCTTAGATTTATTGAATGTCGAGTCCTGCCTGTGGTTGCCTTGGCAAGGGCAGACCAAATGAATCTGGGGGACCTCCTTATACAGCCTACAGGCCAGACATTCCCACCCCTGCTCTAAAGCATTCTCTTTTTTCCCTCCAGCATAGTATCATGTTCAAGATGGTGGCTGCTCTGTTTTCTTGGATCTGTGTCTATGATGAAAGATCCTCAGTCTAGCACAACTCACATAGAACATGAACAAAAAATAAAACTTGGTTATTGTAAACCACTGAAAATTAAAGGTGTTAAAATATTGCAGTGCAATTTATTTAGCACATTCTGACACATATGGGCTGTATCCAGTTCAAATTTCAGTAACAAACTTCTGGCCACACTGCTGAGAAAGCAGTTTGTACGAACTTAGAACAAATGTAGGCAATGATTTACGGTATCTAAGATTTTGATGGTACAATAAACCAACACTACCACTAGTTCTCATTCTTGTTTGTTCCCATGTGCACATTGTTGTCTCTTCTTTTCTATTTCATTTCTTCTGTATTTTCTTCTTGAAAATGCTTTAGGAGGTTAGTGGAAGCTGGGCTACCCTTAGACTTCACCAATGTTTTACATTCAGACAAAATCACCTGCATTTTATGACTCAGACATACTTTTTTTTTTTATTTGCCTCTTAATTCTTATACATTCTTAAGATGTACAAAAGGCAAATAGATTATTCCGAGATTTTGAACAAAAAATAAAATCAGAGGGAAGTGTTATCAGCAGAGTTTTAATGCAAGCATTTACCTACTTATCCAGAATAACATTTATGTTTATAAGGAGATTTGAGCTTCAGACTAAAAATAATTTAAATATAAAAATAAATATATGAAATATATAAACCCATAGCAAAACATCATTTCTAAGTTTGTTTTGCAGTGTGAAGAAGCTAAAATACCTGCTAACGAGAGAAACAAAGATGGCGGCATAGGTAAACAACTAAACTGCTGCCTCACACAACAATTTCAAAACTACAACTAAAAGACAAAATAGACATCATTCAGAACCACAGGAAGGCTGGCTGAGTGGAATTTCTACAACCAGAAGGAAAGAGAAAAGCACACTGAGACTCAGAGGAGCTGTGGAAGGTACTGAGATGCGCGCACAGAGAGGACTGGCAACTGAGTGCACGGCTGGCTTTCTCAAGCGGGAGGGAGACAAAAGCTCCTGACTGCGATGAACTCCAGTTCCGGGCGAGACTCTGGGGACCCAGACTTATATGGGGTGAAACTGGACTGTCAGGAAAGAGAAAAGCACACTGAGACTCAGAGGAACCTCAGAAGGCAGAGGTACGAGGCGCGCTTGTGGAAAGGGCGGGCAACTGAGTGCGTGGCTGGCTTTCTCAAGCGGGAGGGAGACAAAAGTTCCTGACTGCACTGAACTCCAGTTCCAGGCGAAACTCTGGGGACCCAGACTCATTCGGGGAGAAATTGGTCTGTCTAGAAGTGGGCGGAACTTGAGGGTGGCTTTCTCTCAAAGGTTCTTGCAGTGATTACCATGGGAAACTGAGACCCAGGGGCCTCATAGGGAAGGGCTGATGGGAAACCAAGGCTGTCTGCTCCGCCCTGAGACTCTGCCCCATCCAAGCTGAGCACAGAGGCTTTTTCAAGTCCTGTCTCATAAGGGTGTCTCCAGCACAGAAGTTCTCCCAGCGTAGACACAGCTGATCCTCACAGCCAATTGGCCTGGAGGTCAATTCCTCCCAGTGATACCAACAACAATCAGGGCTTAACTACAACAAGACTGTGAACACAGCCCACAAAGGAGTGCACCAAGAGTGTCCACCTCAGGTAACTGGGGAGGCTGAGCCACTGGTCCCTATAGGACACCTAGCACACAAAGACACTCTACCAACTCAGGGACCAGCCAAAATGCGGAGACAAAGAAACAGATCACAAATGAAAGAAATGAAGGGAAGCAAACAACTGAATATAGAGTTTAAAACCACGGTTATAAGGTTTTTCAAGAATTTTCTAGAAAAGGCTTATAAATTTAGTGAGACCCTCGAGGATATGAAAAAGGACCAACTAGAAATAATCATACACTGACTAAAATAAAAAATATTATACAGAGATCTAACAGCAGAATAGAGGATCACAAGAATCAAGTCAAAGATTTGAAATACAAAGAAACAAAAAACACTCAACCAGAAAAGCAAAAAGAATCCAAAAATATGAAGATAGTGTAAGGAGCCTCTGGGACAACTTCAAGTGTACCAACATCAGAATTATGGGGGTGCCAGAAGAAGAGAGAACAAGATACTGAAAACCTATTTGAAGAAATAATGACTGAAAACTTCCCCCACCTGGTGAAAGAAATAGACTTACATGTCCAGGAAGTGCACAGAACCCCAAACAAAAGGAATCCAAAGAGGACCACACCAAGACACATCATAATTAAAATGCCAAGAGCAAAAGACAAAGAGAGAATATTAAAAGCAGCAAGAGAAAAACAGTTAGTTACCTACAAGGGAGCACCCATACGATTGTCAGCTGATTTCTCAACAGATACTATGCAGGCCAGATGGGAGTGGCAAGGAATATTCAAAGTGATGAATAGCAAGAACCTACAACCAAGATTACTCTACCCAGTAAAGCTATCATTCAGAATTGAAGGGCAGATAAAGAGCTTCACAGACAAGAAAAAGCTAAAGGAGTTCATCACCACCAAACCAGTATTATATGAAATGCTGAAAGGTATTCTTTAAGAAGAGGAAGAAATAGGTAAAGATAAAAATTATGAACAACAAATACATATCTATGAACAAGTGAATCTAAAAATCAAGCAAATAAAAAAATCTGATGAACAGAATAAACTGGTGAATATAATAGAATCAGGGACATAGAAAGGGAGTAGACTGACAATTCTTGGGGGCAAAGGGGTGTGGGGGATGCAGGAAGAGACTGGACAAAAATCATACACCTATGGATGAGGACAGTGGGGGCGCGGGTAAGGGCAGAGGGTGGGGTGGGAACTGGGTGGAGGTGAGCTATGGGGGGAAAAAGAAAAACAATTGTAATAATCTGAACAATAATGATTTATTAAAATCCAAAAAAAAAAAAAAACACAAAAAGAAAAAAGAAAAGAAAAATGTAAAATAAATAAATAAATAAATAAATAAATAAATAAAATACCTGCTAACAAGAAAAAAAACTACAAAATTTTTGAAAGGATAAATTTTATTGTAGTTTGGGTTAGTGATAAAGTTTTGGCATAAAAGCATTAGGGTAAGTCCCTGATATAGAACTTTTTTACTATATGACCCCACATCGGATCCATTAATTAATATATATGAATTATTGCCTCCTTCACTTTAAAATATAGAAAAAAATGACATCTACCTTACTAATGCATATGGTAGCTGTATACAATTAAGCAAAAATATATAAAGACACTGTGCATATTTCAAATAATCTGCATATACATGTGCAAAAATTATCATACTTCTCATGCCTCCACTCACAATCAATGGAAAATACGAATTGAATATGATGGGTAATGCCACCAGTGAGTCAAGCCATGGTGGGTGTTACTGTAATAGTTCATATTCATCATTGCTATGGTTGAAAACGTGCATTTAGTTGAAGTTGAATAGTTCACATCAAAACAAAATCTCATCTGTATGACAGAAAATGTTGTGTTGGGCTTTGAACATAATCCAAGACACTCAAGACAGTAGTAAAATTAGGCAATTGGAAAAATCAGAATAAAAAAGGCATTTCTCATGCTTATTTGCTTCAAAGGATGCTCTGATTTTGTTAATTGCCTCAAAGAGTGCTTCGATTTGCTATTTTCTGCAAACAGTATTCTAATCTAGTTTATCCTCTGAGTCGCAGCTGTGTTCAACTATCCTAATAGATTTGGTGCATGCTGAACTATTTTTCTGCAATTAATTCACTTGGTTGTTCATGTAAAATTATTTATACCTATTTAGAACTAAATTGGAAGCCATTGCTTATGAAGTCATTAATATAGCTTTTAGATGACATTAATTTGCGCTTAGTACCTCTCGTATAAGGATCTCAAAGCACTTTATGAAAATACATTGTTAATGAAAGGAAAAAGAAGACTGAACACTGTATTCAGGAATGATGTGCAAGGTACAAAATAAAACTTTATCTTTATGTTTTAGTGTAAAATTATCTTTATCTTCTACAACCTCCAATTTCTCATTATTACCCTATCTAGTAGGTTTGTGGTTTTCTATTTTCTTTAACCACAACCCTGTTGACCAATCTCATACTTACAAGCCAACAATGACTGATTCTTCTGCCTTATGATGTGTCCTTTCCATTATTACTTCCTGCCTTTTAAATGTACCAACCTAATATTATAATTTGCCTGCTCTGGAAAATATTGATAGCATGTAAATTACTTTGACTGAAGTGGGTTGAAGCTGCCAGGCCTGCTTTTTAAGCATGGTAGCTTTCTAGAGGTCCAAGTGTCTTCAATTAAAAGATGCTAAACACTAGAAACTTGGGTTTTCATTCATCACAATAACATCACAAGAAAATGTTCTGCAGCTATTGATTGCTGAGGAAACTTGGTTTCCATAGCATTTATTTCCTCTGTAAAATATGCCTTTATTAAATCACAAAGACAAATACGAATAAACTGGTAAGCTTTAAAAATGACTTTGTAGTAGATACCACTTCATAAGGAGTCTTGAGAAAAATAAAGTCTATTAGCCCCAATTTGTCATCCTCTTCTCTGCTATGCTTATTTGCTTTAATTTTGCTGAAAAGCAGGTCTCTGTTTTAGACCATAATTAGAATATTCTGTATTATCTTTATGAACTTGTCCTGATCCAGAAGTGTCCACCAAGTAAAGGTAGTTACACTGACAAGTTAGAAATTTCTTATTTAGTCTTAATCTGTCTTCATTTGCTTATCCACTGAGATTGCTACTCTCTATAGTTCTCAAATTTTTAAGCTAATGAAGATAACAAGAAGCTTTTTATGGAGAGCATCATTTTAACATAGTAAATCCCCCCCCCAAAAAAAAAACACACACAAGAAATTCTTGAATATAGTTTTTTTTTCTTTGAACTGTCCAGTACTATTCTATCCTGTTAGTATTCTATTATTCTAAGCTAGGAATATGAGAAACAAATCAGTTCACTATCCATTGCTAAGTTAATGATAAATATTAAAGGTATTTCAGAAGATGAAGCATAGACAACAGTGGTTAAGAAAGATCTTAGGAGAAACTGGAAACTTGAATTAGACCTTAATGGGCATTTCTCTATAGTTTTTAAAAAATATTTGGTAGATATAACCATTCATTCATTCATTCATAGCAAGCAATCTGAGGATCTTAGATGTAACTGAAAGTTACATAGAAAGACAGTAGGAATGAGGAGTGTATTCCAGCTGCAGTGGAAAGCTCACAGGTTTGAAATCCCTGACTAGTATGTGAGGGATGGGAAGAAATGAAATTGCTATAGGTCAGAGTTTCATTTGGGACTTATCATGTAATAAATGGGAAATAAAGCACTGCTTTTAAACTAAACAAATTTGAGAATAGAGGATGAGGAATTTAATGGGATAAACCAGCTTTAGAATACACATGCTACCTGCATTTTGGAGACCAGGATAGGTTGACAAGAGACTTAGAGAAAGTGTGTCCTATAGAAAGAAGTTTTTATAGTACAGAAAAGAGATAACAAACTATGGCAGTAATAGTGAGAATAGAAACATCATGTAAAACTCTAGCAACAATGACTGTGCAGGGTAAGGGGTAAAATGTAAAGTGGCAAATGATAAAAGAATCAAAACAATTTCAAAACAATGCTAGCATAGCAGAAAGAGACAAACTAATAATAATCAAGAGAGCCAGCTGTACCTAGAAAAAAATCCAGCAGGGGACTGGAAGTAGCTACACAAGGCCTTAGAACAGTGGTTCTCAACCTTTCTAATGCCGCGACCCTTTAATACAGTTCCTCATGTTGTGGTGACCCCCAACCATAAAATTATTTTCGTTGCTACTTCATAACTGTAATTTTGCTACTGTTATGAATCGTAATGTAAATATCTGTGTTTTCCGATGGTCTTAGGCCACGACCCACAGGTTGAGAACCACTGCTGTAGAGCCTAAGACCATCGGAAAACACAGATATTTACATTACGATTCATAACAGTAGCAAAATTACAGTTATGAAGTAGCAACAAAAATAATTTTATGGTTTGGGGTCACCACAACATGAGGAACTGTATTAAAGGGTCGCGGCATTAGAAAAGTTGAGAACCACTGCCTTAGAAGAAGGAGTAAGGACAATAATCAATAATAGTGACTGTATTAGTTTGATAGGGCTGCCAAATCAAGTACCCCAAACTGGTGGCTTAAATAATAGAAACTAACCATCTCACAGTTCCGGAGGGTAGAATTCAGAGATTGAGGTGTCAGCAGGTTTTCAAGGAGTTTTGGAAGGCCTTTCTTCTTGGCTTGTAGATGATCATCTTCTATCTCTGTCCCTCCTCTGTGTCTGTGCTAGCTCTAATCATCTCTTCTTCTATGGACACCAGTTGTAGAAGATTATGCTTCACCTTCATGATGTCATTTAACCTTAATTACCACTTTAAAGACCTATGTCCAAATACAGGCATACCTCTTGATATTGTACTATGCTTTATTGTGCTTCACAAGTGTTGTCTGTTTGACAAATGGAAAGCAAGACTAATGGAGTGGATCCAGAGACAGGGAAGCAAGGAATAGAGTGCAGAATCTCAGAGGGAAGGTGGGGATGGGGGTGGGTAGGAGGTGATCAACCAAAGAACTTGTATGCATATATGCATAACCCATGGGCACAGGATGGTGAAGGCCTGGGATGGGGGGAAAAAAGGGACATATGTAATACTTTGAACATTAAATACTAAAAAGAAAAAGAAAACAAGACTCTTCACCAGCACAAAGGTTGACTCCCTTCATTGTGACATTTGCTCTTTTATGGTGGTCTGGAAGTGAACCTACAATAGCTCTGAGTCATATTCTTAGATACAGAGGGTTAGGACTTCAACATGTAATTGTTGGGGTGGGGAACACAATTCACTGTTCACAACCTATAAAGTAGAATAGACAAAAGAGTAGAATTGTCGTGGTGTTAATTTACTATTTATACTTTTACAATAATATACATTGCTTTTATAAGATGAAAACAATAACATAAACTGATGAACAAAAATAGACCCAGAGACACAGAAACACCGAACAGACTGTCAAACCTCAGAGGGAAGCCAGGGAAGGGTGGAGTGGGGAAAGAGATCAACCAATGAACTCATATGCATAAATACATAACCCAAGGACACAGACAATAGGGTGGTGAAGGCTGGGAGGGGAGTGGGAGAGAGTAATGAAGGGGGAAAAAAGGACATATGTAATTCTTTCAACAATAAAAATTTATTTTAAGAAAATTAAAAAATGGGGGGAATTATTTGCCTCTGCAGGTAGCCTGAGATGCCCAAGGTATAAGGACTTAGTCCTTTATGAAGGTGGTCTCATTAAGTTTTATATTATAACTTAAGAACAACAAAATATAGCATACCTTGAACTTTATTTAGACTTCCTGTAGTTATATCAAGGTAATCATTTACTATTTTGCTGTCCCTAACTCATATTTGAAATGACTCCAAAATCATCCTCTCCTAATAATTTCAAACAATAGGAAAAATCCATTCTGACTTTTATTTGGTGGGTAGAGAATAAAGAAATAGTTGAATGACTTTTTTAAATTAATAAATAATCTAAAATCTATTCTGGCCAATTTCAGTAGTCATTTACATTTAAAAAGAATACGAGAACATATAAATTTATATTTGCTTCCTTTATAAAGTTGTTTTGCAAAGATTATCCATCTCTGAATAAAGCCCATTTTATGCTTCCCAGCAGTTGTTCCCACTTTGAGATAAATTAGAATCACTTGGAGGGCTTGTTAGACTATTGCTGGACCCCACCCTGAATTTCTTATTTGTAGTCTGTAGTGTAGCTTGAGATTTTTCATTCTTAGTAAGTTCTCAGTAATGTTGGTCCAAGACCCACTGCTGGTCCAGGAACCACTCTGTGAAAACCTCTGTGCTACAGTCATATTTGCAACTAAAAAATCAAATTATGCCATTTCACGTTGAAAACGTATTTTTCAGAATGAAAATATATAGTTTTGATTAAATAAATTCATTAAGTCACCATTATGAATGATGGGAAACTGACAGAAATAATCATCACATGCATGGTATCTAAGAGGATATGAAATTAATATCTGCTATCTCCACCAAGAACCAATTGAAGAGGTGAATAACTCGAAGAAGTCAGTGTGCATTTAAAGTATTTGTTGCTTGACCATGTGTCACCTTAGTCTTAGCCACATTAGTGTGAGTGCAATAAAATCAATGTCATAACTATCAGTGTATTTCTCTATTAAGAGTTATAGATGCCTTATAATTTTATAAATAACTAGAGGCCCTGGGCATGAAATTTGTGCACAGGGGAGGGGGTGTCCCTCAGCCCAGCCTGCACCCTCTCCAATCTGGGTCCCCTCGAGGGGTGTCGAACTGCCCGTTTAGGCCCGATCCCACCAGGATTGGGCCTAAATGGCAGTCGGACATCCCTCTCACAATCCAGGACTGCTGGCTCCCAACTGTTCGCCTGCCTGCCTTCCTGACTGCCCTTAACTGCTTCTGCCTGCCATCCTGATCACCCCCTAACCACTCCCCTGCCAGCCTGATTGATGCCTAACTGCTCCCCTGCCAGCCTGTTTGCCCCTAACTGCCCTCCCCTGCAGGCCTGGTCACCCCTAACTGCCCTCCCCTGGAGGCCTGGGTCCCCCCAACTGCCCTTCCCTGCAGGCCCGGTCACCCCCAACTTCCCTCCTCTGCCAGCCTGGTCACTCCTAACTGCCCTGCTCTGCAGGCTTGATCGCCCCCAACTGCCCTCCCTTGCAGGCCTGGTCCCTCCCAACTCCCCTCCCCTGCTGGCTTGATCGCCCACAACTGCCCTCCCTTGCAGGCCTGGTCCCTCCCAACTGCCCTCCCCTACTGACCATCTTGTGGTGGCCATCTTGTGTCCACATGGGGCAGGATCTTTGACCACATGGGGGCAGCCATATTGTGTGTTGGAGTGATGGTCAATCTGCATATTACTCTTTTATTAGATAAGGTAGAGGTCTGGTGCATGGGTAGGGGCCAGCTGGTTTGCCCTGAAGGGTGTCCTGGATCAGGGTGGGGGTTCCCTTGGGGCGTGGGGCGGCCTGGGCGAGGGGCCTGTGGTGGTTTGCAGGCCAGCCACACCCCCCAGCGACCCAAGCAGAGGCCCTAGTATCTGAGATTAATTTATCGTCTACAATAGAAACTTTGTAGCCTGGAGCGGAGCCAAGCCTTCTGCTCGTTCAGTGGTGGCAGCCATTTCTGTTGGAATTTATGTATCTTCTATAATTGAAACTTTGTAGCCTTAAGTGGAGGCCAAAGCATGCCAGGGCTGCAGAAGCTTGGCTTCCTCCATTACCAGGGGCAACCCTAGCCTCCTGCTCTCTCCAGCTCTGTGGCTGCCACCATTTCTGTTGGGATTTATTTATCTTCTATAATTGAAACTTTGTAGCCTGGAGTGCAGGCCTGGGCCGGCCAGGGTGTGCAGCAAGCTTGGCTTCCTCCTTTGCCAGGGAACCCCAAGCCTCCCTCTTGCTCTCTGTGGCTGCAGCCATCTTGGTTGGGTTTATTTGCATATTCGCTCCTGATTGGCTGGTGGGCATGGCTTGTGGGCATGGCTTGTGGGTGTAGCGGAGGTATGGTCAATTTGCATATTACTCTTTTATTAGATAGGATAATTTTATAAATAATAAATGTCTCCATTACCAGACAGCAATGTATGAGATTTAGAACACAATGCTGAAAGCTTAAAAACAGTAACAGGTGTACTATATGCACATCCTATTAGCCATCAAATAAATTTTAAAATGTGTAAAGAGAGAGGATGTGGAGAAAAAGGAACCCTTGTGCACTGCTGGTGGAAATGCAGACTGGTGTAGCCACTGTGGAAGACAGTATGGGGTTTCCTCAAAAAACCAAAAATGGAACTCCCTTTTGACTCAGTGATCCACATATAGGAATATAACCCAAGAAACTAGAAACACCAATCAGAAAGGATATACGCACCCCTATGTTCATAGCAGCACAATTTACCATAGCTAAGATTTAGAAACAGCCTAAGTGCCCATCCGCAGATGAGTGGATTAAAAAACTGTGGTACATCTACACAATGGAATACTAGGCTGCTGTAAAAAAGAAGGAATTCGTACCATTTGCAACAGCATGGATGGAACTGAGAGCATTATGCTAAGTGAAATAAGCCACTCAGAGAAAGATAAATATCACATTATCTCACTCATTTGTGGAATATAATAAACAACATAAACTGATGAATCAAAACAGATCCAGAGACAGAGAAGCAGCGATCAGATGCTCAAACCTCAGAGGGAAGGTAGGGGAGGGTGGGGGTAAGAGGGAGAGATTAACCAAAGGACTTGTATGCATACATATAAGCCTAACAAATGGACACAGACACCAGGGGGGTGAGGGCATGAGTGGGGGGGACAATGGGGGTTAAGGACACATAATCAATAAAGAAAAAAAATAAATTAAAAAAATGTTTTGAATACACACACACACACATAAAGGATGATGAGTGGTGAGATGTATTTCTTGTTGCCCTTGAATGAAGCTAAGGGCTACTGTAAGGATGAGAGATGACTCTCACCAAATCCTATTCATCAATATAAAAAGAGGACTGAAATAAAATACATTGGCAGCCTTTAAGGAGTTAATATCTAAGAAAAGAGAATTGTTTTAAGAAACTAAGCTTGCCTTTAAGGAGATGAGAATTACCAACAAGTTGGCTCAAGCCCAGCTATTTTTAGGGAGGCTAATCAACCACAGGAGACATTTATGGAAATGTGGACTTTTCTGATGAACCTTATGCTGACACTATGGATGGAGAGATAATTAAATGCACAATGGTAATTACAGAGCAAACTCTTGCTCAAGAGTTTAAGATCCCTAAACATGCAAAAAGTTCTAGTTTATCAAGAGTTTTGAAGATTTTTTTTCCTCTATGGAAAATGTCTTAACTTTTTTGTTCTTTATTAAAGCCTTTAATCTTTTTTTAATCCTTACCTGAAGACATTTTTTCTATTGATTTTTAGAGAGATTGGAAAGGAGGGAGAGACATGGAAAGAGAGAAACATGGATGTGAGAGAGACACATCTATTGGTTGCCTCCTGCATGCACCACAAACAGGGCCAGGGATTGAACCTGAAAATCAAGGTACGTGCCCTTGACTGGAATTGAACCCTAGATCCTTCAGTCTGCAAGTTAACGCTCTCACCATTGAGAAAACTGGCTAGGGCACATTTCTTCTTTTATCAATATCTTTCCTAGTTAAATGTACTTATTGTTCATATTTCAAAGAAGAAAGGCTGCATTTTGAAGTGCAGTTTGTACCATCTTCCTAAGTTTAATAAAATTATTACTTTAATCCATTTAAAAGTATATTTCTAGAGATAAAAATGATATTCTCAATTACCCAAAATAATTCTGTAAAAATATGTGCAAAATGTGTGTTAGCAGAAGAAAGTTTCTTTGTTGATGTCTTTTCCTTTGTTGTTCTCTGGTCAAATTTAAGACAACCTTTGGTTCTAGATGAATTTTCTTTTTGCAAACATTTATTTTTTTACTCCTTTGAAATGAGCTCCCAATATTTTGATAAGATAAAAAACCTTATAATTTCAATGAAGCTTTTAAAAGTACTCTTCTACCCTCTGGTAAAATATTATTTTGCAGCCTCCTACCAAGATAACCTACTACCTTCAATTCTGGCTGTATGCATAAATATTTTTCTTTTTCCCTAGAAATGCAACACCTCAAAAAAAGTTTAAGAGCATTGGACAAAGGCTCTATGCTTCCAGCTGTTAGCATTTTCCTTAACACCTCACATCTTCTTGCTACAGTGAAGAATAAGTAGTAGAGGGGCCTGATGCTTAATTATTAATATTCATAAAAATTTAGGTTGGATTTCCAGCTGAAATTAAACATCTTGGAGTTCTGTGAGAATGATAGGCAACATATCCAGTAAATATAATAACAATGGCAAATGGTCAGAATATTGAAAGAGAGATGTTGTTCTCATACATAAGAAATTTATTTTATGGACTCATCTTTCCTTGGTATCTCACTCACACTTTTTATCTAAAAAGGATTCTCAAGAGAGTTCTGTTCAATTAGAATCATTCCTACAGTACAGCATGTTTCAAAGAAATTTCTCCTCTAAAAATTATATAGATAACAGGATCCCTAAATATGCAAGTGTTTTATGAAAAACTTTTGTTTGGGACAATAAGAGTCTGATGTAGAAAAGGATTTTTTTAGAAAGAAGAAGAAGGATGTTTAGGAGGGAAAACTAATTTGCTTTGGGGCAAATTCAGCTTTTCATAAGAATACTGATAGTTTTTTCCTTATGTTCTGGTGACATCAGCAAGCCTTCTGGTGCCTGCAAGCAAATTCCCTGGAGTTTTAAATCTTAATCTAAAATAAATCATAACTGTTAATTTTTTTGCAAGTTTCACTTCAATTAGGCCTTTGCACAGATTTCTACATTTACATTTCTCTAAACTTGTTATTATGCATGTGTATTTTAAAGTATACAGACTATTTAAGTATAAAGCTGTAAATAAATGATTTTAGCTAAAGGTTCTGCAAGGTATATTTGTTTTCTTGACTTATTTTCACTTGATTATGGGTTATTAAATTTAAAAGGGTGCATTTTTACTATAAAATACATGTGGGAAAGAAGATGGGTGCAAATATTTCTTGACTATAATGAGTATAATGTGACTTTCATCTAATGAAATATGTGCAGACCACAAGTGAGTTTCCAACTGAATTATTTTAGTACTAATATGTTCCTTTTTGAAAGTCTCTCCCCTTCACCCAACTGTTTTTCTCTTGTAATTTTGAAGGTATGCGCTTAATCTTGCGATTTCAGCTATATCTGTGTAGTGTAGAAGGCAGCCAGTTCTTATAATGGCTGATAAACTAGTTGACCTCTGTAATCTACATTTTTAGAGAAATGCATTTCAGCTGCAGATGTTTCCAAAGGTAGAAAATCTGGGAAGGAAATTAATCTGTAGGCGACAGATGTTTTCATATTAATGCAGATTGGAAATACTCTCTTCCAAACATGTTGCCTTCCTGTGGAATTCAAGAGCACTGTTATCTCACTCCCCTAGGTTCTCGGATCCTAAAGCTTGGCACCAAGATGGCCCCTCATCTAAATAAACAGATGCAAGCCTTGCTTTATAGTTAAAGGGTGCAATTTAAATCTGTTGACTTTTACATTTGCTCCTTCCATTTAAGTCAGTTAGTTGCATAACTGGTGATAAAAAAAAATTTCAAAGTCCAGTAGAAGGCACAGTGAGTTGCTTATATCAAAACTCAGAGTCAGTATAAATGTTGCCAGAAGATTTCATCCTATTTGGGCATTTAAAGCATCTTAGGGAATTGTTTTCCCCCGAAGGGCTTTATTATTAATGGGAGCTGCCCATGTGCTCTAAAGGAAGAATGGACTTCCTCAATTAGAAGACCTTTCAAGAGAGTTAACCAAGAATTTACTTTCTCATTAGGGAAGAGAATGTTTCCTAGAAGAACACTGAATCTTTCATGGCTGCCCTTCTTGCAAACACAGTGTGTAAAAATTTTAGTTCCTTAAAAATTAAACAGACACTGTGAAATGTAATAGGGCCAAAAAGGAACCTATGTTTAGTATTCCTGTTTTCTCACCCCCAAGTATTCGTCATAACAGGTTATCAGCTCCACATACTAAAAAAATTCATCTTCTTCAGAAAAAACAAACAAATAAAAAAAAAACACGTTAGGCACTTCCAAAATATTCAATTTCAGTGATACCCAATCTAGATCTGAAGGAGGTTACAGGAACACCTTTTGTATACCATTTACTATGTGATCATGAATAATTTCCTTTGCCTTCTGCTGCTCTGTTATTTGAGAGCCATATTACCTACTTCACAGAGTTGTAAAGATTAGAGAAAAATTATCTAAAATATCTAGCATTGATAGGTATTTAAATGGATAATTTGTAACAGTTCATCAACTGCCAAAATATTTATTTCTGTTTAACTCAATATAGGTGAACTCAAAAAGTATAAGTTCAGCTTTGTTGCTGTTTGGACATAGAATGCTAATCTTTTGGGGCCTCAGTTTTTTTCTATGTATAAAACATTACTTCAACAGATGTAAATTACACTTTACTCACCTCATCCATAGCACTACTGTAGGATTTATTCATCACAGAAATATATTTCCTTAATTATATTCCATTCAAACATAAAACTGCCATCTTTTATAATGTTATATATTGCATGCAATAATGAAATGATTTTAATAACTTCCTTTAGATTGAAATACCTGATGAACTACATAATCATTATATATGTTCACTTCCGTTATTTAATACTAGAGGCCCAGTGCATGAAAATTTTTGCACTCCAGGGGGTCCTTCAGCCCAGCCTGCACCCTCTCATAGTCCGGGATCCCTCGGGGGATATCCACCTGCTGGCTTAGGCCCTCTCCCCAGGGAATCAGGCCTAAGCTGGCAGTTAGATATCCCTCTGGCAGCCCCAGAGCCTTAGGGCATGTCCGACTAACAGCTTAGGCCTGCTCCCCTCACTGGACATCCTTAGTGCTGCCGCAGAGGCAGGAGCACTGTGCTGGCCAGCCATGAGCCTGCTTCTGGCTGAGCAGTGCTCCCCCTGTGGAAGCGCACTGACCACCAGGGGGCAGCTCCTGCATTGAGCATCTGCCTCCTCGTGGTCAGTGCACATCATAGTGACTGGTCGTTCCAGGTAGTTCCACCGTTAGGGTCTATTTGCATATTCCCCTTTTATTATATAGGATGCTTTCATGTTGACTAATTCTGGAATCTTTGTTAAATAAATAGAAAAATCAAAATGCTTATGTTTTTTATTCAACTAGAAGTTTATCATAGATAATTCAACACAGAAATCTGATCATTTAATAAACTCCCCAGAGGAGAAAGTTTGTCTAGCATAATAATAAATAAAGGTTATTACATTGAAATATAGTTTTCAGTGATATAAAGGAGATTTTCCTAAAGTAAAAATGGACTCAAATGATAACCTCACATAACACAAATTGTTTGCTATTATTGTTAGAAACAATACAGATTTAAATGAGATAATTTTTCTGAAAAGTGTAAAGTGAAGAGCTAACAGCAGCCTAATTAAAATAATTTTCTGTACTTTCTTTAGTATTATGACTCTTGTGTCCTTAACCATAATGCCATTCTGTCTTTATGCTTTACTCAAATCAATAAAATGAAATGGTTCAATTTCTCCATGGGGCTCCTTAAAATATACAAAAATAATTTCATTCATTCTCTCCTAACACAGATATCTTTCTTAACATTGTCTTTAATTGGCAATTGTTTCCCTCTGTGGGTGGTGAGAAGCTTCTATCTTTACCTTACTTTTCATTGTTGGTTCTTTCTTTTGTTTCAAAGGTGATATTTTGCCTCATTTCTTGGGAGAAGGGGTATGAAAATATTTCAAAGAATTTCACTTGTTTTGCAAGTTATCTATTATTCATTGTAACTGGACCACCCACAACCTCACACACAGACTCACCCACAGTCTAAATTTATTTACCACAACTGATCACTGCACATGTGAACCATTCAAATATTAGTGCATTGGATCAACTAGTGTATAAACACTTCTATTTAATAAGTTAATAAACCAAACCAAATCAGCAAGTGATTAAAATCACAGAATTAGAAAACTGAAATATGTCTTAAAAATCTTCTAGATTCAACTCAAATTTCATGTTTCTCTCTCCCAGAAGAGAGAGGGTTGACTTTCTTATTGTACATGTATGGTATGCAAAATCCTATACTTGTCATGTGGGAAATGGAGAACTAGATGATACACTCACCACTTTCATGAAGCAAGTACAACAAAGCAAATTATATTTTGTAAAAGTATTTAATGATTATTCAGAATGAAACTGAAAGACATGTCAGTAGCTAATCCTATATAATAAAAGCATAGTATGCAAATTGTCCCTTTGATGGGGAGTTGTTTGGGAGTTCAACCAGGGGGCGGGGCCAGCCAGGGGAAGGGAGAGAGGCCCTGGCCAGCAGCTGGCAGCCACTAGGGACCCTGCCAGTGCACGAATTTCATGCACTAGGCTTCTAGTCACATATAATGATTCAAAGCAATTGCCTCATTGTTGGTTTAAATCACTTGGAGACAGGCTGGCTTTGCTCTTGATCTTATCTCTTTTTGTAAATGTTTTCTCTGTGTATTTCAGCTGGTAATGTGAAAGAATCAGAAACAATTTACTGAGAGTCCCATTTTGACAAGCTAAGACCTATGCCAAGTGCTTTTTAAATCTTGTTCATAAATCTCAATGGCTCTTGAATCCCTCTGCTTTGGTCAAAATGGAGTTAAACTGTGGAAGGGTGAGTTTTTCTTAGCACAGGTACTGGTAATTTCAGTCCAACATCTCTCCACCTGGGTGATTCTAAGGATGTCACAAAACAATGAGCACAGTAAACAATTAGCATCATCCAAGAAACAGCGCTCAAATAGTCTGTGGCATCTGTTTGGCCCTAGCCCTAAAGCTAATAAGAGCCAGGACTCTCCAAAGGTACCTTCCTTTTCAGCTTCAAGTCTAATTACACTTCCTGCATTTCAAACCAGTGAGGTACTTATGGCTAGAGAGAACATTCACATTATTTTATAGTAGAACGAATTAAGAAACCCTGCATAAGTGGGCAGAATGCCAGCTTGCAGTTCTCCCAGAATAACTGACTCACATAGCTATGGTCCTTGCAGGAAATCTACTTGTTTAAATTTTTTTAAAGATTTTTTTCTTATTAGAAGGAAAATTTTAACATTAGCTCTTTAAAAAACTTCTGTAGTAAAGCACAACATTAACAATGCAACTGTAAGAAAGAGGATCTGGAGGAATAAAAAACACATGGAGTTTACAAATAATAGCTGAAATATGCAATAAAATATCCAATCTTCCTAGAAAATGGTTCACAAGCCATTAATTAATCACACTGAACATGATTTTTTAATATACACAGAAACACTAGAGAGTAGGAAAGTATTCAATATTGTAGAGAATTCTTTATCCTTGAATACACACATTAGTGTTATTATGATTTGTCCAACTATCTGGTAACATATTGTATGTTTCTCTTGAAACCTTTATCTGTTCTAGGTTCACTTGGATGTTTTTCATAACCAGACAAATGGGTTTTTACACACAGCATGGACATTTATATGTTTTTCACAGAAATATGTTTATGTTATAAAATGGGTAAGATAGACTCATGCTTTTAATAAGCAGGCAGGCAGAAGACTTAATTTAAAAGATTTAGACTTAAAATACTAATTAAAATCTTGAGATGAAGTTTCTATATCAAAAGACGACAGCATTTTTATTTATGCATGTATGGGAAAAGACTATCAACCATTAACAGTACTTATGACAAACTTGAAGACTAATGTTTGCAAGCTTTCAAAGGAGTTGCTAAGAATACATAGAGGAACAAAAAGTTTTTGAATTTGTAACAAAAGGGTTTAGACTAGTCCTGCTAAACATGTTCTAACCTTGAGAATTATGTTTACTAGATATGCCTTAATAAGAATAGTGAATGAAAATGTATCTATTTTGGCAATAATAATTTAAGAACAGTAATACCTAAAGCTTATATTTCATTTTTCTTCCAAGGTATTAAACCATGGCTACTAGTGCTATATTATGTGTCTTTGTGGCCTCTGATTATACTACAATGGTCTGTGTAGAGTATTTAGTCAAGGATTATGGAACAAATAAAGGAAAGCAGGGACATATGGGAGCAGGACAGATAAATTAGTCCTTAGTTTATCACATCTAATGAGGTAAGTTATTTGTTTTAGGTGAAAGACTCACCCTCACTTTTTAATGTCAGTCGGCTTCTGAAATGGTCATATAGATGGTAAGAGACATTCTAAAGCTTCTTGTAATTAACCCACTCCCCAACTTGCCTTAAACAGAAAGATAGAGCACTAGTTGAGAGGCATTTTATATGTATTGTATTTTTATATGTATTGTATTTAATTTTTCTGAAATAGAGGCCAGAGAGATGCTAAGAAGTGAGGATAGGAGCAGAGAGGAGAGGCTGTGTCTACTACTGTTATCACTTAGTTATTCTGTACTGACCAGTGCTAAGCACAAATTTCCACTTTGGGTGCAAAATATTGACCTATTTATCTACAAATATAACAAGTTTTAAAAATTCAAGTCTGTTTTATTTTTTTTTTCTTTTCCTCCTTACTCTCATCCCACTTATGAGGTCAGGAACAAATATCTAGTCCTTTGTATTAGAATATTTTTTATTACCTCATCTTTTTTTACTGCCACAGTTCTTGCTCCCCAATATTCATATTTGTTACCTAAGGATAAGACAGGTGGAAACCCACCTTCTTTATGTGAAATTCCTAGTCTAACTGCTCCCAACCACCCCACCCCGAAGTCCCATTCACTTATTTGTTTGTTTTTTAACTTTTTATTATTCTTTATTTTTATTGTTGACATTATTACAGATGTCTTCATTCTCCCCATTGCCCACTTCCACCCAGACACCACCTTCTCTTCCGTCTGGCCTTCACCACATTGTTGTCTATGTTGCTGCAATCTTGCTGGTGGGCAGTACCAGAGAATGTCAAGGTAGCTTCAACTTTTGAAAGGCCACACATTTACATTCCTTAAGAATGACAAGCACATATATGAAAGCCTGACAGTCCCAAATTTATTCATTTTGCCACTGGCCCAGAGTAGAGATTAGCCTAAGTACTCTACTATTTTGAGTTATCTCTAAATAGGGAAAAAAAACAAACAACTTATTTGGTATAGGGATGTCAGAACACACAATCTATTGGTATTTTCTTGAGTGCTACCATAAGTTCAAAACAAAAACATTCTTAATAGTTCAAGAATAAGAGGAGGTACATTCAGACAGAAATAGGGAATATTTGCGGCATCTCTGTAGAATTAGTAACAATGCCAGTATTTTCCATGTACTGAGCAGTTACCATGTAACAAGTACTATACTACATTATTTGAATGCAAGGTACCACTTTCCCTTAAAACAACACTGAGATGTATGAATTACTCTTCCCGGTTTCCAGATAAGAAAAAAAAAAAAAAAAACCAAGTTCAAACAACATAACTAATTATTGAGATACTGGTTGATATTCAACCAGTACTAGAGGATCCTGGTTACTAAGTTAGCTTAAGTATTGAAGACAAAGGTCTTTTAGTAAAACCTGAAATCATTTACTGAGTTTTAATTTTTTTAAAGAACCTACTTGAGGAAAAAAAGGTCATACACAATTTACTAAATATATATATATATATATATATATATATATATATGTAATGCAAAGTGTCCCCTTGGGAGTTCGACTGGGAGACCGGGAGATTGATTGCTCACTATGATGTGGAAGATAGCAGGTGACCACCAGCAGCAGCAGGGTGCTGAGAGAACAAGGGAAGGAGGAGGTGGGGAGACAGGAAGGTGGGGAGGCAGGGAACCGCGTGGTGGAAGCTTGCGGGTGGCAAGGGAAGGAGGAGGCAGGGAGGCAGGGAGGCGGAGGACCACACAGTAGTGTGTGGGCAACAAGGGAAAGAGGAGGTGGGGAGGTGGGGAACCTGATCAGCCCTGATCACCAGCCCTACTCATGCACAGATTTCATACACTGAGCCCCTAGTATATAATAAATGTCTATAAATTGTTTCCAGGTACTACTATGATATGATTCTGGAGTTAACTGGCATTATAGACTCAGTAGAACATTTTGTAAATGGTTGATGGAAGAGACTTCAGTAATAGGTAAATTAGATTTTACTTTGGGTTCTAATGTATTTCCTACTTATATGTCTCAAGTGGAACAAGGTTTTGTCCTTATTGTCATCATCACCATCAACTAACCTTAATGAATACTTATTATTTAATAGATACAGTCCTTCCCTTTTTATATATTATCTCATTTATTCTCACAATAAACCTTTTCAGTAGATTTTAATCTTTATTGAGATATGACCTATATAGCACAAAAGTTACCCTGTCTTATGTACACTTTCATTGTTTTTAGTATATTTACAAAATTATACAACCATCACCATATTTTCGTCAACCCCATAGAAATGCCATAACCATTAGTATTCACTCTCCATTTTCCCTTCCCTCTAACCACTAATTTATTTTCTATTTTTATGGATTTACTTACTTTAAACCTTTCATATATATACTAGAGGCCCGGAGCACGAAATTTGTGCACGGGGTGGGGGGTGTCCCTCAGCCCAGCCTGCACCCTCTCCAATCTGGGACCCCTTGAGGGATGTCTGACCACCCGTTTAGGCCCAATCCCATTGGGTGGTCAGTCATCCCTCTCACAATCCAGGACTGCTGGCTTCCAACCACTTGCCTGCCTCTGCCTGATTGCCCCTAACTGCTTCTGCCTGCCAGCCTGATCACCCCAACCACTCCCCTGCCAGCCCGATTGACGCCTAACTGCTCCCTGGCTGGCCCGATTGCCCCTAACTGCCCTCCCCTGCCAGTCTGGTCACCCCTGCCCTAACTGCCCTCCTCTGCTGGCCCAGTCACCCCTAAATGCCCTCCCCTGCAGGTGTGGGTCCTCCCCCTCAACTCCCCTCCCCTGCTGTCCTGGACCCCCCCAACTGCCCTCCCCTTCAGGCCTGTTCCCCCCCAACTGCCCTCCCCTGCAGGCCTGGTCCCCCCAACTGCCCTCCCTTGCTGGCCTGGTCTCCCTCAACTGACCACCTCTGCTGGCCTGGTCACCCCCAACTGCCCTACTCTGGTAGCCTGGTCAAGCCTAACTGGCCACAACTACCCTCCCCTACAGGCCATCTAGTGGCAGCCATCTTGTGTCTACATAGGGCAACCATCTTTGACCACATGGGGGGTGGCCATCTTGTGTTTTGGAGTGACAGTCAATTTGCATATTACTCTTTTATTAGATAGGATAGTCTTTGGTGTCTGACTTATTTCATTTAGTATAATGTTCTTGGATTCAATCATTATGTAGCATAATGCTACATTATTCTTTTTTGTGACCAAATAATATTTCATTCTGTGAACCTATCACATTTGTTTATCTCTTTATCAATTAATGGACATATGTTTTGTTTTTTTTCCTCTTTGGGGTTATTATCAATAAGGCTGTTAATGAGGAAGAACCACAATGGCAGCATAGGTAAACAGCTGTACTTACTGCCTCTCACAACCACATCAAAATTACAACTAAAAGACAGAACAACTATCATCCAGAACTGTGGGAAAGCTGGCTGAGTGGAAGTACTACAACCAGAGAGGTGAAGAAAGTGCATTGAGACTGGTAGGAGGTGCAGAGGTGTGCAATGGGCTGGCACCTGGGTGCACCACTTTTTTAATCAGGAGGGAGATATAAGCTCCTACTTGCTCTGAGCTCCAGTGCTGGACAAGATTCGGGGGGACCCAGACACATATGGGGAGAAACTGGAATGTCTGGCATGGGGGCAGGAATGCGAGGGCGGCTTTCTTTCAGGTGGAGGTGCTCGCAGCAGTCACTGTTCCTGCCCTGGGACCTCTCCAGTGCAGGGCTGACTGGCAGCCATTGCTGTTTGCTCTGCCCTGGTGATTCCCTGAGGCCCCACCCCACCCAATTTACAACCCCACCCAAGCTGTGTGCAGCAGCTTTTGCATATGAATGGCCTGTCCTTTCTCAGCCTAAAACCTGTCAAACAGTCAGCAGCTGGGTAAGAGAGCCCCAAAGATGTTAAAAGAAGGCCCAAGGTTGGTGGCAGCAGCCTGCCTTGCTTCACAGCGGAGCCTTGTCTGGGCACTTCCAAACCCAATACAAAGGGGAGGAATCTGCAGATCTCTCTGTAGCTACAGCTGGGTGGCCCCTGGCAGTGGCTGACTATGCACCTCCTTGGAGATCCAAGAGCCAGTGTACCCAGTGGTCAGTGTGAGACCATACCAGATTACAACTCTTCACATCCATAAGTGACACACTCAAGGGGCAGACTCAGTGAGCACCAAAGCCCCACTGAAGCAAGTCCTGCCTCATAAGGGTGTTTCCTGCACAACAGATCTTCCAGTGTAGACACAGCTGGTTCTCATAGCCAATTGGCCTGGAGATCAATTCCTCCCAGTGATACCAACAGCAATCAAGGCTCAACTACAACAAGACTGTGCACACAGCCCACAAAGGAGTGCACCAAGAGTGTCTACCTCAGGTGATTGGGGAGGCTGAGCCACTGGGCCCTATAGGACACCTACTACACAAGGCCACTCTATCAACTCAAGGAGACTTAGCAGCTACCCAATACAGAGAAACAAACACAGGGAAGCAGCCAAAATGTGGAGACCAAGAAACATGTCACAAATGAAAGAAAGCAATATACTGAATATATAGTTCAAAACCACAGTTATAAGGTTACTCAAGAATCTTCTAGAAACCTCCAAGGATCTTAGTGAGACCTTCAAAGATCTTAGTGAGAATGCCAAAAAAATGGAAAAGGACCAGTCAGAAATTAAGCATACACTGACTGAAATAAAGAATAATATACAGAGATTCAACAGTAGACTAGAGCAGTGGTCGGCAAACTCATTAGTCAACAGAGCCAAATATCAAGAGTACAACAATTGAAATTTCTTTTGAGAGCCAAATTTTTTAAACTTAAACTTCTACCACTTCTTCAAAATAGACTCGCCCAGGCCATAGTATTTTGTGGAAGAGCCACACTCAAGGGGCTAAAGAGCCGCATGTGGCTCGCGAGCCGCAGTTTGCCGACCACTGGACTAGAGGATCCCAAGAATCAAGTCAAAAATTTGAAATACAAAGAAGCAAAAAACACCCAACTGGAAGAGCAAAAAGAAAAACAGAATCCAAAAATATGAAGATAGCGTAAGGAGCCTTTGGGACAACTTCAAGTGTACCAACATCCAAATTATGGGGGTGCCAAAAGAAGAGAGCGAGCAAGATATTAAAAACCTATTTGAAGAAATAATGACAGAAAGCTTCCCCCACCTGGTGAAAGAAATAGACTTACAAGTCCAGGAAGTGCAGAGAACCCCAAACAAGAGGAACCCAAAGAGGATCAAACCAAGACACATCATAATTAAAATGCCAAGGGCAAAAGACAAAGAGAGAATCTTAAAAGCAGCAAGAGGAAAACAGTTATCTACAAGGGAGTACCCATATGACTGTCAGCTGATTTCTCAACAGAAACTATGCAGGCCAGAAGGAAGTGGCAAGAAATATTCAAAGTGATGAATAACAAGAACCTACAACCAAGATTACTCTACCCAGCAAAGCTATCATTTAGAATTGAAGGTCAGATAAAGAGCTTCACAGACAAGAAAAAGCTAAAGGAGTTCATCACCACAAAACCAGTATTATATGAAATGCTGAAAGGTATTCTTTAAGAAGAGGAAGAAGAAGAAAAAGGTAAAGATAAAAAATTATGAACAACAAAGTGACAACAGATACATATCTATGAACAAGTGACTCTAAAAATCAAATGAATAAAAAATCTGATGAACAGAATAAACTGGTGAATGTAATAGAATCAGGGACATGGAAAGGGAGCGGACTGACAATTCTCGGGGGGTTGCAGGGGATGCGGGAAGAGATTGGATAAAGATCTTACACCTATGAATGAGGACACTGGCAGGGGGGCTAGCGCCTGAGGGGGTTGGAACTGGGTAGAGGGGAGCTATGGGGGGATAAAAGAGGAACATCTGTAATAATCTGAACAATAAAGATAAAAAATATGTAAAATTTTTATTAGGATATATGTTTTTGTTCATATATATATATACACATAGATAGATATAGATGATATAGATATAGATATAGATATAGATATAGATATAGATATAGATATAGATACGGATACAGAAATGGATATGGATATAGATATAGATATAGATATAGATATAGATATAGATATAGATAGAATAGCTGGGAGAAAAATTTAATTATACAATAAAAGTCATAAAAACTTTTGGGTTTAAGTAACTTAATCCCAAATTTGGTCAATCTCCATAGGACTAGATCCTTGTAAAAATATTTGGGAAGATCTAACCAATAATTATAGTTTTCACTGTATATTTATCTAATAGTTTAGATCAATATTGCATTTTAAAAAAATAGATAAAATACAATATATTCAGGAACCCAGGAGAAAACCATTTCTGATTTAGAAATTTTAAATAACAGTTTTAGCTCCTTTAGAAAATTAATAGAGGTTTTTGGCTTAGTTATGGAATTTTTTTTTTGATGAACTGATGCATTTTAAGTCCTCAAATGTCACAGTTACTAGTGTGCCATGTCTAATAATGGAAGAAGACTCATTAACTAGGAATTACTGAGCGTCTGTAAATAGTACATAATTTATCTTCTAAAATTTGGCTAAAGGCACTCAATGACATTTTGAAGTCAGTCTGATTGGTGTTTATAATATCAGTCAATAGGGAAGTTATCATATTCTTTCTCAGTGCTATGGCTATGTCATTTTATTCTCTCTCTCTCTCTCTCTCTCTCTCTCTCTCTCTCTCTCTCTCTATCTATCTCTCTCTCTCTTTAAATCCTCACCCAAGGATATGTTCTTATTGATTTTAGACAGAAAGAAAGGGAAAGGGAGAGAGCAAAAGAGAAACATCACTGTGAGAGAGAAACATCAATCAGTTGCCTCCCACAGGTGCTCTGACTGGGGATCAAACACACAACCTGGGTATATTCCCTGACCAGAATCAAACCTGACACCCTTCGGTGCACAGACTATGCTCCAGCTAACTGAGCCACACTGTCCAGGGTTATTTTCTCCTTTTAGTACATTTTATCCTCTTTATCTAAGAAGGATTTCTCTTAGAAAATGCTTAAAGACATAAAAATCAATAGGTTTTTAAAAATGAAAAGTGCTATACAATTTATATACTTGTTTCATATAATATTTTAGAAGTTTAAAACAAAGCTTGAAGTAATTGAGATCCAAAGGTTCTGCTTGGGTGAAAAGAGAACAATCTTTTACATATATGCCTGGAACTACAATAGGAAAGATGTCTGCAAAAGCAAAATTCCATGGTGAACATGTCCATTTTTAAAACCTCTTTCAGGAAACTGAGAAATTAAACCTTTGTCTCCTGCATTGATGCCTGATAAGCAGTTGAATCAAGGTTTGTCACTGTTTTCTGAACTTCCTACATAGATATATGAGTTCTGAATATGGAGCTTAGACTGAGACCCTGGGCAAGGGGGGATTCAGTGTTGTGTCAGTACTGATCTCTGAATTTCAGTGTATGGAGGATGATCCAAGAGAGAGAGAATAGGAAGATAGTGATAACAAGGCTATCTATGGGCTTTGGTCTGAAGATAGGGTCAACAAATACTGGACAGAGATTCTTGGATACTAGACCTGGAAAAGAAGGTTAAGAAAAGAAGTTAGGAATTATAGCCTGAGATTCTCTGAGATTCCAATAGGAAGGAAGAAATACTGAGGAAGAAACTGTTAAGAGCACCAAATCACTAAGACCTCCAACTCCAGGAACTGGTTAAAATTTTACACAATTGCATTTTCAGTTTTACAGTTTCTGCCTATAGCTTCATTTACCCAAATTAAAACCAATATTTATAGTCTAATTAGTTGTGATTTAATTTAATGTAGAAATAGTTATTATTAATGTTGGAATGTTTTTAAAGCAAGGTCATGTTATTCATAATTAGAGCCACTCCATTCTGATCAGAAATCATTTTATTCCTTTTCACAGCAGGTTTGTCTGAAATTTTCCAGATTGTTCCCATTTAGTTTCCTCCGGAGCTACTATCCCATTTAGTTTCCTCCATGTACTATCATTTTCTTCCACCAAGTGTCCAAATGACAGTACTACTGGCCAAAGAACCTCTCTCCCTGGTGCTGATTTTTCTCTGGCCCTGCAGCTCTCTATATGTCCTTCCAATAGGACAGTTATCAGAGTACTTGAGGTCTTTCCAAAGGGCTACAGAGAAAATGGGGCTAGTGAAGGAAAACATTTGCATTCTATACAACAACAACAAAAAAAACCCCTCACCGTTGCACTGTCTGCTCAAATAGTTTTCAATTTTTTCTACTTCTGACCAAATAATACAGTATGCTATTTAGTGTGCATTCCTGCTTAAGAAAAGTCCTAAGCAGTTTCTTTGACCTGATATATGAGGATTTCCTCACATGACAAATGCCAGGGGTTTAAGAACTCATATTAGATGCTACAGTAGAGTTAGACCACATTTAATCACATAACTTATGAACTAGAGGTTTAGAAGTATAGTAACCTATGCTTTCCCCTATTAGTCTCTGTTTAGTATTTACACAATATATTCTTTATCCAAGTCATGCAAATAAGCACATTACTTATTGTTATGAATTAAAATTATTTATTGCATTCACTTTATTATGTTGATTTGTCCAATTATTTTTGAGGTAATTTAACAATGTAAAAATCCCTAAGCATATTTATTTAGTTTTTGGAAACAGAAATAGTTCATTTTTATTTAATAATATTCAAATCACCTTAATTGCCTTCACTGATACATGTAATGTTTTGAATCTTAATAATTAGAGTTATTTAACTTGCAGGGTAGCCAACTATATACTGGAAAATGAGGGCAGGGCTCCAATTAATATGAGAAAAGAATGTTTGCATGTTTTAATAACTTTTAAGAGGAAACATAAGATTTAAGCTGTAACCACAATTATAGAAGCTAAAGACAGACAGCACATTTATTTGCTTAACTTATCTCTCAATATGTACAGAATTATTGTGTACATATTGAACTGTTTTGCTTAATTAATATTAATTTGAACTGGGGAAGATATATTGAAGTGAAGAGACTATGAAACAGAGAAACAAGATCTCTTACTAGGCTCTAATTGTATTTAGGTATAAAATAGAGAATAGTACAAGAAAATATATAATCACCATTATCATCATCATTATCATCATCATCACCATAGCTAAGCAGTATTAATATGTTTAAAATATTTCCTAATTAATGTTCATATAATGTATAAACAAGTTATTTCAACACAGATCTATCTGACCTTAACACTCATTTTCTTTCTACACTAAAATGATCTGATAAAGACATTAATCTTAGTTTTGTAATCTGTATTTGTTGAGGTAGCAGTGAAGCAGCCATATTTTGGTTTGGGGATTTGTCCAAAGCATTTTATCAATAAACAACTTAAGTTTGAAAATCAGGTTTGAATTTGAGATACAGTAAGAAGAATCAAAGTGATTAAAAAAATAAGGAATAAACTTGGTATTTATTTTCCTAAGAGACTATCAAAACAACTACTACAACTGCTGTTACTGATAATAGCAGGTACCATTTATTAACTATTTTTGACATATTGATACTGTTATTACTTTCTGATACATTTCTTATTTAGTATGCATCTTCCTTCCCTAAAATGTAAGCTCCATGAGAGCAGCCACCTAGGCTGTCTTGCATACTGCCAAACCCCAGCTCCTACACTGTATATGGTATAAACCAAGCGCTGTAAACACTATTTTTGAATGAACAATCAATTCCATTGACTTATAGTTCAGGCAGTTGGCTTACAGAAGATGAAACAACCATCAAGATGGGACCCTGTGGTTAGAGTTGTCTCCTAACCACAAGTGAACATTGTAGTACTGCACAAGTATGTTTTCAAGAACCCTTATCCTAAAATGAGATAGACACTTCTTATACTTGATTTTTATACATACTATCACAAAAGTTGGAAAGAAAATATAATGAAAATGGTGTTTATTTTTCTATAAAATTCATAAATACGTATATTGTTGATTGCATGGCCAGGGAAATTAAGGAAGTAAAGTCATCTTCTTCCTATTTCACAGACTTAGAGATTGGAAGAGGCAGGCATAGAAGCACACAGAAGTTTAAGGATCCAAAGGTAACAACAAGACTGGATATCATAGCCAAGGGTCCTTTGTCATAGTACTTATTTACTAGATGATAAAATATGAGTGCAGTGTGTGATCAGTGTGCCTTTAAATTTAATAAATTCTGAAGAGCCCAAAGACATGCATTCATTAAGGACTAATAAAAGGGCATGTATCAGTTTATGCATTTTTATTGCTGCCCCCCCCCCGAAAAAAATCTAGAAATTAACAGCAACTGAAGTATTTTTCCATAAGGATTACTTCATTTTTTTAAATTTCTTTATTGATTACGGTGTTACATATGTGTCCTTATTCCCCCATTACCCCCCCATCCCCTCCCTCATGCTCTCACCCCCCTGTTGGCTGTGTCCATTGGTTAGATTACTTCTTAAATATATTTTATTTTAATTCACAAAATATTACATATACAACATCATTTCTTCTTATGAGAAGCTAAAACATTAGTTACTATATTTTTAGCAACTGTGTTCTATGTGCTGATTTGCTTGGGCAGAACCCGTCAATATTTTTCTGCTCAGAAATTCAGTGCCATTTAGGATCTACTCACTTTTTCAATTCCTATTTGAAATAAATAAGCACCTTATAACCTGTTACTTCAAAGCTTAAATTTTTCCTTTTTATGCTCTAATGTAATATTTACAGTCATCACCACAACTGTGATAATTTTTTAAAATATTCATTGCTAAATGCTCTACCAGAAATCATACAATTTCTATATTATTTTAACAAATACATTTTGTTGGTACATATGTAAACTATGGACAGAAGATATTATTGCTTATTTTAAAGTATACTTTCAAATACATATTAAATTATAAAAAGTTAGTATTTTTCTGGGTGAGCTTCATTTGTAGATTATGTTTCAATGTGTTCTTGTGATAATAACTTAATGGCTATGTTAGTTAAACAAACAAAAAAAGAAACTATTGAGTTGAGGACATACTAATGAATCATAGAAATGCTATGATTATAATCCTCTTTTATTAGCTTTCCATTTTTATTTTTTATCTATCTATGAAATTTACTTCTGCTAAGTCTAGGATTTTTACATAAAATAAAAAAGAAGAAACAATCCATAATATGTAAACCTCCAGAGATCCTAGTTGAAAAATTAGAAAACCAAGTTCTCGTCACATTACTATTACTTAAGCCCAAGTTCACCTTTGTACACCCACAGAGGCACTGTTGACTTTTGATACCACTGTGATATCTAACCATTTTTATATCTTATATTTTTAGTATGTTTACTGAATTAGAAATGTTATTTAGCTTAAAATTATTTTGCTCTCCAGATAATTAAAGCAGGAATTTTATTTTCAATGCTATTTTTATGCACTTCACTTTATAAAACATTAACCAAACTTGACAAAAAAATTGTTATATGATGATAGCATTTCAACTAAGATATTTAATATGTCAGATATTGTTAGTTTTAAATCAGTCAAAGAGCACCATTTTGACCTCAATCTTTCATCTAGAGATGTCGTAAAAGTTCCTTGACTAAGGTTATGTATTTAATCATGTGACAAGAGTGATCATTTATGGATTTGGGTATGTATCCAAATACATTTCCATTATATGTTTTCTCTCTTACTTTGAGGGATGCTATATATATATATATATATACTGTGTGTGTGTGTGTATATGTGTGTGTGTATGTATGTATGTATATATATATATATACATACTGTATTATCTATCTATCTATATCTATCTATCTAATTATAATTATTTTCCTTTCCTGTAACCAGGCAGATATGTGATAGGCATGCTATTATTTATTAAGTTTAATGTTAGTGTGCAGAAATAAAGTTCTGGCCTTATTATTTGTATCAGTCATATTTGTTCATTTAATAACAATTGATTTATTACTTTGCTTCCCTATTTATACGATACGAGCTTATTATGATAAGTCCATGTCATCGTTCTGCTTTGTATTATATTAAAATCCTTTAGTCTATCTTTTATCTACCCAAAATGAAATTCAGTATGAAGCAGTGCCTCAGGGAACAAAAGCAATTGTGATGCCATCACTAAGGACAGCAACTGTATTTATCAGCATTACATGAAAATGGAAAGAGGGGGCTTGGGCATGTTTATTAACAATGTGATTTCAAGTAGATACTACTTCCTAAAATTAACTTATAATATTGATGAAGAAAGTATATTACAAATTATAAAACAGCATGATTAATAACATTTATGTGCCCATCTACATAACTGGACAGAAATGCTTGACAATTGTGGTACAATTTCCAAAAACTAATTGAGTTTGCCTTATGGTACTATACAACACTATCATTCTTAAATGAAAGATAATACAATTGCCATGGTAGAGACAGAAAGTCTGATAAAGTAATATAACTTAATATAGTAGCAATGTTCCTTAAACTTTTGAACACTGTCATTCAAGATTTATCTCTATGTCTCTTCAAATATAGGACTTGGCAAGACTAGCAGTCTCTTCTTAAAAAGAGAAGTAAAGTCTGTCTGGAAACTTGTATAAGCCAATCTCTATACAACTGCCTGTTTTTGCAAGCAAACTCATTAAAGAATGATCATGTTTATTAGTATTTCTACTCATTTGGTATCTACCCACTCAATATGGTCTCTAGAAAGAGCTCAAAATGTAGGTGATGGTGGCATCTGGCAATTTTACTATCAATACACACATTTGCACAGAAGAACAAGATTATGTGATCCTACCATCAGCAGTGTGGATTCTAGTATGTGCCATACCCAAGATTGCAGCTTGCCTGTGACTCCTGCTACCAAATAGAGATAATAGTAATTCAATCCATTCCAAATACAACTTTTGAGTGAATGCTACAGTAGCCACCTTAATTCTCTGCATAATTAGAATGCTCTCAAAGGACTGTGAAATATTTCTCTTCTTTAATCAGGGCATTTTTGTATAGTTGTTTGTTTTTTCCCACAGTTTGTAACTTAAGAATAAAGATATTTGATCCAATATTTTGGTTGAGACTTTTGAAAAAGTACTTAGTGTCAGTTATGATCTTATTCTTTGATTTAGTTTTAAGTTCAGTTTTTAATGCTTCCTTGTCTGCAGACACAAAACAAAAAGGTTAACTTTTTTTCTTAGAAAGCTGTGTTTATTTTTTTGTTTATTTTTTATTTTTGCAATTTAAAACTTCCGAATATATATTTTTTTTATTTTTTTCCTTATCTTTCTTTTTTTTTCTTTTTTTATTAAGGTATTATATGTGTACATATCTTACCATTGCCCCCCCAACCCCTACTCCCATACATGCCCTCACCCCCCAATGTTTTGCATCCGTTGGTTACTCTTGTATGCATGCATATAAGTCCTTCAGTTGATCTCTTATTTCCCCCACCTCTCCCTAACCTTACTGCTGTAATTTGACAGTCTGTTTGATGCTTTACTGCCTCTGTATCTATCTTTTTGTTCATCAGTTTATAATGTTTTTCATTATCCCCAAATGAGTGAGATCATGTGGTAATTTTCTTTCATTGACTGGCTTATTTCACTTAGCATAATGTTCTCTAATTCCATCCAGGTGCCTACAAATGGTAGTAATTCCTTCTTTTTTATGGCAGCATAGTGTTCCATTGTGTAGATGTACCATAGTTTTCTGATCCAGTCATCTACTAACGGGCACCTAGGCTGTTTCCAAATCTTAGCTATTGTAAATTGTGCTGCTATGAACATAGGGGTGCATATATCCTTTCTGATTGGTGTTTCTAGTTTCTTAGGATATATTCCTAGGAGTGGGATTACTAGGTCAAATGGGAGTTCCATTTTCAGTTTTTTGAGGAAACTCCATACTGTTCTCCACAGTGGCTGCACCAGTTTGCATTCCCACCAGCAGTGCACGAGGGTTCCTTTTTCTCCGCATCCTCACCAACACTTGTCGTTTGTTGATTTGTTGATGATAGCCATTCTGACAGGTGTGAGATGGTATCGCATTGTCATTTTGATTTGCATCTCTTGGATAATTAGTGACTTTGAGCATGTTTTCATGTGTCTCTTGGCCTTCCTTCTGTGTTCTTTCAAAAAGATTCTGTTTAGATCCATTGCCCATTTTTTTATTGGATCATTTATCTTCCTTTTATTAAGTTGTATAAGCTGCCTGTAGATGTTGGAGATTAAACCTTTATCAGTGATAACATTTGCAAATATGTTCTCCCATACAGTGGGGTTTCTTGTTGTTTTGTTGATGGTTTCTTTTGCTGTGCAAAAGCTTTTTATTTTGATGTAGTCCCATTTGTTTATTTTCTCTTTGACTTCCATTGCCCTAGGGGCAGTATCAGTGAAAAAGTTCTTTTGGCATATGTCTGAGATTTTGCTGCCTGTAGATTCCTCTAGTATTTTTATGGTTTCCCGTCTTATATTTAAGTCCTGTATCTATTTTGAGTTTATTTTTGTGTATGGTGTAAGTTGGTGATCTAGTTTCATTTTTTTGCATGTATCTGTCCAATTTTCCCAACACCATTTATTGAAGAGACTGTCTTGACTCCATTGTATGCTCATGCCTCCTTTGTCAAATATTAATTGCGCATATTGGTTTGGGTCGATATCTGGATTCTCTATATGAAAGCTGTGTTTAGATATAGTTCATTTATTTTAAAATCATATTTTGACAAGTCCAAGGTATCTTATATTTTGAGAAACATGCCTTTATTTACATTTACATATTAGTCATACCAAGGAAATTCATTATGTAGTTGACATTTTCTCTTACGCAGAATCTAATTCTTAGAACAATGTAAATATGACCAATAAGAATAAAAATCATGAAGATTACTTATTAAGTTAAACAATATGAAATTCATTGGTCGTTAATTAGTCCTTTATTGTCTTGATAGAGCAAATGAAGTAAAATGTAGTTCTGAATTTAACAATAGTTTGAAATAGCCTCTCTAATATAGGAAAAATTAGAAAGCTATAAAAAAAGAGAATATGTTTAAAACAGGATCCACTGATCACTGCTTTCCAAAGAAATGAAGCCACAGATGATAAGCGATTTAACACATTATGCTCATGGGTAAAAAGAACAGGAACATTACAATACACGTATAATTTACAAAAATGACATTTTGAAGGCTCACTAGAAATATATGGACTATTAACTCTTTCCCCCTGCCAAAATAAAAACTAACAAAAATATAGTACAAGGCGAAGTATACACTTGGCATCTTGATAACTTGGATTTCTAGAGCTAAACTAGTTTCTATCTCTTAGCTACACCTAACTCTTAGCTAGCCCTAAGAAGCAATTAGTAAAGGAAGTCAGTTGCAGTTCAGAAGACTCTCCCTTTATTTTCTTGCTTTCATTGTTACTACCACCAGCCCGCTGGTTAACTCCAGGGAAATTGTTAGAGATCAGTCATTTTGTCTTGGTTATTGACCCTCATGGTAAGTCCTCTTACTCTCTACCTGCACTTAATTTTATGTGAAAATGTTTAAACTAAAAGGGATGATCAATATTTATAGAAGAATATACTGTTTCTAATTTAATGGAGATGAAAAATGTGGCTCAAAGAGAGCACTTTCATGAAGATTTAAAAGTAATGTCTAGGTCTAGTCTCTGTTTTCATTACTATATCTCCATAGTAGTTGGCACTTATTGGCTCCAATTTGTTATAATATGATTGGCCAAAACTTTGAATTACTCATTCTTACAAATATCAATTAAATGATTTGGAATAGATGCAAAATTATCTGAGGAAGAATCTGAAAAAAAGACACCAGTTAAGTCCATATGAAATAGTCACTGAGTCTCTTATATACAACATGCCTTAGAATCTTTTGTAGCACAGTTTTCATTCTAATTTAATGCAAACATTTCAAAAAAGTATAACCACAATTCTAAGTCTGAATTATGAAAAGGTTTAATTTTCATAATTAAGAGAAGAGCAGACAGGGAAATGAAGTAACATGAAATGAACACTTCATGTTTGACAGGAACCCAGTCAGACACTTAAGTGTCTTAAAGGTATCAGAACTCATATAACATCCTTAGAGATAGGCAATGAGCCTCAAAAGCAGGCGTCCTCAAACTACGGCCCGCAGGCCACATGCGGCCCGCCAAGGACATTTATCTGGCCCGCCGGGTGCCGCTGCCTGTCCTGCTTAGCAGCCGACTCGTCCCGGGCCCATAGTGCGCATAGGAATTTGTTCATAGTTTTTTTTTAAACTGTAGTCCGGCCTTCCAACGGTCTGAGGGACAGTGAACTGGCCCCCTGTTTAAAAAGTTTGAGGACCCCTGCAAAAGGTTGAAGAAAGGAGGCTGCAAGAGTTCCTCCAATTAGGAAGAAGCAGAAACAGATTTTAAATTTAGATCTACTTGACTCCTTGCTACCCTATAGCTACCAAAATCATTCAACTAATATGAGTATTAGTGCCCATAGCTGTGAATTGAGACAGCTGATTTCTAAAATTTCTATGTATAAATTCTATTATCTTAAGTCCACTAATCAATGCCACCATTATTATTCACTGAGAACAGCATATATTATTACTTTTCTCTATCCAAACTAACTCATGTGTTTTGTTGTTGCTGTTTGCTATTGTTACCAATGTAGACACTAAATAATTTTTAGCTTATTTCCATTTCCTTTCTTTTCTCAAATCTAAGAAAATAAGCCAACTTATCTTCCCTCGTTTATTACATACATATACATTTTTAAATAGTGCAAAGTTTAACACTGTTGACAAAGGACAACTCATTTGGAAGCACTCAGGTTTTTAAACTTGGAACTCCAGTAATGTTATTTGAAGTTTAAAGATTCTTGCTGCTGAGATACTTGGAGAATTCCCTTTGGATTGCTTGTGATGTTTTCAAAACAATTAAGTCTACACTACAGTGCCCTGAGGACATAATCTTAAAGATGAAAGATGCAATGATTAATTTATAGAGAGTGGGCTTTAGAGAAGGCATTGCTTCATGCTGTCATGAATAGCGCACATGGGCAGAAGCCCATTTGAAATAGCTGGTGTTTTTTCTTTCATAAAGTATTCGACAAAGCAGGCAAAGTAGAACTGGAAATGAAAGAATGTGAAGAAACTGGGAATGATTGTAAAAATACAATTTTATATTTCTTCAAAGATATATCTGGGAATAAAACAGCCTTTTAATGTTCTGATGTTTGTTGAACACGATTGCTTTGTCATTGTTCGGTTGATCTCACCAAATCACTTCTAAATTATATATAAAGATTTTCTTCTTTCTTGTTCTTTTTGTTCTGAGCTAGGACAAGATGATAACAGTGGCTGACATTAGTGAGTTAATTTTATAACCAAAACTGACATCCCATTCAAGTATCCACAATGTAAGAGAGTAATAAATTGTCAGTTTTAACTGGAAAGGGGTTTTTATGTGATTTTAGAAGTCTTCTGAATATTTATTTTGTTCCACTTTACACAAATCTGTATAAGATTTATCTCGTTAGTTACAAATGTATGTCTCTCTTGGACAGATTTAAAAATAAATTAGACTTCACAAACATTATATACACTGATTCAATATGTTAATATTGAGGAGGTGTTTGAAAGATATATTAACACAAAAAGAAAGCACATATTACATCAACATTATTAAATATATTTAATCAAAGTCATTTATTGTAGGTATGCATAGACTATAAATAGTGGAAGATTTACTTAAGTACATTATAGATTCAGCAGAGTTTATCATATGATTAGATGCTTACAGAAAAAAAAGAAAAAAACATTAAAACTAAAATCGACAGATGGAGTAGGACAGCACATCTTGGTTTTATTTTTAAAGGTTTTTTCCTCATCACTGATTTTTAAAAGTAACTTCACAAAATCAGACATTATAATTTATCCAAAGGACTTTCAGTGATGATTCTCACTCATTCAATCAATATTTAACAAATGTTTACTGGAGGCCAGACCCCATGCTAAATGCTGATGATAAACTTCAAGTAACACATCATCCCAACCTTTAAGAGACTGAGAACCCAGTGTATATATAAGCAAACAAGCAACTAAAATAGAAGTGTGAATATTTAAATACTGGGATACTTTAGAAAGGCTTGTAGTCCAAACCAGTTTTAAAGGTGAAATTTAAATAAAATACTTGAATGGCTATTAGGTACCAAGAACCCTCAAAGACAGGCCTGATTATCCTCATTTTACAGATGATTAAACTGACCCTGCCTGATTATAACTTGAAATTGTTCGCTGAAGGTACAATGTTAATCATGGTAGAGTGGGAATTGAAGTCTACATAATTTGACTCAAAAATCCATTCTATTTCTGTTTTACAGCTCTGCCTACCATTCTAATCAATTAATAAGTGAAATTACATTAAAAGTTACATTCAGTTTATTTGACAAAATCCTAAGCTTCTGGAGTAAGTTAAGAGACCATGTCTAAGGCTAGCCTAGAGCCCTGGCTTCTAGCCAGAATTTCCTGCAGAGTTAAAAAAAAAAAAAATATATATATATATATATATATATATATATATATATATATATATCCAAGTACTAGCACCACCTTAGCAGCAAGACAAATATCATTTTATTGGTTTCCTTTTATTAAAATCCTTCTCCAGATGTAAATATATCAAACAAAGAAAAACTAAGGCAATATGTTAATCAATGACATTGCTTCAACGTTTTTGATTAAAGCGTGTATTTACTGGCAATATACTAATTTTGTCAATTCTTAGGTTTGTATAAAAATAAAGCATTTTGAAAGAATTTTGTATTGTACTATTTACTCAAGAGGTAGATCACATCCTTTAAAGACCTGGCTCTGCTATTTTCTTATACATAAAACTAGAGGCCCGTTGCATGAAATTCATGCACAGTAGGGTCCGTAGGCCTGGCCGGTGATCAGGGCCCATCTGTGGGGCCAGTGATGGAGGGCCCCCCGCTGGCACCCACCTTGGCTGGCCTGGGGTCTGCAGGCTGGGGACAGCTCCTGTGTTGAGTGTCTGCCCCCTGATGGTCAGTTCACATCATAGCAAATGGGCGTTCAGCCGGTTGTTCCGCTATTCGGTCGATTTACATAGTAGGCTTTTATTATATAGGATGGGAATAATGATAACTGTTCTTTGGTACTTAGGGATTTTTTGTAAATAATGCAAATAAGATAATAAATGCAAAACAATTTTAACTATAGGCATGAATAAAGCTAAATAATGGACCCTAAGCCCCATAAGTGTGGGGGTTGTTTTGAGGACATAAATACCTGATGGAATTGAGGGTAAGAAACACAAAATTGCTTAGCTAGCTTATATGAATATTTAATAGCAAATTTGGAGTTAGAATCTTAAGTATAGTCTCTTTCCATTGTATTACCTATCCCAAATATAAACAGGTATAGTTGGAGAGAAAGGAAAAAAAAGAAAGAAATAGTGCCAAGTAAGCTTGGTAAAAGCTAAATTGAAAAATCAGAAATTTAAGGCATAAATTTTGTAGTCAGTCTTTAATTTGAATCCTGGCTCTGATATTTATTATTTACATTATTTTGGCTAATTTGAAAACCTACAAGAACTCCCTTCTGTAATTTCCTTGTTCATAAAATAGGAATAATTACAATATTTATATTTCCTTGTGATTTGTATTGATTACATATAACATAATGGAAATTAAGCAGTTTTCATGGTATCTGGCATATAGTAATCACTTAAACACACACAACTGACATATTAGTTGTCTGTAGATGCTGCAAAAAATTACCAGAAACTGTGGCTTAAGTCAACAAATACACTTATTATCTTACAGTTCTATAGTTTAGAATTCCAAAACTGGTCTTATGGGGATAAAATCAGGGTGTAGGCTGGTCTGCATTCCTTTCTGGAGACTCAGAGTAAATGCATTTCCTTATCTTTTCTAACTTCCAGAGGCTGGCCACAGTCATTGGCTCCTGGCCCCTTCCTCAATGTTCAAAGCCAGGTCAGTTCTCACATCAAATCATTTTGATCTCATTTTCTATTCTATTATTTTTAATTGAATTTTGAATTTTGAGAGATAGAGATAGAGATAGATAGAGAGAGAGAGAGAGAGAGAGAGAGAGAGAGAGAGAGAGAGAGAGAGAGAGAGGTGGATTTGTTGTTCCATTTAGTTATGCATTCATTGGTTGATTCTTATATGTGTCCTGACTGGGGATAAAATCCGCAAACTTGGCATCCCGGGATAATGCTCCAAACAGCTGAGCTACCAGGCCAGGGCTTGACCTTATTTTCCATCTTTGTCTTCTATTTATATGGATCCTTGTAATTTCATTGAACTTGCCCATATAATGTAGGACAAACTTTCTATTGTAAGTTCAGCTAATAAGCAACCTTAATTCCATTTGCAACCTTAATTCCTTTTGCATGTATAGTAACATATTCACAGACTCCAAGGATCAGGAGATGGACTCTTTGGAGGCCATTATTCTGACTACCACAGATGCTATGATTTAAAATAACTGCTTTTATTATATATGTATTTACTATATATATATATGTGTGTGTGTGTGTGTATATATATATATATATATATATATATATATATATATATATATTTCAGAGGAGAGTGCAATTCATTTACATATATATAAACTTACTTTAGATTATTTTCATATACCTTATAATAATTCCAAATTTCACTATTAACAATAATTTTATTTTTTTCTGACATATCTTTAACAGTAGCTATAATTGTTTGATACATGTGATTCAGTATAGTTCTCTGGAGGGAATTTTTATTAATTTGAGTAGTTTTAAAAGTACACATTAGATGCTAAATTCATATATTTCTAACCTCATATATTTACTAAAATATGAAAGCAATCTGTGCCTACATTACATTTTCTACTCTTGTTTAGAGTGGACAAGAAAAGAAAAGGAGCCCACATGATGTCACTTCTGAACCCATATTTTTGTGTGATATTCCATGGTCTTATTTTTGGACTTCTCAATCTTAGAGATTAGATTTTGAAGGATGAGACAATATGTAAAACTGAAAGAAGATCCAATGCCAAATGACATGCCTTCATCAACTGATTAGAATTTTTCTTTCCTATTCATTTTACCCTGATTTCATTTCCAATTATTTTCTTTCTAGTTGTTCAGCACTTTTTAATCTTTCATAACAAAGGAATAGATGGCACATACACACAAAAGAAAAAAATAGAGCTGCCATTCTCGAATTTTATTATTTTACAGTCATTAACACATGGTTGTAAATTCTGGTAACACAAAACATTTCTCCTGAAGAAAAGGGAAAATGGAAAAAAAAAAAACCCACAAAAAAACACTGATAAGTATACTCCTTGGTGTATGCAAGACAAACACTTGTATGGCCTGTCCCTAATCCCTCAGTGGTATAAGCTTCTCTGTGAAGAGCTGATCACAATACCAATGTCTTCTTCATTAACATAACAAATGCTAAATTTAAAACAAAGCCATTCTAATTTCTTTGAGAAGATTGTGAGATGTTTCTGACCCTTGAGATCAGAGTTTATGGTCAATCTAGAATAAGATATTGAGACACCAAACCTAAGTAAGTATTAACTCTTTCTGAACCAACCTGAACACTATCTATATCCTGTAAGAAGACACTGGCAGGGCACCCATGAACATAGAACCCTGGGGCCAATCTCATCATAGACAGATTTGATCCATCCTTTACTTTAGCAGTCAAAATTTAGGTAATTAATGCTACATTAATGAATGATCAACCTTATTTTTTCTCCCATCCATATTTAACAGAAAAGTAAATGAGGCACACCATTATTGCTGTAAATGCATAAATTAACTGGAAAAATCACTTGCTTCTAGATTTCCAAAGCATGTCATAAAATTTCTACAGGCTCCTCTCAGGAGACAATAAGAACAAAAAATAATAGTTATAAAGATATCTGACAATTTAATTAAAAAAAAAAAAAACTAAGTCAAGCAAAGAGAAATAGGCACATAGATTTTCCACATTAATCAAAACTTTTGGAAATGCATAGGAAATGAATTTATAAAGGTGCAAAATCTTTACAAATTAAGTAAAGATTTATTTTTTAAATACTATACTGTGATTTTATGCTACCTTCTCCCCTATTAACTTCTCAAGGGTATGGAACATCTGCTGATTATGGTAGCGGTCCAGGCAATGAGGACCCGATGCTTTAAATCATTATCATTCATCTGCTCAGACCACCTTATGTATGATTTTAAACTTGGTGCTATTACTTGGTGCTGTCTCTCCCATTTACCATTAAATGTAAGCCCCCTCTGTCTTTTCTACAGCAGTACAGAGGTCTTAGTTTATTATTCCTACAATTTTCCACAAACATCTAAGTACCACAGCACTAGTATTTGGTCCTATGGAAAAATAATGTTCTTCCTTGAAAATAATTTTTGAATAATGTTCTGATGGGATATAGGAGCCGGGAACTACCACAGTCTAATGTAGTCTGTCTCTGTTTCTCTCTCTCTCTCTCTGTCTCATTATGACTCCCTTTATGTCTTAATATCAAAATATTAAGAAAACAGTTTGCTTCCCTTTTGATTAGTTCCATACAGAGACCCCTGCTGCCATCATTTCACTATAAAATATGCACATATTATTACCTATTTTAACAGTTGGATTATTTGCTCTTGTCTTCTTATTCTGGCTATTGTTAATGATCACCATTGTGTATACAAAAGTCTTTTGACTGTTACTAAGTACTTTCTCTTCCTTTAGGTGGCATCAAAAGCAAAGAACTTATATGCATATATATATAACTCAGGGACACAGACAATAGTATGGTGAACGCCTGGGGTGGGTGGCTGTGTGCAGGCTGGAGTGGATCAATGGGGATAAAGGGGGACATACGTAATACTTGCAACAATAAAGATAAATTTAAAAAAAGTATTTCCAACAATATGGTCTGTAATTACTATGTTATTACAAAAGTTAGAGGCCACACAATAATGTCTTTTTTTTCCATTGCTTTGTTGGGCTGGGAGATGATTGATTTAAAATTAAGAATTTGGCAAAAATCTCATCAATTCTAATAAAGTGACTGGGTGGCATTTTAACAAATTTAGGTTTGACAAGAATCTTTTTGTCATTACAAAGGGAAAACTGGCTTGGCATATGCATTTTTCTATGTTGTGCTGTCATTCCACTCCACCAAAAAACAACAACAACAAAACACACAAAACAAAACAAAAACACCTAAAACCTGAAAGTTAGAGAAATAGGCATTTAATATTTGTACAGATGATCTTCGGTACATCTATTAAAGGAGACAGAGTGACATCGCAGTGGAGTAACTGAGGAGTTAAGTCATTGATTTTTTTTTTCAGTAACTATGAACACACATACAAATGTCTTAAAAGACTTCCATTACAAATAGTAATAATGGCATCATTCATTGAGTACTGACTGTGTCCAATATTTAATACATTTCATCTCTTCATTTTAAAGGTAACGCTGTAATATATAGGTTTCATTATCCACAAGGCCTCCCAAAGGTTTAAGTGTCTTAATCCTGAGTTTACACAGAGACTAAGAGAAAGCCAAGCCCCAGGTCCAGATGTCCTAATGTAACACTTTAGCCCTTTCCACTGTGTAAGCCATGTGATGGCATCATACTTTTGGAGAAGCTATTTTCTCTACAAAGCATGATTCTATTAGCTGACTCATATTAGTTATGCTCAAATAAATTAATTCAGTATGAAAATATTTATTAAATATAAATAAAGCATGGTGCCTATTCTCATGTGGTTTATATTTTAGCCTGAAGTACAGACATATTAACATATTGGACTGTGATAGAAGGGGGAAAGGGTCAAAGAGGACTCAGAGAAGAGGTGATTGATTCTAATTAGAGGGAAAGGAGAGGTATTCAAGAAAAAACAATAATGTAGAGATATGAAACACCACAATTTTTGAAGGGAACAGCAAAATGTTCAGTACATTCATAAAGTAAAGTTGGGCAAAGGAGAGAAGAGGGAGGAGCACGGTTGTTGCACTGCAGGGAGCAGGCCATAAAGAGTTTGCTTGCCATTCTGGTTAGGCTGCTATTTAGAGAGAGATATTAAAAATCTAATCATTCATTTAAAAACCCATTACATTATTATTTGATGTTCCAAAATTTGTGCACAAAATTTGTGCACTTGGGGGGGGGGATGGGTCTCTCAGCCCAACCTGTGCCCTCTTGCAGTCTGGGAGCCCTCGAAGGATGTCTGACTGATGGCTTAGGCCCACTCCCGGCCCGCTTCCCATGGGGAGTGGGCCAAAGCCATCAATTGAGCGTCCTTAGCACTGCCACGGAGGCGGGAGAGGCTCCCACCATCGCCTCTGCACTCCTCAGCCAGAAGCCCAGCTTTGGGCTTCTGGCTGAGAAGTGCTCTCCCTGTGGGAGCACACCAACCACCAGGGGGCAGCTCCTGTGTTGAGTGTCTGCCCCCTGGTGGTCAGTGCATGTCACAGCGACCGGTTGTTCTGCTGTTCAGTCGGTTTGCATATTAACCTTTTATTATATAGGATTTTTAAAATTATTTATTTTCTTTTTTTTAAATCAGATCATTTTTTAAAATATATATTTTTTATTGACTTCAGAGAGGAAGGGTGAAGGAGAGAGAGAAACATCAATGATGAGAGAAAATCATTGATTGGCTGCCTCCTGCACACCCCCCACTGGGGATTGAGCCTGCAACCTGGGTATGTGCCCTTGATTGGAATCAAACCTGAGACCCTTCAGTCTGCAGGCCAATGCTCTATCCACTGAGCCGAACCAGCTAGGGCAGTCTTCATATTTTTATTTTATTTTAAAATCAAATAAATTACAAACTGCAAAACAAAATGGATCTTATTAGAAAGAAGTGCCTTTTATTTTTCCTTATAACCACCATGATGTTGGGTAACTACCAAATTTGTGGTAAAATTCCAGGTGCTGTAGAGATCCTTAAAAAACATCCCATTCATCAATAAAACAATCAAAATGTAAAGATACATGTAGAGCTATCAAGTCAGAATACCAAATACCAGAGATTTTTCTATCTCAAATACACACTATTCTTTTCAATAAACTATTCCAAATAGTAGACCTAGTGTTTTATTCAGCCATCTACCAAGTTTTCAGTTTGGGCTCAAACAAAGGGGTTCCATGGGGATGTATAGGATGGGCGATTTTTGAATATTTGATTGATAGGAGTCTGGAAAAGAGAGAAAGGTAGAGGTTGGTGTAACGTTTTCTTCTTGATGTTTCATGTGTATATGTATGAACTCTACATCTCTAGCTGTGTCACTGTTCTTAATTTTATGGAATAGTCAGAGAGGACAGAGGCCACAGTAGGCAGAGGGCACTGTGCAGCATTTGGTGCCTATGGCTACTCATAAATATCACCATGGTGATGATATGGGATGTTAAGTACTGCAGTGGGACAAGGAGAGAACTGAAAATTTATGGGGCATATTAAATCAAACTGGTATATTCAGTTATCTTTGAACAGTAATATAACAATTCTATAATAAGTAGAACAAATAACTCCTATTCTTTCAGAAGGGGATGAACCAGAAGGCTGACCCCTTCATTTACCTTAAAGAAACAGAACAGGGGATAATTTTGCTTCAGAAATATATCGCTCTTCCTATTTGATTAACTCCGTATTTTAAGCCTTGTGTATGAATTGAAGGGTCCAGGGACTCATATATTCCCTCCCTTTGATCTTCATAAGGCCATGCTGATTTTTTAACTACATGTAAATGCAAAGAGTAAGTCAGACCACATTTTGGCAGCAGGCAAAGTGGATAACAAACCACACTTCAGAAAGCACAGATTGAGTTAGGTTGCCTTTAAGGGAGACCACACTGCTGTGTACTCTGAAGTTAAAAGAGGAACATATCATGCTGTCAAAGACAAGTGGGCTGTGGGAACTGCAAGCTCAAAAGCCTTGCAGTAATCTCAACCACATGCCATGTCTCAGAAAGTGGGGCAGTGTCTCCTTTGGAGATGGGAAAAAATACTTCAAGGTATGCAAAGCTGACAACTCTCCATGAGAGATGGATGAGCCATGGAATGTTTTCTACCTTCAAATAATTGTTCAAATGCTCTGCAAGACATTTTCATTAGCTAAGTAAATGCCTTTGAGAGCAACTTTTATTTGTCTAGATCAAACGTAAAGTAACTCTTTCCAGGAGTCTTAGGAGGTCAGGAACTTGGAGGGTAAATGTATGTTACTTTGAAAAATATACATAGCGATTTCTGTTAAAAATGCTCTTTTAGGTTTATGCTAAACCTAAAAAAAATGAGCATGGCAGTCTTACAAATTTGAGTCTTCTCCTTTGTGTTGTTCTTCTGATATTTCATTCTTAGTCACTCAAACCCAATTCACTAGTATACTCTAAACCTGACTCACTTCACTTCATTTCATTGTTTTCTTGGAACAAATTATATACTAGGCAAAGATTGAAGGTTAAGTTTATCGGTTAAAACCCATAGCAATGTAGTTATCTATTAAACCAGAGTACACTGACTCCCTTGTGGCTTAATTCACTTTCTAGATGGAGTGAGTGATTTTCACAAATATCAGCAACATTATTTCAGCAAAGAAATATAACTAGACTAGAGGCCCAGTGCATGAAATTCATGCACTGGTGAGGGGATCCCCTCAGCCCAGCCTGCACTCTCTCCAATCCAGGACCCCTCGGATGATGTCTGACTGCCGTTTTAGGCCCAATCCTGGGGATCGGGCCTAAACCGGCAGTCAGACATCCCTCTCACAATCCAGGACCACTGGCTCCTAACTGCTCACCTGCCTGTCTGCCTGATCACCCTTAACTGGACCCCCTGCCAGCATGGTTGCCCCCAATTGCCCCCCCCTGCCAGCCCGGTCACCCCCAACTGCCCCCCCACCGGCCTGATCGCTCCCAACTGCCACCCTGCCATCCTGGTTGCTCCACACAGCCTGCTGTTCAGTCATCTGTCTGGTTGTTTCGGTCATGACAGCTCCTGGCTTTTTATATATTAGGATATATTATAATTTGAAAATTAAAGTGCTCACATTCTCAAGTTTAACATCTCCACCTTCACACCATTTCTTCCATTTCCACAGTATCCACACTAGTTCTCAGAGCCTCACTCAAGTGTGAAGCATCAAAATATTTTTCCAATTTGATTTTTTTTCTCAAGTCCTTGCATCATATATTTGTATCACCCAAATAAAAATAAAAATAAAAATCAGTTACTTTGCTTCTATATACCCCCAACCTCTTTTAACTGAACTTATGCTGGTTCAAAAAGATGCAAATTAAATCACTAGTGCATGAAAATATGTTATTCCCCATATTTCAATAAGAAAGCCTCATAGTAATGCTAGTTCATGTTCAACATGGTTATTACACAACTCATCAGTTAAACAACAGTGCCTTTTGTAGAAAAGTTGTTGACAGATGTTACCAAGTTCTCTATTGGTTGACCTTCTTTTCTGGCTTCTTGATGAAAATGTCATAGTGTTTTAGTGTCATGAACTCTGACAACAATATAAAAATGATAGTCATTCTTTCCAGAGGAAAAAATATCAAAATATATCAAATTTTACATATACTCTCATGGATTTAACAATAAACGAATCCCTCGATTTATTTATTTTTATTGATTTTAAAGATGAAAGTAGAGGGAGAGAGAGAGAGAAAATCAATAATGAGAGAGAATCATTGGTTGGCTGCCTCCTACAGGCACCCCACTGGGGATAGAGCTAGCAACCTGGGCATGTGTCCTGACCATGAATCAAACACAACTGTGACCTCCTGATTCATAGGTCAATGCTCAACCATTGAGCCATGCCAGCTGAGCAATAGTCTCTCAATTTAAACTTGTGTCACCTTGTTTTGGCTAGTATAATAGCTATTCTTAGTGTAAAAATGTTCCTCAATAAATAAACAAAAAGTCACACTTTTTATCAGCCAAGGAAGGAGGTATCAGAATTTGAGAACATTTTTTATTTAAAAATCTCCAACAAGAGTTTGTCAACCTTGTCAATATACAGTATATAAGACTGTGTTTCCACCATTGCCAACTGCCAAGATGATGGAACTGGATGAATAACTCTAAAGTTTCCATAGGATGAAACTCAGAATTGCTGCTTCCCATGGCAGCTTCTTAATCTGAGGAAGCTCCAGGCCATGGCTCCCCAGGGTTCCCTGCTTACATTCTCCACAGCTGCTCCCCTCAGCAATGAATGCCTCTCGTCAGCAGTTGAGCCCAGCAATCGCAGCCTCCCACAGCTGCTCCCCAAATCCCATTGCTTCTCACATGCTCAAACTACCTCCACCAGCATCATGATCTCTCAGGAGCTGCCCATTTGAGCATTTCTTTGTCAGCACCATTCCTAAAAGGTGTCCTATGGCAATACTCTAATGGAGGCATTCCCCCAATCTGAAGAACTGGTCCTGTTCCCAAACCACCAATCCCCCCTACCCTCATTCGACTTTATGGAACAAGACCATGTGACTTCATACTTCTGACTGCTCCTTCAGCCCTTGCTGGGTCTCAAAGTAACTTCTGATTCAGCTCTCAATGATTTATTATGCACACTTAGACTTAGAGGAACTTCCAAGCAGTTTCCTACAGCTAACCATCAGTTCCTGCCTTGTATTCAAACCTCAAGCTCTTCTCCCAGTCAACTTCTTCACTGCAAAAGTTGGGCACGATCCTCCATAAAAAGAGGACCACTTCCTTTCTATGCACCCTGCAAATACACCTGTCCTAGCTCCTACCTAACTTTAGAGCACTTATTTGTCTCATGCCAGGATTGGCCCACTGGTTTATAAATTCCTTGTAGGAAAAAGCAAATTCTTATTTGTGAATTTTTGTTTCACTAACACCTCGAACAATGTTTACCACAAGAAAAATGCTTTAAAAATGTGCCTACGTTGCATTAGTGTCCAAAGTCAGGTAACTGGTTTATTGGAGAAAAGTCCCAAATTGCTTTTTATTGTTTCCCTACAAGGCACAGGTGCAACTAGAAAAATCAAGGCCCAGAATATTGCTGGCCAGCTCCTAGCTCCCAGGGAAAATGTACAGCAACACTGCACAGCCTCCCTGTATGCTATTTTTCTTAAAGTTACAGTCTGTGTGGATAATGAAAGACTGTCATTACCACTCATGCCATTGTGTATGTGTAGCTCTAATGTTCATTAAAGATGCGACTCAAATGCTAATGATAATTGCACCCAAAAAGGTAATAAAGAGAAACCCAAGGCTCACATAAATGCCAGTATTTAATGAGTATGCATACGTTCATCTTTTCTCCCTAATTTATCTTACTTTCTGATAATTAGTTTAGTAAATCTGAGATCCCAACGTATGTGTAATTAACTTTAAATTTTTTTTAATTTGTTTTTTATACTCAGAATACATACTCAAGAATGAAATATATTTTTTCCAGAATATAAAGAGGTAGTTATCGTTATATAAAATGGTTACCTATATGAGAGATACATGTTGAAACATACTTTTTGTGATTATCTGAAACCAGGAAACACTTGAAATTTTAGAGAAAACATCCATATCAGTCAGAATCCAGTTAAGAAAGTAGAAAGTGGCCCAGCTGGCATGGCTCAGTGGTTAAGCATCGACCTATAACAGGAGGTCAAGGTTTGATTTCAGGTTAGGGCACATGCCCAGGTTGTGAGCTCAATCCCCAGTAGGGGGCATGCAGGAGGCAGCTGATCAATGTTTCTCTCTCATCATTCATGTTTCTATCTCTCCCTCTCCCTTCCTCTCTGAAATCAATAAAAATATATTTTAAAAAGTAAAGTAGAAACTGATTTAAGTATTCCAAATAAACGGAGTTTAATCCAGGGAGTCGTTTACACAAGTGATGAAGGGCAAGAAGCCAAAGCATGGAGAAAATGAGTACATTTGTAACAACAAGAAGCCACTAACTCCTACAAAGAGGCGTCATTACCAGAGCCCAGAGGTCAGGGCTGTTCCCCAGGAACTGACCCCACAGCATGGAACTTCGCAGTGTGAGCTGTGTCATTGCAAGGATGGGTGTCCAGCAGAAGCTGGGGCCAGGGAAGAAAGTCCTTGCAGGAGACACAATCTGTGGCAATAAGGAAGGGAAAACAGCCTGACTTCTTCCTCCCTCCTGTCCCTGATCTCTTTGCAGAGTCTCCCACTGGGTGAATCTGCCAGAAACCTGAACACATAGCAGTCTGGGAACACACCGTGGGGATGAGCCAGCCCTATTGTTTAAAGCACAGCAAAAGAGATACAAAGAATGGGCTCTGAGATTAAACAGGCAAAAAATGATTGCCACCATATCTTTTCCTTAATTTTAGGCAGTAATCGGTTTGTTTGTTTTTTAAAGTAGAAGTCTTTTCAATTATTGTAGCCTAAAACCTTAACACTGGTATAAAATTTATTATATCTTTTCACATGGAACTTTTCCATAGGAAGAATAATTACTTTGATTAACATTTTATAATTAACTTTATTACCTATATTCTAAAATAAAAATCACTTGGAATCAATGAGAACAATATCAATTATATCCTAATTCAAACAGAGAAAAAGGAAAGGATCTGTGTATTATTAGCTCACTGGAAAAAGACAGATGGCAACATCTATTGAATGCCTATTCTGAATCAGACACTTGGAGACATTTCTCATATAACTAATTGTTTTTTAAAATTATCACAGCAATCCAGAGAGTTGGGTATTATTTTATACTTCTCAGAGAATGAAAATGAGGCTTAAGGAGATAGACACTTAACCAAGTTTACAGCCTTTTATAAATATCAGAGCTGGAAGTCACCTGACATCAATCTATGCCTATGCCACACTAAACTACTTAGGAGAACATAAGCAATTATTATTTTTAAAGGGAAAATCACCCAAACTATTACTAAATGAGAAAAAATAATCAGAAGAATTTTACCTGGTCATTGCTAGCTTGTACTCCCAGGGGACTTCAGTCATTCATTGTATCATTTATTAAACATTTATTTTATCCCCAATTACACGCCTGTCCTTGTTCTAGTCACTAAGGGTAGGGCAGTAAGATAGATAAGATCCATACTCACATGGAGCTTGCCACAACCTGCTAGGCCCTGGAACATTAAAGCATACGCCTATCTTTTCTACTAGTTTAGTGGTTCTCAGCCTAGAATGATTTTTTTAATCCAGCAGACATTTGACAATGTATAGAGATATTTTGGGATGCTACTGCCAAGGAATGACACTGGAGTCTATGATGTTGAGGACACTGTTTTATGTCCATTCAGGCTTCTATTACAAAATATCATAAACTGGGTGATTTATAAACAAAAAAACATTAATTTCTCACAGTTTTGGACCCTGGAAAGACCAAGATCACCTCACCACAGATTCTGTCTGGTATGGACCCACTCTTAGATGGCCATGTTTTCATTGTTACAACCTCACATGATGGAAAGGGGGAGGGATCTTTGTAGGGTCTTTTTGATAAGAGCACTAGTCCCATTCATGAGGGCCCTGCCCTCACAACCTAAGTATATCTCAAAGGCCCTAACTCCTAATACCATCACATCGGGCATTATGTTTAAATATATGTATTATGAGGGACACAAACATTTAACCTATAGCAGTCAAAGATGTTCCTAAACATAATATATAGGGCATTTCCTCCCTTCCTATAACACACACACACACACACACACACACACACACACACGTACACTCACACGTTATATGGTTCACAATGTCAATAATGCCAAGTTGAGAATGTCTCTCCTAGGTGTGTATGAAAACACCTTTATTTTTGAGTGTGTATGTGTGTATTAGTTTTCTTTCAGTTGCCAAAATTACTATAGATGGAGTGGCTTAACACAGCACAGATTTATCTTACAGTTCTGTAGGTTAGATGTCCAATATAAGCTCAGTGAAAATTGACATGTTGCCAGTGCTATGTTCCCTTCTGGAGTCTCTAGTCAAGAATCATTTCCTTATCATTTCCATATTAGAGAAGCTTTCCATTTTCGTTGGCTCATGATCCCCTTTTCTGTGTTTAATGGGGGGTTGAGTCCTTTCTACAGTACATCACTCTGACCTACTTCTACAGTCATATCCCCCTCTAATCGTCTTCTTCTCTCTCTCTTTTCCACTGTTAATCACATTTGTGATTTCATTGGGCCCACCTGCAAAATCCAAGATGATATTCCTATGATGAGATTAGGTGATTTGCAATATTAATCCCCTTTGTCTTGGAACCTCACATAGACACAAGCTCCTTGGTTATCTTTGGGTACCATTACTCTGCTTACCACAAGGAGGAATGCATGTGCAACTTTTAACAAAGTTATTTGCACAGAGTGGGTACTGAATTAAAATGGGACTACATGGTATTCCATGAATTAAACTGAATGCATCTTGGATGTCCTTTTAAAATGGACCACTTTTACATGAAAGGGTCAGAGTATAGGAAAAATAATTCATATGTCTTGCCTTATTCTACACTGATAAAGAGCTCTGAAATATTCTTAAGTCACCAACATGCCATTTTAAAATGCGTCCATCCACCAACTTGCTCAAATCAAAACCTGGAAGAATGGGTAAAATACGTGAGAAGACATTCTAATTCCCTTATTTATGGCCCTTTTAAAATATTAACCCTTTACATGGTTTGTCATTAGGAACTTTGGTTATAATTTTTGTAGCTAAGACCGTCTGTTCCATATAAATATTATGTTCTCAAAATAACATCCTGAAGAGAAAAAAATTTGTAAAATTTGGTATCTCATTTATTATTTCTTCACTACAGCATGGTCTGCATTTGTGAAAACATGGGGATTAGCAGAGGATAAGGATGCTATGACCTAAAATGAAAATAAGCAACCTAAGTCATGAATGCCTAACTAATCCTCTTAATTTAAAATTTTTCCTGTTATGTCAGCATTCCTGGTGTTATGTCCTAATGATAACATCAATACATTAAGTCACAGCTTAAGCAAAAGTGATTGGCATGAAGCTGGGGAAAAAAATAAACCTCTATTGAGTCCCTAACATTTGTCAGGCACTTTCCTGAATGTTTGAGATTAAGACCCAGTTCTTACCCTCCAGGAGTTCACTGGGCTTCTTATTTGGAGTCCACACATAGATTTAGGGAGTTTGTGATCGATCATTCTGTTCAATAAAACAACTTTGTAAAATGTTAAGGGTATATATTTTTTTCTAGAGACCAGTTCTACCAGCTTCAACCAGATTTTCAAATGGAAAATGTTTAAAAACCATTGATTAGTCTAGATGTAAACCTACTAAAGTGGGTTAGAACTATCTCTGACAGCCAAGGGCAGGTGCAAGGTCCACTCTTCCCGAGTCTCTCTACTGCTCTCTCTAGATAACTAACTAGGAGATGCTGAAGGAATGGGAAGTGAAGTGGTGTGGGGCAGAGAGACCTGGGGACCGAGAGTCAGTCTGATTCTGCAAATTGAACTTCGCTACCAATTTTAATTATGTCATTTTCCTCTTGGCACTATACATAATTAATTCTTGTTGTTCTGCTATAAATCCTAAGATAAACAATATCATTAGCAGATTCAAATTTTCTCCTTTGCTAACTTTTATCTTTGTCCTACATAAAGGTTAGGAGGGGCATGCCTTTTAGAATTTAGTTAATGAAAACACAAAATCTTAATTGCGCTGGTGTAATTTCTTAACTACACACATAACTTAGGGACAAAAACAGTGAAATAATTTTATAGATTAAATCTTATTGCAATAAACTCCAAGGAGAAGACAAAGTATTGCACCAGACTTAGATTTCACTTGCAGTGTTTCTCAAAATAAGTGGATCAGCTAAAGGGTGGTAATCTTTTATTTATAGAGAAATGTTTCATGCTGATAGTGTACATTACATTGGGATTTGACAGGTATTACACAGTTATTGTCTTTTTTTTTTTTTTAGGAAAAGAACAAAGATAATCTAAAATAGGCAACAAATATAACTAGTTTACAATGTAACACACAAAACAAAACTCAGAATTACTACCAAAATAAAAATGTGATCAGTCTAAGCTTTGAGATATCAAACTATCTGCTTCAAGAGCTAGAATAAATATTTATTAATCATTGAAGAGACTTTTAAAGGGCAGCAACTTTTGATTAGAGGGGTAATTCCTTCAATATCTGTCAATTATATTTTTCTTGCTATTTCACACTTCTCTTTCATTTGTAAATAACAGCATATTGAAAGTTGATAAGAAAATACCACCGATATTTCATTCCTTCTGTATAGTAGGCAGTACAGTATAGATTTTTACATAGTTTGATGAACAATACTATTCTAATATAAGATTGTGTTAGACTATATTAAATTTTCATATACTAGCCAAAACCGGTTTGGCTCAGTGGATAGAGCGTCAGCCTGCGGACTGAAAGGTCCCAGGTTCGATTCCGGTCAAGGGCATGTAACTTGGTTGCGGGCACATCCCCAGTAGGAGGTGTGCAAGAGGCAGCTGATTGATGTTTCTCTCTCATCGATGTTTCTGACTATCTATCACTCTTCCTTCCTCTCTGTAAAAAAATCAATAAAATATATTTTTTAAAAAAAAGATCTATATCTTTAAAAAAATTTTTTTTCATATACTAATTTTTTGTTAGGAAAACATGATTACTACATTTACAGAAAAAAAATGTTTTTCAATGAAAAAAACTATTCATTGAAAGCTAACTTCTTTTATGCTACTGCTTTAATTTCAATCACAGAAAAATAATGGCCTTTTCTAAAGACTATATTTTTAAAAAACAAGGATATTTAGAAAGAAGAAAAATGCGTATCTTGGAAAAAGTGCCAATATTCAAATGAAAATTTTGCTGAAAATTTGTACAATTAAACTTACTTCTTAAGGCCCCTAATACTTAAACCGATAACGTAATTAATGTCAACAAGCTCCCAGATAAAAGTGAAGTAATGGCTTCCTCGAATCTGTCCTGATACACTGCCATGTAACCATAGCAATTGTAGCCAGACTGAAAAAAATAAATAAAAAACACCATGAAATAATCCACCTGAAAAATGCATTAATTTTTAAAATTTTTATGAAATACTTCACTGCTTTAGAAAGCCTACCTCATTTAAGTCTAGATTAATAGACCTGAGTTTGTCTGTAAGGGTATGTTTGAGGGAATAATTTTACTGAAGTCTACATCACAAAAGACACCCAAGGGATTTATTTTTCTCAGGTTTCACTAATTAGGCATAATTGTTCTAAATTGTTTAGATACCAGACTATTATCTGTCTGGACAGCAACAACACTACCTCATATATTCCAACAAATTAAATGCTTCCAACTGGATAAAGACAATGAGAGTCCAATTAGCTAAAGAGGCATATGTCCTAAAATGCTTAACATTCCTTTCTTCCTAACTTGCAAATCTGGACATTTCAGATCAAAAGGAAGAGAAAAATGGGAGGTTTTAGGTATGGTTCCAGTGTTATTTCTACATTATTGTGGGGAAAATCTGTAGGGCAAATACAACCATATTTAAATCATTTAATCTACTCAATTGGTCTTTGACCCACTGATTAGTATTTACCTATTGATTAGTCTGTATGAGCTCAGTATATTTTGGCTCCCATTGAATTGGAGTAAGCAAAGAGTTACTTATGGTAGAATAAGTAGAAAATTCCTGCAGAAGGAATGAGTATGAGTACGTATTCCCTTATCCATGTAAACTATTTGATATCAATTACTTGATATCACTTATAACCTATCAATTATTTGATATCACTTATAACCTAATTTTAGAGAGTAAATGATGCAATATATATGTATCATCCCATATAAAAAGTGATCTTAGAAATTGATCTCTGTTATCTAGTTGATGCAATAAAGATATGGATCATACAGAAAAACTAAGTCACTTTTAGGGAATTTCTTCTTAATATTTTTCTTAAAAAAAAAAAAAAGAGTTAATGGACACAGAGAACAGACAGGTGGTTGCCAGAGGTGAAAGGGGGAGAAATGGGTGAAAAGGGTTAAAGGTTCAAACGTCCAGCTATAACATAAGTCAGAGGAATGCCATGTACAGTATGGTGACTATTGGAGGAAGGCATCTAGAGAATGTGAGGATAGCTTGGCTCTGGATCTGAACCTGGGCAGTCTGAGGGTCATTACCCCTCCACTGTGCTTGGAATGTAGGTGCTGCCCACTGTTCCCACACTAGGAGCTGTTACAACGATGCAGCCTTGGGAATAAGGTGTCATTGAAACTATCTGCACTTAATACATGACTGAACCTTGTTATCCTCATTAACTGAACGTCTATACAAACTTTTAATGTTCTGGCAAAAGGGCCTGGAGATCTACTTGTCTTACAACCACACAAGACAAGCCTTGTGTGTAAGTTCTCTCCCTCATTAACATTCCAGCTACCTGCCACTCTGCCTCTTTTTGGTCTCTCCTTTCCCTCCATATACCAAGGCCATTTTAAGATCTCACCAGGGGAACTTCCAAGGTTTCAAACCAACAATGACTATCTATATATATAAATGGCTAAGTGACCACCCGACCGTCCAACCAGCTGGTAGGTATGACACGCACTGACCACCAGGGGGCAGATGCTCAACACAGGAGCTGCCGAGCTGCAGGGACTTAGCAGCGGCAGTTCTCAGGTGACGCACCCTGGAACCAGAGAGGAGAGAGCCTGATTCCTCATGGGGCCGGATGATTCCACCAGGCTGTAGGACCCCACCTGCCAGAGGGACCCCGCTCACTCCTCAAAAGCCCTTCAAGGGACTGCAGGAGGTTGGCTTCAGGGTGTGTCCAGCCCCTCTTGCCCAGTCCCGCCCCACCGGCCATCTTCTAATTAATTTCCTTTCACTGTGCACAAATCCATGCACCAGGTTACTAGTAGTTAATAATACTGTACTGTACATTTAAGAGTTGCTAAGAGATTAAATCTTAAAATTTCTAATTACAAGAAAATAAATGTGTAGTTATGGATGGGCCTAGTCATGAGCATTAACTGCATTCAGCCAATGACCATTTTGACATTTTTGGGCTCTGTAAAACTTCCTAGTGCTGATAATTTTTTGTTAGTTCATTTTTTAGCTTGTTGAAAGTATGAAATATTTACTGTTGCAGAATAATAACTTGACTTTTCCAATATATTGGACATTTTAATGTGCTTTTTGACCATTATAACTCTTTCTTTCTTTAGGACTTTTGAGGAAGGCAGGTCTATACCTTGTGATGCTGTGTTATTGTCCATAAGCTCAACTTGGAACACAAGTGCGGTGTCTTCCTCTTCCAGCATGTACCTTGTCAAGGCTTTATGATTCATGAAAAGGATGTTAACATTAGATTAAGATGTGCTGGACTTTACAGAATATGGCTCTATGCTGTAGTCATATGGAATAACTACTCCCCAGATATTCATTAGTAAGTATAATTTTGAAATATCTGTACCTAAATTCCTATTCAAAGATCCCCTGAGGGAAATAATATTTATTGAGGTTTGACTCGGAAGGACAGATTCTAAAATTTACTCATAGATGAACTAGCCTCTTATTGATTTTATCCTTCAATCCTATCTAATAAAAGAGTAATATGCAAATTGACCGTACCTCTGCTACACCTACAAGCCACGCCCACAAGCCACGCCCACAAGCCAATCAGGAGCAAATATGCAAATAAACCCAACCAAGATGGCTACGGCCACAGAGAGCAGGAGGGAGGCTTGGGTTTCCCTGGTAATGGAGGAAGCCAAGCTTTCCACATACCCTGGCAGGCCCAGGCCTCCACTCCAGGCTACAAAGTTTTAATTATAGAAGATAAATAAAACCCAACAGAAATAGCAGCAGCCACGAAGCTGGAGAGAGCAGGAGACTAGGGTTGCCCCCGGCAATGGAGGAAGCCAAGCTTTCCACACACCCTGGCCTGCCTTGGCCTCCGCTTAAGGCTACAAAGTTTCAATTATAGAAGATACATAAATCCCAACAGAAATGGCTGCTGCCATGGAGTGAGCAGAAGTCTTGGCTCTGCTCCAGGCTACAAAGTTTCAATTATGAAAGATAAATAAACCACAGATACCAGGGCCTCCGCTTGGGTCGCCAGGGGGCGTGGTCGGCCTGCAAACCACCACAGGCCCCTCGCCCAGGCCGCCCCATGCCCCAAGGGAACCCCCACCCTGATCCAGGACACTTTTCAGGGCAAACCAGCCGGCCCCCACCCATGCACCAGGCTTCTATCCTATCTAATAAAAGAGTAATATACAGATTGACCATCACTCCAACACACAAGATGGCTGCCCCCATGTAGTCAGAGATCCTGCCCCCATGTGGACACAAGATGGCCAGCAGGGGAGGGCAGTTGGAAGGGACCAGGCCTGCAAGGGAGGGCAGTTGTGGGTGATCAGGCCAGCAGGGGAGGGAAGTTGCGAGGGACCAGGCCTGCAAGGGAGGGCAGTTGGGGGCGATCAAGCCTGCAGGGGAGGGCATTTAGGGGTGACCAGGCTGGCAGAGGAGGGAAGTTGAGGGTGACTGGGTCTGCCAGGAAGGGCAGTTGGGGGGGACACAGGCCTGCAGGGGAGAGCAGTTGGGGGGTACCAGGCCTGCAGGGGAGGGCATTTAGCGTTGACCAGGCCTGCAGGGGAGTGCAGTTAGGGGAAAACAGGCTGGCAGGGTAGCAGTTAGGCATCAATCAGGCTGGCAGGGGAGTGGTTAGGGGGTGATCAGGCTGGCAGGCAGAAGTGGTTAGGGGCAATCAGGAAGGCAGGCAGGCGAGCAGTTGGGAGCCAGCAGTCCTGGATTGTGGGAGGGATGTCCGACTGCCCGTTTAGGCCCGATCCTGGTGGGAACGGGCCTAAACGGGCAGTCTGACATCCCTCGAGGGGTCCCAGATTGGAGAGGGTGCAGGCTGGGCTGAGGGACACCCCCTGCCCCATGCACAAATTTTGTATACCGGGCCTCTAGTTTTTAAATAATGTTTTAACTTCCCTGAACTTTGGGCTATATTGAAACATGTTATAAGGGACAATCTTATGAAAGTGTGCTGTGAGAACTATACACTTCCTGTGGAGTTGTTCCTCATAGCTTGCAGTGATACTCTGAGATGACTCAGTAGAAATCCTTCTTCATTCTGAGTAAGAGGATCAAGGTAGTAAGAAAATAAGTTTTAACCTTATGGACCATGAAATGAATAACTGATCCTGTTTCTCTTGCTGTGTCAGCTACTATAAATCTTAGAATTATTTTTTTAACCACGCTTCAAACATATATAGAAATCATGTTACAAATTTTATGATCTAACCTTATCATTTGCTTCAGATTTATCCTATTTATCTTGATTTACTAAATACTTCTTTATAAGCTGCTTTAAATCCCTTCCAATATAAAACAGACTGTTAATAATAAATTATGTTTGAATGTGTTTTCTTTCTACTCTACAAAGCCTTTCTCAAAACAATGAGTAAGCCTAAGGCAAGGATCTAACATCGTCATAGTTTAGAATCTTTGGGAAGTGAACAATGAAATGAGATGGAGTAGACAGTACAGGATATTTATTAAGGAATACCCTTGTGATAAATCCCTGGAGAAGGAAGAAAGTGGGATTGAATAGAGCAAGATGGTAAACTGCAGTATATACTGCTCAACAGCTTCAGCTGCCTATAGCCAAATGGCCCATCAGGGTCACTTACCTTAGGCTGAAAGAGAGGGGCCTTTATACTTCTTGCTCAATTAGTCATCAGATACAGGTTGCTCTAAGCAGAGGTTGACTTTGGGCAAGGTGGTTCTCTAGGCCAACTTCAAAAGGGTTGACCATTAAATACCATTTGCTAATATCATTAGCTTGACACCTTGCAAGCCCATCCTTATAAAGAGAAGCATAGCACACCATCTATCACTGAACAATTAGGTAACTTGATTTATTAGCATCATCTTATATAACAAAACCCTAATATGCTAAGTGTCCAGTCGTCTGGTCGGCTGTTCAACCAATCAAAGAGTAATATGCTAATGATATGCTAAGGCTGCTCAACTGCTCGCTATAATGTGCACTGACTACTAGGGGGAAGACAATCGACCAGTCGACCAGGCGCTATGATGTGCACTGACTACCAGGGGGCAGATGCTCTGACTAATAGGTTAGCTTGCTGCTGGGGTCCAGCTGATCAGGACTGAGCAAGATGGGTCAGATACATCCTGGAGCCCTCCCACAGTCCCACCCTGGCTGGCCAACTTCCCTCGTCCCTCCCTGGCCCCGATCGTGCACCAGTGGGATCCCTCGGCCTGGCTTGTGCCCTCTCACAACCCGGGACCTCTTGGGGGATGTTGGAGAGCCAGTTTCAGCCCGATCCCACAGGCCAGGCCAAGGGATCCCACTGGTGCACAAATTCGTGCACCAGGTTTCTAGTATTACTTATAAGTAATTTTTTCACTGAGTCTGTTAGCTAATTTCTAATCCTTTAAGCAAAATCCAAATTCACCACATTCTTCAAATTCCATGAGTACATGCATTGTTCGGCTCAGTTGGTGGAAGAAAAACATGGAGATAAATAAAGCACACTTGCAGAGTAAATACAAGATGATACTGTCTGAAAATTAGTTTGTATGGTGCATAATGGAAGTGTTCTACAAGTGCTATGAATGTATGTTTTTAATTTTTTAACTGAAATCTCTTTTTTACCTTTCAAACCAAAAGCTAATAATCACACTGGATTTTTCACTTATTTATTTTTTGGTCATCTGTCTTTTTGGTTTTGACTGCCATGGACCTTAAGATCTGTTGAGGCCTCATCTTTCCAATGAGAACATTAGAGTTTAGAGAGGCTTGATAATTACCCATTTCATGAAGAAAAATTTCAGAATTGGAATCCAGGTTTTCCAACCCATATCCCAGTGTTTTTTCACCATCATTGCTCTATTCATTGATATTAATAGCTCTAATAAATTAATAGCACCAACAAATTTCCCATGCACAATGTCTGCCTTGGCATGATATCCTGTTTATTTTCCCCTTTCTAAAATGATTTTAAGTAGCTTCTCTGAGTACATAGTTGCAACAATTAAAGATGAGCTTTATTTATTTTTTAATCAGTCAATGTTTGTTTGACATCAGTGATTACTACTCTTCTTTCAATTGCTAAATTTCTTTATCTTGGTGAGTAAAGGCTTAACAAATTGTGTGGCAAAGAACATACACTTCAAAACTATCCAGATACACTGAGCACCAGGCAACAGAACAAATTTAGAGACTGAAGAGACGAGCACGCCAGTTTATTTCCGTTCTTTGAGAGGAAATGTAGCTTAAGCAGGTTGGCTTTTCATGACATTTGCTTAGTTCTTGAATTGACTGACAAGCCTATTAATGGATTCCCTGAACTTTATTAATGTAATTGGAAAACTGCTCACATGCCAATCAACTTTTAATAAGTAATTATGTTCATAAATATGTAAAATTATTAGCTTTTAATGTGTCCCAAGCACATACTTTCAACACAGTAACCATTTTTTCTTCTAGAGGAACAAAACATAATACTGGTAAAACATTCAATAAGTGTGTTCCTAATACGCATTCCCTGAAGTGATACTTAAAAGTCCACCATCATCAAATGGCCAGCAAAAAAGAGTGCCAGAGTAAGGCGTGCGACAGCTTTAAAAATGTGTGTAATATTAAACAATCTATGTAACATAAGGTTATAAATCAATCTTATGGAAATCAAACAAGTGTCTAGGCAGGGCTTATATATCCACAGTCTGTTTTAAAAATCTTCACCTAATATGGGACAAGAAAGAATGAGAAAAAATGAAAGAAGGATATATTCACTATCTAAAATACATCATTTAAGTCTACAATAAGCAAAAAGTCTGTATCTCAAGTCATTCACACATATTATTGTCCAAGTTTACTTTTTCTTATGTAATAAGAATCTTTTGTAGCTAGAAACTCAAGCCCAAGGGCACTGAACTACACAAGAGAATCAGATTAGGCCTAGATATAGAAGAAATGTGTTTCTGACTTATAACCTCATGTCAGTTTTTGAAGTTGGACAAACTCCTGCCCTCTGGAATCTCTGGATAATCTCTGAATAAAGGTGGACTTTAGTGAAAAGTACTATTTTCTCCTATGCTTTTAAATAAGGGGCTTCTTACAATGAGCAATGATCATAATAAGAAAAGCCATTGAGAAAATTCACTGATTTAATTCTCCATTATACTTTCTTCCTTAAAGTTAATAGCTTAATTAATAAGTTTAATTTTTATCACAACATTAAAATATTTACTAACAATTGAAGCTGTATTTGAATTCAGGTTTATATTTATATAAGGAAATAGATGAACAATCTTTTCCCGATGTAATCCATTTACATAAATTAACACTTAGTGTTAATTATTGGAGGGGTTAACTCAGAGGTAGTACAAATAACTTGCTTACTCAGCATTCCTGTTAGGAAATAAAACGTGTATTCACTGGCACCACATTATCATATAATTTGTTATTAATTTTACTTAGAAATGCTGCAATGTCATTTTGAGTTCCACAACATAATATTTCTATGCAACCAAACCATGATTAATCTAAAACACACGAGGAAATAATCTAAAGGGCAAAATATACATTTTCCATTCTATTTTCATTATTATTTCATTTTTTGAGAAACATTTGCATTCAGAATAAATATGCTCTTACATTGTAGTGTGCAAGAAAAATAACGTAATTTGATGATTCTGTTTATATTTGGAGATTGCAAGTTAGCTAGCATGATTTATGATCTACTGAAAGTACGTCAAAGTAGAAAGCATTGTGTACCATATTTTTTCAATTACTCTATATTTAAATTAAGTATTTCTAGAAGGCTGCTTCTTTTCATTGTAACTTTAATCAAAGTGAACAGAAGTTGGATTGAGACAGAGCGCTGGAAACCTGGGGTATTACTTTTAAAGAGTTATTCTCCATATTTTAAAAAAGTTCTAATATTTTAATGTATCCCTCATGGGTTATCAGATATTTATTTTAATGTATCAATCATGGGTTCTCAAAGATTTATTGAGGGGGTAACTCAAAGGAAGATAGGAAGTGAATCATACACAAAACATCACAATGTGATGTGAATTTATTTTATCTTGGTATGTGGGGATTCATATGACTATAATACCCATTACACTTAATGGAATCTAGGAACATAAATCCCTGAAGATAATGACCATATGTCTTTCAACATTGTCAGTTACTTCTGAATCATTTTGTTATCTAAAGATTGAACATTTCTGCCCTAGCCGGTTTGGCTCAGTGGATAGAGCATCAGTCTGCGAACTGAAAGGTCCCAGGTTCGATTCCAGTCAAGGGCACATGCCGGGGTTGTAAGCTTGATCCCCAGTAGGTGACTTGCAGGAGGCAGCCTATCCATGATTCTCTCTTATCATGGATGTTTCTATCTCTCTCTCCCTCTTCCTTCCTCTCTGAAATCAATAAAAATATATTTTATAAAAGTAAAGATTGAACATTTCTAAGCATGGTCCCTCCCAGTAAAGCAGTTATGGAAATGCATACCTTGCACAGTTAGATGCACCTGCATTGTTCTCGGCGTATGTTGAGTCTGAACAGAACACGTGTATGGGCCATCATCTGTCACATCCACATTTTGTATCTGGAGGCTGTAGTCCCTTTTATTCAATGTTGAAATTGAAACTCGAGGATCCACAGACCACTTATCACCTCCCGCAAAAATAATACTTGACCGGTTCAGCCAGGCACCCTTTGAAGCTCCATCTTCCAAATAACACCTACAAATTACCAGAGACAGAACACTATTAATCAAATGAAAATGAGAGACATTATCTTTGTTCTGACTGTATTTTTATATGCTGAATCATAGCACTTCATCAAATCCTAACATCAGACATAAACACAGGAAACATGAACACACTGATAGGTCTTCATTCCCAATACAAATCTAAAACAATACCTGCATACAGTTTTGTTTTGTGTGAGCGTGTGTGTGTGTGTGTGTTTTCATTGACAGCCAGTCAAAATCAGTTTTCATTCTTTCTGTCTGACAAGTAAATTTAATAAGGCTAAATTAGTTCATATAACAATTTTCTACATTAAAACACATTCTGTTCTTTGAAATGATAAGAAGTAGGAAAGGTGTATGAGTACGAGTCAGCCTCTTTCAACGCAATCCAATTCTGAATATCATGTACCAGATGCAGAAAGCAAAGTATACAATAGTACCATATACATGTTTACTTTTAAAATCTCCTGCATTTTCAGAGTGGTAAGTTTGTACACTAAAACTATAAACTGCATTCCACTTGATAGTATCGCTGTTGTCATTAAATGTAGCAAATTCATTTATTCAATAAATATTTATGAAGCATCTACTACTTATGGATTAAAAAAGATATTGTCCTTGCTCTTCTAAATGTTTAGTCTAGAAAGGAAGACAACCAAGCAATGTAGTTAATACTGTACATTAATAAAAAATAATGTTATTAATTCAAGCTAGGGTCCATGAGAGACAAAAGAGGGTTACTTGACTCAGTAAGGGTGTTGGGGTATAGAAAATGGCTTTCTGGGAGAGGAGAGGAGAGGAGAGGAGAGGAGAGGAGAGGAGAGGAGAGGAGAGGAGAGGAGGGGAGGGGAGGGGAGGGGAGGGGAGGGGAGGGGAGGGGAGGGGGGGGAGGGGAGGGGAGGGGAGGGGAGGGGAGGGGAGGGGAGGGGAGGGGAGAGGAGAGGAAATGATCGAGCTAAAGCAGTGAGAAGTGGAAGTAGCCTTTTAGACAGAGGTGCTATACATGGGCAACACCAGGGAAAGGTGAGAGAAACAGGCATTCCCAGGATGTACAAATAAGCATAATCTATAAAGGAAGGATGAGAGATGCAACTGGAATGGTAAACTGGAACCAGATGATGATGTTAGTAAGCATGATGACAGTAGATTTTGAGGCCAAATTTGAAGCCATTTACTCAAAGTTGTATTCTGTAACAAGATTCAACTATATAGCTTTGAATGTAATAGAAGTCAGGCACATCAAGACTTAGAACAGAAGGTTCTGGTCATATATCAGTGATTTTGCTGAGGCCTGGAATTCTGTTTCATCTTGAAAACATTCTGATACAAATTAAAGACTGGTTCTCTTAAACAAGTACAAAGCACAGCTACAGAATGAAAATACACAAACATCGAAATAGTTTGACAGCATTTCCACAGAACACCTTGGGGGAATGAACACAGTGTTTGAGATTGCTACAAAATTGCAAGCTGAATGCAGCAGGGGTAGGTTGCTGCCAACTGCATGAAACTAATCAGTGGGTGAAAAAAAAAAAAAAAGGAACAGGGTACATTGCAGAATCTCATTTGCAGTCAGCTTCACCATCTACAGAATCCAAACTAGTGGAAGTCATAAAGGTCACTGTTCATTGAAAAGCTTTTCTTTATGTATGTAATGAAGAAAATAAAACCCACTTTAATGATATAATTAAACAATTATAATGTATTTCCATTCTTTTAAATATGCAGAAAGAAGATAGAGGATACATATTTCCCATTTCACAAGATCACATTTGTACTTTTGCGTACAATACTAAAATACCACTACTAGGGTTGTGATAATTCCAATATTTGTATTTACTATCTGGATTTGTGAAGTTTATTGTGTGACCTCTCCATTCATGGCCTTCACACATTATCTGGTGCTCATAACAACCCTGCAGTGTATGGATTGCTATGTCTAATTCATCACCAGAAAATAACTGGAATGCTTGGGTTATATGACTTGCTCTAGCCATACCAGTAGTGAGTGGCAAAGTTGAATATGTAATTGAGTCTAATATTTCTACATCCAATGTCCTTTCCACCATAATGCATGCAGATCAAAGACTTTTAAAATAGGTTTCAGAAATGGGAAGATGATTAGAATGTTGCAGATATTACTGCAAGTAATTTCTTATTTACTGAATATGACCAACTACTTAACCTGTCCTATTCTAAAGGAAGCAGAACATTAATTATTAATGGATATTTGACCATGAAAGTCTGATTTTGAACACTCTGCTCTGAATTTCCCTCTCTCTAGAGGCAGAAGCAGCTTTTCCTTTATGTGGGGGGTATTAGAGAACCATGGAGATTAACTAGCCTTTAAACACGAGTGCTTTCATAGACCTGATCTGGGTTGTAACTTCTAGTCTTAGCATAAGCACTGTTCCTCTGTTCTGGCATGTCAGGGGCCATCAGGAAGAATAGAAGGTATGTTCTTCTGTGAAAATGAAAAAAATGAGCCCTTTATGTCCTCTGGGCTTAGGTAACTATATTTCATAATTGCTATTGGTCCCAACTCAAAGCTTTTGAAGACATACATTAGAAAAACCCTCAAACGAGACTCAGAAAAAAAGAAAACAACAACAAAAAACCCACATTTTTTTGTATTATTTCCTCAGATTGCTGTATAATTATTATCAAATTATACTACTGAGTTAGAACTTAAATAACTCAAATGACCATATATGGATTTTATAAATTAGAAATAGCAAGTCTTTCTATTTTATAAAAATCATAAGATACTTATATAAAATTTATATATTTTAATGTCAACTATAAGATGATTATATAAAACTAGTGGCCCGGTGCACAAAATTCATGCACGGGGGTGGGGGGGGTTGTCCCTCAGAGTGGCCTGCACCCTCTCCAATCTGGGACCCCTCAGGGGATGTCCGACTGCCGGTTTAGTCGGACATCCTTCTTGCAATCCAGGACCACTGGCTCCTAACTGCTCACCTGCCTGCCTGTCTGATCGCCCCTAACCAGTCTGCCTGCTGGCCTGCTCGCCTCCAACTGCCCCCTCTCTCTCCAGCCTGCTCACCCCCAACTGCCCCCCCCCTGGCCAGCCTATTTCCCCCCACCCCGCTGGCCTGATAACCCCCAACAACCCTCCCCTCCTGGCCTGATCACCCTTAACCACCTCTGCCTCAGCCCCGCCACCATGGCTTTGTCCGGAAGGACATCCAGAAGGTCTCCCGGAAGGTCTCCTCGTCTAATTAGCATATCACACTTTTATTAGTATAGATTATTAGTATAGATATATGAAATAGGCCAAACAAATAAATCTGATTCCTTGAGAATAATACCTATATCTTCTACATCTCTACCTCCACATTCACCCTATTTTTTCCCCTTTACAATACAAAGGATTCTGCCTGACATGTGTGCTGTATTAAGAAAGAATTCTGGAGGGAAGAAAGGAAGGTATCATGAACAGAGTCAGCTTGAACTCTTAACTGTGGTGATAGACTATACTGTGTACTCTTAGAGTCGGACATCGGCAAGGGTGAGAGGTTCTACCTGTTTAGGATGAAATAATTCCTGTGTGAGGGAGAGGTTGGTGAAGCAAAGACAGTCATGTAGTTAATGAGAGTAGGATTAAGCCATACTTCTAGGGCAACAAACTCAGATCTTTTTATCCTCTCCAGATTTCTAAATGGAACATTTTAAAAACCAGTGAGCTTAGGATGCCTGTAAAGTATAGACAATAAAATAATAATAAAAATGTTTAATAATGAATACATCCTTTAACTGAGTATGGCATGAATTTTCTTGAAAGTGTTTTCTTTATTTCTTTTTTTTTTAATCTTCTCCATTATCTACTTTATAGGGAGATGAGTAAAGCAGTTCAAAAATACACTCCTCAGCAGAAGCTGTGTTAGCACCATGACAAATACTTCCATTTTCAGTCAATCATCTGGATGTTTTGTATACATAGTTCCAAACATCTGGTTGTTGGAAATGTGACAGCTATGTGGGTAAGATGGGTAAAGGGATGAGAAAAAAAAGAGAAAGAACCCATTGACCAGGACAACAGTGTAGTGATTATGAGGGGGTGAGGGTGGAAGAAGGTATAAGGAGAATAAATGGTGATGAAAAAAATAAAATTTAATGTAGTTTCATAATTTTAAAAAAAATATATAAAGAAAGAAAATAGCTGGAATATTTATTTTGTTTCATGATTGTTAATTATATCAACCTAACTTTGGGTTGATAAAATTAACCCAAAGCTAACGCTCTTCTAATCAGAATTGCATTTTACTTCTGAGCTCTCTTAAGGAGCTCCTTTATAAATGACATTACCAAATATTAGCAGGTCCCTATTTTGGGAGCAATAAGTCCTGTTTGGAATGCTGCTAGTTGATCGAACTGATGTTGGGATATTCTAATTGACTCTGTCTGTGATATTATCTCCTGTGGTAATTAAATATAAAGTTGGACCTCAGAGAGTTTAGTAGAAATTAGCATACTTAGGTTATTTATCATTTTTTAAAGCTCTATTAGGGAAAAAGCCTATGGCTGCTGAGAAATGATTTGTTTCACTTTCATACCTCTAATGCCCTATAACACTTTCCAAAAACATAATCCTTAGCACCATTACCAGTACTCTACACACCAGGATTTATTCAAGTTTATGGAAAGAGACCAGCTTTTCTCCAGACACAGTGATTAATGAAAGTTCCCATCAAAGGTACTAACTAATAAAAGAAGAAATTTCTTTTATTAATTTACCTTGGATTCAAAACTATGCCATGTGAAAATAATATTGCTATGAAGAAACTGGCTAGCTACCTTCATGGCTGTCTTTTCATGGTATCACAAAGTTCTAAATTTGACAGGAGAACTTTTAAAAGAATACAGAGAAAATAAAATAATTAAATTTATAACCCATACGACCTCCATGCTAATTCTTGTGTACAAAGAGAGCATTGATATCCTGGCGTCCAGGCCACAATGAAAGGAAGTAAAGCATAGATTAAATGAAACGGAACAAATTCTATCCCCTCCCTTATTTATCTTTATTTTTAAGGCACTCTTTCTTAATGTCTTTCATGCCAGTTATTCACTTGATAACATCACAGGTAGACATAAACATAGATATAGAGATAGAGATAGAGATAGGGATAGATGTATATGAATATAGATAGACATGTGTATACATATATACATAAATAGTTTTATGATTATATATTTAAGATTTTCCAGATAATAATATCATTATATATAACATTATGGTTGACTTAATACTTTAAGTTCGCTTTTACTATTATGATAAAATCTTATTTGTGGCAGAAACAATTATTATTATCTTCCCTATTTATTGGCAGGTGTAGGAGGTATAAGACTTTGTCAAGCAAAACCCATACAATCAACAATTTGTCCAATGAGCTTCAGTTACTTTTTTGTACTCATGCCTTCTAAATAATAAGAATTGCATTTTAAAGAAATACCTATGTAAAATGTACTTGTGCAGGTAACAGCTAAATACTATTATGTAGATAATAATATATTAACATTATTGTGTGCCAAATGCTCTTGTAAGGGCATTACATATATTTCTCACTCAATCTTTACAACAACTTTTTGGGATAGGTACTGTAAAGTACTATCATAATGCCCATTTTACAGAGAGGAAACTAAGATGCAGAGAAGTTAAATAACTTACTGAAATGACTTTCTTATTGAAATTTGTAATGCATAGAAATAACTTCATTATGGCAAAATTGAATTAAACCTTCAGGCATAAATTACCTAATAACAATGATACATGTACAGTTATTTTTAGAATGGAAATTATGACATGTTGGACATATTTTACTTCATATAGTATGAAAAAAACTAACACATTTCTAATTTTTTAGAGAATGAAATCTATTTCTTTTATATTTTCTTCTAACACTTCTTTATAGTAATAAAGATATATTAAAAATATATTGGATAAGAGATTGAAAGTTATCAGCTGGTTTCTAATTATGAGAAAAAAATCTCAAACAACTTAAATATTTTAATACTATAAATCAAAATAAAATAATAAAAACTTTTCAAGTAAAAATAATAAAACTTCTTGCTTTTTTTTTTTGAAATCTAAACCTAATTCCTAAAAGATGGGAACTTTAATGCAATCAAGTGATAGTGTAAATTCATGTCTTTTAGTCTTACTTTACTGTGCACTTTAAATTATTTAAGTCTTTATTAAAAATAATATTACTCAACATTTTCAATGCCTAGAAAATCATTAAAAGTTGGTTTTGGGTTAATCACTAAATTTCAAACATTAAATTCACTTATTTCAACTTGTAATAAAACCATGTTTTTCTATAATACTACAATTTTATTTATCTTACTCTTTCTACTAGCACATGTAAGTTAAGCCTCCATTTAAGTAAAATATATGTTTAGAACGGGCAACACCAAGAAATTTTTACATTTAGAATACTTCAATACATTATTTGTAAATCATTCAACATGTAAATTAGCATTTATGAAGTAAAATAAGTATGGGTAAAGAGAGCCTGTACTTTATAATTAAATAAAATAGGAAAGTCTGGTTGGTAAAATAACTTCATTTTCGGCCTACTACTGAAGTCTAATCATCATCATCTTGTCTTGATAATAATAATAAATTTCATTAGCTGAATGATGATTATGGATGGACTAAGAGGATGGAAAATACATGATGGCATTTAACATTCACAGAGCCTTTTGAGAGGTAGGTAGGTCTTTTATTCACATTAAGAGTGGTGCACACATGAATGCAGGCTTGATGAATGAGGCAGAGATTGTAAAAAGGACAAGGTGTTACATATTGAGGAAGTTAGTTTAGCACTAGCTTTGTTCAAATGACTTTAAGCATGAATCGAATTGGAAAATGTTTCTGTCATTTCTACTTTTTGTTTTTGAATCCAACTAAACCAGCTTGCTTTCTCCCATGAGGACTTGAATGTGAGATACTTGGATCTGGAAGGGCTTCAAGATTTCTGTTAACTAGCAGGTGCTCTGAACCGCTGTGGGGAGAATTCTGTCTGCAGCGCTGCTCCCTGGCAGATGCTTCCTGGGGAAGTTGGACTTTCACCTCAGGAGCTATAAAGGGAGTGAGCACTACATTCAAAATGCATGCAGGAGACATTTAAAGTAACCGCATCTGAGAGGGAGAATCAAATCAGCCCGGAGAAGTGTCGCTAAGCGCTAAGCTCCAGGCACACTTTGCTCTTCTGTCCTCCCTTTGGGGGAAGCCAGTACAGACACCTCTTTCTCAGAACAAGAGAAAAACAACATGGAGTTCTATACTCAAACAGTATCAGCAACTCTACTGCCTCACATCAACCATCTTGGTGACTAAGTAATTTAGAAAATATTCTATTTGCATATAAATACAGCTGATAAAATAAGAAACATAAAAAAATAGATATACAGAAAGGCATATACTTCTTTACAGCATCGGTGAATATAGACATTTAAAAAATGAAAAGAATTTTAAGAATCATTCTCTCTATTTATGTTGATCTTTAAACTTTCTGTTGGTCACTGCTAGATTTTTCTTTCATTTTTTTTTACTAAAATATATTCTGAACACAAAATTTATTTTATGAATAAAAATGGCTGAATAGTACAACTAATTGAAGCCAGACTTGCAATAATTAACTAAAGTAACCATTAATCCACATGTATCTGTCCTCTTCTCATAAAATTGACTAAACCATATTTCAATATGATCTATGCCTTCAAATGTATTAGGCAATGTACCTCAGAGAGAAAAAACAAAATGCAGTTTGGTTTTCCATGTGCTCCCTGAAAACAGATTTAAACTGATTATATTTTTGCAAAAGAAGTTAAATGTTAAAAATAGTCTTGAATTTTAACTCTTAGCTACATCACATGGACAATTCTTAGAGACAGCACATAATGTAGCGATTAATTCTATTTAATACTAGAGGCCTGGTGCACAAAATTCATGCACTCTGTGGGGTCCCTCAGTCTGGCCTGCATCCTCTAGCAGTCCGGGAGCCCCTGGGGATGTCCAACTCCCTGGGGGAGCAGGCCTAAACTGGTAGTCATACATCCTTAGCGCTGCCGCGGAGGCGGGAGAGGCTCCGGCCACCGCTGCTGCGCTCGCCAGCTGTGTGGCCAGCTTCTAGCTGAGCAGCGTTCCCCCTGTGGGAGCACACTGACCACCAGGGGGCATCTCCTGCATTAAGTGTCTGCCCTCTGGTGGTCAGTGCACATTATAGTGACCAGTTGTTCCATCATCGTTCAGTCCATTTGCATATTAGCCTTTTATGCCCACGGGATCTGGCCAAAACCAGCTCTCCAACATCCTCCAAGGGGTCCCGGATTGTGAGAGGGTGCAGGCCAGGCTGAGGGACCTCACCGGTGCACAACTGGGGCCGGGGAGGGACACGGGAGGTTGGCCAGCCTGGGAGGGACTGCAAGAGGGCTCCAGGGTATGTCTGGCCTGACTCGCTCAGTTCTGATTGGCCAGACCCCAGCAGCAAGCTAACCCACCGGTCGGAGCATGTCATAGCTACTGGTGGACTGGTCAACTGTCTGCCCCCTGGTGGTCAGTGCATGTCATAGTGAGCGGTTGAGCAGCCTTAGCATATCATTAGCATATTACGCTTTGATTGGTTTAACGAATGACCAGACGACCAGACACTTAGCATATTAAACTTTTATTATATAGGATTGGAGTTCAAATGTCAGCTTTCTTGTGCACTATCCTTGGAACCGAGAGTAAACTTTACTCACCTTAGTTTTCTTACCTTTATCATGGGATTAGTAAAATTATTTACCTAAAATCATTATTATGAGAATAAAATAGTTTGTTTAACATGTCTAGGATGGTGCCCAGTACGTGGTAAGCATGTAAATAAAGGTAACTTTTATTAACCTACCTTCCTATGGTTAACTTTGTTTAAAAACAAGATAAAACAAACTACCATCATCATCAATAACAACAAAAAGCCTGTGCTATAAAATATAAATGGAGGAAGGAAAATGAGGCATTTGCAGAAGCTTTTTTTATCTACATTGTCATAGTACAGGGCTGGTTCACAAGAAATGATTTTGCAGATAAATGAGTCATTACTTCCAGAAAAGCTTTTCTTCCTTTGGTACTTCCCTATCTTAAAAGAAGAACTTTGGAATTTATATAAATGTCTTATCACTATGTTGTACTTCTGAAACCAATCTAGTATTGTATATCAGCTATAATTTAAAAAAATAAAAATTATTTCTCACTTAGTAAAAAGCATATATATTGAGACTCAAAACTTAAGTTTAGAAACCAACTCCCTGGTTTACTAGAAAGTTAGGGGTCAAGTAACTCAATCTCTATTAAAGCTTAGTTACTTACTTGCAACATGGATATAGTATTACCTGTTTTATGTAACTCCTATCTATAATAATTAAAGCATAATATGCTAATTAAACCAGACGTCCTTCCAAATATCCTTTTTTTTTTTTTAATATATTTTATTGACATTTTACAGAGAGGAAGGGAGAGGGATAGAGAGCTAGAAACATCGATGAGAGAGAAACATCGATCAGCTGCCTCCTGCACACCTCCCACTGGGGATGTGCCTGCAACCAAGGTACATGCCCTTGACCGGAATCGAACCCGGGACCCTTCAGTCTGCAGGCCGACGCTCTATCCACTGAGCCAAACCGGTTTCGGCCAAACATCCTTCTGAATGACCTTCCAGAGGAAGCCGTGGCAGCGGGGGCCAAGGCAGCTGCTGTGGTAGCAGCAGCAGCGGGGGCCAAACCCCTTGCACAAATTTCGTGCATTGGGCCTCTAGTTTAGTATAAATTCAGCTGAGTATGTGCCTGGGAGATAAATTTACCAACTTATAAAGCAAAATATAAGTGTAAATGTTTTATAATTATGATAAGGTTTTATGAGTTAACTTTCCTCAGAACTGTAGGATGTGGTTATGAATCCCCACTTAGAGATTTCATGGTCATTGTGATCTTCCAAAGTTCAGTGAGATGAAGTAAATGGTACCAATTTGTTTTCTCTTTGTTGTCAGGGTCAATAAAATGATTTTCTACACTATGAAAACTATTTTACATTTTTCAACTACCTAAAAATTTTATCATAAGATTAGTTCTTTGCAAAAATTTATAATTTCTGATTATTGTTATTATGGCTATTTAAAAATAAAGCTGCTAATTCTTTCATGTATCCAAGAAAAACTAATAACATAGTGATTTGATATTTGCTATCATCCACCTACAAAAAGATGAACAAGCTCTAGTTAAAATAAATGCTATATTGTTTCTTTTTCTCCTAGACCTCATATTTTCATTCTACTTCTACCATATAGTTTGATCTCAATCAAATTTTAATTTTAATTTTTTAGCTCTTTTATTGATACCTTATCTTCTTTACAATAAGATTAAATACATAAATTGGCTATAAAAATTATTATGACTGTAAGAATTTAAATGTAAAAAGTATTCTGGATGAAGTTATTTTTACAATTATTAATAGCATACAATTGATTAAATTATATTAAGCATATTGATAAATACTTATTAAACTTTGTTTTTTACTTTGTGTAGTTAATGTTGGATGTCTTAATGAGGTAGTATTATCTGGACACATGGACAAACTTTCTTGTTTGAGTAAACATACTATACTAGAGGCCTGGTGCATGAATTCGTGCACAGGTGGAGTCCCTCAGCATGGCCTGTGGGGATTGGGCCAAAACCAGCAGTCCAACACCGCTTGCTGCTCCTGCCTGCCACTTCCACTCATCCCAGCCCCACTGCACATGCCCAGTCAGTCCTGATCCAGAGAGGCTCGCACCACCACAGCGGCTCTCACCAGCTGTGAGCCCTGTGTCTGGCGCCCATCTCAAGGGGGTGGGGGGACACAATTGGCCCTCTGGGTGGGTGATGGGATGCCCTTGCTGGCCCTAGATCTGGATCCATCCCTCCATCCCACTTACGTTTGTGCTGGTTGTCAGGAGCCACCTGGTGGCCACTTTTATATAATTTCTTCCTTGCAGATTGTCTAGGGAAGGGAAGCAGCCGTGGTGTCCAAGGCTGACTTTCAGAAGGCCAGAGGCACTGTCAGAATCATGCCAGTGGCGCTGGTTTGTTGGTACTTGGCCCATTCTCTGGAGATTGGACCTGTAGGACTACTGAGGGAGTGCATGGCTGCCACCGGGCTGGTGCGTCTCCGGGATGGGTAGCTCAGCTGAGTGGCACTCCCACTGTGGGAGTGCACTGACCACCAGGGAGCAGCTCCTGCATTGAGCATCTGCTCCCTGGTGGTCAGTGTGTGTCATAGCGACCGGTCAACAAGTTGTCTGGTAGTTTGGTCGTTCTATCGCTTAGGCTTTCATATATATAGATGCTTACATGAAACTGGGTCCAGAATTAATTCTGATAAATCCATTTTTCATAAATTAGACTATAGAAATGGAATAAGTCCTGTTATAGAGATGCCACTCAAATCTTTTACTCCATCAGAGAGATGTAAGTACTGTCACCAAAATCATTCCTAAGGCTCTGTCAGTTTATAACCCTGTTATAACTTCCTGCCAATATGTTAAAAAGAAACTTGGAAATTATCTATTCATTGTCTCAACATCAACACCAATATTTTAAATAAACTCCTTGTTTTATTGTGTGAAAGTTTTATACTTTGGGCCATGCTCCATGATATGATTCTGCATGTTCCAAAGATTTTGTGAAAGATGATTTAAAAGCAGGAGGTATGAATTGGAAGAAATGCAACCACAGACCTACTCTCAGGCAGGTCACTTTTAGGGGAAAATATATAAAAAAATTAAGAACAATAAAATTTTAAAAACTGTCAGTTCCTACACAGGCCTTAGAAAATCATTAAATACCTGTTGGGTATTTATACCACAGTTTAAAACTTTTTGATACCTAGAATGCTATATTTCATGTCTTTTTCTACTGTTCAGCTATTAAACTCTTTATTTAAAGCTATAAGCATATTTGTCTCCAATTTATCTCTTTTTTCAATTTCAGATTCTGTCTGCCTACTGGTAAGGAAAACAGAAGACTGAATTTGTGTAAGAATTACTGCAATGTTAGTTTACAGAATAATTTTAGTACCCCAGAGACATTATTTACAAAGAAAAGGTACTTCTTAAGTATAATTTCAAAAAGTCTTTCACTTTCTTTGGTGTTTTCAGATTATGCTTAAAGTTACTAAAAATCTGTTGAAAACGAAACAAAACTTGGTTGAGACAGGCTATATTATAATTGTCCATATATCAGTAAATTAAAATCATTTACCTTATCTCTTAAAACTAACAATAATAATAATATCTGAATTTTGCTGAATTCCATGAGTTTGATTATTCATTTGTATTTCTTAGTATTTAAACATACTTGAAAATTTTAAACTAATACCCATGGATTTTAAATATTTATTTTTAAACATATACCTTGGTAGTCTCTTGAGTTTCTTCTCTTTCTGAGAAATCTAAAATACACTTATCTTTCTAGAAGATCAACTCTTTTGTTATTGTTAAATCTTTGCTGCCTCAAGATATCTGTGTGAATTTCAAGAGCTGTGTTTGTGTATATGTGAGTGTGTGTGTGTGTGTGTGTGTGTGTGTGTGTACGTATGTGAGAGAAGACATTTGATGCAAAAATTGACAGGAAGTGAAAATGAATATTTGTAATTACAAGGATGGAAATTTTGAATATGTAACCAACATTTAATTTATATTCATTACATCTGAGTTATTGCCTACAGAAAATTCCAGAGCCTCCACAAATATCAATGCATCTCTTGCTGGAGGATCCATCCAGCAGTAGTCTTTAGTGGACAGCTGGACCTGTCATATCTCAGTACCTGGCTGGCTGAGGAAAAGAAGTGCCTCCAAGGGATGTAAAATTCCACTGTGATTTGTGAAAAGCTGAAATTCTAGCCATGAATTTCTGGCTGGACCTCTGTTTATTGGATCGCTGCTATTGTCCTATCCCCATGACTGAATTCTCAAGGTTACAGTTCTGTGATATTGATCATTACCTCCTTGAGCCACTTTAAAAAGTCAACCTGAAGAGTCAAGAAGAAAAGTATCACTGAAATTTTCTCTAAAAACAGGTGAATTGGAATCTGGTGAAAGGTTGATATGGTTTCTCCAAGGATAATTGTACCCTGCATTCAAACAACATGGGGTTGAATCACAATTCTTCCTGACTCCTACTAACCTTAGAAATTTGGGGACTATTTAATTTTTCTAAGTTTTCACACTTGATTCTTTAAAATGAGGAAAGTATATGTCCTTGAAAGGACTATTTTGAGGATTAACTGAAATGTCCCATGTGATAAGACCTAAGCACTTAACCTTAGATACCATTGCTTTGGGAGACTCTTCCTGACATCTCTATTCCATGCCCCAAGGCAGGTTTAATTGACCTCTCCTAAAGTCTGCATTGCCCCAGCACATTAACTATCTTATTTGATTGCCCCTCGCTATGAAATAGTTTATTTATTTATTTATTTATTTATTTATTTATTTATTTATTTAAAATATATTTTTATTGATTTCAGAGAGGAAAGGAGAGGGAGAGAGAGATGGAAACATCAATGATGAGAGAGAATCACCAATTGGCTGCCTCCTGCACGCCCCCCCCCCCACCCACTGGATATCCAGCCCACCACCCAGACACATGTCCCTAACTAGAACCCAGGACCCTTCAGTCCATAGGCTGATGCTCTATCCACTGAGCAAAACCAGCTAGGGCTGAAATCATTTTTTAAATCATTTATCAACTATGCTAAACCGTAAAGGACCCTAGTTGTTGACTGGTTCATTGTGATGTCCTACAACAAGTGCATTTCTGTCACATAGTTCATGCCTAAAAGATATTTTTAATACTATGAGAACTCTACATAAAGTAGTGTGAGAATGGTGCAAAAAAGAAACAACAAACTGTTGGGAATAAGAATGGGGTGGGACTAGCACAGAGCCAGCATTGACATTCACCTTATTCCCATTGTACTTTAAACCTTTGCTCTTGGTTATCCTTAAGGTAAGAACACACAGAAATCTCTGGATTTCCTCCATGATTCAAAAAATGGAATATAGCATGTGGAACAAAAGGCTGTGCTCAGTATCTACAGAGGTTACTTGTACCTACTCCTTCATTGTACCATGAAAATAGTTTAGTGATGCAAAAATCTAGCTTTGATGTACTGAAAGTAAAACAAACCTCCATTTGTCTCAGAAAAACAAATAGAAGCCACTCACATAGTGTGGTATTTTCTCAGAACATGTGAGCAAACCTTAGGAGCTAGTTTAAATAGTGAGAAAGAGTCATAAAGAAAACTTACTTGATAAATGAATAAACATATTGTTTAAATATGGGCAAAGCTTACTCATTTGGTTTTAATTTGATTGGAACAATATGATATTTTTAGATTATTAAATTTTTGATGAGCTACAACATGTTCATTGTTAAATATTATCAATGTTTATGTCAATTAGCTCAGAGTTCTTACTTTGCAACAGTAAGTCTTTCACTTCTTAACCAAAGAAAAATTTATCGTTCACTGTCCTTAAAATTATCTGCACTTCCTTGCTGAACACACTAGTCATTACTGTTAGTATCATTTGTAGTTAACAAAATACATATTTGGGTAACATCATTAAATATAATAAATGTATGGTAGTAGTAACTTATAGAAGAAAAGAGTAAGAATGGAAATTTAATTCATTTTTTGAATTAGAATATAAAATGTAGTGCCCCTGAAATTTTAAGGGTTTTTACATTTAATTTTTTTCCACTTGAGATATTTTCCTCCTCAAAGACTGTTTTATTCCTGAGCTGGTTTCCTGTGTATGAAACTCCTTACTGTTTACTCTACAATTCTCTACCTTAGCCATTAATCTCTCGCATGAAACTGCCAAAATCTTTTATGAAAATCGAAGTGTACTATATCCACTTTTCTTATCTTTCACAGTGCATTATTTTCAAGCAGCCCAGCAAGTTAGTTAAGCATAAACTGCCTTGTAAAATTCATGTTGGAAATACAACCACGCTTTCCTCAGCTTTTATCCTGTTACCAATATTTCACAATTGTCTTTGCAATCAATACCGAACACATAGGGCTATTGTTTCCTGGTTTGCTTGTCTCCCGAGCTCCTTAATTCACGACTCGCTCTTGATTCAAAAGCATTTCATGGATGTCATACTATATATACACATGCATCCTTTTTTCTAATTGGCTTTTCTAATTATGGGCCCTTGAAGAAAACTATCATATTTTTTTTTCTATAAAGCATTAACTTATCATATGTATGTTTTCAGGATTTCAAATCAAAATTGTATAATTCTTTGACAGTCTATCTTAGTTTTCATGTATTTAGTACAAAAGGAAAAAACGATGAGTTTAAATATATAGGACTTTATGAAGAGCTAATAGATTTTCAGGTGACATTTTATTGAGTTACGAGCAAATGAATGAATAAATTTCTTTTGAAATACACACCCACCCAACAATGAAAGTAAACCATTTTTGGCAAAGCATATTTAGATTTTTCCAAACCCCAAATTGTCCAGATTCTCAGTGACCCCTGTGAAATGAGTTGGTCATCCCAATCAGCTATTAATGAACAGGCAACTATAGTGGAAAATCACCAATAGTATAATTAATTAAACTCCACTTTATATTTAAACACAGAAAATAAGTGAAACTGAGCTATATTTGTCTAATCTCATTGAGAAATAATCATGCTTCAAAATGAATTCAAGATTGTTATTTTGAGATAGAGTCTGTCAGTTCCCATTTCAATTCCCCTTGCAAATTTTCTTTCTAGTTCTAACTATGCAAGTATACTAGAAAATTAAAAGACACATACAAAAAAAAAGTCCTTGCTTTCAAAAAGCTTACAGTCAAGAATGGAGGATATACAAAATATTTATACCATGATAGACATGATAGAAGTGCCATAAGAGACAGAATGGTATAGAACTTTTAGACGGTGAGAACATATCTCATTGCATTAGAAGAATTAGGAAAACTACTAAAAAATAGGGAGGAAGGAAGGTAAAAACCCAAAGAGAAGATAAAGAGGGAAAGCATAAGTCTTTCTTGTGTAGCCTGAGTTGAAGTGAGGATTCTTAAAACAGACAGAATATTCAATTAGAAGCTATTATCTTCACCACCAATCATGAAAGACTAGTCTAACTTATCAACATAGAAAATTCAAAGGAGAAGATAGATGAGAGAGCCATGATCAAGATGAAATGGTTAGTCTTGAAAGAGGTGGGGGGTCTAGTATAAGACAAGAATGAACAGATGGCATTCTTTTCAATTATAGAAGCTTGTATATCTGGAAATATCCAAGTACTCCCTAATTTGGGAAAGTTAGAAACAGTACTTGGCTTGAGGACAGAGATAATAATTATTTTTAACATATTGCATTTGATAAATAGGTATCATCACCAGGAGGAGGTGGTCAACAAGTAATTATAAATGCAGTCATTAGTAAATAGACATATATGGAAATTATTCACAATAGGTGTGAGTATGGTCATGCTATGGAGCATTATGAATAAAAAGGAGTTTCAAAGACAGAAACGTAGAGAGATACCATTAATTTGGGTACTGAAAATAGTAAGACAAAAACATATTTTAACATGAAAACCAAGAAAAGATTTAATAAGGAGTGTCTTTAAGTATCTAACACTATGGAGAAGTCAAAAGGGACTGAAAACATGTCATTAACCAGAAGATTACTTCTCAGTACATTTTTGAGAGCTGTTTCAGTGCAGTGATGAAGTAAGGATGTAAGTATTTTAAGAGGTTTTAGTGGAGAAGAGGATCAACAGAAAACTATAATTTTATAGTATTTATAATGTGTAGTTCTTTTATAAAAACTAGATTAATGTAAAATGGAAACTTGATAGCTTTCTCAAGCTTCCTCCCTTTCAATCTCATTGCATTTTAATATCTCTAAGTATTATTTCTTTAGCCTACTACCAATATACAGCAGGCTTTCATTAGAGAAAATAATAACTAATTAGATGATCTTGTGTATCCCTAACCTGTAGCCTTTGAAATGGTAAATCACAAACTCACATTTTGGTCCTGTTGAATTGGTAAGCATTATTTAATTACCAATAATACTATTCTAAAATTTTTATTCAAAGTCTGTCTTCAGCCAACTAACATTTCAATAATACTATTCTAAAATTTTTATTCAAAGTCTGTCTTCAGCCAACTAACATTTTTGTACAAGTTTCTTTAGAGCCTAGTCAATATTTCTATCCTCAAAATAATACATTTATTGGATATTTTTCATCTCATTTAATTTATTTGGATAATTTTAAATGTATAGATGCAGGATAGCTTCTGACACCATTTCCTACTCACTTAGGACTTTAGCAAAAAATAATGCTTAGATTGTTTATTTCTTTCTCATCATTAAATTTTCAATTAGTGTGTGTGTGGAGGGGTATTTTTAATCCTTAAAATGTATTTCTCTATTTCCTGTTGTTATAAAAAATGGTTATTTAATAGCCAGCTATCTTGGGTATTTTTGGAAAGCAAAGATAAACCAAGGAAGGGAGAATTTCTTTAAGGAAAAGGGCTTTGACATGAATTGATTTACTGGTTATAATGAATCCAAATTCTTTATCTTTGTGAAAGAACATGAACTACAGTTCATAAATTCAGGCTTTGAAAAATTGAAAGAGGTATTCTAAAGTTGGTTAGATATAAGCCTAAATAAAATAAAAGACATAAAAAAATGATGCTGACCTAAGTAATTACTAGGATAATTCGCATAAATAATAAACAGAATTAATGGACATTAAATTGAAGCTCAGGGAAGTGTTTGAATAATCATCATTTTCAAGGACCCATGCTTTTCTGATTTCCAAAATGGAAATTGCAGGGATCAAGATATTAAAAACAAAAATCCATAGAAGCACATTGCAGAAAATTGTCTAAAAATAAAATCAATCCTAATAAAAGTATTGCAGTCTTGTAGCCGTCAACCACATGTAAGTAATCAAATAATGATTAGCATCATTTCATCATTAGTGATAAACTAAACACTAATCAGCTATACACAAGTACTTTATAAAAGCTGAGACTTGGAAGGGCAACAATGGAAAGATTAGGAAAAAAAACTAACGACAAAGATTTGTCATCAGAGACCAACTCAAAGATCATCAATACCCTCCCACTTCCAATTACTATGCACAAATTTGAAAGTTGGGCAGTGAAGAAGGCTGATAGGGAGAAAAAGATGCTTCTCTTGAAACATGGTGTTAGAGGATAGATCTATGTATACCCTGCATCACCAGAAAGCTGAACAAGTGGGTCCTAGAAGAATTGAAGTCTGAAATATCCCTGGAGGACACATGGCAAAACAAAAACTCTCCTGTTTTGAACACACCATAAGACAGGAGGGTTCTTTGGAAAAGACAAGAATTCTGGGAAAAGTACAGGCTGCAGGAAAAGAGGAAAAGCAAGTATGAGAGGAATTCACTCCATAAAAGGAGACATAGGAATGAATAGACAGGAACAGAGTAGGGCTGTTATGGAACGGAGGTGTGGACGTCACTCATTCATAGGGACCCCAGGAGTTGGAGCTGACTCAATGGCACAGAATACACACACTTGATAAAGCTTTTGCTGTTCCTATACTTTACAGAAAAATAAGATGGAAATTAATAGTATAATACTACACACTAAAAATGGAGCTAAAATTTGAACTCAAGGTATAACTGAATCCAAATACCTGGCCTATTCTACTGGACTTTCCAAACAATTACAAAACTACAGTTTTCATAGGTATCTTTCAACATACCCACATGCCAGTAAACAATGCTTTTTTACCTAGCATGTTACAAAGAATTATCTGAATGAGTCCATAAAAAAAATAATATATTTTGGTAGGCCTTCATCAGATCTTGCATTATTGGGACCAATGACACAGTAACAGAACAGAAAGGCAAATAACATTGTGTAGAAAGTAATTCTCTTATGTGGAAGTGGATACATTCTTTTTTTTATTATTATTGATTTCAGAGAGGAAAGGAGAGAAAGAGAGAGAGAGAAACATCAGTGATGAGAGAGAATCATTGATTGGCTGCCTTCTGCATGCCCACCACGACACTGGGGATCAAGTCTACAACCCAGGCATGTGCCTTTGACCAGAATTGAACCTGGGACCCTTTAGTCAGCAGGCTGACACTCTATCCACTGAGCCAAACCAGCTAGGGCTATTCTTGAACGTTAATTATTGTCCTTTTCCTAGTCTGCAGATATAAAAGGCAGTGAATTCGGGCTCTGGTATCCTCTGAAAGAACAGATTGCAGACTGCCTGAAGGCAGTTTTGAACAACAGATGTCAAGCTGGCCACACTGGAACAAAGGAAGAAGTAGTAGAATGTCTCTATTCTCTTAGCTGCTTGTGTCTTATAAATGTTGATTGTTTCTTTGCTTTGGTACTACAGGGACCATGAATAGAGTCCAATGCCTTACTCTTACCAATGTATCAATATTGGTCATTAGTGATTTTCTCTAGATCAGTCTTCAGCTTTAATGTTAAATGAAAGCATTTTATTAGTTACTAGTGGCCCGATGCATGAATGAAGATACGTGCAAGAATGGGCCTTTATTCCCCCGGCTGCCTGGCATCGCCTTAGCTCTGGCCAGAGCCACCTTTCTGCCTTCCCATGCTGTCCAGAGGCCCCAAGCGGCTGGGGTGATGCAGAACGCCTGCCCCATAGCTGCTTGGTGCCTGCATATGCAAATTAACCTGCCATCTTTGTTGGCACACTCACTCCTGATTGGCTGGTGGGCATCACAAAGGTATAGTCAATTAGCATGTTACTCTTTTATTAGGTAGATTGTTTATAGTTTTGAATTCACTTTTTTTTTTCCAAAAGAGTTAAGCATTGAGAATTGTTAGAGTAAAGTTTGCTAAAATATCCACACCTCAGGTGTAGGACAGCAGGGGCACAGATCATGATACATATCTCTGATGTCAGTCCCTTTCATGATTTTGTGGCTGAGTCCTTGACATTCAGTATCCACAGAACCTTCAGCTGGGTTCAGTTAACTATGCTGCGGTTGGGGAAAGAACAGGCTTATAAACAAATCACACTTCAGAGTGGAAGCTTATGTTCACACATTGTCTGTACAGAACATTTTCCCTGTTTTAAAGATGAAGATGTGCTGAAGACAGCATTAAAATGGATAAATTCAATTTCTTTTCATTTGATTTCACTTGTAAATCAGGTATATATCAAGATACAAGTAAATATTTTAAAAAGCAGAGCAAATATTGAGTAGTTTGGGCAATCAAAGGATACTCCAACAAATATATATATATTTGACCTGATTTATTGCAACACTAAACATAGTTTCAATATTTAAACTTGATTATCAACTCCTGGAGTTCAAAGATATTCTTGCTGCTGATAGATTCAGAGCCCAGCACAGTGTCTGACATCTACAATGCCTCAACTTTTATTGCTTGAATAAATTATTAATTAAATAAATCATCTTTCAGCATGATTATTAGCATACATTACAAATATATCATATCCAAAGAAATCATGGTGAAGCAGCATCCTCTTACAAAACTAAATTCTCACCTTTCTGCTCTTTTAATTATTTTTATTGTTAAAGCTGTAGGAATAGTAAAGGAGTGAGCACTCTTTCTATACATGATAAAAGTAATGAGCAATAAGAAACCTAAGGCTCAATTAGTGAAACTTATTAAAGTAAAGGGAGAAATGAAATCAATGTTTTTTAACACTAATAATTTTAAAGCTATACAATGTTTATGAAATTTTCTATCAATGCATGCCAGTCATATCAGGAAGAAATATTCCCATTTTACTTTCTGTAAATTTTAATGGTCATATAGGTATACATTTGGTCTAAAGTGTAACTGCAGAGAATGTGGGGTTCTTGGTATCACAGCCTATTATACATGCCTCAAAAATATAATCTGAAGACTTGGACTCTAGGTATTATTGTCCATTATTCAGAAACTAGTCTCTGTAGACCTAGGTTTCCTTATCTGTGAAGTGAGATTAGTATTTTCCAAAGTGGGTACCATGGAGATACTTCCTTGGGATATTAAAAGGCATCTCTTCAGAATGTAGTTCCATGTACATACAAATAAATTAAAATTTGTTTCCTTATAATAGGGATTCTCAGAACATTTAGTGTATTAATATCCATGAGGGCTCTTCAAAAAAGAGAGAGAATACATAGGTATATAAAAACTTAACACCCTGTCCAAGATTAATCTTGCAGAATTAGTGTCTCAGAGAGGGAAAAAGATGACAAACTGAAAGCCATGCCTATAGCCCGCTGCACACTTCAGCAAGGTCCACTTTGTCCATTCTGCTCATTTAGAAACTTGGTCTATATACCAGAAGACCAAATGCCACAGCCATGGTACTAGGATTAAATTCAAAGGTAAACATGATATCATCAGGTATTTCGTTTTACCTGGTAATCTGAAGCTCTAAAATCCAGCACCAAAAGCACCAAAGTTACATTAAACCAATTTTAGACAAATAGTTAGTCCACTCTTTATAAAAATGAATCAAACCAAATAGGTATAGAATTAGTATTTTTTAGATAAATACAAATCAATATAATGACTAATAATATGCAAATACAAAATTTTGAAGATTTATAGCAACAGAATGCTTTTGTTTCTGCAGTTGGGAGGAATAAAGCATATACTAATTAAGTTATTGTGTAAAATATTGTCTTCTTATGAGACCAAAACATTTCTCAATAATCACTTTTAAATAATAATCATATGAATGTGTCTTTTGAAATTTGGAACTCATTCAAGATATCTAGCCATCTCATTGGTATTGTAAAATTGGGGAAGATCGGGCTGGGCCTGTTGGGAGGAGGAGACTATGGGAGGTTGGCAGGCCGGTCTGCCCCAATTGAGAGCCTTCAGGGCTGGTCTGGCTGGGGGGGAAAGGCTGAGGGTGATTGGCCGGAGAGCCCCACCTCCAATTGGGGTGAGGTGCCGATTGAGGGTGAAGCTGGCTTGGGGGAGGGGCTGCAGGCCGATGGGGTGGTGGGGGCTGAGTGGGGGGTGGGGCCGGCTGTGGGGAGGGGCTGTGGGTGGTGGGTCTGCTGGCCCCAACCCCAATTGGTGTGGGGGGGCGCGATGGGGAGCGGAGCTGGCTGGGGAGAGGTCAATGGAGGAAAAGGAGACTTGTGCAATACTTTAAACAATAAAGAATTTAAATTAAAAAAATTTTAAAAAGCAAAAATAAATAAATAAAATAAAAAGACTTGTGGCTGTATTAAGCAATAAAAGAAATAAAACAATAATTTTATTTTCTTGGTATATACGGAAATAAATTAACTTTAATGAATCTAAACTTTTTCAATATCTTTGTTTCCCAAGATATATCCTCCTTTGTCAATGTTTCTTTCTGGTTGAAGAAATGTTTTACGAATATGCATGGTAAAGTATTTTAAATACAATATTCACATATGGACATGCTAGATTCAGTCTGCTGTTTCGCTGGAGTCTGATTTATTTTGGGTCAAAGTAAATTTAAATGAATAGTTTTGTTATCCTCTTTTTAACATATGTATTTCCTAATAATTTAATTGTCTATAATTTATTTTTAGTACTTTTAAAATTTCATACTTATTTCTTCATATTTAATTCTACTTTAATTATTTTCATGACAAAATTCCTTTACATCTCCTAGTAGTTATTAATTTTGACTGACACTTTCTGAATTGAAAATCTTTACACACATGAAAACATTTCTCCCAATATGTTCCACAGACAATTTTGATAAGAATCCAAAATGAGCATCATCAAAATTGAAAATGCAGTCCAGATTATCTTACATTATATATTTTCTATACTAGCTTTTCCAAAAATTGCACATCATAGAAATGATAACAATGTTAATTTATGTAGACATTAGAGGCCCGTTGCATGAAGAGATTCATGCTATAGGCCTTCCTTCCCCTGGCTGCTGGCACCCAGTTTTCCTCCGGCGCCCGGGACCCAGGCCTTCCCTCTGGCAGCCACCTTCAGTCTTCGCTCTGGACAAAGCGACACTCCTGTAGCTCCCTCCGCCTCCTGCCCTCTGGCCCCGGCCCTCCCCCTCATAGCAGGCGTCCCGCTCTACCCAGCCACTATGTGCCTGCATGCCTGCTGCCCAGAGGCCCAGAGCGGCTGGGGGGCGGGGCCACCGCCATCTTTGTTGGGTTAATTTGTGTACTCACTCCTGATTGGCTGGTGGGCATAGCGAAGTGACAGTCAATTTGCATGTTTCTCTTTTATTAGTGTAAATTCCCCTATCTCTCAAATCTCAAATAAATAATTTTTATAGGTAGGCACTAAGGCAAGTATGTATTCACTCTGAAAGGTATAAAAAATTACATCAGCCTTCATGGATGATGGTATGCTTTCAGACTAGCAAAACTGACTTTAAAACATTTTCAAATACATTTTCTAGAGTGTTTTTTGTTTACATAAGTGTTGAAGAAATCTCAAACATTCCTTTTAAATGAACTCAGTGACATTTACTGACCATCTCCTATGTGGAAGACATTGTGCTTACCCTATGAAACTTCTTTGAACCTGGTTCTTGAATAGAAGTGTTTTTCTAATTGTCCTGTTACAAATAACACTAGAGGCCTGGTGCACAGATTCATGCACTGGTAGGGTCCCTCGGCCTGGCCTGTGCCCTCTCGCAACTCAGGACCCCTTGGGGGATGTCAGACTGCCAGTTTTGGCTCAATACCCACAGGCCAGGCCGAGGGACCTCACAGGTTCACGAATCCATGCACGGGGCCTCTAGTATGCATATAAGATCTTTGATTAATCTCTTCCTGCCCTCCCTCTTCCCTCTCCCCTCTGAGATTCATCAGCCTGTTCCATGTTTCCATGCCTGTGCATTGAGCATCTGTCCCCTGGTGATCATTGTGTGTCATAGCTACTGGTTGAATGGTCGAACAATCAGACGGGCACTTAGACTTTTATATATATATATAGATTGCTAGTTTCTTTGTACTTTGTTTTATAGTCCATGGTCAAAGTTACAACATGGCATTGTTCTACAGTAGGTCCTTTAAAGAAATATTTATTGTCACACAAATTTGAATCTGATACAAAGCAACTGGATATAATTTTACAAGAGTTTTATTCTGTCTAGAAAAGCATCATAGTATAAAATACAAATGTAAATTTCCTTTATTTCCTATTAAAGTTTAAATTTTAATGGCCAGAGCAGATTCTCCAATCAATTATATTATTGTTATTAGGCTTTCATTTCTTGTATCCTCTTAAACTCTGTCCAGCATCCAATGAACATTAGTGGCTCATTAGAAGGCTCAGAGTTAATCCACAGGGCTAAACATTTGTTCCATCATTAAGGTCTGCTTTTCCCAGACTTATAAATAAGCAAAAATCTAATTTTAGTTAATATTATTACCTAGGTCATAGCAGTAATTTAACTCATTCTGGAAACAACTCATAAAAATTACCTTTTATTAAAATGGACTATATGTTTGTACAAATGCAAAAATGTTCCCATGGAGAGAAAATTCCTTAAATGCCAGAATATAAAATTATACTTATTTTCCTTAGGTATCATTTGGTATAATATTAACTCCATGGTTTGTATAATTTGATGACTCCTAACTCTTCCATAAGCAAATTATACTAATACTCATATATCAGACTTTTGTCAAACACACACAGGGGAGGATTTTATCATATTCTCATTTTGCCTAAGCAATTCCCTGATAATATTTTAGGCTCACTGTGAAGCATCACTCACTTATTGCAATATACTGGATGTTTATGTGTCTCCAAAATTAATATATTAAAGCCTAATTCAAAATGTGATAGTATTAGAAGTTGAGGGCTTTGGGAGATGGGATTAGTGCCCTTATAATAGAGCCCCTAGAGAGCTTATTCACCCCTTCTGCCAAGTGAGGACAAAGCAAAAAGATGGCTAACCATAAACGAGAAAGCAGACTCATCAGACGCCGAAGAAATCAATGCCTTGACCTTAGATTTCCCAACCTCCAGCACTATGAGATACAAATTTCTGTGTGCTTTTTTTTTTATTAGCAATTCAGTCTATGGCATTTTGTTATAGCATCCCAAAAGAACTAGACTCTTATGAAGTCCACAAATTTAGCTGAACTTTAGTTTTTGGTGAGCAGAAGGCTATGCTCAAATCCAGTAAGTGCCTGTTAGTTAGTACTTTCATCCCACAAGTGTGCGACTGATACCAAGTCCAGCATTTCATCTTCCTATTTCTTGTACTAGAATGCTTGAATTAAGACTGATACATACTCTATTGAATACTAATTGTCCCTAGCAGAGCTTCAAAGTGAAATTCTACATTTATAGACAACACTAATGCCAAAAGGAAATGATTTAAATAACAGGTGTTCTTGTAAGAAATGACTTTGGAGTCAGTAGAGTAAGATCCAGCCCTTGACACTGCCACCTATTATTTCTGTCACTTGACCTTCCACAACATCTGGTTTTTCAGCTGTAAAATCAATATTACTAATTCAGTCCTAGCCCATTTGGTTCAGTGGATAGAGTGGCAGCCTGCGGACTGAAGGGTCCTGGGTTAGATTCCAGTCAAGGGCACAAGCTAGGGTTGTGAGCTCAATCTCCAGAGGCACTGTGTAGGAGGCAGATAATCAATGACTCTCTCTCATTGATGTTTCTGTCTCTCTCTCCTTCTCCCTTCCTCTCTGAAATCAATAAGAATATATTTTTTAAAAAAGATTACAAATTCACTGACCACACAGGTGGAAGTGAAAATTAAATTAGGTGATATATTGGGTGTAAAATCATTAAGCCATGTGAGTCACAATGGAAAGAGTCATGGGAATAAAAAGGCCAGAATTCAAATTTCAGGTCTGTCACTTATTAATTCTGTTATCTTGGGCACTCGCTTCATTTATCAATCTTCATTTACTATTTTTGCAAAATTTCAATATTAATAATGAACTCTGGAGTTGTTGTATGACCAAATGAGTTGCCATCCATAAAAATTCTTGGTAAATGTTAAAGAACTTTTCAAAGACATTCTCCTTATAAGTATGATATGGATAATAGCAGATTTGGAGTCAGAGAGACCTAGATTAGAATTCCATTTTTCCACCTAATGGTTATGTGACTTTTCTCTCAGCTCAAATTATTTTCACTTGTAAAATAACTCTGAATCAGTTATTTTAAAATAACTGATTAAATAATCATAAATTGGGTGGCAATATCTAAATATGCTACTTTATTAATATTAACCTTCTTAAAAAATTCTTAGGAATGAACAGAACTGACAAACTCAACTGTCAGCAAGTAATGCTTTCATGAAAAAATCCAATACAGTCTTAAAAAGTGATGAATGCCAAAATGTCATATAAGACAAAAGGAAAGGGATATATTATAACAACCCATTTCATGAAGAAAACAGTACAATGTACTCTTGTCAACACTAAAGGTCAATACTTTTGAGGGCATCGTTTAAAAGCTATTGGAAACAAATCAGAAAACATGATTTATTTTTTGGTTTTACACAGATGTGTCAGAAATGATAATAAAGGGAAGTGTATAATTATTGTGACAAAAATCCACAGCATTTGCGTTTACATATTCTCTCTTCAAAAAATGATTTCTTCCTTTATTAAACTACCATTTTACTTCCTCTCAAGTAAAATGAGCAGGAATGAACATTTATAAAGGAAATTAAACCCTCTTGATCTAGCATGGTCAGTGGTCAGATGATATAAGTGGGGAATTAGCCTGCAATCACTGGTATAATGATATCACTTTATACTGAAAATCTGTCCTAGTTGGCTCTATTCTATATACTTAAAAATCCTTTAGAAATTAAGATGCACCTATCTCTTAGATAATGATATGTCAAAGCACATTTCATTATTGCATTTGTAAATGCTGATTTGAAGAATAAAAAATGTCTCCTATTGATTTCCCTTAAATAATATGCTGTAAAAATATCTTGGACTTTTACTTTATGTCTTCTAAATTCCCATGTATTTTTCTGTAAAAATATATTTTCTGCTCTTGCCTAAAAAGATGAATCACATTAGTGACAGCTGTTCTTAACCCCAGATGGACATCAAAATCAACTTTATAGCACTTTAAACAATATATATATATATACACACACACACACACACACACACACACACTAGGCCTTTGTTCTAAAAACAGTGAATGCCCATGATTTTTTCCCTGAGGTGATTTGCTTTACAACAAATCATCTGCACACTGTATTGTGTGTTTACCACTCCAAGTCAAGGCTCCATCCATCACCATTTATAATTATATAGAAATAATCACTCCTTACTTTAAAACTTCCAGTATCACTCCCCCAAGGAATTAACTATTTCTTACATGTCTTTCTAAAAATTATATAAATGAGAATACGTTTCTATACCTATATCTGTTTAAAAGTTTTAACATAAATAAGTTAATCTTATATATTATAAATACTTTGCTTACCTTTATAGTATATATAAAATATCTTTGCATAATGCATACATTAGTGCTTGAAGATTTATCCATGAACTATTTACAGGAGAGGCCCTATATGATATTTATCAGGGCTAGGGGTATACTAAAGAGAAGCCAAAATACTAGATTTGAGAGGTCATGAACAGTCATTCTGTTTTACAAAGGGAATGTAAAGCACTGTTACCTTTGATGTCTTTTAGGTTAAGTTTCATTAATTATCTTCTAGTAGATAGTTGCTAATCCAATGCTGCAATAAATGGACTTTGAATGTTAACAATGTGAGGACAGCTAAATCACAAATTCATAGAAGTGAAATTGCTGGGTCAAGGCTATGTGAATCTTTAATTTTGCCAAATTGTCTTCTCAACTATTGTGTTAATCATTCCTTCATCATCCTGTCTTGGTGGGTATGTTTTAGATATTTTAATGAATATTTATATTGAATTTAAATGTATGTACAGAGAGAAAGGGGGGAGGGAGAGAGAGAGAGAGAGAGAGAGAGAGAGAGAGAGAGAGAGAGTGAGAGACTGTACTGCAAACCAAAATAATTAGAATTTCTGTGACTGGGTCTGAAGATTTTATAGCTCATCCCCTGCTACTCACCTGTGATTGCTTCTAGGACCTTCATGGATTTCACTATCTGTGGATACTTAAGTCCTTTATATAAAATGATGTAGTATTTGCATATATCCTATGTACACCCTCCCATATGCTTTAAATAAACTATGCATTACTTATAATACCTAATACAATGTAAATGCTATGTAAAAGTTGTTATATATTGTATTGTTTAGAAAAAATAATGACAAAAATGTGTGTATACATTCAATACAGATTCAACCATTATAGGCTTAACTGAATAGTACTTGTCAGTATAACATTTTCCCCTGAATATTTTCTATCTGCAGTTAGTTGAATCTGTGATTTCAAAAATCTAAGATTTTTTTTTAAAAACTCCCAAAGTATACTACTGATTAATCATATTTAGTAATCACTTCCTTTTATTTAACCAAGCTTGATTTGTTATATAAACAGTACTTGTGGAAATTTCTCACCAGAATTTGTGATACAGTAAATAGAAACTGAGGTCCATGAAATAACACTCTGTATATCTCTCTGGTGCTTCATACAGCTATGTTGCTGAGAAATTATGGTTATATATTACATCAGACTCCATTCTACAGTCAGATTCATTAAATAGCTACAAAATGAGGGGTAGTATTCTCTTCTTCTATTCTCAAAGTAGACCATGAATTGTTGTACAAAGTTTATACCTGAGAAGTTTAAAGTAAGCTCAATCATAGGGTCTTTACCAATTCCACCTAAATTCTCTACACCTTCCTCATACTACTTGTGGCAGACTATATTTTCCAAAGCTTGAAACAATATCTTGCATCTCACATACTCTTCTGCAATAAGGCCTTGCCAATTCCTGATCAACTGGTAGAGTCTAAGTTCTCTTAGGTCTTGGGTACGCTTAATGATAGGTTCTAACTAATAGAATGTGGTGGGAATGATGAGTCAAGAAATTTTGAGGGTAGATTAAAAAAAGCCATATGATTGCTACACTGTTCTTTTATAATTCTTACTTTTCAGGTTATTCCTCCTAGGATTTTTTCCCCCATTTGACAAAGAAAGGCTATGTATAGATGACCTGGCCAGGAGTCCTGGATGCACCCACCTTTTGATTCCTACTAACAGAGGTGCCAGACTTAGGAATGAAGAGGCCTCCAGATAATTCCAGCCTCCAGTCATTTGGGTCACACCCAGCTATTCAGTTCTTCCCAGCTAAGGACCCAGACAATTCTGAGCCAACATAAACCAACCCCATTGTGCCCTGACTGAATTCATGATTCACAGAATCTGATGGTAAATTAAAATGGTTGCTATTATATGCCACTATGTTTGGGGTAGTATTGTTATGTAGTAATAGATAGCTAAATTACCAAAAGACTGTTTTATATTTGCAGGTATTAGAAAAAAAATATTTACCTATTGCATTTACATATAATCACATAAAAACAAAACATTTTCCAAAGCATTGTTTAGTGAGTAGGAGTTTGTGAAAGCAATATTACACACACACACACACACACACACACACACACACACACACACACACACCATTATATAACCATGATTCTCAACTTGAGGAAATACTGAATTCAGCGGACACTGTTAGGAGACTATTGTCTACCCAATAGCCCTGGATGGTTATAAATAATTGGTCTAAATGAAACATGGTAATTATACTCCCTTTGTTAGTTACTAGTTTGGCAGTGAGCTTGTATCCCAGTGCTCATAAATGAGACCAGACTCAGACCCAATGGAGGGGTCTGGGAAATATTTTCCTTCCCTGATAAAATAATCAAGGGAATATACATAAAATTATTTGTCCATGTTCTGGCCATTGTACCACCATGATCACTGTGGAATCACTGACTTTGTGCTCTTAAATTTTGCTATATGAAGACTTGAGCTCTGATATCTGAAGCAGTTATGGCTATCTTCTAAACATAAGGTTAAAGCCAAGGGAATAATGGAATTTCTGAACCAAAACAAAAGTATGGCATCACTGACCCACCAAACAAAACCTAGAGTCACATATCTCCAAATCAAGCAAGACAATGTACGTCTGTATGATTTAACCAACTTTAGTGAGGTTTTTCTATGCGTACCGCTGAATGCATTGTGAAGCTACCCTTGGTTCAGATGAAGTGTTACCCTCAGCAGATGGCCACTTGGGCAATTCTTCATAATCTATGATGTGAATGATATTGATGGATTTGTGTAGTGTAGTGGCCCTCTCAGTATGCATTCTAAATCTTTCATGGAGGATAAAGTATTTCTGGGTTTCAAAGACTAATTTAACTGCCAACCACAACCTTTTTCTTTTGGAGAGACATTGTGGTCTGAAAAATATCTTTGGGAAAGTGTTTTGAGTCTCTTTCTTTAATTTCTAAGGGGGTGTCCTGACCAATTATACATTCTTAGACCTAGGATTTCTGCCTTGAATTAAAGTTAGGTGAGGATCAAGGTGATGTGTTTATTTATCCATGGAAAATGGTTAAAGAAAACATAAGTTGCCCATCTACCCATTCTCTCTTATAATTTGAAATTTTACATATCATTTCCTATGTTAGCATGTATGATTCATTTTGATTAAGAAAATATTTACCTTTTTAATAGAACATAATATAATACATTAGAATTTAGATAGTTGCATTTGGAAAATGAATATTGAACTCAGATCTAAATCACCTATAAATTATTTTGGAACATTAATCTTTCTCTACCTTTTAACCATCAGCTTCATTAATTCTGGCAATAAAAAAGGGGAAAAAACTAATTTTCATTTTACATGTTTAGAGTGTAAGAGGTTATAAATAAGTCAATGTTTGTATAGTATGCCATGTCATAAAAATGGCCAATCTAGAAACAATTACATTATTAATCTGTTAATGCATTCATTGATTTAATAACCATGTGCAAAACATTCAGGTAGAATGCTAATAACTATGCCACCAAAGTTCAATAATTCCCCTCATTCATTCAACTAACATTTGCTGTTAGTAATAATATTACAGACTCAAACTTTAAAAGTATATCTGCGTGTGTTTTTTAGTTTAAAAATAACTACACCCCCTGGTTCTTAGTACTTCATTAAATGTAGATATCTCTCCTTTCATTACAGTACAACTAACTATTCAAATGGCAGCTAGTTAATCTGACAAACTCACTCAGGTTAAGGATTGAATATTAATGAATTAACATTGGTCTTTTGTCCAAAGCAACAGTTTTTTGTTAATATGTGCATACATCAACAATGTCTTAAGTTATTGGCATTTCACATACCATGGCAAAACAGTGAAATAAGCCCTAGCGTTTCTTCAACCAAACTATGCAGATGGTTGCTTATGCTGCCCCTACGTGTTTGAGCTATATTCTTTTCCCACCTACTGATGGCTGCCCTATGCTAAATTCCTCAAAAGCAGGTTTTAAAATATGTCTTATATTTTGTTTTCCAAGTGATTTTGAAAGTGGAAAATTATAAATTTCTAACTGTAACTTATGTTTGAAAATGTCCTTTTAAAGAGCTAAAGAGTATAACAATGTTTCCCATACTGAGTTTTCAGTATTATGAAGGCATCATTTGTAGTACGCTGATAATCAGCCATGCCTCAATCACATCCGCAGGCAACTCAGAAATTCCTGCAGGTGATGACAGCCAGTGCAGATGGTACTTCTCCCCTCTGATGTTCTGCTCTGTGGCACAGAAACAGATATTAAAGGAGTTAAAAAGCAACATACGGCTTGAGACCATAGAAAAGTGGTTGATCATGCCTAAAGGACAAGAAAATAAGCAGCTTTGAAAATGCTTCATAATATTTAACATGCTCACAACTTGGAAGAAGGGTGCAACTCAATTTTATTATAATTTTATATTCGGTAGCTAAGTCTGGGCTCCACCAGATGGGTTGTTAATACAGGTCAAGGAATAATTAGCTGCATTTGTTTCAGTTTTAGAAAACCTAAATGAGCTCTTAGTATATTCAAGGCTAAGAAAGAAACAAGATTTCTTCACTGATGTAATAGGTTCTGACAAAAACATGAGAGCAGTGAGCAGAGGCTTATTACACTAAGATGCACTTATGAAAAAATAATGAATGGAGAACTGATATTATACTTGCAAAATTCAAATAAATGCCACAACTCTGTAATAAATGGATGATGACAGTGAGGCAAGTCCATGCTGGGTGTTCCTACTCATAGTAAGCAGGCATAGAAAGAAAATAGAGCAATTCAATCTAACCAACATCCAAAGGCACTAATAATTTTTCTTCTGTGGTACTCCCAGACAATGGTACATTTAAATTTTATATCACCACAGGCCTTTGCAGAGGAGACCTGTAAGCTTGAATTTTAAAGAAATATGATCCTATCTTACTTGGAAATCTTTTTTTTTTTAATATATTTTATTGATATTTCACAGAGAGGAAGGGAGAGGGATAGAGAGCTAGAAACATCGATGAGAGAGAAACATCGATCAGCTGCCTCCTGCACACCTTCCACTGAAGATGTGCCCACAACCAAGGTACATGCCCTTGACCGGAATCGAACCTGGGACCTTGCAGTCGGCAGGCTGACGCTCTATCCACTGAGCCAAACCGGTTTCGGCAACTTGGAAATCTTTTAACAACATGAACAAGTTGAATAGCTGGAGATTATATGTTATTATAATTTTTTAAATATAGAATTTTATCGCAAAACAAATTCATCAGCCATCATAATTTTACATGTAATAAGTGATTAGTATTTCCATGAAATCAACAACTCTGGCTTGGCAAGTTCTAAAAGAAACATAAAATAAATAAATGAATGTACCCAGGGGATAGTACTAGCCCTCATTTCTTCTTCATTTTCATCTTTTAGTTCAAAATAATCCATAGGTACTACATTTGTTTATGATGTGAGTTAAGCAAATATTTGATGGCACAGTATATCATTTTTAAAAATCATATGAGTGGAAAAGTAGTTACATAGGCTTATGTCCAATGCATATATGCAATGTTCTTCATATTGTTTTGTACTTATAGACTCATGTGCTGAAGTGAGACACCATTTTGTAATAATGTATGGTGATTAGTCAGTCACACAGAAGACTTGTAGCCTCACTGTCACTATTGAGAACAGCATCCAGGAAGCCAAACAAATTTCTCAGATTGTCATGTTTTAAACAAATAAGATTTAAAGGGTATCACTTTCACTCCTCAACCTGCTAACAACTCACTTCAACTATCTGTTCTCTCTAACAACTCTGAAGCATTATCAACTTTTCATTTAGAGATAAAATTTGTATAATTATGAAAAAAAAATGTACAAGTTGTACTGGAAAGAGGAAACATGGATGTGTAACCTTAACCTTCCATTTGATCCTTCAGTACAGGAAAAACTTCTGAAGGGACTCACCACTCAACCAGTGAGACACAATACCCCTGTGATAGTTGACCATAGCTCAGATGTCACACATTTAAAACTGCAGGTGTATATATACACCATATAACAACGGAGATCCCTCAGGTGAAATCCTGTTATATAGCATTTCACTGCCTCTGTCATCATGTGGCTGGTGAACATTGGAGGAAGCATTCAGTGCAGGTTAGGTTTTGTACAACCCTGGGATGCAGGCAGGGCCGTGACCAACCAAGCAACACAATCACCTTTGAAGTCGTGACCGTCCTATCATGAAAACATTACTTGGCTTCCCTACCTTTCTCAGTGTATTTTAACACTTACCATTGAAGTAGGAGCAAATGCAACAAGACATGTAAATATGCTGTCTGAATTCTTAAAGGGTGATTAGAAAGTTCTAGATTCATGAAGAAAGAGCAGGAATAAGGACACTGGGGACATATTGTTTGATAGGCATCTGCTCACTGGAAGCCCAGATGTGTTTCCTTCTTGAGGAGCAGTGTGCCAAAAAGTCAGAATAAGCCTTTTTGGAACAATATGAATACATTGAGTCATAAATGGCTAGGCAGTTTTCTGCCTCTGTTTTATCCCATGCATAAAGATATTCTAACTTCAATTTTTCACAAATTGCATTCATTTATTCTTTCAACCTACATTTAAGTGTCAGTATTCAAAATCTAGTGAGAATATAGTTGTGTGGCTTGCCCTCACAAATTTATACCAGGGGTCCTCAAACTTTTTAAACAGGGGGCCAGTTCAATGTCCCTCAGACCATTGGAGGGCCGGACTATAGTTTTAAAAAAAAAAAAACTATGAACAAATTCCCATGTGCACTGCGGGCCCGGGACGAGTCGGCTGCTAAGCAGGACAGGCAGCGGCACCCAGCGGGCCCGATAAATGTCCTCGGCGGGCCGCATGTGGCCCGCGGGCCGTAGTTTGAGGACGCCTGTTAGACCATTGAGCAAATAATCACAGCAAACACAACAGGATAGGGTAGGTGCTGCTTAGATGGCCATGGGAGCCCATAGCAGATTCGCCAAACCTACTTTAGGTTGTCAGAAAGGATAGCCCATCAGAAGTGGCTAAGTGAGACCAGAGAGCAGGCAGAAGAAAAAGAGTGTCAGAAAGCCATGTGGATGGAGGGAACAACATGGGGAGCATCTTGAAGGCCTGGATGAGTAAAGCATCATGAGTTGGGAGGAGAGAGTTAAACATGAGCTGAAGAAGAAGGCAGGGGCCAGATCCTGGTGGACTCTAAATATTACTTTAAAGAATGTAGTTTTCATTCTAAAGTTAATAGGAATGTAAAAACACATTTTTTTTTGCACAGGGTGATGGCATAATTTGTGTTTTAGAAATGTCACTCCAAATTTAAATGATGCTGCTCCGTGACACATGGCCTTGGGCATGCTTACATGTAAAAGAAAGAGATCTACCCAGGGGATTATAATGGCTACTAAATAAAATGTGTACCAAACACAGGCCCTGACACAATCATACAGGGTTAAGGGAACAGACTCTGGATTATATCTGTGTTTAAATAGAGCCTCCAGCTCCACACCAGAGTGAGGTGAATAGTTTCACCCTCCCCCCACCACACCCACCACCAAGTTCAGTTCTGCTCAGAACTTCAGAATGTAACCTTATTTGCACATAAAGACTGCATATGTAATTGGTTAAGGACCTAGAGATAGAATCATCTGGAACTAGTGTGTATGTGTGTGTGTAGGAGATGGGGGGCAGGTGATAAATCCAACAACAGGTGCCCTTATCAAGAAAGGAGAGAAAACAGAGAGACACACTGGAAATACCTTTTAAAAGAAGGGAGAGGTTGAAGTTACCCCACCAGAAGCCCAGGAACGCTTGGGACCACTAAAAGCTATGAGAGGCAAGAAAGTATTCTTTCACAGAGCCTTCAGAGATATCTTGGCCCTGTCAGTAATTAGGTTATGGACTTCTAGCCTCCAGAAGTCTGTTAGAATAAACTTCTGTTTTTGGTTTTGGTTTTGTCTTGTTTGTTGTTTTCAAAACAGAGACCCAGTCTGCGATATTTTGTTATGGCATCCCTAAAAATCAACAACAACAAAACCCTTGAAAAAGCCACACAACTATCTCATTTTGTAATTTACAGGGCTATTATGTGAATTGTATGAGATAATACCTGAAAAGTGCTTAGAGCAGTACTTTGCTTGACACAGACTGAATAATGGATTCTAATTCCTATAACTATTACAAAAATACTAGGTTAATTTAAAAAATGGTTAAACTATTTTGACTTGTAAAGCATCACATCTAAATTGATAATTACTTTGTAATTTTGTTCAATTATCCTTGCCACACTTAATAATGATATTTATATTAAAATATTTACTATTACTGTCAAATTACTAAAAAGAAGTTCAGACTTTAATAACAATGTAATTGTGCTTTTTTAAAAAAAACCTCTGTCCTTAAAGTCGCATATTTCATTTCTAACAAAATATTTTCAAATGCATTTGTTAACACTAAATGCTTCCTTTCCTGAATGCAGTTTGTTCCTCTTCATGTAAGAACATCATTGACACAATATTCTTACTTTAAGAAGGTACTCACATTTCAATATAATTCTCTCAAGATTGTTTTAAGGAAAATAATAGAGTAAATGACAGAAATGAGCTATCCATTGCAGTATAATTTATCATGGAGTGGTGAATACCACATCTGAAAAAGATGCAGTGTACTAATTACTTGGAGTAGTGATAATGCATAATTGTATGCTAGTCATAAATTATAGGTGAATGGCAGTTTCAGCTAATGAGTGCCAAATAGCAGTGCAGGCACTGGAGTGATTAGATAAGATGTGGTTATGAATGCATTTATTACTGGAGGATGACAAAGATTTTCAAATTAGAAATGGCAGCTATGTAAATAGACACTATGCTGGAACACTTATATCTACAACATAAAATATCTAAAGGTACAGATATTTACCATGGAGAGAGAGAGATGAATGAAAAGCAGAAACAAAGAACAAAATAAATCCCACTGCTGATAGGCCCTTCAAAAACACTTCTGTCAGATTAAACTCATTTAATGTCACTTTAGGAAAAAACATACACATACCCAACTTCAGCTGTATTTGTTCTCTCCTAATACATCTTAAAATTAATTTGTGTTGCTTATCTGATATGGAAACAGATCACTCTCCACTGGCTGGCAGTATTAGTATTTGTCTCTCTAGAGATTTCAAAATTCTACAAAACAGCTACTATTTTATTCCTTGCTTCATAGATAACTTTTCTACAGGGTGGGCAAAAGTTGTTATTCAGTTGTGAGTACACAAAACATAGAATTTATTCTTGTGTTACCATTTATCACTTATTGTTTCATTTTCCATACAAACAACTATAAAGCTCCTTTTGCCCCACTTGGTATATTCAACTAGTCCCTATTTATACTTGAGATGCTATGAAGTTTCTATATATTTTGGTACAGCAAACCCAAAGGTAATTTATGAGATATAACTGAGAATAAATTATTTCAGTAGTACTATTTCTTTCTTAGTTGATTCTTCACTTTAAAATATATTTTAACTATACTTTATTGTTGTCTTTTGGTTGGAAATAGAAAAAATCATTTTTCTTTATTTTATTTTTTTCATCACCATTTATCCCTGCTATATGCTCTTTGACCACCACCCATCCCTCTCCCCTTCACCCCCCAGTCACCACATTGTTGTCCTAGTCAATGAGTTCTTTCTCATATTTTTCTCTCTTTTGCTCAATCCCTCCACCTCTCCAGCTCCCCCTCCACAACTGTCAACTTGCTCTCTAGAAACTCATTTTTTAAACTGGAGGACAAAATAATAATGTTTCCCCTAAAGTCTTATCTTAAGAGCTATTCTAAGTTTCATTCACCGAGGTAAGTGAACAGATGCATACATGTTTAAAAATAGAGTAGCCCTGGCCTGGCCATTGTGGCTCTGTAGGTTGGGTGTCATCCCGTGCACCAAGAGGTTACCAGTTCAATTCCCTGCATGGCCCATGCCTGGGTTGAAGGTTCCATCACTGATAGAGGGCATGCAGCAGGTAGCTGATTGATGCTTCCCTCTCACATCGATGTTTCTCTCTCTCCCTCCCTCTCCTTTACTCTCTCTCTCAAAATAAATACAGGTTTTTTAAATAGAGTAAAGTGGAAGTTTTAAAAATATAAGTTATATTTTTATATAATGAGAAAATGCACAAAATTAACATTTTAATTATTCTTATTTACCTACCTTTGCCCTACAGTCCTTACATGGTTCCTTTTAAACTGCATTTCTATTAGATTTATCTGACTATATTTTGTTTTTATTTGAACAAAAATAAATAGATACGTGCCAAAGTAAAAATGGCTTCTTCTGGGAAAGCTTTTATTTCTGAAAATTAACTTCAAAACTTTTTTTTCAATAAATCAACTGTTGGCACAAAAGCTATAACATTTCCAAGATTTTTTTCCCCAAAAGTGCTTTTTAATATTCTTGATATTAATTTAAATAAAATTTAAGTGTATTCTATTTTGGTAAATTTAATATTTCCTTGCTCAAAAATATAGAAAATGTTATTGTAGAACTTCCAGTCTCCAGTTCTATGTGTAAGGGTTTTAGTAGTCACAATGCCATTATAACAATGAATAAAACGCTGAAAAGACTGAAAATCAACAATTCTTTGATGGGGAAGAAAAGTGAATTCACACAGAAAACTGCTGCCCCAAAGATTAGACAGACAGTCAAGCAAATACCGAGAGTCATAATTTACCAGAGCAAAAACTCATGTGTGGAAACCACTGCCAAGGTGGGAAACCTGACTTGCAATTGAAAATTTGGTAGAGGCTCAGTATAGACAAATCTGACAGCTAAAAATTTCATGACTATCCAGTTATAGGGTGGTCCACACACCTGTGAGCTTTATCTTCAGAACCCCAACCAGATTTCCATAGTAATATTGGAGAAAAAAAAAACAAACAAATAAAACAAAACAAATATTGTGCTTCTAATAAGGGAAGAGAAAAAGGAACCATTTTGCAATACACCAGAGCATTCTATTCTTCTTAACATGGTCTTTCCTCTGGAGAAATTATTTAATCAGAACATAACTTGCTGGGGTTTTATTAGAGTCTAACTGGCATGGAAGAAGGGAGACACCAAACCCCACCAGTCCCAATCTTCCACAAAAGAAAAGGGGAATACTTAATTCTCACCCACTCTGGCCTTCTATATGGGAGAAAGTAAATATTCAATTCCATGCCACTCTAAATATTCTGTACCACTTATTGGAGATGGGAGAGTAAGGGGAGACACTGAGAATAACCTGTGAAATTCAAAGTTCAGAGGTATAGTCTCACTAAAAATCTGAGGCCTAATCATAGGACTATAGAACACTACCCACCCACCCCCAACATGTCACCACCACATTACTAGAAGCCTACTTAGAGCAGTTCCTTTTATACAGTACAAAAGTACATCATATCTGGCTACCAGATAGATTAGATGATGATGATGATGATGATGATGATGATAATGATGATGATGGAGATGATAGATAGATAGAGAGATAGATAGATAGATAGATAGATAGATAGATAGATAGATAGATAGAAAGATAGATGATAGAGACATAGAATACTAAAAGGCAAAAAACATACTTTGAAGAGACAGAAAAAAACAGCAGATTCAGAGATGGCAGAAATGTAGACACTATCCAAAATGATAACACCAATGATTAATATTCTTAGGGATCTAATGGGTAAACAGCATGCAAGAACAGGAGGACAATGTAAGCAGGGAGATGAAAATCCTAAGGAAAAACCAAAAGAAATACTGTAGATTAAAAATATATAATTGCGATGAAATAATGAATGTCTTTGATGGGCTCATTTGTAGACTAAACATAGCTGAGAAAAGAATCCTTGACCTTGAAGATCTATCAATAAAAGTTCTAAGACAAAACAAACAAACAAACAAAAAACAAACAAAACACACACATACAAAGAGAACAAAAGCTAATAAAAACAGAACAGAATATTCAAATCACTATAGGACAACCACAAAGGTGCAGCATATTCATAATGGGAATACCAAAATAAAAAGAAATGAACAGAAAAAATACTTGAAACAATAATGACTGAGAATGCTCAACACTAAACCACAGTTCAGAGAACACCAAGCAAGATAATGTCCAAAAAGGAAAATGTTCAAGGATAAAGGGTGGCATAGCATAATGATAAAGGGGTTAATTCTTTGAAGAGACATAACAATTCTTAGGCTTTGTATGTGCTTCACAACAGAGTGACAAACTACATGCAGCTAAAACTGCCAGGAGAAATAGGTGAATCCACTACCATTGTTGGAAATTTTAATACCCCTCTAAGAAATGCACAGATCCAGCAGGCAGAAAATCACTAAGAACATAATTAAACTCAACAGCACCATCAATCATCTGGATATAATTAAAATCTATAGACTACCTTATCTAAAAAAAATCAGAAAAAACATACTTCTCAATCTCACATGGAACATTCACCATGAGAGATCTCATTCTGAATCATAAATAACATTTTGATACATTTTTAAAAATCTTACAATGTCTGCTTTTCAGACCACCATAATATTAAAGTAGAAATCAGTAACAGAAGGATAACTGAAAAAATCCCCAAATACATGTCAAGTAAACAATAACCTCCAATTAACATATGAGTAAAAGAAGAATTCTAAAGAGAAATTTTAAAATAAGTTTAACTAAATGAAAATAAAAACACAATTTATCAAAATATGTGAGAGGCAGCAAAAGCAGTGTTTAGAGGCAAATTTATAGCATTAAATAATATTTTAGAAAAAATAAAGTTAATAATCTATATTTCCACCTTAGGACATTAGAAAAGAAAGAGCAAATTAAATTCAAAATAAACAGCAGAATCAAAATAATATGATTTAAAACAGAAATAAATGTAATGGAAAACGTAAGTCAATAGTGAAAACCTATAAAAGCAATAGCTGATTCTTTGGAATGATCAAAAAAACTTATAAGCCACGCTAACTAAGAAAAACAGAGAAAGAAACTAAATTAGTAATATTAGATACGAAAGAGGGTCTGTCACTATAGATCCCATAAACATTAAAATAGTAATAAAGGATTTATATAATTATTTGCCTCAAATTTGATATCCTTGATGAAATGGACCAATTGTTTGCATGATACAATGTGCCAAACCATAGGAAGAAATATACAATCTGAATAGGCCTTTATCTATTAAAGTAAATGAATAAATAATTAATAATCTTCCAAAACATAAAACATCCAGCTCAGATGCATTCACTGGTGAATTCTACCAAACATTTAAGAAAGGAGTTATAACAATTCTCTATAGTCTCTTTCAGAAGTAGAAGTCCTAACTAACTCAATGAGGCCAGCATTATCAGACAAAGACATTACAAGAAAATGAAGCTACACAACAGTATCTCTCATGAAGATAGATGTATAAATCCTCAACAAAATATTAGTAAATTGAATCCTGCAATGTATAAAAAGAATTAATACACCATGACCAGGTTCATTTGTCCAAACTCAATGAATGACAACACCAAGAGTGAATTCTAAAGCACACAGTGGACTTTAGGTGATAATGATATGTCAATGTAGGCCCATCAAATGTAACAAATGTATCACTCTGGTAGGGGAGTATTGATAATAGGATGCTATGTATGTCTGGGGCAAGAACTATACAGGAAATCTTTGTATCCACCTATCAGTTTTTATGGGAATCTATAAGTGCTCAAAGAAAATAAAATCTTAAAAATATAATAAAAAAAAAACTTTTAAGAGTAAAAAATGTTATAATGCTTTAATTGATTTTTAAGTATTTTTCTTTTAATAAACTAGTTATAAACAATTTCATTTATAATTTAAAGTGTGTAGTACTTTGTTCATTAATCTCATTTATCTTTATATATCTAACATTTTTAATGTAGTGCCTTAAACCGTAGGTATTCTATAAATATTTAAAAAATAAATCATTTCATATATAACACATAACAAAATCCAACATTTGGCAAAATCTAACATTTCAAGAGATAGAAAGCTGTATCATATCTCTACTGCCCAGCTGATTGGGTTGATACCTTAAAGTTTTAAATATCTGATCAACAAACTAATAAATTTTAATTACAAAAATAAACATGAGAGAATATAAATTTTTATGTCATACCAGTGGTATATACTCAAAATTAGAAACTAAGCTAATTTGAATGGGTCAGTATAAAATCAAATATTAATAAGATGTTTAAACACTATAAAATTGCTATAAGTATAACTTACTGGTCACTTTTATTGTCTAGATATGGTAACAAGAACTATTTACATTTTAAATTTTAACCACAATTTCATGAGATAGGACCTGGAACCATCCTAACCATAGCCTATTCACAGGCAGGTCACTTTTAGAAAAGAACACTGAGCAACATTTAAGACCAAGAAATTGCTGGAAACTACATGCCCCTGACTAGCCCTGAGAACATCACCATGCACCCTAAGGGTAGTTGTACCATATTTGAAGCCTTCAAACTACTGTATGGTGCCTGGAATTCTATGTTTTATATATTTTACTACAAATGGAATTATTTACCTAATGTCACATAGCTAAGTAATGGATGCTGTAATTCAAAGGCAGGTCTATCTAACTCTGAAATTGGTCTTTTCAGTACTTTTGCTCTACTGTTTTCCATGGATATGTTGATTAGATTTCATTGGATTGCATACCAAACGAAATAATTTTAAATAATGAAGACAAAATATGCTTTCCCTAAATGTGTTCATATTCTAATTCCTAGAACTTGACAATAATATTTTATTTGGGAAAAATTCCTTGCAGATATAATTAAATTAGAGTCTTTGAGATGAAGGGAACATCCTGAATTACACAGGTGGGTCCTAAATCCAAAGAGTGTCCGTTTAAGAGACAAACGCCTGAACTTTGACAGACAGAAGAGGAGGAGGCAAATGATAATGGAGGCAAAACTTGGAGTGATGCTTCCACAAGCCAGGGAATACCTGAATGCACCGAGAGCTGGGAGAGACAGGAGACAACGTCTCCCTGGCACCTTAGGATGAAGCATTGTCTCTCTGCAGCTTCCTTTTGGACTTTCACCCTCTGGGCTGTGAACAAATACATTCCTGTTGTTTTAAGCCACCAAGTTGGAAAACTAATACGGATTTTCATTTTAATCCAGAAACATTGGTGTTTGTAATCTACCGTGGAGAACAGAAGGGCAAAGTATCTTCTTTAAAACATTTATCTTTAAGCAATGTTTGAAAATTACCTCAGAGAAATAGGGCAATGATCATAATATATTTTCCATTGCTTAGCAAAAAGAATATCACAGATGATAAATAGCCAAATCTGTACTAAAATATGAAATAATCAATTTTCATCTTTACTTGGTAGGATAGGCACAGAGAATAAGAACAGGGTATTAGAAACTAAGAGGATGCCCCAAAGAGACTGCCTGGTTCCAGGGTTGATACATTACATTGCCTGTTATTTCTTGTGCCTGCAATACTAACCAATCTATTTTTTCTCTTCTTTTTTTCTTTCCTTTTATTTTGTCCTTCTTTCCTTTTCCTTCCTTCCTTCATTTCCCTCTCTTTTTTGAGCACCCTGGGAGCCCATTCTCATGTTCATGCTGCATTTGCATTTGTTCATTCATCTTGCAAAAGAATTTTTAACAGAGGAATTTATTTGTTTTACAGAAGGCAGTCAAGGAAGTAGGTTACTTAGTAAAGCAGTCATCTCTACTCACCTGGAACTCTTCATCGCCTCACTGCAGACATTCACACCACTGCCTCCGAAATCTATGAACATTAACCACCTGCCCTCAGGATATTCAGCACCATTGATTCTGACATGCTAATTTTCTCTATAAAATTGTTCACTATCTGTTTGATATTAACAGTAGTTAAGCCAAAATAGGTTAGGCCCTGATTAATAACATGTATTCTTATCTGAGTAAATAAAATGAATAAAGTCATAATCATTATTCTACACTTTGAGGATATCAAATGAATTTATTTATAATTTTTAAAGTATATTATTAAAATTAAGGTTTCTTTCTTTGAGCTTTTCATAGATTATTAAATTAAACTATTTTAATAATATAATTACTCATATAAAATAGTCCACAAATTATGATGAATATAATTAAACACACACATTAGCTTTGAATTGAGCACTAATGAAAAAATGATAAAAAATTAATGAGTAATAGGCATATCTCTTGATTTGCTAGCAATATTTAAAAATTATTTAAGGGCAAGTTTTTCTGAATCTTATATGACTAATAAATCTTTTCATTTCAAAATTAGTCTGTTTTATGTCTGATTATATATTAATTATTTTTGCAAATGTCTACATCTGAATTCAGTTACTCAACATCAGAGATTAGAATATCTTGCTTATTTCATAAATATTAAAGAATAATACAGTTATATCTTAATCATAATGTTTTACCATCTTTTATTCAAGTTCCCACTGAAATTAACAGAAGCTTCAATTAGTTCAAGATTAACTCAAGACTGAGAAGTAATGATTTCACCTTGTGTCAATGTTTCCTTCAGTAATGTACTTAACTGCCCAGTTTGGCACTCACAGAAAAGACTTCATGCTAACAGTAGTCTGGCGAAAAAGTCTACATTCGAAGAAGACATATCAACTCCTTTTTTTAGTCATAGTTCTGAATTTCAGAAGTAGTTATAGTCCACTATATACACGTTGAATAACTTATTGAACAAGCATTACAAATTTCAAAAAGGAATTCATACTTTTCCTAAGAATCACATAAAGAAGAATCTTAAATGTATTTCTATGGCAAGGAAGAATACAGTCAACATGATTTTAGAAGTAGAAAAAGCAATGTAAGCTTAGTTTTCTGTAGGTATGGGGGAGTTGAAAGTGGCTCTGTTCTTTCTGGCACATTTCTTCTCATTACTTTTGCCTTCTTATATTTATTTTTCTCTTCTTCACAGTGTGTCTAATATACTGATTCTATGTCTTAGAACCTTAACATACTGCAATTGAATGAAGTACAGATAATTAGAATAAGAAAGATGTGGAATAGGACAAATAGTATGGAATTAACCTAAGTGTCACTGTTATCTACTGCTCTTCTGTCCCATTTTTCATGCAAAATTTGGAAATCAGTAATATTTTTGAAGTTGAGTCTGACAGTACTTTTGCAAGAGCTCCTAGATCTGTGCAATGAAATCAACTTAGGCATGATGTAAGATTAGGTAATTGTCAGAAATTTTCATTAAAACATATTCTATGCAGAAGAAAATATGTCTGACTTCGAACCTGGTCTTTTTCACTCTACTGAACTGAGTCCTAATTGAAGATCCCTATTATCCATGTGACTGGAGGCACATCCCGTAAGTTCTCTGTGGCTCAATTTCTTCTCTATAAAACTAAGATTTTAGTTGGACTAGGTAATCTCTAAGATCCCTTCCAGTTCCAAACTTCTAATTATAAGGCTTATTTTATCATCCAGTCAAATTCACCTATCATTTTGGGAAGAGAATATTAATAAATTTAATCACCTGATATTTGGAAAGAGAAAAATACTTATTTCCAGTTTCTCACAATTGCATAGCTCTTGGTTATCTTGTGTGGTTACCATCCTGCACAAAGGTTGAAATACAATAGGTGCTCAGTAAATATGTTCTTAACACATTGAGTCTCTATCAGTGCTCCAGCATTGGGCTCCATAAGCACATTTCTTCATTATTAAAATAGAATAGCTTACATAGAAGACTCATGGATAAGCACAAAAACTAGAATAAATTAATATCAAACAACCCAAAGGGACATTTATATTTTCATGTATTTTGCTTTTGTCTTTGTCTTCACTTCAAAAACTCACATTACCACATCATAACTTTGAAACACAGTTATGAGATTCCATCCAAAAATAAAGCATTTTTGCACTAAAATATGACTGCTTTAGGTTCATTACATGTTACGCAATTTTACCATGAGATGAACTACCAATAAAAATTTTAGTTAACACTTTAGGAACAGCTTTTTGTCCAGTACCATTAATTTTTCTATAATATTCACTTATTTCATTTAGCCAATTTAAATTAGTCTGAGAACTTGACTACTATTTTACTGTCAAATATAATACTCTAACAACAATCTTATTTTACTCTGTAAATATTAGTGGAAAGGATTATTTGCCTTCTTGAGTAGGCCCTGAGCATTCCTAGTGCTAGGTTGGATTTAGATATCAAAAACCCACTTTCCCACACCATGGGTACAAGACAACTCAAACAAGTCTTGTTGCAGTGAGAGGGCAGCTGCTGTCGGCCAAGTCTCTGTCGCCTGGGTCCCGATTAGAGCTGAGCATGGGAAGCGTATTAAGACTACATTATAAAATTTCCAAAAGCCTCCTAATATTTAAATCAAAAAAGAGGGGATAGTAGAAGAATATCATGTAAGGAAAAATATCCTATAAGTAAATTACATCTATAAAATTTTTACTTTAGAAAATTAACTTTCATTTGTAATGCTAACAGCAAGACACCCATGAAAAACACACATGGTGTCAAAACAAGCCAAAGGAAAATCATTTGGGCAAAACATGAAAAAAGATCCCAAGTCAAATTTATAGAAAATATTCCTTTATTAAGTTTTGGTTGAGAATATGTTTGTATATTTTCAGAAAACAACTCCAAGACCATGTGGATTCCTACAACAGAGAGGAATTGACAGGACTGCTCCAGCCATGAAAACAGAAGAGAAACAGTCCAGAGATGGAAGACACTGACAACACTTTGCCATACTAGCAGTCAGCAGCTGTGCATCGCAGCAGGTTGCCCAGGACCAAACCAGAGAGGGTCGGACCTGCATTACCACCATTTGTCCACCATCCAGAACTGAAATATCATTGCTGACATGTACACATAAGAAACTGTTTGACATTGAAATTGGGACTCAGAAGAACTGTTGGCCCAGAAAGAAACTCACTACAGACTGATTCATTTGCCTCTCAGCATAACCATTATTGCTTGTCCCATTTTCGGTTCTTATAAGTGTATTTCTAGTATCACATGATCTCACTCTTCTAGGGGAAATAATGAACAACATAAACTGATGAACAAAAACAGACCCGGAGACAGGGAAGCATTGATGAGACTGTCAAACCTCAGAGGGAAGGTAGGGGATGGTGGGGGTAAGGGGGAAGAGATCAACCAAAGGAAGGACTTGTATGCATGCATATAAGCCTAACCAGTGGTCACGGACAACAGGGGGATGGGGGCATCGTGGGGAGGGGTTTGGGATGGGAATGGGGGGATGAGGACAAATATGTGATACCTTAATCAACAAAGAAATTAATAAAAAAAGGAATGTCAAAAAAAAATAAATAAAATAAAGCATTGATGCAATTCGGATCCCATCTGCTTATGTAATATGGGCGTGAATGAAGAGCTAAAAGAGTAATGTGGGGGTGCCTTTGACAGTTCTCTGAAATTTCAGTGCTATTGTTTTATTTTATGATTTACTGGAATATTTTCTTTGAATATGCATACTTCGTAATGCATTAGATTCAGCCAGAGAGTTTCCATTTCATTTAATTTTAACACGTGATAAGTGAATCTGATTGAAGGAGCCTGGCTGGTGGCTATAAGAGCTGGCAGATTTTTTTTTTTTTTGAGTGATCTCAACTGTAAACAATTATCTCTAAGTTTTGGGGAATGAGTGCAGTTTTTTAAAGTTACTTTTTAAAAAAATATATATATTTTATTGATTTTTTACAGAGAGGAAGGGAAAGGGATAGAGAGTTAGAAACTTTGATGAGAGAGAAACATCGATCAGCTGCCTCCTGCACACTCCCCACTGGGGATGTGCCCGCAACCAAGGTATATGCCCTTGACCGGAATCGAACCTGGGACCCTTCAGTCCGCAGGCCGACGCTCTATCCACTGAGCCAAACCAGCTAGGGCTAAAGTTACTTTTAGAACAAAATTCTTTCTGATATTGTAAGAAAAACAAAAAGAAATTTTATTGTTCAAATTTCTTTTTACAGTTTGTTTTTAGCCTTTGCACTAAGGCTTTTTCGATTATCTGCTGAGATGTGGGAGAGTTAGAGAAGATCAGAATTAAATAACTGAAACTTGTTCTGAAGTTTATATGCATGCTGTGAACTGTTTAAGGATTTTAAATACACACCTAGATTAGAACTATTCAGCTCTCCTTGGAAATAATAAATCACGTATATTAGCATTGTGTACATTGTGGAGGTAACAATAATGTTTAATGACTTTTGGATTTTGTTTTTGGGTTTTTTGTTTGTTGTTTTTGTTTTTTTTTCATCTAGTGAGCAATTTCCCATTAACAAGTAATTTGTTACATTGTTGCTATCTAGTTCTTTCAATGTATAGAAGAAATGAGAATTTTAAAATAAGTGAGTAAAAAAATACAATAAAGCATAAAAACCTACTTTTCAAAAATGAAATCTCTCTTTGGGCTTTAAAAATTCAAACTAAAGACCACATACAAATATGGGCTTATTTTGAACCTATAAATATCCAAGTTCAATATAAATCAATAATCATATGAATTTACATGACTTTTTTCTTCTAAACACTTTGAACATATCACCCCCCCCAAAAAAAAAAAAAAATCTCTCATTAATCCTTACCAACTCCTGGCTTGAAAGGGTAACATTCTTTTATACTGATACTAGAGGCCTGGTGCACGAAAATTCGTGCACTTGTTGGGGGGGGGGTCAGCCCAGCCTACGCCTTCTCTCATTCTGGGATCCCTCGGGGGATGTACACCTGCTGGCTTAGGCCTGCTCCTGGGAGGATCAGGCCTAAGCTGGCAGTCAGACATCCCTCTGGCAGCCCGGTAGCCCTCTGGGGATGTCCAACTGAAGGCTTAGGCCCTCTCCCCACTGACAGGCCTAAGCCATCAGTCGGACATCCTTAGCTCTGCCAAGGAGGTGGGAGAGGCTTGTGGCTGAGTGGAGCCCCCCTGTGGGAGCGCACTGACCACCAAGGGGCAGCTCCTGCACTGAGAGTCTGCCCCCTGGTGGTCAGTGTGCCTCATAATGACTGGTCATTCCTGGTCATTATTCCATTAGGGTCAATTTGCATTTAACCTTTTATTATATAGGATTTGGCATAGCATAGAAAATATAGCATCTTTATAGCTCAGTACAGCCACCTAGAATCCAAGCTTCTTTAATTTTAGTTCATATCTTTCTTCACACCCGAACAATGTGGTTTAGTGGTTGAATGCTGATCCAGGCACCAAGAAGTCACAATTTGATTCTGGTCAAGGGACACACTCGTTACAGGCTCGATCCCTGGTGGGGGCAGGGGGATACAGGTGGCAGCCCATTGATGTTTCTCTCTCATCAATGTTTCTATCTCTCTCTATCCCCCTTGATCTCTCTCTAAAATCAATAAAAATATATTTAAAAAATATTTTTTCACAAAGAAACAAGTGATTTCAAAACACTCGAGTCCTGTTTTCTAGATCCTTTCCCAGTTTCATGAAGTAAACAACTGTATCTATGATTTCCTTCAACAATTCCACAATGCTCTTCTCATTGCAATACATACAGCAGGGGTTCAATAAATGTTGACTAATTAACTTGAAGCAGACTGCAGTGTTTGGATACATTTAAAACTCCAACTGGATTCAGATAGGTAGAGAGACAAACAAAGCAAAATTATTTCATTAAACTGAGTTCAATTAGACAGTGCCTGCCACAAAGATTAATGAGTACAGCAATAAGTACAAATGAAGTATAATTCAACAAAGCCTATTTCTAAGGAGAAAAATAATTGAAAGGCTAAACATACAAGATCAAGAAAATGGTGATCTTCCTTGTATCAGGACAGATGGAAAGATACATGCATGCTACTTCACTTATGTACAATTCACTGGGAATATTTCTCCTCCAGGAACTCTCTTTGGTGTTCATGTGACTTTGCATCTTTGTAGTTCTTATAAATCCTGTACATTAAACAAAATCTTGCACATGCTAGCTGGATTTGATAAGTTTAGCTAATAAATGTTTTTTAACTATACTTAATAGTTTAATCATAGAGAAAACAGCATGAAGCATAATTATTTGTTAATGATTAAGATCACTTTGCAATTGAAATTATTTAGCTGATTGTAGGCTATATCTGTAAAAACTTAGAAAGAAATACTGATTCATAGTTAAACTTAAATTATTAAAACTATTAATAGTTATAAAATTTATTTTAAAATTGCTATTAAACATATCAATTTTACTTGTATGATAACATAAATAATTCTACATAATGATATTTGAGAAATGAAGTTGTAAAAAAACACATTTCTTTTCCCAAGACAAAAATCAGATTAAGTAGCTATTTTTCAATCTAGTAACAAAAACAAATAAAATAGGATTTTTTTTAACTACCATCAATTACTCTTTGGGGCCATGTAAGAGAGGGGTACATCTGCATTTGCAGAGCAGAGCATAATTCACTACCTTCCAAAAATGTCTGCATCCTCCACAGGAGCCATGCTTCCATCAGTCTTACTTTAAGTAAGAAGAATCAAATGAAATATACTTCACACTTCTACAAATGCTCTTAGTAAGCATTTGGGCAGCTTTCTTGACAACCAGAGACTCAGAAAGAAAAGACCTATTTAGAGTAAATGAGCCCTGGCCTGTGTTTTCCAGTGGTTAGAGTGTCAGGCCTTGCACTGTAGCGTCACAGGTTCAATTCCTGGTGAAGGACACATACCTGTATTGCAGGTTCAATTTCCAGCCCTGGTAGGATGCAGCCAAACAATGTGTCTCTCTCACATCAATGTTCCTCTCTTTCTCTCTCTCTCCCTCCCTTCATCCTTCCTTTCTACTCTCTCTAAAAAGCAATGGAAAAATTTTAGCAAAAAAAAAGAAATGAGTGAGTTCCATAAAGGGAGGTTTGACAATGTGCAATGTGTTCACAAATATAAAACCAACTGACTCCAATAGCAATGCATATAGTTAAGTAATTGGAGTAAACTCCGCTTTTATTACAATTTATTAATTCATTTTTCTGTCTATAACTTTAAAATGTCAAGAAATTAATCAAATGTGATCTAAAATATTCATGAAATTCTGTGAGTCATAAAATCACCATGTCAAGGGCGTGTCAATGCTTTCATTAATCCAGCTACGATAAAATGTCTCTGAAATATTTTCTGTCATTGCATTCTGTTGATGTAAATGTAGCCCTAAATACAAGCTTTCAGAATGTAAACTTTGCCCTTTCAGTTATCTCCATGCCACTTTTTGGATCTCTTCTCTCTTTTCATTCCTTTCCTGTGTACTGCACCCTGCCCACCCACAGCAATGTGGTCTTAACTTTCACTGGTTTCACAGCTTAGTCATCACCTATTGTGTGTGATTCCCTGAGGGTTTTATTGCTTAACAGAATAGTTATTCTGTTGAATTAACTGTTAACATCCATTTTTTCCCACTTGTAAAAGTAACATAGCCATTATGGAAAATTTGGAAACTATAGAGGAAAATTATAAAATTTAAATCTGTATAATGTTATGTAGGCTCCAGAGTTAGACTACTTTTTTGGGGGAAATTCTGGTGGCATTAGACCAGTGGTCGGCAAACTCATTAGTCAACAGAGCCAAATATCAACAGCACAATGATTAAAATTTCTTCTAAGAGCCAAATTTTTTAGACTTAAACTTCTTCTAATGCCACTTCTTCAAAATAGACTCGCCCAGGCCATGGTATTTTGTGGAAGAGCCACACTCAAGGGGCCAAAGAGCCGCATGTGGCTCGCGAGCCGCAGTTTGCCAACCACTGCCTTAGACAAATAATGTAACCTCTGTTATTCTCAGTTGGATCATCTACAAGATAGGCATTATAAATCTTACTTCATGTAGTCATGGTGGGAAATAATTGAAAGAATCTATATAAAGTAAATACCAGAACAACTTACATATAGTAAGAGTCCAGTAAATGTCCTATAATTAATTTTCAGAAAAAAAATCCTGATATTTTATAAGCAACATAAGTATTTTCAATCACAAAACCAGAATTCTCAGTTAGTCTTTAGTGCTTTCTAGTTGCGTAAACTTAAGCATACTTTTTAATAGCAACAATAATGGTATAAAAGCAATAGCTAGTTCATATACAGTACTTACTATGAACAGGCATTTTATAAACCTTTTATGTATATTATAACTAAATCCTCACAGCAATAAGTACTGTTGTTATTCCCATTTTTCAGATGAGGAATCTGAGGCACCAAGAGATTAATCACCTGAAATCACTTAGCTAGAAAGTGACACCTTATGCCAGAATTTGAACTCAGGATCTGAGTTCTGAAACTCTGCACCATATTACATTAATCTCTGTGAGCTTCAGATTCCTCTTTTATATTATAAGAAAAGTAATCTCTCCCCACAGGCAAAATCATAATCCTAAATACAAAGCAATGGAAATCACAATAATTTGTGAAGTATGGAGAATACCTAAGTCTTTGGAATACTGTAATCATATGAAGATGGGTTGGATTTCTCTTGAACTTCCTCCCCTCATTGTACCTTTCAAGTTGTGAAGACAATTCCCTACAATTCTATATAATAAAAAGAGTCAGAACATTGTGGTAAGCACTTTATGTGTTATAGTTCATTTAATCTTCACAGGGTTGATGTACATGAGGAAACTGAATTGTAGAGAGAGATAAAATTACTTGCCCAAGGTTAAAACACAGATAAATCTCTGAATTAAGATTGAAGGTGGGCAGCCTAACACTACATAGAGTCCACAAAACCATGTTATTTCTTCATAGTTTCTATAGGAAATGGAAGGAGTGTATTCATGCCCTGGATTTTTCCTGCATTGGCTTTGAAAATGTATAGACAAATATATTAAATTACACATATCCACAGTTTTATGGTATCTATATATAACCATGCACAGAAAAGAAGTGAAAGCACTTTATCTATTTGAATGTATTACGCTTTCCATTTATTTTACATCAGTGGCTCCCCAGACTATCTATAAAATTAGGGGATTTGATAGACTTGTCTATTCACTCTCTAATTGGTAGACAACCTGCATTGCTTCACCATAGTTGGAAGTGCATTATACTTGATGAAATCATTTTCTTCAACCACCAGGGTTTCTCATGTTTGAAATGAGGATAACTTTACTCATGAGAAGAAAATTGGAAAAGAGAGCACTTGAAATACATTAGCTGAGAGAATATATAAGAAAAGACTGTTAAAGGGAAAGGGAGACAAAAATCTTTAGTACACATAAAACTAAAAAATGCTCACATATTTATATTTATTTGTTCTCCAATCTCATCTAAAAAGACATAGCTAATTAAATTTGTTTTCACTGTGTGAGAATTCTATACAAGGCAGAGTAATTGTTTTTATCATTTCATAAAATAATTCTTAGCTACTAAAAACATTTAAACCTCTAAATCCAAGATATTTATCACTAGCTTAAAATTGGGCCCCAGGCCTTAACAACAGCTGGTAATTCATCTACCAGATATATTCCACATGATAGTACATTATGAGATTTTAAAGGAAACATTTGTCTTGGCTGAGTGAATGCTGGAAAGTTTTATTTTCCATTTTTTTGGGACCCTACAACTCAGTAACACTAAGGTCCCCTGCCACATCTGGCCTGCCCTATGGACTAGTCTTTATCCTATGCTTTGTCCTTATCCCCTTTTGCAACTTTCCTGCTTTCCTACTTGGTCCTGCTCATAGCCCCCACACCCCTTATATTCTCTCCTCCAAGAACATATACCAAATTCCAGAAACATGCAGAGGCTCACAGTGTTGATCAATGGAATAAAAATAGTCTAGGAGGACTGTGGATGTTTCACAATAATTTCTAAGTCCCTGGTCTCTCTGGGCCACCCATTGTATGACAGCCCCTCCCTTCACATCATGACCTACCCTAGGGTGGCTTCACTAGACTGTGTCAGATTTGCAGACCCCACTCCCACCAGCGTCTTTCCAGTTCTACTTTCCAGTAATTCCCCTGTCAGAGATTGTTCAGAGTCCTCCTGTCCCATGACATTTTCCTATTCAAAGTCTTTGAGACCAGAAAGGGAAGGGTAATTCTTCTGCAGGAGGAAATTACAAAAACTAAATATTATTACAATGGTCTGTGAAAAAAAAATTGCAATGTCTACCTTGATATTGATATTTTAAGGCAGAAATGTTTAACTCAAGGTTTCAGTGCTTTAAAAGCAAAATATTGAGTGATTTTTGTGAGCAAGATGTTGTCTGGAAGGGGCATTCCTTTGCGGTCTCGAGAAACAATCTGCTTAGAAAGGAACTACCTTGCTTTTTCAACAGGATGGCCTCATCAGTCACTAGAATTCCTTAGGAGTTCATGCCCAATTCTCTCCTGGACCTACTTAATCCTATTTGTCCTACAACCTTCATTTACTGCATCCACATAAAAGGGACAAGATGTAAGAATAGCAAGTGGTGAAAGAGTTACTCGAGTGTTGAAATCAAGGCCTGGTGTCAGCTTCATGTCTGGCCTACAGAAAACAGATAAAGAGACAGGCAGGAGAGAGAGTGGGAAGCAACAGCTACCAGGGAGCAATACAAACCGCTCACATGATAGTGATCTATGGAGAGGGTAGATGGAGGGGGAGTCAGTGCAAACATAAGACTAAATATCGTCGACCGAATAGCCCACCGCTGAGTCAAGAAAGAGAGGGGCAGATACAGAACGCAGGGCACTGACCCTCTCACTGACTGCTGCTGGAACATGAATGTACCTAGCGGTGTTCAATGAGCCAATTTATGTGAGTGCACAGGATCGAGCACACTAGAGAAGACACCACAGAAGTACATTCCCCTCAGCATTTCAGCTCCCATGGAGCAGGGGGAGGGGGATAAACACCCCCGTTTGTGGTACAAAAGGGAAAAATTACATCTATTCATGGCCCGGGGAAAATCTCTAGAATACTATTATGAATTGAGGAAATCAGGAGATTTTTATAAAATCTGCTTTATTAAAGCCATTTATTTCTGACTCTCTTCTTAGTTCCTTTTTGTATACAATTAACTCAGTGAAAGGATGCGGATGAGTGTAAAACAACATCACCACATGGAATGTGAAAGACTAGTCCTGAAAGGATGCTTTGGGTGCTAATCTAAACCGCATTTGGAAATTCTTCTCCAGCTTTACGTCTCTCATAAAGACAAACACTGTTTCTTGTTCTCTAAGACCGCTTCCAGGCTACAGATGGGCATGCAGAGGAGGGGCCTTTGCCCTCTTCATCCCTAGGGAGTTCATGCCAGGCAAAGGTTTGTTTTTGGTCACTAAATTCCCTAAGAGAAATGAGTCTTCCCTCCAATGCACAAAGGATGAAGCCCCAGGCATAGAATAAAGGAGAGGAAAAAATGAGGTGCCCTGGGGGTGATATGAAGAGTAAAAAAGATAAGAGGGAAAAGAGAATTATAAATTTTTCAGGGGAGGAAAATATAAAATGAAAGAAGGTATAAAATTCAAGAGGGTAAAATAAAAGAGGGAGCAGAGTACAGTGTTAAATATACATGTAACAGTAGTATACACACAAAGAAAGTCTATTATCAAGCACCACATGGCTTAGAGGACTCACAAAGAAAACTTGCTATAGTTTTATATGGCTTAACTAAAAATAAAATGGCTATGATAAAGTAGATGGACATACATGATTTGGAGCACAAGGGGATTCTACATATCCATGTCTCATTCTTGGATTATCAACCATACTTGATATCACATCTGTATCTCTTTGTGCTAAATACTGCCCTATTTGGAAGTCCACTTTTGACTATTTCAGAATCTTGTAACACATTTTAATAGCCCAGTGTGAATTAATTTGGGAATTAAAACAGAATATTGGGGTTGGAAAGTAAAATAGAAGTGGCTGGCATAGCAGGAAAAAAAATAGCTATGAAATTGAAGTACCTAAAATACACAGAACTGTCATTCTTTGTCCTGTGACTCATAAAGAAGGGACTTAACATGTGGGATGAAGATTCACAATGCAAGACATTGGGCTCTATCATGCTGGGTGGAAAAAAGCCTTCTGTGCACTAGGGAAGATTTGGGGAGATACCTAAGGCTAAGAAAGCAAAATAATGTTATTACGAAGTGTGTGTGTGTGTGTGTGTGTGTGTGTGTGTGTGTGTGTGTGTTTTCATCTTTAGCATCCAAATTACTGTTTCTCTGGGGCTACCAAATGGCAGGAAGAGTAAAATCTAAGTGCCTGGAGGTGGATACTGGAAGAGAAGGGAGAGGGAATGAAAAGATGTGAAATGCTGAGGACCTGTTTGCATCTAAACAAATTTGCCTAGCTGATCCTGCAGGAGTGTACACAGAGGTGATATGAGTCCCAAAGCACATGTAAACCTAAACACATGTTTACCAGCTGTCCTCTTCCACAGATGTTCAATGAGAACAACATAAATTAGATCAACATTTAAAAATGCATCCAGTAGCTATTTGCCCAGGGAAAGAAGACAAGTGGCTATTTCAAAAGTTGATGTACCAGGTCAGAATACTCAATATATGATAAAAATTAATGAGCCAGTAAGTGATCCAGCTGCAGATCTGATCAATTCAGCAACTGCATTCTGCGTTGCCTAAGTAGAACAAATGAGTAATGGCATTTTATGGGATGAGCTTATATAACTGCAAATATTATTAATGATTTAATCCATCTTTAAAAATGACCCAAGTCCATTTAAAAAAGATCCTTCCAGCATGATCATTCTGTCAAGTTGGGGAAAATAAAGCCTCCGACCATAAATTGCTCCGGTAAGTATATTACTAAAGTCACTACTAAGTATTTCTACTAAATTGTATTGGTCAGATTATTTCTAACAAATTTAACAACTAAAAGCCTCTATTTTTCTTTTATAAAATATGAAGCAGTATAAAGAAGACATTGGAATAATTTTGCATCATAGCTTTCACATTTGTAACTCTCTCAACCAAAACTTGTGTAGATTTTCTCATTTATATACCATTGCAATTCTTGTTCTCCAATCACTCATCATATGTAAATCTTAATGTACTTCTAAATATCCTGGCTGTTTTCTCTGAACCTTTTTGATCTCTAATATGCCTTAAAATGAAATAATCTAACTCGGACCATGTACAATGAGGATGCATCATTTGATATGGAGTCATTATATCATTTTACTGTTAAAGGTTTCCCTTTTCCTTGTGCACAAAGTGCTTTTGTTATTAACTACTGAGCTGCAGTAGAAAAGTGTCTTCAGTATCTGCAGTCCTTACAGAATTCAAATGGTTTCCATAGAGTTTTAATAGTTTAATCTAAAAAAGCAGGTCAGATTTATAAAAGCTGTTCATCTTACATAGACAAGTTGAATTCCATCTGTCACAGCCACCTGGTTCCTCAGAATGCTTCAAGTTTGTCAAAACATCTTATTATTACTTAATATCAGTAAACAAAAACACCACCCTTTTCTATGGTATATATATAGATTTTTTCATATACATATTCATATTTGTATAAGGGACAATTAAAATAGTTATGTATTTTGATAACCTTTTTATGATCCCATTCTCTCTTTATAACCAGCATTAAGGGGCATCTAAATATGTGATATCAATATCAATTATGGTATGCTGGAAAATTGCAGTTCCTAACTGTAAAATGCATGCCAATAAATATATTTTTATATTTGATTTACATAAACAGGAATAATAATGTGGGTACCCATCATTTATCACTTGTAAAATGATAACTTAGTAAAATTATGGAACATCTGTCTTTTACAACAACCCTGGCCTACAAAATCCATTGATTATATTACTAATTTTGAAAAATGCATACTAGGTATTCTCTAATATTTGCCAATTTTCATCAAAAGACTTAACTAATCCCCAGGCCTCTATTTGTGTCACTCTGAATTTTGTTTCTGAGAAAGCTCAACCCACAAACACATTAATATAACTTTTTCTTAAATGATGACTCTCATATTCTACATCTACAGGCCCATATGTATAATTAATGACTAAATGATCATAGACACCTCAAATTCAATGTCTTCAAAATTGAACAATTTTTCCCTGTACCAATTCTGCATGCTTCCTTGAAATCCCTACCTTTGAAAATGATATCCTATAATCCAAGACAGAAACCTGAGTGCTATCCTACATGTCTGTGTCTTATTTATTCCCTGCCCTACCTCTTACAGAACACAAGTTCTTTGGCTGAAGTCATCATAAATTCTTGCTGGCTACTTGCAATAACTTTCTAGTTGACTTTCTCACCTCCATTCTTCTTTCCCTGAAATCTACCTTCTGATGTTTTGTCAGAGTTAGCTCACATGTTGCAAATTTCCCCTCCTTCATACTCATTATTATTATTATATAATGGATCTCTTATTTTTAGGATCACATATTTTATCATCATCTGTCCCAATCTGAGCTCTTGCCACAACTTTCTTCCCTTTCAGCCCCTCCCACCAATAACAAACACATCCTTTGGTTAAGCCATAGAAAATGCACTGATTTCCTAAATATGTCACATTTTAGGCCTCTGTAACTTGGCTAATGCTAGTGCTGGGATGTTCTTACCTCTTCTTCATCTGATGAATATTAATTGGTCTATGAAACTTCTACAACTTAGCTGCCACTCCTCTGGGACACTTTCCTACCCTCTTCCCTCTCACAGCAACTTACGTTTACTTCTATCAAAATGCATTTTTTTACATTCTCACTAATATTTGTCTGTCTATTTAATCTATTAGATTGTGAGTTATTTCAAAACAAGAACTACGTTTGCCAAACTTTATATACTAAACCTAATGATCTTCATGAGATGTCAGTGAATGAACAAATGAGTATATAGTACTACTATATATAGAATATTATTGTCTATATATTATTAATACAGATAACATAAGTTGTTTTTGAAGAATGCTATTAATATCATGAATATTATTATTTAGAATTTTATATACATATATGTTTACTATAGAAATTAAATTACTAGCAACAATTCATGAAAATATAAGAATAAATATAAAATGAAAAAATAGTCTTTCAATAAAAAATACTATAGTACTCCAAATCTTGAACTACTAAATTTTTCTTAAATATTTGAAAGAATCACTAATGCATGGTCTTCCTTAAGACATCCATAATTACATGTCTAAAAACATGATCAGTAGAAATATAATGCCAATCACATATGTAGCTACTTTGAGGAAACAGGGAAAAGAAGCATGTGAAGTTATTATTATTATTATTTTTTAATATATTTTTATTTATTTCAGAGAGGAAATGAGAAGGAGAGATAAAAATCAATGATGAGAGAGAATCATTGATTGGCTGACTCCTGCACACTCACACAACCCAGGCATGTGCTTTGACTGGGAATCAAACTGTGACCTCCCGGTTCATAGGTCTATGCTCAACCACTGAGCCAGCCCAGCCAGGCTATTTTTATTAACATTTTACTTAGTTTAATATTTTTTTAAATATCATTTCAAAATGTAATCAATATAACATTTTGATGACATATTATACAAATATTTTTTATACTAATTCTCAAAATCTTTTGTGAATTTCATAGTTACAGCACATTTCATTCAGGACAGCCACAACTTAAGTGTTTAATAGCCAGGTGTGGCTAATAATGACTACTACAGTGGTAAGTTTACAAGAACTGTGAGGTTAAAATTCATTCCATGGCAAATCAGTTAAACTTCAGCTCTGAATGAAATCTGAATTAGGCTAGGAAAATTAGTTTTTGTTTGTTTTTGAGTGGTAACTATGACCAAAATAAAGTTTCCATCACTTTAAAAGAATTAACCTAGAGAGTATTTACCATAGAAAATAAGGATGACTCCTAGAGTGTAGCTGGGGTTTCCCTGTCACTATCATGAGTAACACCAAATGAACAAAACACACCCACTGCAGACTTGAAAGCAATGTATGGAGGGCCAGTTTGCTCTGCCAGAGATTTCCTGAGGCAGGTTTTTATGCAGCACATGATTTATTCTATGAAGAAAAACTGTTCAGCAGGTTACTTTATGGACAAATTTGGTGTGGCTAATTCTGGCAGTTCACACTCTTCTCAACTGAGGATTTTTAGCTCCCATCCCCTAGTCATTGACCTGAGTCAAGTTCCACATTATTATAATATTATGTATCCCTTAACAACTCCCTTAGAATGACTAAAAGAAGTTTTCAGGCAGAAAAGTAATTCTTCGAAGCAAGTGAGAATAATGTAATGGCCAGAGAACAAAGAAGAGAGTTAACAGAGTTAATTTCTGGCTAAAGTTGCCCACTGACTGACAATGTAGGTCAGCCAGCTAACTTCTCCGTGCCTCACTCTTTACACATGGCTAACCTTGGGAAAATAATGCCTCATCTATTTACCTGACCAAATTTACTTACAAAAATGTTAACTGTAAGACTCAAATCTCCAAAAGCCAAACATTACATTAAATGGGTTGTTCTATTAAGATGAGCATTGTCATTATTTTTAGTAAGATAGTGAAAGTTGAAGAACATTTAAGAAATAATAACAATAATAATATACAATCATGATAATAGCCACATATGTACTCTCTGCCATAAAATGTGCTAAATGCATCAGCTGGCTTAACCTTCATAAGCTACACTATAAAGCAGGCATTGTTATTTTATCCATTATACAGATACATTAACTGAGATAACAGACTAAAGAATCTCCTCCATGTCATGCAGTTACCAAGTGCAGATTTGAGATTTAATCTCTCGACACCAATGCCCTAATTTTAACCACAGTTACTATCTGAGAGCTACCTGTAGTCACTTACAGCATTTTCCAAATCCAACCGTTTCTAAGGAGTTCTTTTCTATCTGGGCATGTCCAATCTGGCCCCAATGACTACCCATTATAAAGGAAAGGAGAGGGAGAGAGAGAGTGTAGAGGGCCCCCTTGGAAGGCACATGGGCATTCCTTAATTGTTGTCAGCTGAACCCAGTGGCATCGGCAATGCCATGCCCTGGGAACACGCCTTGCCAAAAGGGCAAGGGTGTTGTCAGCTTGACCTTCATTTCAGCCCGTGGTATGGGGAAGTGGTTTTGATATCTGAATCCAGCCTAGCACCAGGAATGCTCAGGGCCTACTCAAGAATGCAAATAATCTCCTTTTGTCTTGACCTTTTGGTGAAACTTCCTGGTATTTGGGATATAAAATAAACTCGCTGGATTGGCTATGGGTCCCTGTCTCTCCTTCAGAAGATGGTGGTCCCACCCAGTCCCAGCTTTTTCCTTCTATCTCTGTCTTGTCTCTTTCTTTTATTTCTCAGTCCCCAGATGCCCCTACTCAGGAACTGGACGCAGAAAGAGAGAAATATCTACAAGAGAGAAAATAAACAAACATGGATATGAAAGAGAAACATTGATCACTGCCTCCTGCACACCTCCTACTGGGGTTCCAGCCCAAAACTCAGGCATCTGCCCTCACCAGGCCATGCCATTTTACATAGAGGACTTACGCTTTCAAGAATTTAGGTTTGGGCATGCATTTCCAGAATCAATCCCCCATGAGTAGTGTGGAACAACTAAGTTTTCAGGGAGTCAAAATTTACATGCTGAGAAACAGAGAGAAGGAATAAAATGGAGTCACGATAGTCAAGCTGCTAAATTATTAAAATCAAGTAGATTGAGTTTTGAGGAAACTATTCTATTCTTTTTTTAACTAGCTTAGCAATTTATACTTTTGAACTTTCCAGTCCTGCCTCAATGCCTGAATATACATCAAACCTCCAGATAACCCTTTGATTACTCCTCGAGGGACTTAAAAAAAAAAAAAAGTTCAAATATCCAGACCACCTGACATCCATTATACAGCCCATGAGTCACCAAGAAAATTACATATGGGACCAATCAGAGACTAGGAATAAAGGCCTGATTCTTCCCAGAATGTGGTTTTTACTATAAGAACTCTTAACTTTTCATTCTTTGGAACACTCTAGGTATTGCTTAGTTGTGTTTCCAGTTGCAAACCTAAAGACCCTTGAATACATGTTTAACCTTTAACCACCAGACTCTTTTTGAGTTCCTTTGACAAGACAGATTTTTGCTGGGGGTGGGGGAGCATAGCTCCTGAGCTGTTCAAGGGTCAACTGTATATATTTACCCACTTGCAGCCAAACAAAATTATTTTTATTGAGACAATTTAGGACCATGCTATCCTACTGCAAGTGGAAAGCTTGCTATTTCTTTGCTTATTCGTTTGTTCAGATCTATCATTTTCTCATAGACATGTTTCAACCCTTTTCTAAAACCCCCACAGATCCAATCAATTCCATCATTTTAAATAGATGACTTCTCTTTCTACAGCATGGAACAATCGAAGTCATTAAAGTGGATACTCTGACAATCTTTCTAACCATCTCAAAAATATTTCTGATTTTTCATTCAACTTTCCTTTCAGGACAACTATCCTCACTTCTAAGGCTATGTTTTGAACATATGATCTTGATCTCATTCCTTCTTAACTTCTTCAATCAATCCTTACCTCTAAGAAGTTTATATATATATACATATATATATATATATATATATTCATTTCTAGTTTTGTATTAGGCAGTTAGACATACATGAATAGAGCAAGAACAATGAGCCAGGTACAGAAGGTCATCAAGGTGAAAAGCAATGTGCAAAACTGGGAAAACAAGGACCCTGCCCCCAGGGTGACCTTTCCTCCCTGGCATGTATGCTGGTCATGTGATTTAAGCCCCTTGACCTTTCCTATCACTGGTCCTGTAGTTCAGACCCTCCCTGGAGTTTTCCCCCTTGGCATATAGCTAATCATGTAGTTTTGAGCCAACTTAGAGGAGGAACAATGAACTGGAGAATAGCCTCATAGGATCCCATACAAGCCCTTGCATAACCATTCTTAAGCATTAAGCCCTAGAGATAACATCTAAGCTTCCATTGTGTTTCAGGTCCAGGCTCAAACAGCAGCAAGGCCAGAGGAGTGATATCATGGCTGACTCAGGAACAGATGCTATAACTAATCACCTCCTGTCCTGACATGGACCAATCAGTGGAGACCATGACCCTGAAAGGACACACCTGGCAAGCTCATTAATATTCTATTGAGATCCTCCCTGGAACCACCCTTAAAAACCTCAGTGACCCCACTTCTAGGAATGTATCCCAAGAAACTAGAAACACCAATCAGAAAGGATATATGCACCCATATGTTCATAGCAGCACAATTCACCATAGCTAAGATCTGGAAACAGCCCAAGTGCCAATCAGTAGATGAGTGGATTAAAACCTGTGGTACATCTACACAATGGAATACTATGCCGCTGTAAAAAGGAAGGAACTCCTACCATTTGCAATAGCATGGATGGACCTGGAAAGCATTATGCTAAGCGAAATAAGTCAGTGAGAGAAAGATAAATAACACATGATATCACTCATTTGTGGAATATAATGAACGACATAAACTGATGAACAGAAACAGATCCAGAAACAGAGAAGCATCCATTGGACTGTCTCAAACCTCAGAGGGAGGGCAGAAGACATAACCAAAGGGTGAGAGATCAACCAAAGGACTTGTATGCATGCATATAAGCATAACCAATGGACACAGGTTCTATGGGGGTGAGGGCATGAGCAGGAAAGTGGGAGGTAATGGGGGGGGGGATAAGGACACATATGTAATACCTTAATCAATAAAAAAAATTAAAGGGAATACTATTTATTGAACACTTATTACATGTTAAGCATATTACTCATAATCATTTTTTATACTCACAATAATACTGTCTCCATTTTATAGATGAGAAAATAGAGTGGGAGGAAAATATAAAAAAAACACATCTTGATGCAATTTAAATTTTCATAACTTCAGAAGTGTAAATCTTATTCTCTATAAGCTTATTTAAATTTATTTGAAATATATTTAGTTTTGTGAATTTAATAATACATTTTTTTATTTTTGGTTTCCTTCAATGAGAAAATGAATGCATTTATTTTCATCGTGTCATATTCTCAAAAGTAGCTTAATTTTTTTCTCTATCGTTATATTCTTATCTCCTGATGAACCAATGAGCAATTTATCAAGCTACCCCAAGGTGAGGGTGCTCTGCAGCACCTATTGTTTATTTTATTGTAATATTTACATCATTTATTTCCTATTTTTAAGTGTCTAGCTACTCAAAATCTGCATCATCTGAGACTTACCTAAAATGCAGGATCTTGGGCTTTCTACTAGAATCTTGAATCAGAATCTGCAGCTAATCAGAATTAGCATGTTCACTGGGTGATGCACATTAATATTGAGAAGCACTCATTTTGGCATCGAATTTGATCTATAATCACAAGATCATGGCAAATGAATGCTCTGGACTAACCACAAAAAAATGCTGAACATTAATATATAACCATTAATATCAGACACCAACCAAGAAAGGCAGAAAGAAACAAAATGAATGATAGACAATTAGGTCTTAGTCAAGTCCTTTGATGTTAAGAAGAGCATTTTTTAATATTGCATGCAATTCTAGGGATAGCAGCTCAAATACTAGCCCAGTGGAGGGTCAGAACTCCACAGGGCTGAGGAGAATGGAAAAGAAATTGCCAATAAAACATAGCAGGGTTTCATCTCCACAGAGACTACCCTAAAAGGAATATACTCTTCATTAACTTAAAGTCTCATTTGAAGGAAACTGTCCTCTTGTGTTACATAGACTATGAACATATATACTTTTTTCTCTTAGTGTTTCCCCAAAAATTGACTTGATAATTCATTATAGATTTTTCCTGGGGGTTGAAATGGATTTGCAGTTTTTTTTAATGAAATTTTTCTTTTCTTTTTGTTTTTAACTGGGGTATTAATAAAATTCTAGACTGCTGTTTTTTGTTATTTTGTTTTATCTTTTTTACACTGCTTCTCAAAGTTTAATTTAATCAGTTCTTTGATCATATGAAAAATTGTTGAAATGCTTTAGGAAAAAAAATTAAATTAATCCTAGAGTTATATTCACTTCTTTACTATCTTTAAATTGTGCTTTGATGCAATAGGGGAAACAGTAATGAGGTAACTTTTATTTTGTTTTGTGTTTTCCTATATATTTTTTATTTTGATAGTATTACAGATGTCCCCTTTTTTGCCATTGACCCCTTCCACCCTGCTCCTTTACCTCCCAGGCCTTCCCCACACTATTGTTTTTCAATGGGCTATGATCCTATCTAATAAAAGAGTAATATGCAAATTGAAAAATCACTCCAACACACAAGATGGCCACCCCCATATGGTCAAAGATGGCTGCCCCCATGTGGACACCAAATGGCTGCCACAAGATGGCCGGCAGGGAAGGGCAGGTGTGGGCGATCAGGCCTGCAGGGGAGGACAGTTGGGGGCGACCAGTTAGGGGTGACCAGGCCTGCAGGGGAGGGCAGTTAGGGGCAAACAGGCTGGCAGGGGAGTGGTTAGGGGGTGATCAGGCTGGCAGGCAGAAGCAGCTAGGGGCAATCAGGCAGGCAGGCTGGCGAGCAGTTGGGAGCCAGCAGTTCCGGATTGTGAGAGGGATGTCCGACTGGAGAGGGTGCAGGCTGGCCTGAGGGACACACACCCCCCTCTGTGCACGAATTTCATGCACCAGGCCTCTAGTATATGTATAGAAGCTCTGGTTAATCTCTTCCCACTCTCCCCTACCTCCTTCCCTCTGAAATAGATCAGTCTGTTGCATGTTTCTATGTTTCTGGATCTACTTTGCTCATCAGTGTATTTTGTTCATTAGATTCTATATATAAGAGAGATCATGTGATACTTGTCTTTCTCTGAATGGCTTATTTCACTTAGCATAATACTCTCCAGGTCCCTCCATGCTGTCTCAAAAGTTAAGAAATCCTTTCTTATAGCTGCACTAGAGGCTTGATGCACGAAATTCTGCAAGGGGCTCCGCCTTCGCAGCCCCAGCTGCCTCGGCCCCTGCAGCCTCGACTTCATCCAAGAAGGTCATCCAGAAGGTCATCTGGAAGGTCATTCAGTCATCCGATCTAATTAGCATATTAGCTCTTTATTATATAGGATAGTATTCCATTGTCTAAATGTACCATAGTTTTTTAATCCATTCATCTATTGATGGGCACTTGTGCTGTTTCCAGATCTTAGCTATTCTAAATAATGCTCTTATAAACATAGGGGTGTGTTTTATTATTATTATTTTAATAAAGTTTCATATAAGGATGTTGGAAATTTTTATAAAATTTTTGAAGTACAGCAATGTGATACTATTGTCTTTAGTTCCCTCCACTGAATTCCTTAACCTTCCCCAAACCCCCAAACACACACACACACACACACACACACATCCTAGAGACAATGGGTAAAACACAACTCACAGTGCTACTTAGGCAAATAAAATGATGACTCTAATGTCAACTAACTAAAAGGGACTGCTCAACACTTGGTCTTTTGTAGCAATGTGATAGAATCTACAGCCTCAAGGAGCCTATGGTCCAATGACATGAGAGATATGCTGATTAGAGAACAATAAAAGAGAGCATGTAATGCTTGTTGAGTAAATGTTCAACAGAAGTTTAAAAAAGTGGGTGGAAGAGTGTTGGAATAAGGAAGCCATATAACATGAGGAAATGATATTTTCAAACTTAGCATTCATATTGCTAATCAATAATGTCATATGGATTGTCTACTTTTAAATGTAAATCAATACTAACTTTCAAAAATGCAATTCAGCAATTCATTAATTATTCTTTACAAATTGCATCAGAGAGTTGACCACAGATCTTTCATGGTTTCCTTAAATCAATGCAAAGAATACATAAAATGTAAAATGCTCCTTGTTTCTAAGCTTACTAAAAATAATTTCTGCTAATGGGTTACAATTTTAATAGCCTATGAATAAAAATATTTGGAGGGAGTTATATGTGTTATTAACCTGTAAAATGGCTTGAAAGTAGCATTTAAAATTAGGCAGCATTCAGATGGACTCTTTCAATGTTAGAAAATTACAAAGATTTAGAAAAACAGAGATTTAGAGAAATGCTAGAAAGAAATGCAATTCTGTGTTCAGGTGTTTGCTTCCTTGACACTTTCTTGGATTCAGGAATACTTATGATGCTTATTCAAATGCCTAAGGCAGTGGTCAGCAAACTCATTAGTCAACAGAGGCAAATATCAACAGTACAACGATTGAAATTTCTTTTGAGAGCCAAATTTTTTAAACTTATACTTCTTCTAACACCACTTCTTCAAAATAGACTCGCCCAGGCCGTGGTATTTTGTGGAAGAGCCACACTTACGGGGCCAAAGAGCCACACATGGCTCGCGAGCCGCAGTTTGCCGACCACTGGCCTAAAGTATCCTTTCAGTATTGATGCTTTCAAACTCTACCTGAAAAGTTGGGCCTGCAGTGTAGGTTTTACCACCCAGCTGCTGTTCTGTTCTGCTTGGTGAAAACTGACTTTCATATGATGCTTTGGAAATACCAAGATTTCTGTACCTCAACTCAAGCTGAAGCAGCACAGCAAATATGCAGCCTGTCAGCAAACAGGCCATGTCATTCTCAAAGGGGTTTGGCAGAATTCAATTAGAAAGTTAAATAAGCAAGGAGGAAATATTGGTGGAAAGGGAAGACACAAGAAAGAGGAGAGGAAAGGCACTGCAAAAGTAAAGACATTAAGAGAATAAAAAGCTAATATTCTGATATTCCAAGCATGTAGAAAATGGATAACTTGGAAAAGAAATAGGTCATGAAAAAGGCCATGAAGTTATTGGAAGATAAGATCAAATTTTGTTTTTAGGACATATTAATTGAGCTTTATTATAATGATAGACTTTCCATAATGTGTTGGGCTTATATAAATAAGCATGGTACAAAGAATGATATAAAATCTCACATGGAAACATCAAGTTAAAGGAATATACACTGCATTTTTAGTTTTGTAGAACCAAGTATAACTTGGGAGATCAGAATGAACAGAGCTAAAATGTTTTATTCCAATTCAGAATTCTTATAAAGCATATAATTTATTTATTTGTTGTTATAGCTTTGTATAGTCAACCTAGTACCAGAAATTTACAGTTTATTTACATGAGGCATTTCCATGTACTAAGGGGGGGATGAATGGATAGAGAAGTGATTGAGAGATGAATGGGTGGAAACATAAAGGTAAGCTTTCCTGCCATTTCTTTTATGTTGTGTGATCAGCTTGCCTGGTTAGTTGAAAAGGAAAGAACTTTAAAAGAAAATAGGTATGTTAGTACCTTCAGCAACAGAAATTTATTTCTCATGGTTCTTCAGGTTAGAAAGTCAGATCAGGGTGCCCGCACAACCAGGTTCCGGGAGAGCTCTCTGGCTGGTTTGCAGACCGCTGATATGCTGTGTTCTCACTTGGAGAGAAAGAAAGCTCCCTCATGTCTCTTCTTGTAAATACACTAATCCCATCAAAAGGGCTCCACTGTCATCACCTAATTATCTCCCAAAGTTCCAGTTCCAAATACCATCACGTTAGGGCTTTGAGTTTCAACATCAGGATTTGGGTGAAACGCAAACATTCTATTCATAGCAATAGGGGTAAATATACTTCCCCTAAGAAACATCTGCTTTAAGCCACAATTTTTTTCTTTTCTTTTCCCTTTGCCCAATTTGTGCCTGTGGTAGTGGTGGTGGTGGGGGATGTATAATAAACAAAATCAAGAAGTAAATCATTAATATTTGTATATGCATGACTCTAAGCCATAAATATAAGTCCTAATGGATGAGATACTCATTTGATATTAGAAACAATGTTCATATACAGTTTATTTAAATGAGCCATTTTCATATGGCAAGGGAGAGATGAATGGATATATATATATATACACACACACACTAGAGGCCCAGTGCACGAATTCATGCACAGATAGGCAGGTCTGGCTGGCCTGCCCCGATCAGGGCTGATCAGGCCAGGCCAGCCAGGGGAGGGGACATAGGAGGTTGGCCAGCCTGCCCCACCCCCAATGTTGAGGGGCGATCAGGGGTGGGGTCGGTCAGGGGCAGGGACTACAGGCAGTTGGAGGGATGGCCTCGACCCCTGGTGGAACTTTGGTTGAATTCCCAGTAGAGAGGACAATTTGCATATTACCTTTTTATTATATAGGATACAGGGTGGGGCAAAAATAGATGTAAAATTATCAGTATACCAACCATAGAATTTATTCTTGTATTATTATTTGTTAATTATTGTATTATTTTCCATATAAATATTATTTCTCCTTATCTACACTAATAAAAGAGAAAGATGCAAATTGACTTACCTTCGCAATCCCCACTAGCCAATCATGAGTGAGTATGCAAATTAACCCAACAAAGATGGCCGGTACATTTGCATACACAGGCACCAAGCGGCTGGGGGCGGGACGCTTGCATTATGGTGATGACGCAGGCATTCCGCACCACCCCAGCTGCTCCGGGCCTCTGGGCAGTGTGGGAAGGCGGAAAGGCAGCTCTGGGCCGGAGCAAAGGTGGTGCCAATAGCCAGCGGGAAGGAAGGCCCATTCTTGCATGAATCTTTGTGCATCGGACCTCTATTAAATTATAATTATTAAAATATGGTAAAGTATCAAAATTTATTTTTTTAAAAACTAAGCATTTACATTTTTAATTAAACACATCTAGATATGTATTTCTTTGAAATTTATAAAATATAATTTTAAAAACTTGGATCCAAATTGCTTTAAATAGTTTTAGTTAAGTTATAATTAAAACATAGTCATAGTAGTTTTTTTAAAAATAAATCCAGCTTCCATATTTCTTTGATTCAAGTAGTAAGTTGATCATCTGTATAATGTCTGTAGTGACTTTGATATTTTGAAATATTTGGCAGCCAGTAGACAATCATGCAATGATCAGAAAAGAATCACTTATGAAAAACAATTATATAATCACCTATATTTTGATTCAATTCATCCTTTAATTCTCCTCACATATTAGCAATTCAAATAGTAATTATGAAATATATCTTTCAGTGGTTAACCTTTTCCAATAAAATTTTACTCATTTTCACAGGACAGATATATTTTTTACCAATAAGTAAACAGGCTTAAATTTCTATGAAAATAAAAATTTATGATAGGCTACCGAGTTAGCTACCACTATGTCTGTCATTTAATTGTAGCATTTATTTAATTTCAAGCCTTCCTCAGTGTAGGAAGGCTTCCTATGTAATTCACATATATTGGAAATAAAATATGCAAATAAATTCAGTCTCTGGAGAAGGGTAAATTCAACCGTGAAGCAGAATAGATTTTCATTTTCCTAATGCACTTTGGCACTTCTGTGTGTCCACTTACATTAGCCTATGAAAGTATCTCCAGTTCTGTCAGCCCCTAAGAATGTGTTAAAATGACAAGGTAAATTTAGAGTTCTGAGAGTAAATAAGCTTTGTGTAATAAAGGCCTTTAAGACCACATAGGTATAGCAGAAACATTCCATGCATTTTAAATGCCTATAATCATAATTCTCCACCACAAAATGTAATATATGTTCTATCAGAATTATTATTTTCCTCTATAAGTATCAGTGCCACCAAACCAACTGCCTTCCTCACATTCTCTCCTGGTCAGTACACAGTGTAATGCTGCCAAGAGTGTTAGGAAGGGAAGAGAGGAATCCATTAAGGTACATTATGCATTTTGACATTAAGCACCCTAGTAATTAGCCAAGTACCTAACTGTATAATGTGATAAGGGAGAACATGACAATTAAATCAGAAGAAAAGTGTTTCAAAAAAGTCCCACTAAAAGGAATAATACTAGCAACCCCACTAATGGGGAGGAAAATCTTTTATAAATTTCAAATAAATACACATCTAGATTTGTTTAATTATAAAAAGTGAATGCTTAGTTTTTTTTAACTTGTTTCAATGTCTTTAATTAGTAGATATTATTTTTATTCTTTATTGATTAAGGTATTACATATGTGTCCTTATAACCCCATTGTCCTCCCTCCCCCCGACTCATGCCCTCACATCCTGTTGTCTGTGTCCATTAGTTATGCTTATATGCATGCATACAAGTCCTTTGGTTGATCTCTCCCCCTTACCCCCACCCTCCACTACCTTCCCTCTGAGGTTTGACAGTCTGATCGATGCTTCTCTGTCACTGGATCTGGTTTTGTTCTTCAGTTTATGTTGTTCATTATATTCCATAAATGAGTGAGATCATGTGATATTTATCTTTCTCTGACTGGCTTATTTCGCTTAGCATAATGCTCTTCAGTTCCATCCATGCTGTTGCAAATGGTAAGAATTCCTTCTTTTTTTACCGCAGCATAGAATCCCATTGTGTAGATGTACCACAGTTTTTTAATCCACTCATCTGCTGAAGGGCACTTAGGCTATTTCCAAATCTGAGCTATGGTAAATTGTGCCGCTATGAACATAGGGGTGCATATATCCTTTCAGATTGGTGTTTCTAGTTTCTTGGGTTATATTCCTAGAAGTGGGATTACTGGGTCAAATGGAAGTTCCATTTTTATTTTTTGGGGGAAACTCCATACTGTTCTCCACAGTGGCTGCACCAGTCTGCATTCCCACCAGCAGTGCACGAGGGTTCCTTTTTCTCCGCATCCTCGCCAGCACTTGTCGTTTGTTGATTTGTTGATGATAGCCATTCTGACAGGTGTGAGGTGGTACCGATTGTCATTTTGATTTGCATCTCTCGGATGATTAGTGACTTTGAACATGTTTTCATATATCTCTTCGCCTTCCTATGTCTCCTTTTGAAAAGTATCTATTTAGGTCCGTTGCCCATTTTTTGATTGGGTTGTTTATCTTCATTTTGTTAAGTTGTATGAGTTCCCTGTAAATGTTGGAGATTAAACCTTTATCAGTGATTAACACTGGCAAATATGTTCTCCCATGCAGTGGGCTTTCTTGTTGTTTTGTTGATGGTTTCTTTTGCTGTGCAAAAGCTTTAATTTTGATGTAGTCCAATTGTTTATTTTCTCTTTAGTTTCCATTGCTCTTGGAGCTGTATTGGTGAAGAAACTGCTTCAGCATATGTCTGAGATTTTGCTGCCTGTGGATTCCTCTAGTATTTTTATGGTTTCCTATCTTATGTCTAAGTCCTTTATCCATTTTGAGTTTATTTTTGTGTATGGTGTACGTGGGTGGTCTATATATAATAAGTTTTGATACTTTACCATATTTTTAATAATTATAATTTATAAGGAGAAATATATATTTGTTCATATGGAAAATAATACAATAATTAACAAATAATAATACAAGAATAAACTCTATGTTTAGTATACTCACAACTTTACACCTATTTTTGCCCCACCCCTGTGTGTGTATATATGTGTATGTGTGTATATATATATATATATATATATATATATATATCCCTATCCATTCATCTCTTTCTTACTATATGACAATGGCTTATGTAAATAAACTGTATATGAACATTTCTAAAGTATTGTCATGATTTACTGCAGTAAAAACTATGTAAAAATAAAATGTCTGGCAAAGAAAAGGCTAGATTGCCTTTAACAAGTCCCTCTGACCCAGTGTCAATAGTCTCTGCTGCATCCTTACCTCCCTTACTAAGCACAGTGCGAATAAGTTCATTGTTAACCACTTTTTGATGAGAGTGTAAAGGGAGAGATCAAGGTCAAAGTTAATGGTGCAAATGTTTGTTTGTTTTTATATGTCTTAATTCACCTGTTTTTCTCCACATATCTCTTTGCTGTTAGTGAGGCCTAAGTCTTTTCCTTCCAAAGGTTAAAATTCTCCATCTAAAAATAAATACTTGCGCTGAGACCGGTTTGGCTCTGTCGGCCTGCGGACTGAAGGGTCCCGGGTTCGATTCCGGTCAAGGGCATGTACCTTGGTTGCGGGCACATCCCCAGTAGGAGGTGTGCAGGAGGCAGCTGATCGATGTTTCTCTCATCGATGTTTCTAACTCTCTATCCCTCTCCCTTCCTCTCTGTAAAAAATCAATAAAATATATTAAAAAAATAAAAATAAAAGTAAAAATAAAAATAAATACTTGCTTCCTTTCATGAGAAAGAAGAGTAAATATTAACACCAGGGCAATGAAAAAACAAAGGACACGGTATCACTTATCTATTTGCATTTACCCTAGGACAGTGGTCAGCAAACTGCGGCTCGCGAGCCACATGCAGCTCTTTGGCCCCTTGAGTGTGGCTCTTCCACAAAATACCACAGCCTGGGCGAGTCTATTTTGAAGAAGTGGTGTTAGAAGAAGTTTAAGTTTAAAAAATTCGGCTCTCAGAAGAAATTTCAATCGTTGTACTATTGTTTGGCTCTGTTGACTAATGAGTTTGCCGACCAATGGCCTAGACACAAACATGCTGATAGGAACTCACTTGAAATCATCAATGTCTTTGGGCTCATTTATGAGAGCAACCATTTCTTTCATAACTGCTCATACATTCATACCAGTCTAAAGGTTTTATTCTTTAAAATTAGCATCCCAGTGAATTTAGGCATTAAATTATTTTAAAACTTTTTTTCTCTTTCTAAGTCAAAGGGATAAAAAAAAAAATTGATAAGGGAAGAGAAGACATTTTCTCCTTTCCTATCTAACCTCACCAATTTTCTTTTATTTTCTCTTTTCTTTTCTTTCTTTTCTTTTCTTTTTTTTTACAGGTCAACTGATCTAATTTCAATTTCTTTAAATATATATAATTGATTTCAGAAAGGCAGGGAGATGGAAAGAGAGAGAGACACTAATGATAAGAATCATTGCTCTGCTGCCTCCTGCACGCCCCCTACTGGGGATCGAGCCTGCAACCTGGGCATGTACCCTTGACCGGACTCGAACCCCAGACCCTTCTGTCTGCAGGCTGACACTTCATCCACTGAGCCAAACCTGTTAGGGCTTTCTCTTTTTCTCTCTCTTTATATCATTTTAAATCTTTATTGTTGAAGGGGTCAAGGTGGGGGTAAAAAGGGGACATATGTAATACTGACTGATTTTCTGGGTCACACTCACTGTTGGCAGAAGGGGAAGTCTGGGTGCTCCTGAAGAAGGAAGGTCACTTCTCCCCACTAGCTGAGACCTTTTTCTGCCACCACCACACTAAGTTACCACTTGTCCTAAAGCTACGAGTTGGAAAAAATGCATATAAAAAATCTAGTATCGAAACCAGTATAAAAAGAAGAGTAGAGAACCAAAATTGTAGCTTTTTATATAAAAAGTGAACTAGTTAAAAAACAACATTTGCTATCATTTTCTTTGATTCAAAGCAACACATTTTAAATTTGTAACATTATAAAAAAACTAATGTAGGTCTAGAAAATATCCTTAGGAGATAAATGCCATTTTCTATCATCTATTAATAATTATATCTATTTCTTCATTAAGTACATTAGTACTTTCACCAAAGTTTGACTTTTAATCTTATAAGTTTCTCAGCGAAAACATGTCAAGTGAGTCATCTTATAGTTGGGTAATAGATATATAATGAGAAAGAGAGACTGGTTCTGGATTATGAAGAAGAATTAGGACAGATATGATAAAACTTTGAATTTTTAAAAAATTAAATCTTTATGTCTCAATATTACATTTTGCTTTAATTAATATTTGAGAATAATTTTACTTTAAAAGATAAACATTACTTTGGAAAGATAAAGAAATAATGATGGTATGGATATACAAGGTCATTGGTGGTTTTTTTGGTGTCAATGGTTATCATTCACATTTTCATAGAATAGGACATTGAGTAGACATCATATACCCAAAGCCACAGTTACTAAATAGATAAATCAAAGAAGGATTAGACATTTCCTTCCAGGGATCCCAATCTAGACATCTTCTCCTATGAAGCCTCTGCTTTTGTTTCTACAAAGAAACTTTTCTTTCTACTCTATTAAAATGCATGTATTTGGTCTGTTTGTAATCTACCAGTATGCATCATGACATTTTTCCTAATCTATATTTGGAGTTTCCCATTCATAAGTCTCGGATGCAGAGTAAGTTGTAAGTCATGTCACTACACCAACCTCAAATTTCTCATCTGCAAATGGGAATAAAAATATCTACCTCGTTAGGCTGTTTTAAGAATTGAGATAGTCTATGTTAAGCACTTACTATATGGCCTGACACACAGTAAATGCTCATAAATTTTAAACATTATTATTCCTAATCTCAATATCCACATCAAATAGTAACCTCACTACAAGTTGAGACTTAACCTATATAATGCTTTTAGTGCAGTCCCATGATTGAGGCAGTGCTTCATATAACTTGTCCAGTAGGACAGGTGATGGTAATACAAAACGTAAGTCAAAACTTGTAAGAGCAGTATTTCAACTTTATATTATCTTCATTAGAATGGCCTATATAGTGTCTGTTAAATGCACACTCCTGGGTTATACCACTGATGTTTCAGAAAACCTCTTTACAAAAAAACTTGAGTGAAAAGATGAAAGTCAAAAATATCTGCATTAAAACCAGGTCCTAGCACAGACCACTGCTAAGAATCATGAAATCTATCTGAACAACTTCTCATCTAAAAAAGGGAGTGGGGAGAAAAGGGGAAAGAAAGGGTGATAGTGTTAATAATATCAACCTCACAGATTTTAATGTGGATTAATGATATTTTTGCCAAAGCATTTTATGTAGCAGACTAGAGGCCCGGTACACGAAATTCATGTATGGGGGCAGGGGTGTCCCTCAGCCCAGCCTGCACCCTATCCAATCTGGGATCCCTCAAGGGATGTCCGATCGGTGGGATCAGGCCTAAATGGGCAGTCAGACATCCCTCTCACAATCCAGGACTGCGGGCTCCCAACTGCTCGCCTGCCTGCCTTCCTGATTGCTCCTAACCGCTTCTGCCTGCCAGCCTGATCACCCCCTAACCACTCCCCTGACAACCTGATTGATGCCTAACTGCTCCCCTGCCAGCCTGTTTGCCCCTAACTGCCCTCCCCTGCAGGCCTGGTCACCCCTAACTGCCCTCGCCTGCAGGCCTGGTCACCCCTAACTTCCCTCGCCTGCAGGCCTGGTCATCCCTAACTGCCCTCCCCTGCAGGTCTGGTACCCCCAAACTGCTCTCCCCTGCAGGCCTGGGTCCCCCTCAACTGCCCTTCCCTGCAGGCTCGGTCACCCCCAACTTCCCTCCTCTGCTGGCCTGGTCACCCCTAACTGCCCTCCCCTGCAGGCTTGATTGCCCCCAACTGCCCTCCCTTGCAGGCCTGATCCCTCCCAATTCCCTCCCCTGCTGGCCTGATTACCCACAACTGCCCTCCCTTGCAGGCCTGGTCCCTCCCAACTGCCCTCCCCTGCTGGCCATCTTGTGGTGGCCATCTTATGTCCACATGGGGGCAGGATCTTTGACCATATGGGGGCAGCCATCTTGTGTGTTAGAGTGATGGTCAATCTGCATATTACTCTTTTATTAGATAGGATAGAGGCCTGGTGCACGGGTGGGGGCCAGCTGGTTTGCCCTGAAGAGTGTCCCAGATCAGGGTGGGGGTTCCCTTGGGGCATGAGGCGGCCTGGGCGAGGGGCCTGTGGTGGTTTGCAGACGGGCCACTCCCCCCAGCGACCCAAGCAGAGGCCCTGGGATCTGGGATTTATTTATCTTCTACAATTGAAACTTTGTAGCCTGGAGTGGAGCCAAGCCTTCTGCTCACTCTGTGGAGGCAGCCATTTCTGTTGGGATTTATGTTTCTTCTATAATTGAAACTTTGTAGCCTTAAGTGGAGGCCAAGCAGTCCAGGACTGCAGAAGCTTGGCTTCCTCCATCGCCATGGGCAACCCTAGCCTCCTGCTCTCTCCAGCTCTGTGGCTGCTGCCATTTTTTGGGGGATTTATTTATCTTCTATAATTGAAACTTTGTAGCCTGGAGTGAAAGCCTGGGCTGGCCAGGGTGTGCGGAAAGCTTGGCTTCCTTCATCGCCGGGGAAACCCAAGCCTCCCTCCTGCTCTCTCTGTGGCCACAGCCATCTTGGTTGGGTTGATTTGCATACTCACTCCTGATTGGCTTGTGGGCGTGGCTTGTGGGTGTAGCAGAGTGATGGTTAATTTGCATATTGCTCTTTTATTAGATAGGATGATGAGCAAATCTAGTATTTCTTTCATGCATCTTTTTCTTTATCCTTCATAACAGAAATAATCTGACTCAATATAAGGAGGTTCTTTCTTGTCAGCGACAGAAACTGCAGGAGACTCCTCAAACCATTCATTTGCCTCAACGTTTCAGGGACTGTTCCTCTTTTAAGTTCTCCCATTCTTTGTGAGGTTAGCATATGGATTCTTATATAATATTCTAATTTTGTTTTCATTTAAATCCAAAATAAGCATAGTTTTCCCAACTTCTCTTTATTTTTCCCTTTTTTTAAAAAAAAAATCATTCAAGTTGTCAGTGCAAAGTTGTTTGTTTATAAAAAGCACACTCTCTAGATAAAAATAATCTTTGAACAAAGTAGTTCTCAAATACCCTAATACCATCATCAAACTCACAAGAAACAACCTAACAATTAGGGCAGGAACTATTCTATGACAGCTTACATGTAACCTAAGGGGTTACCCATTCAAAATTCCCAGTTTGTCTCCCCAAAGCTCTGCAGTGTATTCACCTGTTTTGTATCTAACTGGCCACTACACGCTGAGCTATTCAATAATAGGAACCATGTGTTATTCATATCTTTGGCCCCGATACCTGGCAGCACTGGCACATCATAGACATTTATGTTCTTAAAGAATGAATGAAATTCAGGGTAGATATGCATAAGTTTGGAGACAGAGCTCAATACAGGGGTCAGACAGTCATTTTAAGCTTGTTAAATCTGGGAAATGAAAAAAATCTTAGCTAGTAAATGCAAAAAAAAAAAATGGGATGTACAATAAAAAGAATTTCATCTGTCAAAAACCACATGGAGGAAATGACAGCAAGAAAATCCAGTGGCAAAAATGACAAAAAATAATTTGACTAAAAACGAAGTCCCCTCTGCCGCTGTTCAGCCAGCTTGTCAGTTTAATTTGCCAATGGAGAAAAGAAGGGAGATAAGTCAAAACAGGTGTTTGGTGTTTTTGTGAGTTTTTCTTCCCTTTTTAATGGGGGAAAATCAAGTGCAAGCACAGTTCTGCCAGCTATGAAGAGCTGCTGACACCTGTGGTTACCACGTCCCACGCTCATGAGATAGGTCAGAAGCAGTTACAGACAGCTGATAAAATGAGGTGTGGATACAGGTCGGGAAAGAAAGCAGAAGAAAATCAGTGCTGGATAAAAAAAGAAGGAAAAGGAAAAACAAATGCTGCTCCTAAAATGTCCAATTCTAATATGCTCTTTTTCTTTTTCCTCCTTCTGTTCAGGAAAGAAACGTGATGAAAATGGTTAAAAATGAAATGTTTGCCTTATGCGCAGTATACAAATCTATATACCTGCCAGTCTCAACGAAAGCCTTGCAGTTTTTTCCCCCTGGATAGTTATATTCCTTTTTTCCCCCATTCCGCACCCACCCACTCACACCAGGGCAGTGGGGAAAAAAAAAAAAAGGATTTATTCTCTGTGAGCAGAATTGTGTGGAACTCAATGGGAACTTGCCTTTGGCTACAATTCTGAGGGGTCACATGGGCAAAAACATAGGCATTTATTTGCAGATAGAAACCTGGGAGAGGACCAGGTGGATGGGAGTGATTCTTTGATCAGAGGAGGTCATCATGACCACAGTTAGATTTCTAAAGATAATTTAAAATAGATACACATGGCAACCACACCAGTGTGCGCCCCACCTTCACTGGTATCTTCATTCCTGAGACTTTTTGTTCTATGAGTCCCTAGAAATAATATTTTGGTGCCAGTAACAGTGGAGAATGAAAAGATGATGCCATAAAAATGATTGTTTTAGGCTAAAGAAAAAAGTAACAGAAGGAAAACTAAGTATGTATTTAAAACCAATATTCCTTTCAAGTGCCTGTTTTTTTTAATTATCTAATGTAGTACCCTCTGCATGATTTTGGTCATGTCAATAAAGATCAATTTGGGCACCATGGGGGCTGATGAACACTCTGATGCTCTCTCCTGAAAGGGGGCTTTGAGAGAACATAAGAATTCAAAGGATATTACTGGGCTCAGCATGTCTGAGAAGTTCATTACCAGCAAGTGCCTGAGTCAGATGCAGTTGGTATTAGAATAATTCAGAAAATCAGTGGGTGAGCTGATATCTTCAGGAATGAGAAGTTTAGGGTTTGAAAGGACAATCTTTCAATGTTATGCAATACATAGCATTCACATAGGAATACCGGCTTAGCAAATAAAACACTCTCAGGTACTAGGTCAGGTCGGCAAATTCATTAGTCAACAGAGCCAAATATCAACAGTACAACAATTGAAATTTCTTTTGAGAGCCAAATTTTTTAAACTTAAACTTCCTCTAATGCCACTTCTTCAAAATAGACTCGCCCAGGCTGTGGTATTTTGTGGAAGAGCCACACTCAAGGGGCCAAAGAGCTGCATGTGGCTCACGAGCCGCAGTTTGCCTAACACTGTACTAGGTGAAACACTTGGAGGGTTCAGACATTTTTAAGGTTATTTTGCCTAATGGAACTATTTTCTCATACTCAGTGGGATCAATCACAACCAGAGACAGAGCAAAATAGTATAGGGATGCTAGAAATTAAGCACTAAGCCACAATGTTCACCCTAGAAAAGCTGATATGCCTATGGACAAAAAGGCATTCAAACAGTTTATTAGAATACAGCATGGTCACTGCAAATATTAAAAGCAATCGATTGTGTAAAATGGGAATATAGTTAATTGGCATTAAATCCAGTTTTTGATTCAGGGGTTAGAAAATTCTTCTAGAATTGGTGATGCCTAAGTGGAATCTTAAACAGTGAGTTGGAGTTAACCTGCCCATAAGAACAATATACACAAAAGCAGAGAAGCAAACAAAAAATATGGTAAAGTGTGCAGGGACCTATCAACACCTAATTAGTGAGAGAGCAGACATTGATGAAGTGCATGCAGGCCTCTGGTGGGGATGGAGAGTGGGGCATGTGCAAGGCTGGAGAGTCTTGTGCTGTGTCCAAGTACTAGGAGTCATCCTGAAAGCAAAGGGGAGTCAGCTTTTTATTAAAGTGTGTCCCTTTGGTACAATGCACGAGGCGTATTTATCTTCCAAACCAAGGGGAAGACAGTATCTCAGATTCTAAGGTTTAAATTTCAAGTTTATATATTACTTTTTACCCTTTTAAACAGGCTGTTTTTCTTTCAATCAACTGTATATGAAATGTATGATTTTTTTGGAGGAAAGATAGTACTCAGCTCACTTCTTCATTTTTATAATTTTTTTTGTTTAAAAAGGAAACAGTTGAAATCTAACTGGAATCATGACAGTATATAATCTCAGCACTATCATGTAATATTTCTGCTAACATAAAGTAGCTATAAATAAATTATCTCATCCTATCAAATAAAAGAGTAATATGCAAATTGACCGTACCTCTGCCACACCCACCAGCCACACCCACCAGCCACGCCCACTAGCCAATCAGGATGGAATATGCAAATAAACCCAACCAAGATGGCTGCAGCCATAGAGAGCAGGAGGGAGGCTTGGGTTTCCCTGGCAATGGAGGAAGCCAAGCTTTCCGCCTGCCCTTGCTGGCCCAGGCCTCCACTCCAGGCTACAAAGTTTCAATTATAGAAGATAAATAAATCCCAACAGAAATGGTGGCAGCCACAGAGCTGGCAAGAGCAGGAGGCTAGGGTTGCGCCCAGCAATGGAGGAAGCCAAGCTTCTGCAGTCCTGGCCTGCTTTGGCCTCCGTTTAAGGCTACAAAGTTTCAATTATAGAAGATACATAAATCCCAACAGAAATGGCTGCCGCCACGGAGCAAGCAGAAGGCTTGGCTCCACTCCAGGCTACAAAGTTTCAATTGTAGAAGATAAATAAATCCCAGATATGAGGGCCTCTGTTTGGATAGCTGGGGGGCGTGGCCGGCCTGCAAACCACCACAGGCCCCTCACCCAGGCTGCCCCAAGCCCTGAGGGAACCCCCACCCTGATCCGGGACACCCTTCAGGGCAAACCAGCTGGCCCCCACCCATGCACCAGGCCTCTATCCTATCTAATAAAAGAGTAATATGCAGATTGACCATCACTCCAAAACACAAGATGGCTGCCCCCATGTGGTCAAAGATCCTGCCCCCATGTGGACATAAGATGGCCACCACAAGATGGCCAGCAAGGGAGGGCAGTTGGGAGGGACCAGGCCTGCAAGGGAGGGCAGTTGTGGGTGATCAGGCCAGCAGGGGAGGGCAGTTGGGAGGGACCAGGCCTGCAAGGGAGGACAGTTGGGGGCGATCAAGCCTGCGGGGGGGGGGGGCAGTTAGGGGTGACCAGGCCAGCAGAGGAGGGAAGTTGGGGGTGACTGAGCCTGCAGGGAAGGGTAATTGGGGGGAACCCAGGCCTGCAGGGGAGGGCAGTTAGGGGTTACCAGGCCTGCCAGGGAGGGTAGTTAGAGTGGCCAGGCCTGCAGGCGAGGGCAGTTAGGGGGGACCAGGCCTGCAGGGGAAGGCAGTTCGGGGCAAACAGGCTGGCAGGATAGCAGTTAGGCGTCAATCAGGCTGTCAGGGGAGTGGTTAGGGGGTGATCAGGCTGGCAGGCAGAAGTGGTTAGGGGCAATCAGGAAGGCAAGCAGGTGAGCACTTGAGAGCCAGTAGTCCTAGATTGTGAAAGGGATGTCCGACTGCCCTAAACGGGGGGTCCCAGATTGAAGATGGTGCAGGCTTGGCAGAGGGACACCCCCCCCCCATGCACAAATTTTGTGCACCAGGCCTCTAGTTTATTAATAAAATAACAATTATTAATGATGGAAGGTATTAATTGAATATTATACTCTGGTGATTATGAGCACTTGCAAAATGGAAAGACTAATTTTGGTGCAGTTGAAAACTTTATTCCTAAACTTCTAGTTATCAGACTGTCATGTTCATGAAGAAATTTTTTAAACATTCACTATTCTGACATTTGACATTTAGTATTTAAATTTTTTAATACAAGCAGTTGAAAACCTAAGCAGTATGAATTTTACATGAATTATGATTCATAGGTAGATCTTTATCAAGATATCATTTAGGAAAGTGTGTGGGAAGAACCCTCGTCCTAAGAGATGCTCTGTGGGAAAAAAATATATGGCTTCATAGTTAATTAAACTTGGGAATTGTAGAATTTTAAGAGATTCACAATGCACATTAGCATCTTAAAAGCTCCAAGAAATGCTGGGGGTGGGGGGAAACTGTTCATCTTTTTTGTATGCAATATTTCCAAAATTTATTTAACCATATTATTTCTTTTATTTTAAAGTGATACTTATTAACCTTATCATCACGGTACTATAATTTATTGAATGCTTACTCTTTGTCAAGAATTTTGCACTACAAATACCATTTAGTGGTTATTGTTTCCCTTCTAATATGAGGAACCCAAATATAAGGAACTGGCCTGAAGCCCCAGGAGGGTCGGAGATCAGGGATTGAACCTAAGACTTGAGTTCTACAAATTGTACATTTAGACATTTATGTAATACTGTTTTACTTAAAAATAATTTATTTTTTTAAACTCACTTCAAAAATGGTTTCTGATATACTTGATGCAACATTTCCCAGTAATATCAGTATTATTTTAAAATTCAGTATACAGCGTTAGCCTGTTTGGCTCAATGGATAGAATGTCGGCCTGCAGACTGAAGTGTCCCAGGTTCGATTCTGGTCAAGGGTGCATGCCCAGGTTATGGGCTCAGTCCCCAGTTGGGGGCGTGCAGGAGGCAGCCAATCAATAACCAATAATTTGAATCTCTCATCATTTATATAAATGATGAGAGATTCAAATATATATATATATATCCCTTTCTCTCTGAAATCAATAAAAAATAATAATAAAAATAAAATTCAGTATACAACTTTTAGTTATTTTAGTTCACATATATTCATGTATGTAGCATAGCATGTAAAAGGTATATATTTTTGAAACCCCTAAAAGAAGGAATGTCCAGCAATTATATTAACAATATTATATTCACATACCAAGATTTAGTTAAATAATGTTCAAATAATTATTTTCAGCTTGTAAATGCAATATTAACATGTAATACTCTCATTAAGCCAGTTAGATATTGAATTTTTAAAAGTCTTCATTTAACTATGATGTCCCCATCAAGCCAGAAATGCTTAATACTTTTTACCCATTACAACAAAGTCTTTTTCATAGCAATTATTCATAGCTCTTGGTGTGAGTAGAAATGCAATAATTAAGAGGTCTCTGACATACGACAAATGAAGGTATTTCTTCATAAGTAATACACAAAACTGTAGGCATTTGGTTGTCATTAAAATATATTAGAGGGCATTTTTCACAGAGTTGTTTTCTAAGGATCTATTTTAAGAAACTCAAGTAAATAAGGCTGTGCTCTGTATATGCTACAGCTAAACCTCATTCTTTCCAATTATTTCTAACATCCAGGAAACATATTTTAGAGAACACACTAATCAGTCAAACGATAAAATGGAATTTAAAAAGTTAGATACTTTTGGAAAAAAAAAACTCCTTGAAATTGTCATGCTAACATAGAAGGAACATACTGAATAAAAGGCCTTTTCACTGTTGTGTTTTTAATGAGCATAAATAAAATTGGTTACTCCATTTTGCCTTGAATCTTTTTTTTTTATTTAAAGTATGCATTGTGGCACTTTGCCTTCCTCTAAAGCAAATACATTGATATATTAGAATTTTTGCATCACAAAAATGCACGTTTTATTGTCCCATGGGCTTGAGCATCCATCTATGCTATTCTACTAAAGCTGTGAAAACAAATAGTTAACCTCTACTAGTAAGTCATCTGCAACCTTTCCTTTTAGAATTTACCATGGATAAAATGATCATTAAGATTTTTAAGGTAAATTGCTACTGACATCGGTGTCCACGGTCAAAATCCTAAGAATATCAGAGTAGAAACAGGCCTCCAAAGTTATCTAGTCAGTTCTAATCGCGAATACAAATGTAGGCTGACATTTTGTTTGCTCCAAAGAGAAATGAGAAGAGCAAGCATACTGCAGTGACTTTTACATGAAGCTAAACTTTCTCAATTTATGAAATTGTCTTTCATTCTGAGATCATGCCATCTTACAATTTTGTATTCAGTGACCTTTATTTATAAAAAAAAATTCCTCATCATTTCACTGATAGGTTTGGATCCAATATTAGAGGAGCAATAACAAAGACTGATCCCAGTGAGAACAGAAGATTAAACTCAAAGTAAACAATGCAATGTGCAAGAAAGAGATACAAGAAGTAATTAACACCTGTTACCTGCCATCCTTTACAAAGAATTTCTAATATAATCATCCAAAAAGACCTGCAAGGTATAAACTGTGTTACTATTTACAGACAGAGAAACTGAGGATTAGAGAGTTAAAACTTCCAAGGAGTTGCGATTGTGAACCAGTTTGGAAATTCAGGCCTGAATGGCTCTGGAGCCCATGCTCTGTGTCCTAAACTCATTTCCTCGCCAAATAAAATGGACCAGAAAACCACGCAAAAGTTAAAAGAGTATGCAAACAATGTAAAGACTTATAAAATTCCTGAAATTTCCTCCAAATACTTCCATAATGAAGATAATAGAATTGAACCCAAGATGCTTTCCTCTTAAGTATTAAGATCGTGCTAACATGTACAGGGGAAATACACACCTGTAAGCCAGGAAGATATGTACAGCCATTTATACAAGCCCATATTCCAGGATCTCAAGTGCATGGATTTCCTCTAAGAAACACTGCTCTGCCCTTATCTCAGAGGGAAGGCACGTGGTTCAGCAAGTTGTGTTTAATATGCAGTAGTTACAATGCTATAACCATTTTGATCTTTTCAGAGACTTTTGTTTTGCATCCACTTAATTATAACCTCTGGTTCTTTTGTCTTACACCTGAGCATCGTTATTTATTTAGCATTTTTGGAAGCCTTTGAGTATGATATGCATTTATATTTATTGGACTTTGTTCTAGACTTTTATGACTATAACAATTACAGTTATTTTAATTTATTCTATACAATTTGATATATGTATTGGGTAAATGCAATACAATGTGAATATAAACATCTGTAAATATAATATACATATAATACACATGTATACTAAGCCAAAGGGAGTTAAAAGAATGGGCTACATGAGTAGATAAAGAACTAGAATAAAAGCAGACTGTGTCAGTTGACATCAAACAAGCTGAAGACAGGGTCTAAGTTCAATTATCATTGTTTCCATACACTGTGCACCACTTGTTATATATAACCTTTGACATAATATTTGCTATTATTTCTTCATGAAAGTAGTACAATAAAATAAGCTTCTTAAGAGCAGAGAACATGTATTATAACTTTATGACTTGACAAACCACCTAGCAATATTTAACACCTGAGGATATTTGTTGAATAGATGAATGAAAAATTAAATGATCAGTTTGTGCAAAACTCAAAATAACTTTTAAATGATTCCAGCACTTATGCCATCCTGTATATCCCAGAGCTATCACTCCAGCTGGCTTTATTCTGAAAGCTATGAGCTTTTCTTAAGACAGATGTAGTGGGTCTTATAAATCTGTTACAATCCAATTGTTTTCTTATGCAGAAAACTGGTTTTCTTTTAATTAGTCACAGTTTGAGAAAGTAAGAATTTTCTGAAATTACTTCCGAAAGATGTGTTAAACAGCAGCACAAAAATAACAGTTTCAACTACATTGAATTAAAAGAGGATTCCTTAAATAATGCTATGAATAGTCCCAAAGAAGTTAAGGTACTTTTATGAAGGAAGCACATTATATAATGAAAAATTCTTTAAAAGAAGATGGATTTTCTTATTTCTAAAACTACACTTATCTCCTTGATGAGAATGTAAGCTCCACAAGGGCAGATATGTTTATTTATTTTACTCTTGTTCTGAGATCCTAGCATATTATGTGCTTCATTAAATGTGCTGAATAAGTATTTCTTAAATGAGTGAACAGCCTTAACCAGTTTGGCTCAGTGGATAGTGTGTTGGCCTGCGGACTCAAGGGTCCCAGGTTCGATTCCAGTCAAGGGTATGTACCTTGGTTGCGGGCACATGCCCAGTAGGGAGTGTGCAGGAGGCAGCTGATCGATGCTTCTCTCATCGATATTTCTAACTCTCTATCCTTCTCCCTTCCTCTCTGTAAAAAATCAATAAAATATATTTTTTTAAAAATGAGTGAACAAACTAATGAGGAAAAGGGAGGTATAAAGTTTACTGAATTATATAGAGCCAATGGTGTATATTTGCTTGCACATTCTAGATGGAAAAGACTAAATATTTTTTTTATTATGAACAAATATTTATTGAAAGCTTACTCTATGCCAGGCATTATTCTGAGAGCTGAGAGCAGAGGAATGAACAAAATAGATAATGCCCTTGTCTTTATGGAGCTTACAGTCTACTGAGAGGAGAACAACAACAACAAAAAATACACAGTGGTTGTCAACTGGCTGTAGAATTTTTAAAAGTTACCAATGCCTAGGATGTCTCCCATCTCCCTTCTACCAAGAGATTCATATATATATGTAAAATGCTTCTGGCAATTCTGGCATTTTTGACGTGTAATTTATAATTTTGATAACGTTTCAGGAAATGTTGATATGCAGTTTGTTTAAAGAAAATCCACAACTAACAAATGGTCATAAAATATAATGCCAGGCAATGATAAGTGCTGTGAAGCAAAATAATGCAGGCCAAAGGCAAAGAAACTGGCAAGGACTGCCCTCTAGCAGTGCATGTGCATACCTGGGGAATGACATTTCAGGAACAGAAGGCCAGTTTGGCTAGGCTGAAGCAAAGAAAAGCATGGTGAATATTTTTTAAGGAAATAGGGGCAGCATGGTAAATATTTTTCTCAAGGAAACAGGGGCCACTACAAGGAATTTATGCTTTCATTTAAGTGGGATGGAAAAACATTGGAGGAATCTTAGTGAAAAGTAGCATGATCTGGTGCAGGTTACTCAGACATCCTTCAGGCTGCTCTGCAGAGAAGATGCTGTAGAAGAGCAAGAGTAGAAGCAGCAAAACAAGTCAGGAAATATGAGAAATGGTGGTGACTTTTGGGTGGGTGGTAGCGCAGGGAACCATGACATATGATTCAATATGCATTTTGATGTTAGACATGAGGATGTTTGCACGGATTGGACATGATGTGAGAAAGTCAAGGATGATTCCAGGGTTTTTAGCTCAAGCAAAGAAGAGAACAGCAGTGCAGTGGTCATAAATCTTGGAGTTTCATGTTTATGTATTTCCATCCAACTAAAAAGATCAAGAAGATGGGTCTTGGTCCTAAAATAGAACAGTTAAATAATCTATCCAGAGTTCTCTTTTTCTTCCACATGTATATACAGGAATAGTCCTATCATATGGACACAGCATAGAGACATTTTTGCATAAGCAGATTCACAGCCTTAAAATGCTCTGAAGTCTAAGGAACCTTTTCTTGTTCTACACTAGAAAACAGTGTCAGAAAAAAAGAAAGCAGAATACAATGTTGTATTGTAATGCAGCTAAACCGTATCATGGATCCATTAGTATGAACCTGAAAATCTTTTAAGAGTTCCTAAAAGTTAGGAAGAACTAATAAATGAAAGTATATCATCAAAGACATACATGAAACCTTGACCAGATCTATAAATCAATTTCAAACAAGTAGAAGCCTGGAGACAGTAAAGGCATTTTAAATTGGTTTTGTCTTAATTTTAAAGTTGCCTCTTCCATTTGATGAAAGTTGAATAATGGTTGAGCTTCATTACTGGGCCTAATTTGCCACATAATACCATACTTCCTCATGATCTCCCATGCAGCACTGTAAATTTGAAGCTATACATTTTATTTTATTTTTAATATTTTTATTTTTAATTATTTCAGAGAGGAAGGGAGAGGGAGAAAGATAGAAACATCAATGATGAGAGAGAATCATTGATTGGCTGCCTCCTGCACACCCCCTACTGGGGATTGAGCCCACAACCCAGGCATGTGACCTTGAACCTAGGACCCTTCAGTCTGCAGGCTGACGCTCTATCCACTGAGCCAAACCAGCTAGGGCTGAAGCTATACATTTTAACCTCAATTCATTCATAGTGTCAATAATAGTTTGTGTTTTATTACCACCAGTTCCTTTTTGAAGGCATTCCTCATTTAAATATACTTTTTCACTTAAATCTTTGACTATTCACATCAATCACATTTACTGAGTATGTGGCTATCAGTGAGCCAAAAGTTTCACATATTCTAGTTATAATAAAATACATAATGTTGTAAAGCAGGTATTAGAATTCCTGTTTTTTAAATGATAAAACTGAGGGACTAAATTAAAAAAAAAAAAAGTTGGCTAGGTCACTTCTTTATTTTTGATCTTTATTGTTGAAAGTATTACATACGTCCCCTTTTTTCCTCTATTGACTCCTTCTAGCCCGCTCCCGGCCCTTGCCCCAGGCCTTCACCACACTATATTATGACCATTGGTTATATACTGTATATGCATACAAGTTCTTTGATTGATCTCTTTCCACCCACCTGCCCTCCCATGCCTTCCCTCTGAGATTCCACAGGCTGTTCCATGCTTCTATGTCTCTGGATCTATTTTGTTCATCAATTTATTTTGTTCATTAGATTCTACATATGAGTGAGATCAAGTGATACTTTTCTTTCTCTGACTGGCTTATTTCACTTAGCATAATACTCTCTGGGTCCCTCCATGCTGTCTGAAAGAGTAAGAGATCCTTTTTTTTTTTTTTAACAGCTGCATAGTATTTCATAGTGTAAATATACCACAGCTTTTTTATCCACTCATCTACTTATGGGCACTTGGGCTGTTTCCAGATCTTAGCTATTGCAAATTGTGCTGCTATGAACATAGAGGTGCATACATTATTTCTGTTTGGTGTTTCAGGTTTCTAAGGATATATTCCTAGAAGTGGGACCACTGGGTGAAATGGCAATTCCATATTTAAGTTTTTGAAGAAACTCCATACTGTTTTCCATAATGGCTGCACCAGTCTGCATTCCCACCAGCAGTGTGCTAGGGTTCCTTTTTTTCCACATCCTCGCCAGCACTTGTCATTTGTTGATTTGTTGATGGTAGCCATTCTGACAGGTGTGATACCACGGCTTTTTTAATCCACTCATCCACTGATGGGCACTTTTAAAGTTTCCTTTGCTATCTAATATTTTTAATCTACATACTTTATTTTTTAATTCCAATTTGTTTCTGGCAATAAAGCATAATAGATTTTGAGGAAAATAATTCCAATATAGATCACAAAAAAATAATAGATGGCAGGAAATTTGGGGACAGAAAGTCCGCCCAGAGGCCAAAATTACAAGAATGCTTGAAGAAAGAGAAGTAAATCATATACACTCTTAAACTGAATGGCCTAATTTGGCTACCTCAAGCCACGCTTCAAGTCAATAGAAAAACCACCTGGCCCGGAAAAGGTGGAAGACTGAAAGAATTAGCTCCCATAATATCAGACTTCTGACAAGCAACACTTCAGGTAAGTAAATAAGAAAAAAACACTCCTTCCAGAAACAGAACAAACACACAACAATGTAGTAAAACTTGCTAGTTTAGACCAGACAAGAAATGTTAGACTAGGTAAAAGAAAACACAGCCTAGCTTTATGCTCTTTACAAGACAAACTGTATAAAAAAAATACACTGGAAATTAAAAGTCAAAAGGCAGCCCTAACTGGTTCGGCTCAGAGGACAGAGCGTCGGCCTGCAGACTGATGAAGGGTCCCAGGTTCAATTCCAGTCAAGGGCATGTACCTTGGTTGCAGGCACATCCCCTGGTTTCAGGCACATCCCCAGTAGGGAGTGTGCAGGAGGCAGCTGATTGATGTTTCTCTCTCATTGATGTTTCTAACTCTCTATCCTGCTCCCTTCCTCTCTGTAAAAAATCAATAAAATATATGTAAAATAAATAAATAAGTAAATAAATAAAATAAAAGTCAAAGGGAAGAAAAAGGTACATCAGGCAAATTTTAAACAGAAATATGATATAGTTATAGTAACATCAAAGTAAACCATAAGATAATTTAGTAAAACAAACCAACAACAACAAAAATATCCTATATAATAAAAGCATAATATGCAAATTGACCAAACAGCCTAACAGTGGAACGACCATCCAGACGACCATCTGGATGACCATCAGGGGCCACACTATGACACCCACTGGCGCCAGGCCAGCCAAGGCAGGTGTGATGCGATTGGTCGGGGACCCGGCCATCGCCCCATTATTGCCCCGCAGAAGGAAGCCCAGGCCACCTGCTGGTGGGTTGGTGGGGTGATCAATCAGGGGGCTTCATGATCGCCCCAAAGAGGGAGGCCCAGGCAACTGGCTGGTGGGCTGCAACGGGTGGGCAGGGCCTCCCTCTGCGAGGGAAGCCCGGGTCCCGGTTGCCAGAGGGAAGCAGGTGCCAGCAGCCGGGGAAAAGAAGGCCTACTCTTGAATGAATTTCATGCATTGGGCCTCTAGTAGATACAATAAAAGTCACACAAGGTGATATGTTTTAATTTAACACAAAGATATAAATGTCTAATTTTAGGTGGTCTTATAGGATAGCCACAAAATGATTAAATAAAATCATGACACAGTTACTAGGAAAAAAAAGTCAAACATGCCTTTATAGTGGCAGGTGTTAATTGTTAGATCATGCAGACTTAAATAATATTATAAAATTATACAGATGATGTGAAAAAGTTATTATTTATGCTGACATATAGCCATAAATGAACTGTGTTTCCATGCCCAAAACAAATTCAATAAACTTAGTATCAATTTATAAAAGAAGCTTTAAAAACTGAAAAAGGACACAAAAGAAAAATCTTAAATTTATAAAGAGCATATAATAATGGGAACAATAGTATTATCCATAGTGAAAAGCTAAATGCATTTTCTTTGGAACTTGACACATATTTGCTATCATCAGTTAGTTTTTAAAATCTAACAAATATTTTAACCAGTACAATATGACAAGGTAAAGAAATAAGTGGTAGAGCTTGTGAAAGAAGAATCCAATGGTCATTATTCACAAATGATATGCTTATCTTCATGGAGGCACCAACAGAATAACAAATTCATAATCAAACTTAATAACTGTTCAGCAAGGTTTCTGTACATAAAATCAACATCTTAGAAAACAATTGAATTTTTGTATTGTAGTAGCAAGTATTTAGAACATTTCATTTTAGAAAGTGTCTTACACAACAACAAAAATACAAGGTATCTAAGAAAAATTTTGAAAACATTTAAAAGTTAATGCTTTATAACATTTAGGGTTGATAGCTCCCCAGAATGTTAGACCCCCAGAGCAAGGATGATGGATCAGGTACAGAAACACGCTAGGGTAGAAAGTCCTGGATGTCTAGCAAGGGGCAAACCTGGGAAAACAAGATTTCTGCCCCAGGGTAACCTATCCTCCCCTAGTATATCACTGGTCAGGTGGTTTAGACCCCCTGACCTTTTCCTCCCTAAAGATAACATTTGGCCTCAGTTTTAGGTCCGGGCCCAGAAAATCAGCAAAACGAGTCAGGTGGTGTGGTGGTTGCTTCAGCACCAGCTACATGGAGACCATGACCCTGAAAGAGCACACCTGGAAAGCTGATGAATATTCTATTAAGACCCTCCCCTGAGACCTCCTTAAGATTTCCACCTGCAAGAAAAAGATAAATAAGCTCAGGACAAAGGACCCAGTGCATGCTCTCCATCCAAAGAGCACACCTGTGCCATTCCTCTACTGGCACCTTTCCCCCAGCCTCTAAGGGACCCCAAGTGACTTGCAACCAGAGGCGCAATCAGCAGAGGCAGCTCATCCCGGGCTGACCCCTGAATCTGTCTCCAAGGCCCCCTTTCCTCTGTGTAGGCCTTCCTTCTGGATATCCCACCCCCCGTCCCCTTTTCCTTAAATAAATTCAATTTTTCTTTAATCATCACCTGAGATGGCTATTTAGCCTACCTGCTTGCACCATCCTCCATGTTAACCTTTCATTTAGAATAAAACAAATATAATAAATCTATTGGATTCTGAAACGTTCTTAAGAAGCAATGACAATTTTTAAGGTTTTATTTTACTGTGTTTTTTAAAGGTTCCAAAGACTCATAATATAAAATAATAGAATCACTCAAATTAGTAAGAATAAAATCTTTACTACTTTATTCCTTTCATGAAATGTTATTTTATTTCCACAAAAAATTGCATTTCAGTGCAAGAAAATGCCCTGAAGTAATAAAAACATGTAAGAAAGTAAGAATAAAATCTGTATGTATCCAACTCCTTTCATTAAAGAGTATTTCATTTCCTCAATTCATTGCATTTCAGTGTCATCAGCAATATCATTTCTGTGGTAGAAGTTTTTAAAAAGAAAGCTGACATAAACCCTAACTCTTTCTCTGTGTCTGCCCAGGCAAATTTATTGGGCTTATATTGCTATTGTGGTGGTGACCATGGTGGTATTGGAACCTAGGCAGAGGCCTTGACACTTGTCTGATTCAAAGTAAGCCCAAACCCTTTACATAAGTAAAATTACCTCATTTTTATTGCTTATGTATCTGTAACCACTTAGCTAAGTGTGTACAGTTTCTCCCCATACCTATTTGCTGCCTGAATCCTAAAAGCTGATTTATCAGGGGGATATTAAAAAGGCTTAGTGCTTTAAAATGCAGATGCAAATTTCCCCACTTAGAGAGTCAAAGCGGCCTGTTCTTGTGTAAATGAGAATTAGGCTGCTAAATCCTCCATAATGATATTAGAAAATATCTTGTAAATTAAAGCAAGGGATTTTTAAAGTTAATATAATGCTTCCCTGATAGATTACATTCCATGTTTAAAATATTTTAATAAAAAAAATCTTAGCAAATAACACAAGAACAATAATTACTCAAACAACAAATTAAAGAGCTGAGCTATATAAAGGCTTTCAAATTCACTGGGGATCAATAAACATTAAAGTGAGAAAGAAAACGGTTTAATGAACTAACAAAATAACATAGTAGGAGTATTAGGGACTAGTAAATGTCATTATATTTTATTATAGTCTCCTTTGAAATTATGCCATGTTTTCCTATCTTGATACACTATACTGTTTAAACAAAAGAATAATCATATCATAGACAAAGACAGTGAACTCAGTGAGTTGCTTACAACTCTTACCTTCATCATATCAGTAATAACCTTTAAAGCACTATCATATTTTAAAAAAAATCCATTTTTATAACCCAGCTCCAACATAAAAGTTATTAATCCTTTCTCATTCATAGAATCACCCTTGCTAAAATTTAGAATAAAATATTTTACTTACACAGGTCATTTCTCACATAAAGCCATCTAGTTGCATGACTTACTACTGAAGAACATACCAGAAATTATTTGAGAAAAAGTCTACATACTAAAGGTTTTTATTTTATATATATATATTTTTTTAAGTATGTATTTTTTAAAAAAAATATTAATTTTTTACAGAGAGGAAGGGAGAGGGATAGAGAGTTAGAAACATCCATGAGAAAGAAATATTGATCAGCTGCCTCTTGCACATCTCCTACTGGGGATGTGCCTGCAACCAAGGTACATGCCCTTGACCAGAATCAAATCTGGGACCCTTGAGTCTGGAGGCCGATGGTCTATCCACTGAGCCAAACCGGTTAGGGCTACATACTAAAGGTTTTTAATCACCTCATCATATATCTCTTATCTCCATCTAAAATAAAAACTAAAAAATATCTGTATATAGTATGTATCATCTCATGTTTCTTAGTTGAAGCAAGAAATTCAGCAATTACATTTCTTTACTCAATTTTAAAGGAAATGTTTCCTGTTAAAACTTTTGATGAGCTACAAAATAAAATAAATAATTTTAAAAATTGATGGTGAATGATGTCACAAAAGCACCACAACATTTACAACCATTAACTACATGTGCTAGGAAAAATTATGTATCCACTGGTCCATTTTATTAGGCAATGCAAACAAAATGCTTTTCTGCCAAGCTATTAATGAGCAAATTTCCAAATAATTTCCTGAGCTTGTTATGAACTCCACATAAAGATGTAAAAAGCCTTTTACTGAACATTTGCACAGCCGTGTTTTACTTAATCAAGGTTATCACTATATTCAGCTCTGTATTGACTGTCATGAAAGATTTGATCATTATCATGAAATGTAAGAATGCTTCAAGCTCCCGGAACCTGACAATTGCTAATCTTTAAAATCTCTCTTTACACAAAACTTGACAGCTATAAGCTTGCCTCTTTAAAAAGGAAATATATATTGATGTGTTTTAATGGTAAATTCAGATTTCTGGGCATAAAATGAGCATTAGCATAATATAATTGTTTCTGCCTTTAGGGTAGCCAATCAGATTGTGCGAATGCACCTAATCATGGAGCCCTTGAAGTGATTTGTCACTTGGGAGTTATAGTGAAACAATCCAATTTCACTTTTCTACAAATGAATTGTGATCCAAAAATCAAGAAAGTCTATTAAACTTTTAAGAAACACTTTTCAGTCTAGACACCAAAACGTAACTCATAAAACATATTGCTATGTTTTTGTATCTCATAGAGTATAAACTTTACAATGATCCCACCAAAAAATAAAGCCAGAAGCTGCTCAAATTCTATGTATTTTCAACATTTTAACAATATGGGCTTTATAGATATTAAATTTTATATTGAACCATATTATCTCACAATATTCTTACCATATTGGAGACTAGATGTTTCCAAAATTCCTACTGGCTATACAAAACTTAAAGTAAAAATGACTATTCTAACTAGCTTATTACTCTTCTATTATGGTTTTTAAAACACTTATTAAGTAATAAGATATATTGATTGGTTCAGTAAATATCTAGAGAACATCTTTAAGGTTTCCAGCCACTGTGCTAATCTCTGGGAGTCAAAAGTTAACAAAATACCATCCAGACTCTGAGCTGATGATCAATCCCAAACCAGTCAGTAGTATCAAGACAGGAAGATAGGCCCAGGGTTAAATTGGGAAAATAAAGTTTTAATTTTGGGATCTACCTGGAATCACGCACTGCATTCTGATTTTCATTCAGCAGCATTTAAATATATCGCTGACGAGAGGCAGGATAATTTTTGTCCTCTGTATTTCCTGCCAAAAACTAAGTTGCAATCCTGGAAAAGAGCGCCCCACTTTCCAGAAGGGACACAATTAAAGCAGATGGTTCATTGGATCAAATAAAGGAGAATCCCTGCTCACTGCGAAGTGGCTCTCATTTTGACTAATTTACTAGTAATAACAGAATAGATGGGAATACAGAATTTCGACTGGTTGATTTAAGCTGTCATTTTTTCCAGTTCTATTAAATGGAATATTAATGGAAGACTGCACCTAAGACCCTGATCTCTACTTCTAATCTATTTCTTTTCTTATGGTATTAGAGTCCTCTGCACAGAAAAAGAAGTAAAAGTAGTTGCCAGCAAAACATTGACATTAAAATATAATTTTAAATATGAGTTTTTATCAACTATTCCACTCTCTGTATACAGTTCCCAATTAAATTCCTTAAGCAGGCAAACAAAAAACAGTTTATTTTTATTCCTTCTAATCCTTACACCTCAATTCAATCTTCAAGCCACAGTTATCTGGCTTCCTCTGACTTCTGCCTCTGCTGAAGTTGCCTGGAAACGGCCACTATCTGCATAACAGCAAACATTCTGAATATAACGGATACTGTCTGTAACCCATCTTCATTTCATTGACTGTGTCTTGTGATACTGCTGACCCATTCCTCCCTGAAATGCTCTTTTGTTTTGACTGCAGGAACCTGAAAATTTCCTGACCTTATTTCTTCTCCAGCAATCCTCCATTTGCTTAACTGGTTTCTCTTTCTCTACTCATCTCTGAAATGTTCCTGCTCAATAGGGATCAGTTATAGGCTTTATTTTCCTTCTCATTTTATGTACACTTCCTAGATTCAAGTACCATTCCCCTGGCCAAGGAGGCTCAAGTGGTTGAGTGTCAGCCCATGCACTAAGCGGTCACTGGTCCCATTCCAGATCAGGGCAAATGCCTGGGTTTCAGTCTCTCTTGATCCCCGGTGGAGGGCATGCAGGAAACAACCAATCAGTGTTTCTCTCTCTCTCTCTCAAATTAATAAAAACACATTTAACAAAACAAAAACAAGTACCATTTAAATGGAAGTTTGAATTTCTTCAATTGCCAATTTGCCGGTGTCATATTTTAATATAGGTTTTATCAGGCTCCAATAGGCTCAAAACTTGTGAATTTATATCTCGAGCTCATATCTCATACTTGAGTTTTAAATCCAACTATCTATTAGATCCTTGCTAAGCAAAGTGTGGTCCATAGACAGATATTATGGCCATCACCCAGGTTCTTGTCAGAACTGCAGAATCTCAGGCCTCACCCTACATCCACTGAACCAGAACCTGCATGTGAAGAGAACTCCCCAACGATTTGTATGTGCATTAAACTTTGAGAGCAATGTACTCAAATTTTCCATCAACACTTCATGCACATAAAACTTGCCTTCCAACATATTCAACATTTCCCTCCCTGCCCTGAATCCAACTCTTTCTCCTGAAATTTCTGTCCTAATACCTGGCTCCACAAATCCATTCAGCTAATCAAACCAGTTATTTCAGAGACATCTTCACTCTACACATCAAATCACTGAATCCTATTTAATCTACAGCTTAAACCATCCTCAAACTCTTTCTTCCTCTCTTTTCCACAGCATAGCAGTAATCCAAGCTTTCATCATCTCTTAAATTAGCTATCTCAAGCTTTCAAATTGACTCCATCATCCTTGTTCTAATCTGTCTTTCACACGATATTGGAATTGTGTTTCAAAAGCATGAATTTTATTTATACTCCCATGATTAAAGGCCTTCACACAAATATATCAGTTTTCACATAGGCATAAATAGAATCCACTATTTATTTACATTCATTTATGAGGAGACCTGATAAATGAATGTAAATAAATGTATGTAATTATTCCTCTCTGCCTATAGGATAAAGAGACAAACCCCTACCCCTCATCTCCTGTTACCTACCTACTTTTGACCACTTTACCCACAGATTTCAGTTTCCTGAGCATATCACACTGGGGTTGAAGCATTTAGTCATTCATGTCATTATCTTTGTGAACACTGATATTTTATGTAAAATGCCTTCTCCCCACCCTTTTAAATCAGTAATATACCTATTCAACCTTCAAGAGTTCTCTCAAATATTTCTGTCTTTGTCAATTATTCTGATGTTCTCCAAATAAACTTTATCACTTTCTTCTTTATATCCCTGCTGTATCCTATACATCTCTTTAATATAGCATTTTGAAAATTGCAGGGGTTTCAATGTTTATTTCCCTTATTTTTTAAAATTTCTTTATTGATTAAGGTATTACATATGTGTCCTTATTTCCCCATTACCACCACCCACCTCCCATTCATGCCCCCACCCCTCTGTTGTCTGTGTCCATTGATTAGGCCTATATGCATGCATATAAGTCCTTTGGTTGATCTCTCCCCCTTACCCCCACTGTCCCCTACCTTCCCTGAGTTTTGACGTTCTTATTGATGTTTCTCTGTCTCTGGATCTATTTTTGTTCATCAGTTTATGTTGTTCATTATATTCCACAAATGAGTGAGATCGTGTGATATTTATCTTTCTCTGCCTGGCTTATTTCACTTAGCATAATGCTCTCCATCTCCATCCATGTTGTTGCAAATGGTAAGAACTCTTTTTTTTTTTTTAACGCAGCGTAGTATTCCATTGTGTAGATGTACCACAGTTTTTTTTTAATCTACTCATCTGCTGATGGGCACTTAGGCTGTTTCCAAACCTTAGTTATGGTAAATTGTGCTGCTATGAACATAGGGGTGCATATATCCTTTCTGATTGGTGTTTCTAGTTTCTTGGGATACATTCCTAGAAGTGGGATCACTGGGTCAAATGGGAGTTAAATTTTTAGTTTTTTGAGGAAACTCCATACTGTTCTCCACAGTGGCTGCACCAGCAGTGCACAAGGGTTCCTTTTTCTCCACATCCTCCCCAGCACTTGTCATTTGTTGACTTGTTGATAATAGCCATTCTGACAGGTGTGAGATGGTACTGCATTGTTGTTTTGATTTGCATCTCTCTGATGATTAGTGACTTTGAGCATGTTTTCATTTGTCTCTTGGCCTTCCTTCTGTCTTCTTTTGAAAAGTATCTATTTAGGTCAGTTGCCCATTTTTTGATTGGGTTGTTTATCTTCTTTTTGTTAAGCTGCATGAGTTCCCTGTAAATGTGGGAGATTAAACCCTTATCATTGATATCATTGGCAAATATGTTCTCCCATGCAGTGGGCTTTCAAGTTGTTTTAGTGATGGTCTCCTTTGCTGTGCAAAAGCTTTTTATTTTGATGTAGTCCCATTTGTTTATTCTTTCTTTAGTTTCCATTGTCCTAGGAGCAGAATCAGTGAAGAAATTGCGTTGGCATATGTCAGAGATTTTGCTGCCTGTGGATTCATCTAATATTTTTATGGTTTCCCGTCTTATGTTTAAGTCCTTGATCCAGTTTGAGTTTATTTTTGTGTATGGTGTAAGTTGGTGGTCTAGTTTCATTTTTTTGCATGTATCTGTCCAATTTTCCCAACACCATTTATTGAAGAGACTGTCTTGACTCCATTGTATGTTCATGCCTCCTTTGTCAAATATTAATTGAGCATAGTGATTTGGGTCGATTTCTGTGTTCTCTATTCTATTCCAGTGATCTATATGTCTGTTCTTGTGCCAATACCAGGCAGTTTTGAGAACAGTGGCTTTGTAATACAGCTTGATATCTGGTATTGAGATCCCACCTACTTTGTTCTTCTTTCTCAAGATTGCTGTAGCTATTCGGGGTCTTTTTTTTTATTCCAGATGAATTTTTTGGAAAGTTCGTTCTAGTTCTGTGAAATATGCTGCTGGTATTTTAATGGGAAGTGCATTGAATTTATAGATTGATTTGGGTAGTATGGGTATTTTGATGATGTTGATTCTACCAATCCATGAACATGGTATGTTCTTCCATCTGTTTATGTCTTCCTCTATCTCTTTTTTCAGTGTCATGTAGTTTTCCGCGTATAGGTCTTTTACCTCCTTAGTTAAGTTTATTTCTAGGTATCTTAATTTTTTTGGTGCGATGGTAAATGGGATTGCTTTTTCAGTCTATCTTTCTGTAAGTTCATTATTGGTGTATAGAAATGCCATAGATTTCTTGGTGTTAATTTTGTATCCTGCTACATTGCTGAATTCATATATTAAGTCTAATAATTTTTTGATGGAGTCTTTAGGGTTTTCTATGTACAGTATCATGTCATCTGCAAATAAGGACAGTTTTACTTCTTCTTTTCCAATTTGGATTCCTTTTATTTCTTCTTCTTGTCTGATTGCAATGGCTAGTACTTCCAGCACTATGTTGAACAGGAGTGGTGAGAGTGGGTATCCCTGTCTTGTTCCTGTTCTTAGGGGAAATGGCTTTAGTTTTTTCCCATTGAGTATGATGTTTGCTTTAGGTTTGTCATATATGGCTTTTATTATGTTGAGGTATGATCCTTATATTCCCACCTTGCTGAGAGTTTTTATCAAGAAAGGGTGTTGGATTTTGTCAAATGCTTTTTCTGCATTGATTGATATGACTATGTGATTTTTATTTCTCAATTTGTTTATGTGATGTATCACATTTATTGACTTGCAGATATTGTACCATCCTTGCATCCCCAGGATAAATCCTACTTGGTCATGGTGTAAGATCTTTCTGATGTACTGCTGGATCCGATTTGCTAGAATTATCTTGAGGATTTTGGCATCTATGTTCATGAGGGATATTGGTCTGTAATTCTCTTTCATTGTGTTATCTTTATCTGGTTTTGGTGTTAGGGTGATGCTGGCTTCACAAAAGGAGCTTGGAAGTGTACCTTCCTCTTGAATTTTCTCGAATAGTCTGAGGAGGATAGGTTTTAGTACTTCATTGAATGTTTGGTAAAACTCCCCTGTGAAGTCATCTAGCCCCGGGCTTTTGTTTGCTGGACGCTTTTTGATGAGTGCTTCAATTTCTTCCATAGTTATCAGCCTATTGAGATTTTTAGTATCTTCCTAAGTTTTGGAAGGTTGTATTTTTCTAGGAATGTGTCCATTTCCTCCAGGTTGTCTAGTTTGTTAGAATTGAGTTGTTCATAGTATTTTTTAATAATCCTTTGTATTTCTGTGGGGTCTGTTGTTATTTCTCCTCTTTCATTTCTGATTTTGTTTATTTGGGTCCTCTCTCTTTGCTTCTTGGTGAGCCTGGCCAGAGGTTCATCAATCTTGTTTATCCTTTCAAAGAACCAGCTCTTGGATTCATTGATCTTTTGTATTGTTTTTTTGGTCTCTATGTCATTCATTTTTGTTCTGATCTTTATTATTTCCTTCCTTCTGCTCCCTGTGGGCTTTTCTTGTTGCTCTCTTTCTAATTCTTTGAGTTGTTGAGTTAGATGATTTATTACCATTTTTTCTTGTTTTTTAAGGTAGGCCTGTAGAGCTATAAACTTCCCTCTCAGGACTGCTTTCATTGTGTCCCATAGTATTTGCATTGTTTTGTTTTTATTGTCATTAGTCTCCAGGATGTTTTTAATTTCTTCTTTGATCTCATTGATAACCCAATCATTGTTTAATATCATGCTATTCAGCTTCCAAGTGATTGAATTTTTTGGAATGTTTTTATCATAGTTTATTTATAATATTATGCCATTGTGGTCTGAGAAAATGCTTGATATGATTTCAATCTTTTTGAATTTGGGGAGACTTTGTTTGTGACCCAATATGTGGTCTATTTTTGAAAATATCCCATGTGCACTTGAGAAGAATGTATATTCCGTGGCTTTGGGGTGAAATGCTCTGAAGATGTCAATTAGGTCCATCTGATCTAGTGAGTCATTTAGAATTGCTGTTTCTTTGCTGATTTTTTTGTCCAGAGGATTTATCCAGTGATGTCAGTGATGTATTAAAGTCCCCTACTATGATTGTATTGTTGTCAATCTCTCCCTCGATATCTTCCAGGAGTTTGTGTTTGTTTTTTTTTATGTATTTGGGTGCTCCTGCATTGGGTGCATATATGTTTATCAGGGTTATATCCTCTTGTTGTATCGATCCCTTTATTATTATGAAGTGGCCTTATCTCTTCTTATGGCCTTTACTTTGAGGTCTATTTTGTCAGAAATAAGTACTGCTACCCCAGCTTTTTTTTCATTTCCATTTGCCTGAAAGATGTTTTTCCATCCCTTCACTTTCAGTCTGTATGAGTCCCTTTTTCTGAGGTGGGTCTCTTATAGACAGCATATATATGGGTCGTGTTTTTTTTATCCATTCAGCCACTCGATGTCTTTTGATTGGAGCATTTAGTCCATTTACGTTTAAAGTTATTATTGAAAGGTACTTATTTGTAGCCATTTTTATTTTTAGTGTCTGTGTTCCTTCTTACCTTTTTATTTCTTCTTTTTACACCATTCCTTTTAGCATTTCTTGCATTGCTGGCTTGGTAGTGATAAACTCCCTTAGCATTTTTTTTTGTCTGTGAAGCTCCTTATTTCCCCTTCAATTTTGAATGATAACCTTGCTGGATGGAGTATTCTTGGATTCAGCCCCTTGGTTTGCATCACTCTGTAAATTTCCTTCCATTCTTTTTTGGCCTGATGTGTTTCTGTTGAGAAATCATTTGATAATCTAATGGGAGCTCCCTTGTATGTAACTTTCTGTCTCTCTCTTGCAGCCTTTAAGATTCTCTCTTTGTCCTGAATATTTGCCATCGTAATTATGATGTGTCTTGGTGTGGGTCTTTTCGGGTTCATCCTGTTTTGGACTCTCTATGCTTGTGTGACTTTTTTCTTTTCCACATCAGGGAAGTTTTCTGACATTATTTCTTCAAATAGTTCTTCTAATCCTTGTTCCTCTTCCTGTTGTTCTGGCACCCCTATTATTCATACGTTGCTTTGTTTCATGTTGTCCCATAGCTCCCTTAGGCTCTCTTCCTGTCTTTTAATTTTTTTCTCCAGTTGCAATTCAGTTTGGCTGTGTTTTTCTTCCCTGTCTACTAGTTCACTAATTCGGTCCTCCGCTTCTCTTAGTCTACTGTTGAAACTTTCCATGGTGTTTTTTATTGAAGCTATATCACTCTTCATTTCTTCTTGATTCTTACATAAGTTGTTGATTTTTTTCATCCATTTCTTCTTGATTCCTACATAAGGTGTTGATATTTTCTGTCATCCGGTTTATGAACTCTATTACCCTTAGTCTGAATTTTTTCTGACATATTGCATAACTCTGTTTCACTTAGCTGCTTTTCTGGCGATGCCTCCTTTTCTTTCCTTTGGGGGTATCTTTGTCTACCCATTATTGGTCTCACCGACTAATCTATATGTCGAGATGTGCAGGGGCTGCTCCTTGGGTGGCGTCGCTTCTCTGGCTGCGGTTGCTCCTTGGCGGTTACAGTAGCAGCTGCTTCTCAGTTGGCCATCTTGGTAAATTCTACCAAGTACCCAGATGTTTCTTCATCTGAGCTTTTTAGAGACTGAGTAATCAACTTTCATGATTATCCCATGCAATTCCACTTTACCTTGGCCTCGCCACCGCCCCCAGTCCGCGCGCTGGTGCGGAAGGGGCTCCGGCCTGGCCCGGGTTCGTGGGGCACAGGCTTGGGCTCTGGGGGCGAGCACAGCTCCAGGCGGTGTGTGTGCGACAGGGAGAGTTGGTCTATTTCCCTTATTAAATCATGAACACTTTGAAGGTAAAAACCATGCTTTATATTTCTAACTTAGGGCCTGATGATTAATAAAGTATTTAATAAATGAATGAAATAAAATGTAAGGTTCAAAAATGTACAATTATAAAAAAGAAATGTTAAGAATATGAAACAGCATAAATATCTCTAAATTGTTCAAGGACAAAGAAAATTGAGTCAAATGACTAAAGAAAATATCAGATCAACTAATTATTTAGGTTGATATGCAAAGATTAACTCCATAAAAATAATTTGAAAATGTAGAAAATAGATTAGTGAAAAAGAAAAAAGAAAGACAATGAGGAAGACACTTATTGAGAGAGAAGGAATAAAAGGGAAGTGACTTCAGTATTGCTTTGTATGCTAATGAAGGTACTAGAAAAGGCAAGCAAGGGGCAAGGCTAGTTAGCAACTGGAATGGCTGTATGAGCTGGCAGTTCTGGATCATTAGTCTGTGGCACTCATAGGATGGATCACTTAACAGTCTATCAAGTATTGTGTGGTTATCACTGAGTCATAATGATGTGTTTATTGAAATATAATGCTGTCTCCTATGGAATATTAAGCATATGTCATTGAAAATATGGGCTTTTAAATAGAAAACAATATTTCAACTTAAAAAATTTATACTTTTATTTCAAAAGTTATATGCAACAAAATGGAAGATAACGAATTTGAATAGTATGGGATAATTTAAAGGATAAAAGAGTATTTCAAGAGATTCACAACATGCAGAAATTATGTTTATGCATGATTAATTAAGGGAGTAATACTATCTGAAAGATAAGTCAAAATATAGTAACACTCTTCAGTCTTTACACCTTGTCTAACTTGGCAATTGAAGTAGATTTCAGTATAAAAAGTATGTGAATATAATAGGATTATATTCATACTAAAAGACCATGAACCTGTTGTAAAATTTATTACTGATTTTTCTCTCTTCCACAAATCCTAAATGTTAAGAAATTTTCAAAAGAGCTGCAATGTGGAAAAATGCTTACAAGTTTGCAAAGACAGCAAAAAATATAAAACCAGTCCTCATATAACTACAAAAATGTCAAATTCACATTTGCTAAAGCTCATTGGCATAAGTGAAAACATACATTGTAAAGTTCTTACATGTAAGGTCCCAGCTAAGGATAATATAGACAGTAGTCTATGGAGAGGCATATTTAAGATAGAATACCACAAGCTAATACTCAGTGTTCAAGAACGAACTTCATTCTAAGAAACATGACTTTGTAATTTAAAAGGTATAATAGCATATAATGTATAGTTCTTTATTTATGGAGTAATAGAGTGATCCTATCAACTGTATAAGATAAAGCAATGCAGGCTCTTCTCAAATGTAATCACCACACTGAGAAATAGGAAAAAAAAAAGTATTTTCAGAAGATACATTGAAAAATATGTATCATATATAATTAAAACCACATGGTAACATTAACTAAAGCAAATGTAGAGTCATTGACATTCCCAAGTGTTTGGGGTTAACATGCCCTTAGAAAGGGTGACAGAAATATTGGAATGCTCACAAGAATCACAGAAACATTGGCTGAAAATTTTACATACTTTCTTGGTAAAGGGGACACTGAACTGGGACCTAGGACAGAAACCAAATGAAGAAAAGAAGCTTCTCACATAGCACCCTTGAGACAATTATATTTTCTTCATTCTTCTTAAAATTGAGTTCTAAATGTTTTCTACTACATGTGCTGTTTTCTGCATTCTTTAAATGGGGCAATTGGAGTTGGACTCTCCTTAAAGGCTTTTCTATTAACTGTATAGATAACCAGTTCTTTAAGAAGTAGAAGAGAGGAAGAAACAGCAGCCAGACGATACTTGGAAATTAAATCTTTCCTGGGTCTTACCCCCAGTGGAACAGGTAGTTTACATCAGTTTGCCAGAGTGACTGAAAGACCCACCAAATTATCCTATATAATAAAAGGCCAATATGCTAATCGACCAAATGGCAGAACAACCAGTCACTATGACATGCATGGACCACCAGGGGCAGATGCTCAATGAAGGAGCTGTGCCCTGATGGTCAGTGCACTCCCACAGGGGGAGCGCCGCTCAGGTAGAAGCCAGGCTCATGGCTGGCGAGCACAGCGGCTGTGGCGAGAGCCTCTCCTGCCTCTAAGGCAGCACTAAGGATGTCCAACTGATGGCTCAGGCCTGCTTCCCATGGAAGCCATCAGTCAGACATCCCCCAAAGGCTCCCAGACTGTGAGAGGGTGCAGGCTGGGCTTAGGGGAACCTCTCCGAGCACATGAATTTCATGTGCCAGGCCTCTAGTGTTTCATAAAATTCAAAGTCTCATCTCAGTGGAGCTATTTCAAGAGCCACTGGTGATGAGGAAGAGGTGTCAGTAAGATAAATCTGACACCAAGAAGGCAAAGTGGCCGAGCAGGCAAGAATCCCCTATACCAGGGGTGGGCAAACTTTTTGACTCGAGGGCCACAGTGGGTTCTTAAACTGGACCGGAGGGCCAGAACAAAAGCATGGATGGAGTGTTTGTGTGAACTAATATAAATTCAAAGTAAAGGAGCGGAGGGGAGAGCAAGAGAACCGGGTAGAACAGCCGGATCTGGCCCGCGGGCCATAGTTTGCCCACGGCTGCCCTATACTCAATCCTACTTTATTTGGGAGCTAGTCCACCAATAATTGTATTAGATATTTAAAATTCAGCTTAAGATTTTGCTTAAAAATGAAATGTATTTCTTACCTTAAACATTATCATCAGAATTACCTCCTTAAAATTGACCCTCAAAAATGGCAAGGTAGGGGATGGAAAAATACATTCACTAGCTTTATAACTACTGTGGAGAAAAATGGGAAAAATGTAAACCTGAGAGTATAACAAAGCGTTGCCAATTTTTATAGATGGGAAGAGGCTGAAAATGTGTTATGTAAAATCTTCTCATGATCAGGTGGAACACTTAAGTTCAGAGAGATGTGGGATTACGCTAGGTCACAGGAGTCAGAAGAGCTGCAGGATCCAAATGTGAACCAGGAAAGCATAGACATGGTCTGAAGGGAGGATGGCTCAAGCCCAATACAAGGACATTGTATAGAAGAAATTGTCTGATAATATCCTATGTTCTCCACCAGGGGGAATATTCAAGAAGAGGCAGGGGAACATTGTTTATAGGGTACCCGCCATGAAATAAATACTTCGTGTGCAATTAAAAAAAATCAATCTCCACAGCCTAATAAGATGGATATTATTTTCTCCCATCTAACAGATAAGAAACCAGATTTGGATGGATAAAGTAATTTAACCAATCTCACAGAGCTAAAAAGTAGCAGAGCTGGAAAATAAACTCAGGATTGTCTGACTTCAAAACACTTGTTCCTCGAGATTAACAAGAAGTATTCTGCAGGCAGAAGGTAGACTACTTATTTCTCAAATAGGTTTGTGTAACTGATTCAAGTATTTTAAGATAGCTAAATTTATAACTTTAAAACCCTAACTTCTAGATTTTATAGGTACGGGTTAATTTTTGGCAAGCCATCATAAAAATCCTAAATAATTGAGATGCACCTGGAGAAGACAAGAAGCTTGGGAACAAAGAGAGCAGGAATCAGAAGAACTTAGTGTGCAGAAAAAGGATTGGAGTAGTAAACTGAGAGGGACATTGGCCAGCTTCAATGTTATACTGGATCTGTTCATGCATATGGTTTCTCTGGTCTTGCAATGGCAAAGATAAAGCTATCAGTAAATAACTTCAGGTGCATTCTTCAGTTTTTTTTGTACTCTATCCAGCAATAATGAATCATTTCTGACCAGAGAATGCATGTTGAAAATAGGACACTGGGATTCATGTTACACTTGATGCACATTCAAAATGGAGAGGCCATTTCACACTCACAAAATGTTTTCAAAAACGTTATTATTCACACAGCAATATTTTACATCTGTATATTTTATTTTAAAAAATCTTGCTCATTTAATATTCATCTTCATTAAGTAAATTTTAGTAAATAAAAGTAAAGACTATAAAATCTGACCACAATGACTAGAAATCTTCCCACCTATGTGGACTTGGACAGTTTATTTAAACACTCTCAGGCACAATTTCCTCACTTATAAAATGGGAATGAATAAATACATAAATAAATAAATAAATAAATAATAAATAAATAAATAAATAAATAAATAAATAAATAATGCCTTCTAGGTTTGTTACAAGGATTAAAATTTCTAATAACTCAGGTATTTAGAACAGAGACTGAGCCTGGCATACAATAATTGCTATATAAGTGTTGGTTATCATCATCACTAGAAGCCTGGTGCATGAAAATTCATGCACTGGAGGGGGTGTTCCTCAGCCCGGCCTGCCCCCTCTCACAGTCCGGTAGCCCTCAGGGGTGGGAGGCGACCCGGTGATCAGGGGAAGGCAACGCCCCATCACACCTCTGCTGTTGCTACTGCCAGCAGCTCAAGCCTCAGCCAGCCCTGGTTACCTGAGCCTTGGGTGGCCCTGGGAGGCTGGGAAGCCACCATCTGAGGATTGCCTGTGCCTCGGGCCGGCCCTGGGCAGCTGGGCAGCTGCCATCCAAGGCTTGTCTGCACCTCGGACAGGCTGGGGGGCTGAGGGGACTAGAGGACTCTGGAGGCAGGCCCAGCCTTGCTATGCGCCTGCCACCCCGGTGGGGCTGAGGGGACTGGGCGCCGCCATCTTGTGGCTATGGGAGCCTCCATCTTTGAGGGTGTGGCAGTCAATTAGCATATTCCCTCCTTATCGTCTGTGGGTGCCGCCATCTTTGCAATAGCGTGAGGGTCAATTAGCATATTCCCTCTTTATTAGATAGGGTTATTGTTAAAAAGTATACTAGGCAGCTGTAAGACAAGGAAATCTTACCTTTTGCAACAGCATGGATGGACCTGGAGAGTATTATGCTGAGCAAAATAAGCCAGTCAGAGAAAGATAAGTATCTCATGATCTCATTCACATGTGGAATGTAATGAACAAAATAAAACTGATGAACAAAATAGATCCAGAAGCATAGAAGCAAGGAACAGACTGTCGAACCTAAGAGGGAAGGCACAGCAAGGTGGGAGGGTAGGAAGAGATCAACCAAAGAAGATGTATGCATATATGCATAACCCATGGACACTAACAACAGGGTCCTGAAGGCCTAGGCCAGGGGGTGGGGGTGGGCTAGAAGAGGTCAATGGGGGAAAAGGAAATGTATGTAATGCTTTCAACAAAAAAAATTTAAAAAAAGAAAAACGGATCAACATTTCACAAAATACAAACATAGTGCAAAGTTTCAACAGTTATTCACAGCATCAAAATTTTACTTCATGTAGTAGATAAGCTGAAATATAGTCGAAGAGCATTTCTGAAAGCAAAAAATTAAACTTCAGGCTTTGCCAATATTATAAATTAATATATTTACTTAACCTAGGAAATTATGAAATCTTTTAATATATATATGGGATATGCCTGGCATGATAAAAAGGACTGTACTATTTCAGTAATCACATATTTTATTGAAGAGCCTTTAGGCTATTTTAATATTCAAATCAGTTGAATATTTAGTGGTAATAATGTAAGATTAATATTTGTTCAGGCACTTGCTCCTTTAACAGCAAACATTACAGGCAAGCTATTAGCCTGCAATAATGGAAAGATTTTTTAAAGCATTATCAAAAGGGAGGCTTTTACAGGTTGGAATTTTATTCTGATACCACATATTTCCATAAATGATGCCATTTCTGAAAGTAGGAAACATTTATCATCAACTTTCCCACTCTTACACCTTCAAGTAAATTCATGCAGCTTAAATTTTAACTGCATTATCACAAGCAATCGTCTTATGATAATTTGTCTAGTTTTAATTGTTTTTTAAGAAGTTTGCCAGATTTTTGAGACATCAACAGTATTAGACATATAACTGGGTTTACAAATTAAACAGCTTTTTAGAAATTGCATTTTATATCCTACTAATATTTTGCCCTGTGTATACTGCCTAGTAAAATCACAGATCTATATTTTCTTTTTATATATAAATTCTATTTCATAATACCAACATAGCACTCCAAACAGTATTTTTCTGGGGGATTATTACATTTCCCCGAAGAGGACAAAGCCACTAGGACTCATGCTTTAAAATACCCCCTTACGTATGCTATAATGACCCAGGACATTGGCCTGCCTTGATTTATTGCTTAATTTTCACATTTTTACTTTAAACAAGAAAAGCAACAAAGTGTTCTTCTTTTATAAAAGAATGCATGTGTTTCAGGACAGTGGAACAAACCTAATATTATTTTCTTGCATCCAGTCTGAAAACAAAAACAGCACAGCAGCCTGGAACAGAGGCACCCTTGAACACATGCAGAATGAAATGGCACTTTTTTCCCAGATGAAATTAACTACAGAGTACACTTATTTGGAAACATTTGGCCAATTACAACATATAGTGGTACTAGCCAAAAGCACACAGGTGTGTTACTTCCTGGCAGTGTCGTTTTATTTCTTCAGCCCTTGAAAAACACCAGAAGGGGTTCTACTGTGCATGCAGGTGTGATCACCTACTGTGGAACATAAATTGTATCTCCTTTTAGATGAGCAGAAAAGGAAAGGGGAGAGTGTTTGGAGTATTTACTTCTTGGCTTGTCACTATGTTACTTCTTAACTAGCTTGATCCATTTAAAAAACAAAATCACAACTTCTACATATCTCAGTTTCTCTCTTCTCATCCACAAAACCTTATTTTGTCACATTCTATTAAACTGAATCTCAAATAGAGAGAGCAGGTAAGAAATAATGTTTGTTCATAAGGAACTGGAATATTGGTGGACAATTGCTGCTACCTCCCTGACTCAAGGGCCCCTTAATAGGTTGGGAAAGGTATTTACATTTTCTGGTCCTTATTGTAGAAGGGCAGTAAGACATCACAGAGTAGTCGATGCTGGTTTACAGATGGTTTTCACAACATTAGCAGGACTGAAATTTGGCTCTCTCCCAATCTCACTGAACTAACTATTATTTCCCTGTGTTTATGGATATAGATAGGGCTCGGGAAGTTTGAATCTTTTGCTTAAATTAAAACGGGAAATTAATCACAAAGTTCAGACTCCAAATCTTATTTTTTAGGATTTATGCCAACAGTTATTTTTATACAGATGTGGGTGAAAGTGGCAAGAATGTCAGTGGCACTGCTGGGAAAGGTATTCAAAACGAAAATATTTAAAAGTTTGACGTATTCTACAAAAATTAAAATCATTACCAGGAATTGATTAGGTCTCTGAGCCAGATCTTATGTTTGGCACTTTATTATTTTAATAAGTTTCTACCAAGGCTTAGTTCCTTTTACAACCTCTATTTGACATATACGGAAACAGAGACCAGAAAGTTAAGTATGAGAAAGCTCATATGGCCCTTGAGTAGAATTAGGATAGATTCACGTCTCCCATTTCCCAGCAGCCATACTCACTGTGTTAACAGTATTTAATAGCCTCACACATTACAGATAGGCAGATTCAGGAATAACTTTAAATGTAAGGAATTTCATCGTAGTTGAAATTTATTAAGGTACATGATTCAAAAGCTGTTCTCCAAAAACAGTATTAATGTTTGATTCTTTCAGGTTCCATGTCAACAATGCACAAAATCTAAAATGGCACTCGAGTTGGTATTAGTACATTTTAGAGAGTTCTGATGTAATGCTGTTAGAAGAGAACTGTTTACAGCAATCTATCTCCTAGACTGATTAGATATTCCATATACATTATTTATTTATATGGAAATGAATTCAGTCTTGAAATATAAAACCTCTACAGAAAGTGTCAAGCATTCCCAATAAGCATTTAATATTTCTGAATGTCACAAATGTTTATATGGTTCTGCATCTTCCCAGTCTATGGTAGATAAAAATGTGCTCATCTACAGATTCACAATTAAAAGCAATATTAAATTACACAGATTGAAAATTAAATATTTATGTTCATTTAAAACTCTGCTCTATTATTCTATTACTAGAGGCCCGGTGCATGAAATTTATGCAAGAGTAGGCCTCCCTTCCCCCGGCTGCCAGCACCGACTTCCCTCCAGCACCCGGGACCTGGCACCCAGGACCCGGGCTTCCCTCGCAGCCCACCTTTGTCCAGAAGGTCGTTCAGAAGGACGTCCGGTCTAATTAACATATTATGCTTTTATTATTATATATCTTGGGATGTTCAAAGGGAAAAACACATTTCTAACCTGTTTCTCTGTGCTATAAAGCCTGTATAAGAATATGAAAATTAAGGATAATATATAAGCCAAATAACTACAAATAAACAAAAATAGTTAATTTTCTGTTTGTTTTTTAGGCAGGGCATAATTAAGTATATATTAATTTAAAGTGTATGTACCAACTAAGTACAGAAAAAAACAAGAGCTTTAAAAAAATGGATGATGATAACCCAGTTGGTATGGCTCATTTGGTGTCACCAACAGATTGCTGGTTCAATTCCTAGTCAGGGCACATGCCCAGGTTTTGAGTTAAATCCCCAGTCAGGGTGTATTTGAGAGGAAACTGATCAATGCTTCTTTCACATCATGTCTATCTCTCACATGGATGTTACTCTCTCTAAAAATCAATAAAAATATATTTTTAAAAATTCCTTTAAAAATTTGATGATGTAAATCTTTTATTTTTTACTTAGTAGGAAAATTGCTACTTTCTCAGATACACATTTGATTTATTTGATGGATCATGAGTGATGGTGGTACTTGAACTTTGTGTTCTTGCCTGTGAAAACATCCTGCTACTTCAATATCTATCTCTGTCATAAATGAATCTGTTTCTGGATATTTACATTAAGTCTATATTTCTACTACCTCTGATATGTTGAGCATAAAATCCAGGAAACATACATTGAGACTAACTTGAGAATTACCAAGATATAGGGATATTTACTAAAAAAAAAAAAAAAAAATACAGCATAAGGCTAAAGATAACTGCTATGTTTCATTGAGCACTTACTATATTTCTGGCACTACTAACAATATTTTTAAAAATAATGATCCCATTGAATCCTTACAACATGATGAAGTCAATATTATTCTTATTCCTACTTCATAATGAGAAATTATGCATTCACTTAAGTCATTTGTCTAATAATTGACAAAGCCAGGTAATAAACCTAGACAATTACTTATCCAGAGTCATGGTTCTTTTGACCCTTGGTTTAGCAACAATGTTGTCTAAGTTCTTTGAAGGCATTCTGCTTTTAAACATCAATTATAATTGCCCTGGTTATAATTCTTTGCATTTTTAACTACCTTTATAAACATACAGAGAAAAAATAGAATTCAATCTTTTCATATTTAAAATCAAGCTATAACTTATTTCATGCTTATCTTTTTAAAGGATGCTTCAATCTGGACAACTGTAAACACCTGGCACAGATATGAATTCATTTTTAGGTACTACTATGTAACATATAAAAATACAACTCAGCTCTATTAATAAGTGTACTTCTAGGATGTAATATTTGCCAGGTCATTTATCGGTATTTTCTCCCTGAACTGCCTGTATTTAACAAAGCACCATTTTTTGGTATTTATGGTTATCATCCAAAGTTGCTGCCACCTGCTGATAGTATTCTCTTATTATAAAAAAGTTCATGTTCCTTTGGCTAAGCATATTTCCTAGCATTAATAATTCTTAGCCATTTTCTAAATATTATGTCCTCATAGGTCAAAACTTATCAAAGGTAGGTGTCACATAACTAGTAAGAAGTATAGTAAGGTTTGAGAGGTTTAAAGCACAAATCCAAAGCTGTTAACCACTATACTATAATGGCTTCCTCCTTAGAAAAATCTTTAAATGCGTCTGTTATATCCATAGTATCAAATGTCCTACAGTGGTAAATAAAAATAAGCTGCTACTTCTACACACACTGACAAGGATAAATACCTATGACATACTGTTAAGAAAATAAAAAGAGGTTGCAAAACATTATGCACATAAAAATATGCTTACATTTATTTAAATAATGAATTATAGATCAATAGGTTTAAGCTAAGGATGGAGCTGGGTATATTTCCATAGGAAGCTTATATTTCTTCCGAAAACCATGATGGTTCAAGAAAATGTAGTTTTCAAGGTCAAGGGATCTATTCAATAAGTCAGGAGTCTTTGCTGAGATACTGTGTTCTGCCACCAAGCATACAAACTGAGGCTTTAAAAGAAAATATCTCTTGTATAATATCTCCATTTGTAAATGATTTCTGCTAAAGACATTGGGGTACAAAAATGAAAGCTATTATATCCTTCTTCAAAAAGCTTGTGATTTTTTTCCAAATCCCTTCATTGCAAAGATCTTTGTGTTTCAAGAAACAACATTAGAAAAATATTACGGATGCTCCAGGAGTCAACATATTATAATAAAATAAGGAGATCCCAATGTCACACTGAATAAAAGGCACTGAATATCGGACACTTCTAGGCTTTTGAGGGAACCAATAATAAGGTCATTGAAGATTCCATTATTGAGTAGAGGACAAGAATAATATATTTAACAAGCATATGTGTCAGATTATGATAAATTATGTAATATGAATCAAACAAAGAATGAGTATGTGAAAGGGAAATTTTCTCAAAGAATGAGACAGTGGAATCTGAAGTCGAGTTTGTAAAATTAAGACATTTTCAGGTAACAAAGTAGGAAATGGCCATTCCAGGCAAATAGAACAGAAGGAATCAAGGCATGGAAGTGGCATAGACCATGAAAAGTTCAGAAAACATCAAAGTATGCATTGGAATTGTAGTTCAGTATAGTTAATATGACAGTAGATTATAACATTGATTGTCTGATGTTGAAGAAATGTAAATATTATGCTAAGGAGGATAACTTCTTTCCTGTAAGTATGAATAACTCACTGAGATTTCTGATCAGGAAAGTGACATGGACATTTCTTAATCTCAAAGAGAACACCATGTAACCAAGATAAAGGGTGGATTAACGGATGTGGAGTAGCTTTTGCAGATGTCCAGACATGAAATCATGCTAGCCACAGTAGGAAATTAAGCAAGAGAAAATATGAGATATTTCAACAAAGGTAGGCTTTTGTTAAAACTATATAATAAAAAATTACATTTCTTCTGGCTTCTCATTTTCCAACATTAATGGATTTTAATCTGACAGTAAGAACTCTGAGTCTTGAAGAGTCAACAATGACAACAACAAAATCCTCTCTGTTCCTGGATACCAGCTGAATATTGTGATCAAGAGGACAAAGAGGATTTTAGATTTTCTACTACGCAGAATCCCAGAAGGATATAAAACATAATAGAGGAACTCTCAGCTGCTTGATAAGAGGAATGAATATGATATCAAAGAATAAATACTCAAGGACTGTCTTCTTGTATTAAGTGCAAATACCAATTGCATGTCAAGAATGTAGAGAGGGGATCTTCAGATTCACAGAAATATGAAATTCTTTTATGATCAGAGGGGTATACAGGCTTATTCAGTTTTTACTTATACTGATAATAGTTGGCAATATATTTTAGAATATTTTCCAGTGAGACAAAATGCTGCTTGTAGGCATTTAACTCAGAAATGCATTTCCTATATATCATGAGGTAAAGAAAGAAGTATTCAATATACATAGCTGTGAAATGTAATTGCTAGATACACATGCAGCTGCAAAGAAATAAAATATTAAGACATACAAAAAACCTTCAATAATTTAATTTCCTGAAAAACTAATAACTTATACCACATATTTTTACACTTAACTATTAGTTTTCTATAGGTTTGCTTTTACATATCATAATTGTCAAGTCACAATATATTTGAAGCTCCTTTTTGGTAAAGGCTTTGTCAAAGTCTTCCTCTGAATCCCACAGAGAGGATCCCAAAATGCTGAAGGATAATACAAGTCAGATAAACACTGGTTACATTAGTAAGAAAATTCTCACATGAATCTGCAAGAGACAAGAGCATCATAGTCGCCTAGAATCACTTAGAATGAACCATTCTACAGAACCATTCCCTATGAGCACTGCATTCACAGTGCACAGAAGCCAGCAGTTAAGCACCACTTAAATAAAAAACACCTTCTTGAATGAATTGGCAACAATAGACCTTGAGTATAAAATGGAAATGGAATAGATGCTGATTATGATGAACTTGTCAGCCTGCTAACTCTCAGCAGTTACATTGGCAAGTGCAGTAAGAGCAGTGACAAAAATATCAGAGAATAAGTCCATCAACTCTGAACCTTACTGAAAGGAAACTGTGTCTGTGTGTGTGTGTGTGTCTGCATATGCATTCAAGAAAGAAAAAGGACCTAGTGCCTGTTACAAGGTTCTTGCTATGAAAGAAATATGTGATTAAGTACATGCAGATTATCTATCTATCTATCTATCTATCTATCTATCTATCTATCTATCTATCACCTATCTATCTATCTATCATCTATCTATCCATCTATCTATAAAAAGAGGAAATATGCAAATTAGGCCAGGAAGCCATAATGGATCACGACTAGACAGGATGAGGCTGCATGCGCAGGTGAGGCCCAGAGTGGAGATGGAGACAGAGACAGGGGGGCCGGTGAGCCACTGCGCCCCAGCTCGGGCCAGCCCCCTGATTTGGAGCGGACATGGACAGGGACACGGGGGATGGCCTGCAGCCTCCATGGCTGAGCGCAGGCCCAGAGAGGAGATGGCAGGCCTGCCTCCCATGGAAGCAGCAAGGCGCCCTCCTAGCTCCCGCAGAATTGGCGTGGGTCCCTCCTGGCTCCCGTGGGTGCCAGCGGCTCACTTCCGCCTCCCACAGAAGTCACACAGCTCCCGTGGAAGCAGCACGGCTCCCAGCGGCGCACTGCGGTTCCTGCCAGTTCCCGCAGAAGCGGTGGGCAGCCTACTGCATGTGATATTGCATGATGGGCTACTAGTAATAAATATAAAAGGAAACACCAATGCAATTAGTCAAGAACAGTACTTTGAATTTGGTTAAATATTAAATCTAACCCAAATACCACCTTGCAACCATTCGAGGACATAATTTTCATAATCTTCAACGTTCCTCTCTCCACTAAAGATCAAGAGAAAAGGTAGACCCAGTCACAACAGTCTACCCACTCTCTGGCCATCAACCTAATAATCTCGTTTATGTTTCAATTCATTCCTAGGTCAGTATGTTTCAGGTAGTTGATGCCTCTTTATTGAAATTTGTTACAAATTGGGAATTTACTCCAGGTATCTAAGTTTAACTTTAGCCAACTTTTTTTAACTTTTTTTGTGATATTTTGAATCCCAATCCTATTGTCCTAATCATTTGTCCTTTATTTTATTCTTTGGTCCCTTTGGGTCTCTTTTTGCATGTTTTGCAAGGATTTTGATTTCTTCTTCATGTGTTTAACTCACTGTAGTATTTTATTGTCTTAATTACAAATACTTACATTATTTCTAACCCATATATTTTCTTTCTCCTTTTGTCTCCTGAAATTGCACATTCCCTTAAAATGTTTTTCTTCTTGAATTGTGTGCATATTCAAAGATGGAGAATTAAAAAATGAATAGCAAGGCACCCTAGTGTTCCAAAGCAAGACACCAAGTCACATCTATGCTATTGCTTCCAAGAGAGGAATCAAGTACAGGTTCTGTATTCTGGACCAATCCCCCCTTGAGGCTATCATGACTGATTTTGAAGAAACTGGTAGAGGATTTTTTTTTTTTTTTTTGAGAAATATTTTCAGGTCTGCGGGGTACATTTTTTCATCTGATGTCAGGACCTTCAACACTCATAGTATGTGGAGTCTTTGACCACAGACACAAAGGCAAGATATTAAGTCTACCTTGTTCCTCAAACAGCAGGGGAAGGTAAGGTGGCCATGTAAAGAATCACACACTTTCTGAGCTTCTCAGAGCAAGGGGGCATGCATATTTGGACCATTCATAGACCATAATAGAGAGCAAGCAAGTCTGGAATGACTTAGAGGATTCCACTTAGGAAACTTGCTTCTTGGGTCATGGCGAAGCTACAAAACTATAGAACGAGGGGGCAAATTAAAAGAAACCATCCAGAGAAGGCATATCCTGCATAAGAGGAAGTGCAGTTGGATATTTCCAGGACACTGTTATGACATCACAGTGACACAAGTCAAAAAATAACTTCTTTGCATCTTCTCTCTCCTCAGTCAATAATCTCCTTTTTTCACCCAAGTTAAAAAAAAGTAAAAGTTAAATTGAACACAGAATCCTCTAAAATGAAGTGTATATTATATAGCAAAAAGCTTATATAATTGCTTTAGTACTGTTATGAACCATACTGTTATATGTTTGTATTCATATGTGATTTGAGGTTATTGTTGTTTTTTTACCTTCTCAACATAATTCTGACCTTGTTCAGCATAATATAACCTCATCAGAATTCTGCACAATTAGTCTATTCTTTTCATAATTGGTACAATAAAGTTCTTCAAAATATCTCTATTGATTTAAAAATAAAATATTTTAATGAGCACTTGGAAATGCATCCTAATAGCAAAAAAAAAAAAAACACTTATGAAAAATTATCTAATGTTACATCAAATAATCTGTTAAAAAAAAAACTAGAAACAAACAAGTTTAATAAATCAGCATCTATCTTCATGTCTATTTGAAGGACCTCAAAATATGCCACACTTCATAAGTGTCTCTATTATCATCAACAGATCAAATTCAATATCCAAAAATGGGAGATTCGGAAGAGAATGGCAAATAAAAGATTAGAATTTATATACTTTTGTATGAACCTATCTACAAAGTATTTGAAATATCTTAAAATGACAAGTCCAACTATATTTTTTAGGATTGTGATTTCATCAGATGTGAATTCCTTTGGTAAATAATCAAATCTGCTCATTTTTGAAATAAGATAATTGAGGAGAAAGAAAAGCATCAATGGCAACTCTAATGACCTAATAGGGCAAATGGAGACAGAAAGATTCAAAGTGTCTTAAAAGAGAAATATTAATGGGAAACACAAACAACACCTGCATTTCTGAGTGTCCAACTAGTCATTCAACCACAAAGTTCATGCCTACATATGTAAATACTAGTGGCCTGGTGCACGACATTCATGTGTGGGGGGGTGTCCCTCAGCCCGGCCTACATCCTCTCCAATCTGGGACCCCTCAGGGGATGTCCGACTGCCTGAGGGATTGGGCCTAAACAGGCAGTCGGACATCCCTCTCGCAATCTGTGACCGCTGGCTCCTAACTTCTCACCTGCCTGCCTGCCTGATCACCCCTAACCACTCTGCTTGTAAGCCTGCTTGCCTCCAACTGGCCCCCTGCCAGCCTGCTCACCCCAACTGCCCCCCGTCAGCCTGATCACCCCCAACTGTCCCCCACTGATGGCCTGCTCACCCCCTGCTGGCCTGCTCACCCCCAAACTGCCCCCCCCGTTGGCCTGCTTGTCCCCAACTTCCCCTCTTGCCAGCCTGATCGCCCCCAACTGCCCCCCCTGCCGGCCTGATTGCCCCTAATCGCCTCTGCCTCAGCCCTGCCAACAAGGTTTTGTCTGGAAGGACATCCAGAAGGTCTCCCAGTCTATTTAGCATATTATTATTAGTATAGATAGAGGCCTGGTGCATGGGTGGGGGCCAGCTGGTCTGCCCTGAAGGGGGTCCTGGATCAAGGTGGGGGTCCCCTTGGGGGGTGGGGCCAGCTTGGGTGAGGGTCTTGGGGCAGTTTGCAGGCCAGCCATGCCCCCATCAGGGTGGGGGTCCCCACTGGGGGGCATGGTCGGCCTGGGTGAGGGGCTGAGGGCCATTTTCAGGCTGGCCACACCCCCTTCAGGGTGGGGGTCCCTGCTGGGGGGCATGGCCAGCCTTGGTGAAGGGCTGATGGCTGTTTGCAGGCTGGTCATGTCCCCATTGGGGTGACGGTCCCCGCTGGGGCTGTGGCCTGCCTGGGCGAGGGGCTGAGGGCCATTTGGGGGTGGTTTGCAGGCCGGCCAAACTGCCAGCTTTGTCCAGAAGGATGTCCAGAAGGTCTCCAGAAGGTCTCCCAGTCTAATTAGTATATTACTCTTTTATTAGTATAGATTAGCCTTAGTCTCAAGGAATATAAATGTCCTATATTTGAACAAAGAGTAAAGTTTGAGAGAAAGTAAATACTGAAACTCTAGTGAAATAAATTTGACAAAGAATGAAATGACAAAATTAAATATGTTGGAGATGCACCAAGAAAATAAAGCCAAGAGAACAAAGAACATATTGAGTGAGGTAAGTTTATATGTGTATAATTTTAAGATATTTTTTTTAGGAAAATATAAAAGGAACGATAAATTGGCTTCAGAAAGAGATAATGCTTTTATTCAATTCAATAACATTGAGTTTAGGTCATTGCAACCCTTCAAAATAATAAATTATCAGTTCTAGATTATAGCCAGATGAATGACCTGAAGCAACAGGTATCTATTTTATATTAAATCAGGTAAATAGTTCAATTTATTTAGCAGGAAATAAAATAATACTTAGTTGTTGAAAACATTTGATCATTTAATAAACCTTTTTCCAATGATAAAGAAAAGTATGTATAGAGCTTTTACAGGGGTCTATGTGTAGTGTGCTTTATTTTACCAGAATACAAACATTTTAAATATGCCTGACATTAGAGAGAGGAAATATTAATTCAAAATAAGGACATTTGCTAGATACTTAATGTATAACAAATGAATCCTAATAAAATGATTAGAAGATCTACATTAAGATACAAAAAAAAAAAATGTTGCAGGCAAGAATATGGGAATGTTCTATTATTGACTAGCTGGGATGCAGTCTGTGCTCTACAAACATCCATCCCCTTCTAATATCTTTCATTTTTAAGTAGGCGGAATGGTACACAGATTGCAAGAAAAGATTAACCGCCCTCCTGCACTTCCCATCAAAAAGCTCTGATTACTTTAAAGTGAGCATTCTGAGATTCCTGGCTTCTGCCCAAGTTCATTTTAAAGATTAGTTTCTCCTGTTTTTTTTTTTTTTTCTCTCTCTCTCTTTTTTTATTTCCATTCCAGCAATCTGTTCTTAGCCTTTTAAATATCTACTTAACCATTTTAGCAAGCATTTCAAACATACAGAGAAAAGATGAGATTTAATATTAATAAGATATTGAAAGTTAAAGCCCTAGAAAACAATTTCAATATTTATCTCTGAATATCTTTTGTAACCCAGTATATAAGAAAATTTTAAAAAATGGAAGCAGAAATAGAGTTAAAAATCTAAAGAAAGGTCATTGGATTCTAATGAGTAATTATGTTAGATGATTCCATTTCCTAAAATAAACACAATCCATGATTTTTAAAAATGTATATTGATAAATAATTAAAGAAGTATGCACATTTTAATATAAAATATGATATCTTAATATCATGCATAATTCAGATATCACTAAATATGAATTTCATAAATTATCAATAATCTATTAAAACTCAAAAAAAAAGTTTTCCAGTCTTTTATATGATGCTAAAATACATTCCAGAATTATCTCTGATAGGTTGGGCCAATCACTATTTATTTTAATTCACAGGGAGTATTCCTATTATAAGTAATCATTCAATCCTTATGTGTTAAAGGCATGAAAAAAAAATAAAAATTTTTGACATAAGAAATTTATTAACAAAGGTTACTATTAATACCCCAATAAGCATTTGATTTATCAATTGACACTCAATAGTTTTAATTTTTATTATAGACCTATGGCCATTAAGTCTTTCTCCCCTCAGTAGATGAAATATTATGGTTAAAACTATATAGCACACCAAGTGTATAAGTTCTAAGTTTTCTTCATTTGCACAGAAGGCCCTCCAGAATTTAGCCTTATATGTAACCCATGAGGCACCCAAAATGGACCAACTACTTAGTATCCCTTTGACTCATTTCTGCTTTTCCTGGCTAGGAGTTCCCATCTACCTTCAATGTCCTTCCCTATCTTCCATTTCTTTCTCTAAGTGTTCAAAATCTAGCCAGCCTTCTATCCTTGAGAATTCTACTCAAACACAAAATTTGTTTTCTGAATCTTTATTTTTATTATCCCCTGCCAGAAGTGGTATAGAGAGCACTGGATTCTCATAGGACTTATTCTTTGTCATAATTCATATGATTATACAGTATGTTAAAGTTGAAACAACTTTAGTTTTCATTTCACCCATGACTCCTTTTTTTTTTTTTTTTTTTTTTTTTTACAAATTAGAAAACTGAAGTCTGTTTAATGAATTGCTTAAGAGCACATCATTTGAGGCAAAAAAAGGACTGTATCCCTTCTACTTGCTTGCCTCCCCTGTATATTGAAAAGATCTGCATGTAGTTCATCACCCCTTTAAGTATATAAGCTTCTTCAAGTTTCATATTTTATTAGTATATATTTACACAGTAACTTTTCTATAGAGGGCAACCATTGAATAGTGAATGAGTGGGGTGGAAAGGGGAGGGCAGGCATGAATAAGTCTTGGTTCTACTAGGGAGTAAAAATTCTCTAGAGACCCCATAAGGAATACTATTATTTCTAAGATGCTTTTTTGGTCTTTTCCCCAAAACTGCAGTGGTTAATCCTGTGACATCTTCAAAGTAAAATCATATTCAGAACATTAGTTCTTTTCTGCATTTATCATATTCTTGAGACATTCTGAAAAATTAAATCAAACAATCAACAACCTTAAATAAAGAACAAAAAAGAACATCTCAGAGCAGGGATTCTCCCAATACAATCTCTATACCACTTGCCCCAAATCACAAATGCTGACAGGATTCCATGCTAATGATGGAACCCATAAAGTAATCAGAAATAAGAAAGAAAATTAAGATAGTGCAATTGTCTTTAGGAGATATGGAAGATAATGAAAAAAAAACTTGGGGATCCACTTTAGATGGACTGGTCATTAAGATTTAACTAAGAAAGAAACATTTAAACTGAGAATGGAAGAGGAAAGTGAACTAAGCTCAGGAAGAATTTGAGGAAGTTTATTTAAGCCTGAGGAAATAGTAAATGCAAAGATGTATTTACATGACCTCATGTGGTAACAAGGCATATAGATCAGAAATGGCATTTTTCCATGGTTTCAAATAAAACAAAATAACCATGTAAAGTGGTAGAACAGAAAGCTGTTTGCACATATTTTTTATTTGGATGCAGATCACAACAGCACAGAGCATCCTCAAGCTCATTCCTCTGTGTCCCCCCCATCATTGTGCACATAGCTAATACACACAACCAGGGAGTAGGCTAAATATGGGCATGTCAGTTTCCTCTACTAATAGGTGAATTTTTGTGGGGGGAAAAAATCTCTTAGTCATCTTTGTTCTCCAATTCTTAGCATATTGCAGGAAATTAATAAAAACTGAATTGTTGATACATTATATTTCATTTCACTCTATAGAGTAGGCTACAGTCCAGCAAGTTTGGGGGTATTGGCCTCTAACTAATGAGAAGAAAAGTACTTGCATGCTTTGCTACTGCATCTTGTACAAAGTCATTTTGTTGATTTATAAATAATTAAGTATTTTTTGCATTTTTGTGGAGAGAAATGACTGCAAATATATTATAAAAATAAATTTAAATTACATTATAACAATGGATTCCATTAAAGTCCTCTGCTTTTCTAGACAAAGGACTTTTTGTTTCTATTCTATTCTAAAAAGAGAAAGGTAAAAAAACTATGTAGGAAAATCATAAAAATTTTAAAATTAAGTAATATGATATATAAAGTTAGGTATATAATGATTAACATTAAAAGTATATATGGAAAATTAAAATCTTTAATAAACTAAATGCTTTATAAATAAATTAGTAGATAAACATAACTCACTGATTGTGAAAGGTATTTATTTCTTTATAAAATGTTTCATTTAAATTGATTTTAATCTCAAGTTGGAACAATAATTGTCATAAATTGTGTAATCTATACAATTTCAAACAAAGGAATTAATAATTATTTTTGTTCTGTATATATTTCATTGAAAGATTAGTTGCTAGGTCTATTTGTTGACTTACTGCTATTCCTTAAAGAACTAAATTATTCTCTAAAATGTTTTGTCCACTTAAATTCTGACCTAGAGAAAGACACATTTTTATTCTTACCCATGGGTGACTATTCCAGGTGTTCCACTTGTGTGATGACAGTGATGGTCCAATATTGGATGTAATAGTCAGCCTCCAAAATGGCTTGCAATAATCTGCCTCCTGGTATTTCATGTGCTGTTCCTTCCCTCACTGAATAAAGCTGACTGTGCTACCAACAGGATATTAGGAAAAGGACTACCTGTGACCACTGAGGCTGGGTCATAAAAGGCATTCCGGCTTCTACCTTGTGCTCTCTTGAATTGCCTACTGTGGGGGAAGTAGTATTTTTTTTAAAATATATCTTTATTGTTCAGATTATTACAGGTGTTCCTCTTTTTTTTTTCCCCATAGCTCCCCTCCACCTGATTCCCCACCCCACCCCATGCCCTTACCCCCCACCACTGTCTTCATCCATAGGTGTAAGATTTTTGTCCAATCTCTTCCCGCACCCCTCACACCCCCTTACCCCTGAGAATTGTCAGTCCACTCCCTTTCTATGTCCCTGATTCTATTATATTCACCAGTCCATTCTGTTCTTCAGATTTTTTATTCACTTGATTTTTAGATTCACTTGTTGGTAGGTATGTATTTCATGTCATTTTATTGTTCATAATTTTTATCTTTACCTTTTTCTTCTTCTTCCTCTTCTTAAAGAATACCCTTCAGAATTTCATGTAATCCTGGTTTGGTGGTGATGAACTCCTTTAGCTTTTTCTTGTCTGTGAAGCTCTTTATCTGACCTTCAACTCTGAATGATAGCTTTGCTGGGTAGAGTAATTTTGGTTGTAGGTTCTTGCTGTTCATCACTTTGAATACTTCTTGCCACTCCCTTCTGGCCTGCATAGTTTCTGCCGAGAAATCAGCTGACAGTTGTATGGGTGCTCCCTTGTAGGTAACTAACTGTTTTTCTCTTGCTGCTTTCAAGATTCTCTCTTTGTCTTTTGCCCTTGGCATTTTAATTATGATGTGTCTTGGTGTGGTCCTCTTTGGATTCCTCTTGTATGGGGTTCTGTGAGCTTCCTGAACTTGTAAGTCTATTTCTTTCACCAGGTAGGGAAAGTTTTCTGTCATTATTTCTTCTAATAGGTTTTCAATATTTTGCTCTTTCTCTTCTTCTGGCACCCCCAAAATTCGAATGTTGGTACACTTAAAGTTGTCCCAGAGGCTCCTTACACTATCTTCATATTTTTGGATTCTTTTTTTTGTTTTGTTTTTCTGGTTGGGTGTTTTTTGTTTCCTCATATTTCAGACCTTTGGTTTGATTCTTGGGGTACGTTGATCTACAGTTGAGTTTCTGTATATTCTTTATTTCAGACAGTGTATGCTTAATTTCTGACTGGTCCTTTTCCATTTTTTTGGCATTCTCATTAAGATCCTTAAAGGTCTCACTAAGTTCCTCAGTGGTTTTTAGAAGATTCTTGAGTAACCTTAAATGTGGTTCTGAACTCTATGTCATCCAGTAGTTTGCTTTCCTCCATTTCTTTCATTCGTGACATGTTTCTTTGTCTCCGCATTTTGCTGCTTCCCTGTGTTGATGGAGTGGCTTTGTATGGTAGGTGACCTATAGGGGCCAGTAGCTCAGCCTCCCCAATCACCTGAGGTGGACGCCTTTGGTACACCCCTTTGTGGGCTGAGTGCAAAGTCTTGGTGTAGTTAAGCCTTGATTGCTGTTGGTACCCTGGGAGGAATTGACCTCCAGGCCAATTGGCTGTGAGGACCTGCTGTGTCTATAATGGAAGGACTGCTGTGCTGGAGACACGCTTATGGTGTAGGACTTGTTTCAGTGGGGCTTTGGTGCTCACTGAGTCTGCCTCTTGAATGTGTCACTTATGGATGTGAGGAGTTGAAATCTGGTGTCTCACACTGACCACTAGGTACACTGGCTTCTGGATCTCCAATGGGGTGCAGGTCAGCTACTGTCTGAGGCCACCCAGCAGGCGCTACAGCAAGAACTACAGTTTTCTCCTCTTTGCTTGGGGTTTGGAGGTTTTGGAGCTGTCTGACCTGGGCTGCAAGTTTGCTCAGTTAAGCTGCGATAGGGGAGGTCATTCATATGCTAAAGCCGCTGCTTGGAGCTTGGGTGGGTTTGTATATTGTGAGGGGCGGGGTCTCAGGGCATGACTAGGCGTGGCAAACAGCGATGGCTGCCAGTTAGCCGGCTCTACATCTCCAACTGCATCCAGTGCCCCAGCACAGTAAACAATTATTCCTGTGCACAGGGGGAAGTAGTATTGTGTAGACACTCCAGCAGCCCTATGAACAGGTTCACATAGAGAAGAACTAAAGTCTTCTTCCAGGAGTCAGCACCAATTTGCTGCCCATCTGCATGAACCAGCTTGGAATGGCATCCTTCATTCCCAATGAAGCCTTCAGATCTGACCTTAAATGATAACAGTTTGTGATATTCTAAATTTGTTCAGAGTGAAACAAAAGCTTGTCTTCACTTGACATAAAAACTACTTTTCCTAGTTAAATTAAGAAAATAGAAAAAAATCTACATTTTTGGTATTTGGTTTGTGGAATTTGGGAGCTTGTTCATTGACCCTCAAGTCTCATATTCTGGAATTCTTCTCTACTATTGCCCTGATAAGCCAAGTTTTCCACCCCATTAAAGGACCCACTATTCTTAAAATCTCACAGGCACTTTCCAGTGTTTGCCTTTACATGTAATATCCCCAATGCATTTTAAACCCAATCCTTTTCTGAATGGCTAGTATGCCTACACATTCATCATTAAATTTCACAGAACCCATAATTAGCATTTAATGTACAAGAATATAGTGAAAGTGTGAGGCCAAACATTTTGATGAAGCATCTTGCATTTGTCCATCATGAAAATACACAGTACAATCACTGTCATGAGAAGACAATTTGATATGAAATGGAAGCATTTGTGCTTAATCTGGATTTTTGCAACAAAAAAATCTTTGTTTTAAGCATTACATTTCCAATCATAATAAGAAACACTTCTTTTGGAAAGTGACCATGATGATACTATGAACCCTGGAAAGGCTCTAGCTCATTTGTGGTTTGGAACAAAATAAGCTATTTCACCAAATCTACAAAATTATGGCATTTGTATTATGATGTACAATTTTTATAGTATTAAATACTTCCTTTTTTCTAGCAACCCCCCATTTGAAAATTATAAGGGCCGCTGACATCCTCGAAAGTGTGCAAAGTTTCTTTGCCAAGATAAACTTAGCTTGGAAAACAACTCAGTAACTTGTAGCACAGACGGAGCACCTGTGAGGCTTGGCAATATCCATGGCTTTGCTGCCTTGGTGAAGAAAGGAGCCCCACACTTGACTGTGACTCACTGCTTTCTAAGTTGGCATGTGCTGGCAATAAACACACTGCCAGCCATCCTGAGAGAATTTTTGTCTACTGTCCTAAAAGTTGTCAACTTTATCAGAGCCAGGGTCTTGAATTACTGCCTTTTTAAGAAATATGTCAGGAAGATGGAAAGAGAATACAAAGTTCATCTCTAGTAGATAGAAGTTTGCCAACTTTCCAGAGCACATGTTCCAAAGCCCTTGCTTGAACTTTGAGTAAAAAGTTCAAGAGAAAGATAGCTCATTCTTAGAACAATTTTATGGAGTGTCTTGGTGGCTTGATTTACTTATGGAGTATTTATGGCCATAAGAATGAGTAAATATTTTCATGTAGGACTTGTGACATGGTTTTTGATGAAGTATGTTATTTTGTTTAACTTCCAAATTGGGGAGAGAAGTTTGAGGTGGACAACTACATTAGCTTCCAAATGCTATAAAAAGCACTTATTCAGGGTTAAGGAGGTCAGGACACAACCTTGCCAAATTCCTCCAGGAAAATATCTTTAGTTCTCTGCAGTCACAACAGAACTCTTGATTACTGGTTTTGCTGAAAAGCCTTTTAAATTTAGCACAGATTGAATAATTCTGATATTGGCTTTTAAAAAATTAGAGAAGCAGACCTGGTCACCTCTGACCCCAACTTGTTCGTATGAATTCAAATAAAGAGTCCTGAAAAACTGTGGTGTTATAAAAATAGCTTCCCCTAATGGACAGTGCTGACTACAGGAGCCCTGACTCCTTTTGATGCCCCGCCCCCACCCCACCCTGAGAGACTTGTGTTTGCAGGAAGAAGAATTTTATGTGGGATGATGTTTCCATCTTCTTTACTACTAATAAAGGAAATTGATCTGGCAACTGGGTAAGATCAAACCCATATAAACAAATTATGTGACATTTAATTTTTGTTTGCTTGTTTTGTTTTTTATGTAATACCTAGTCAACTATCACCTTGAAATACAAGAAAAATATTTTACACAATATTTAAATAAGAATCAGTACCCTATACATAAAAAGTAGTAATTAAACTTTTTCCAATTAAATTAAAATTTTATGTAACATGGAAAAATGTTTTTAAATCACCTTTTAATTTTTTACATCACAATTTGTGCTTGGTTCTAGATACAATTCAATTGATCCATTCTTTAAAATTAATTGTCAGAAACCCTGGTAAAGCAGTTAACATTAAACTCAAAGTCCACATATCTCCAGCCAAAATCTATTTGTAATTAGCTAAGTACTCATTTAACGTATGGGAAAATGAGAAATGTTGAATTATTTAGATACTGCACTTGTTTGCAATCCCTTTGTGCCCATACTAGTACCATATTTTGTATTTATACAGAATTTCAATATCAAAAGTGTTTACTATATTAATTTTATAGATAATATTCTTATCTCTAAAATTATTATGGCCATTTTTCCCACTTTAATTTTATTTAAGATTTTTAGCCCTGGCTGGTGTGGTTCAATTAGTTCAAGTGTTGTCCTGTTCACCAAGAGGTAGCAGGTTCCATTTCTGGTTGGGACATAGAACCTGGTTACAGGTTCACTCTCCAGATGGGAGCATTGGGAAGGCAAATGATTGGTGTTTCCCTCTTTCGCTCTTTCTCTTTCCCTTTCTCCTTCATTCCTCCCTCCCTTCCTCTCTGTAAGATCAATAAGAAAAAAAAAAAGATCTGTGTAACTTACACATATTAGAACCTCAACTAAATGTTTGTTGAACCTCATTTAATACTACAAATATTCTGAATGAAACCATCTCTCCTGACAGAAAGCATTGTTCAAGCGATTAGAAGAGTATAAAGCCATGAGATAAGATGATAAAATCTAAACTTGCCAAAGTTAATTAGCTCTGGGGAATAATTTTTAAATATTAGGTACATTAGCTGGAGAAAATGACAGCAAAATATCTCCTGCATAAAAAATAGAGTGTGTGGTAAAAATAAAATTGTGAAGCAAATGTCTTTTCTTACCTAGTGCAAAGTACATCCTCAGAGCTTTTTCATATTGAACCGGAAACTCCCAGGTGTGCAGGGAAACCCCACAGGAAGTATGCCATCAGTGAGCAAGTGCCTGAAGCTTTTGACTGTCTAATTGTTTATATCCATAGCCCTCGCACGGCACTTTGCATCTGTCTGTGTTCTCTCTTCTTCTGCTGTTTGAAACCCTTTTCTGAATCTTCAGGCTTAGATTACAGATTCTTTCAAATAGTTTATTATTCAACTTGCCTGGCTTAATTCTACAAACTAAGGCCCATTATTTAAAACTTTAAAAAATTTTATTTTCAAAATGAAATTGTGTCCCTGAACACAACTAATTTATATCTACAAATACTGTGATACCTTATTTAGCAAAAAATATAAATTTCATTGTTTTGATGACAGACTTATTTTATAATATTTCTCTTTCAATCTTTGCCACATCAGGGAAGTATTCATCTTCAGTATCTCATTAGTAATTAATTTGCTGTGAGATTTCACCCAATCTTTGATTTTCTTTTTTTTTAAATATATTTTATTGATTTTTTTACAGAGAGGAAGGGAAAAGGATAGAGAGTTAAAAACATTGATGAGAGAGAAACATCGATCAGCTGCCTCCTGCACACCCGCTACTGGGGATGTGCCCACAACCAAAGTACATGCCCTTGACCGGAATCAAACCTGGGACCCTTCAGTCCGCAGGCCAACACTCTATCCACTGAGCCAAACCGGTTAGGGCTAATCTTTGATTTTCCATATATGCTAGTAATACAATTAAAAAACCACCTTTGAATAGATCATCATTTCTTTATCTGGACATAAAATAAAAACTTTTAAAGAGTTCTCTGTATATATTAGTAGTTGGAATGCTAATATAAGTTTGAGAAGTTATGATTTACAAAATTAGAAGAAGGTGGAAACCACTAATTATCCCTGGAGATCAAAAGCTTAGTATTTCATTTGCAAATACATTTAATTTATGGGAGCTATAGTACTCAAATAATAATATTAACACATATGGCACTTCTCATCTTCAAAGCCTTTTTCCAAATACTAATTAGCAAGATTACACATTCAATAGGTGACATGTGGACCACATGTTTTTCTTTTTCAAAAAACATGACTTGTTTATGGTAAACTACGTACATATTTTCCTCTTGCTGCTACCAAATACCATAATTTTTTTAATCTATCCTACTCATTGTAAATATCTGCTCAAGGTCATTAATATAAGAATATTTAACAAAGGTTAAACGTTTACATTAAAGATGAAGTATATATTATCTTTGTCCTTAATGATATACACCAGGCCTTTTGAAGAAAGTATTTACAGTTAGTTTCAAATAATTCAGTGAAACAAAATTACTTTACCTTTTGCTGAGCAAATAATTGTCTTTATTTATTGTTTTCTCTATCTTCACTACTGTAAAATGCTGATTGACTTGGCCCATTCTAGAATTCTCTGATGTTTTAATGTATACTTTCCCTTGATTCTTTGAAGATAATTTTTTAATTTCATTAACAAAGTGGTAGAAAATAAAATATGTCTGAATATGCAGATACGCAGATTATGCATTGATTTCGACAAGTAGAAACACCAAGCAGTATTTATTAACAAATTTATTTGAAAAGAGGGTACTATCCTATTCCCAAATACATTAAGTGCTTATAGAAAAGATATAACAATTTAGAAAAACAAATAACAATTTATATGTATTTTGAAAAATATGAAATACAGTTTGATAAATATATTTTATAAAATAGAGTTCATATTATACATGTTATCTGTGAAACCCATTTATTCAATTCTCTAAAAATATAAAGCACAAGAAAACAAAAAAAAGGGAGGTTACATACCTAGAAATCTGGCTTCTAATACTAGTTCTGAAAGTAACTAGCTGTGTTACTTTAAGTAAGTTACTCAGTCTTTCTGGCTTGCAGTTTCATCATTACTAACAACCTGAATTTAATTCTATAATTTTAAGATAAGAATGTATGTTTTTCTCTATTTATTTATTATATATTATTCCTACTTCATTGGTAAATCAGTTACTTCTTTGAGATATCAGTGTATATATTACGTGGGATTTGAATACATCTCATTTCCCAAAGAGTCATTAGATATAATGAGTTAATAATACTTTTTGATGTTTTTATGTTATCTAATAAGCTACTACTCTCAAGGAGTTAATCAAATCTTTATTTTTCTTTGTGTGTGTCTTGTTTTGTTCAGGGGAGAGGCTTAGTAAAGAGAGAGACCTTAATTTTATACATGCCCAAAGTAGAATGAGTAATTATTTACTATTCATTTATTCATTTTTTTCTGGCAGCTCATGGAGGGTTACTTTGTTAACGATGACTAGAGGATCAAAGAGGGAATTTTAGCTAGGTCTGGATAAGAATATGAGAACAGCTTTTTCTTTAAAATCTCTCAGAATTAGTACTGTCAGTGCCCTTCTGGATTCTATTGTGGAATTGCAATTAGAATAATCTATCTAGTAAGTGGAGTTCTTGCTGGAATTATAGTGATTTACTTTAAAAAGCTCACCAAAATGATAAGGATATCATTAGATTCTCACTAAGTTACTATTTTAAGAAACAAATGTCCCTATTGCTCATTAATAAGATTTCCACTGATCTATGTCCTTTGATTACATTTAAAATGTAGAATAGTAGCCAGTAATTCATTTTTATTGAATTAGTTCTTTCTCATTACACATAGCAGTGTTTTAAGTAGGAACTAATAGGATGTAAAAGTTAACTTTTGTTTTGAAGTCTATTGGAACTATATTTTCTCTGCTTGCCCACTAATACATCCAATTAGTCACCTGTTTCTATTTACTCTGTCTCTGAACATTTTTTTCTGATTCCACACAGATAAATTATACATGGGTCCTTTCATGTCCATTAATGTAGTTATATTCTCTGTCAAGTCTACCTGTACTGAGACAGAGCCAGTACTCTCTGCTTTGTGCTCCCATAGGCCAAGGTAGGTAGTTTTTACCTCAGCAGTTTTCATTCCTCCTTAAAGACACTGCCCTCTTCCCCCTCTGTACCTCCCACTACCATCCCCCTGCAGAGAATTCCTGAAATTGGTAGGAGTGCCTTAATAGGTCTCTAAGTGCACAGTATTATTGCTGTGGTAGAAATAATGTTATTATTTCTTTAATGGAAGGAAAAATAGGTGGATAAAATAATGAATTACAAAAGTTGTTTACCACACTCAAAACATTAGAAAAACATTCCTTATTAAATTCTGGCTACAAAATTTAGGTTGTGCATTAGAGGAATACAAGTAAATTGAACTTCAAATTTTAAGTATTTATTTAGTTTTGTGCATCTTATATTGTAATGGTTAACATTGTGTACTAGTCCAGGTAGCTGGCTGGGTTCTACAGAAACACATCTATTATAGTTTTGTTGGGTCATGGTTTTAAGTAAGAAACATGTTCACAATTCACTTAGCTTAAGATTTGGCAAACAAAGAAAAGAAGGACTCTCCAGTCTTCACTTCCAGGCCACTAGATATGGCTGAAAGTCTGCTGGCCTAAAGGAGCATGAGATGTCCTCCTCAGATCTGCACACCCTAGAGGAGAAATCCCCTGCCCCCGATATACACCGTATCAGTCAGCTAGGTCTGCCATAATAAAATACCATAGAGTGGCTGGCTAAACAACACTTTCCAAGTTCTGGAGACTGAAAGTACAAGATCACGATGCCAGGAGGGTCAGTCTCTAGTGAGGGTGCTCTCCTTGGCTCACGGACAGCTGACATGACTGTGTTCTCACAAAGCAGAGAGAGAGAGAGCACTCAGTTATCTCTGCCTCCCCTTATAAGAGCACCAGCTCTATCTGATCAGATCTCCACCCTTATGATCTTATTTAGCCTTAGTTACCTCTTACAGGTTCTATCACCAAATACACTCACTTTGGGTGTTGATAGTTTGGGGTTTGGTGCTTCCGCATAGGATTTGGTCCATGACACATACACACTGTTTGCTTTTCTTAAAAATTTATTTCCCTGCTATTTCTTGAGTTAATTGGACACAGCTGGACACAAGTGAACTAACAGAACACACATCCAGTTGTACAAAATACAACTGGATCCTGCCTTTGGGGTTCAGGATCTGGGCATTCCCTTCACATGCAACTTCGCTTTGCCCAATATAAGCTGGATCGCGCATGGAATAAGACTCAGTCTGGAAATCTGGAGAGAAGTGAAGGAGTCACCACAAATGGTGCTCATAAACGTTTTGCATTTGAGAGTGACCGAGGTAGAGGAACTTGTCAAAGACTACCAAGAGAAAGGCTTCCTTTATAATCTAACATTAGAACTCAAAGCACGCTCCAATTAGGTTCTGTGATATCTGGCATGCTATCTGATTAACAGCAAGTTGAAGGGTGTGGGGCTGTTGGTTGTTTTGAAGGTGTCTGGGAATTCAAGTGGTCTCTAAGTAAAGGGGTAAATGTTATATAACAGTAGGGAGTTAGAAAACATTTTAAACAATAGTTTGTCTATGTCTAGTTTGTTTCATGTGTTCCTTATAGTCACAATGACCAGGATTCATTTTATTATACAAAATATTTTGGTATGCTAGGCATCGACTCTAACTATCACTTTAGTTTTGAGTTATTAGGTAGGAAAATGTTTTATTTAAACAAGGTTAGCTTTACATTTAGTGTCATTGCCTATTTATTACTCACACAAAAAAATCAATATGTATTCTAAATTACACATATAATTGTTTTGTGTTTTGGTGCTTAATTCCTCTCCTTGAAATGCACAAAAAGAATTAAAATGTTCAAATTGTTTCCTTTAATTCCTTTCATGCACTTTTGTGAGGGAAATTAACCTCCACACTCTAAAATGATTGTATGTGTAATATTAAAAATGGAACATCTCATTTCCTTTTTATTTCTACTGTGGGGATTGTAAACACCAGAGGTATCTAATGAAGATCTTACTTTTACAACATCACAAAATGAAAAAGGCACATTGGAAATACAACTAGAAGCTTGTCTTTTAGATTGGTCCCCAGACCTCCTGCAACACATTGATTTTTCTCCCCATTTTCTTGTTGCCTTTTTCTTACTTCAAGTTTCTAGTAAATTTAATGCGACAAGGTGTCAACAAAGCAGCCACAGAGAGGCCAGCATCTAGTTACAACTTAAGCCTTCTCTGTCAGGGCCCTTGATTTTCTCGTTTTAAGCCTGGGGGTAAGGATTATCTAATGCCACTAAGTACTGCTAAAATGCAATTCCACAATAAATGGTCTAATCATCACTAACATTGCAGACCTCAGTTTTTTTTTAGACCCTGCTTCTATAGACTCACAGGCCATTCATTTTTTGTGGAGGGCAAGAGGGTAAAAGTTTCTTTGCCTTAACAGATCAAGTTGTTGCTTATCAGATACAGCCATTCTTTCAAATGAAATAGGATTTACTCATTTCACCAAGTAATAATTACTAAAAGTTTAAAATTGTTTCTTTTTTATCATTGTTGACTTTATCCAATACATAATTATAAGCACACTAGAGGCCTGGTGCATGAAAATTCATGCACTGGAGGGGGGGGTCCTTCAGCCCAGCCTGCCCCCTCTCACAGTCTGGGAGCCCTCAGGGGCGGGAGGTGACCCAGCGATCAGGGGAAGGCGACGCCCCCATTACACCTCTGTTGCTACCACTGCCAGCAGAGCAAGCCTCAGCTGGCCCTGTTTACCTGAGCCTTGGGCAGCCCTGGTGGCTGGGCAGCCACCATCTGAGGCTTGCCTGTGACTTGGGCCAGCTCTAGGTGGCTGGGGGGCTGAGGGGACTGGGGGACTCTGGAGGCAGGCACCCCAGCAGGGCTGAGGGGACTGGGCACTGCCATCTTGTGGCTGTGGGCACCGCCATCTTTGAGGTTGTGGCAGTCTATTAACATATTTCCTCCTTATTGGCTGTGGGCACCACCATCTTTGTGAGGGTGTGATGGTCAATTAGCATATTCCCTCTTTATTAGATAGGATGGCAGCCTTGCCACCACTATTTTTTTTTTTTATAATAAACAGACTTAGTAGATATTTTGAATCATCTATACCAGTGGTCGGCAAACTGTGGCTCACGAGCCACATGCGGCTTGCGAGCCGCGGTTTGCCGCTCTGTTGACTAATGAGTTTGCTGACCACTGACCTAGACTCTTGATTCCAATAATTACAGGCTGTTGTTGTTCCTTGTGATTAAGCCCCTATCCCAGTGGTTGACAAACTCATTAGTCAACAGAGCGGCAAACCGTGGCTCGCGAGCCGCATGTGGCCTGAGAGCTGAAGTTTGCCGACCACTGATCTATACTAGTAAAAGGGTAATATGCTAATTAGACTGGACATCTTCCGGACAACCATCCGGATGTCTTTCCGGACAAAGCCACGGTAGTGGAGGCCTAAGAAGAGGTGGTTAGAGACAACCAGGCTGGCAGCGGATGGCAGGTTAGGGGCTACCAGGCCAGCAGGGCAGGGCAGTTAGGGGCGATCAGGCCAGCAGGGGAGGGCAGTTAGGGGAATCAGGCTGGCAGGGGAGGGCAGTTAAGGGGATCAGGCAGGTATGTAGAGTGGTTAGGGCAGGCAGGCAGGTGTGTACTTAGGAGCCAGAGGTCCCAGATTGCGAGAGGGATGACTGCCTGTTCAGGCCCAGTCCCTGTGGGATATCCCCTGAGGCGTCCTGGATTGGAGAGAGTACAGGTTGGGCTTAGGGACCCCCCCACCCCACCCTGTGCACAAGTTTTGTGCACCGGGCCTCTGGTAATATATAACAAGTAATGATAAAAGAGAGTAATAGCCTGCCTTTTGGTTAGTTTTGCTCATATATGAGGCAGAATAGTCTACTGCAGGTTGAATGATCCATGAATATTCATCCAACAAACATGTTTTAATAATTATAAAATTATATACATCTAATAAATGTACACACAATGCATGCTAAATATTAAATCATATTTTACCAATGGATATTTTTAAAACATAAAACAAACAGGAAAGATCACATATGGAAAACAAAGAATACATTCCTCCCTGACTTGTAATTCTTATTTCACACATAAAACCTGTGTGTCCCTTCTATGACAGAACCTGAAGCATTTCAGATTTCAACATTATTTAGATGGAAACTCAAGCTTTAAAGAATCCATCTTGCAGTCCTCTGACAAAGTAATTGGTTGGAAAAATTATAATAAAATTTTCATAAAGTTCATATTTATGAAGTGACAAAAATTGCTTTTAGGAAATTACAATATTAATAATTTACACTCATATCAATAGCATTCTCAAATACCTCAAGCTCTCTACCTTGAACATTATAAGCACACTTTGATTTTTCTCCCACACACAGACAGTTAAATATGCTGAGACACATTGAGATCTAGATACAGATTATTCATTTAAGAAGATAGCTCCTTGTTTAATTAGAGATTTATCATCTTAACTAGCCATACTGTTGCTCTGAATTAGTTTTCCAGGGTTTGCAGAATTAAAGATGGTAATAATTGATGAACCTTAGCTGTATTTCCCCCCGAAGGGTACAAACTTTTATTACATTTCAGATGCAAAACACAATTAGCCTCTAACCTAACCATGTTAATCTCCTTGAGTTAAGCCTATATGTTTCTGTTTGTCTAGAAACTTTTAATGAAAGATCTATGTCTTTTACAGCCAATTTTAATAACCTCTTTATTTGCATCCTTGCCCTTGTTTAGAGGAGGAGTTAATACAATAAGCTCCTGGATTACAGAACACTCTTTTAAAATTGAGCATAAATAAAATTATGTGACATTCAATTGAAGCAGCACTCAGCAGGAGATGGACATCAACAATAAATATTATTCAAGTTCCAAAAGTTTGCATGTAATTAACTAAGATGGCTACATTAGTGTCATCCATTATGTTCCATTCTGTAAACTCCAGACTCCTGACCATTAAGCAGGGCCATTTTAACAAGACTGAATTTAAAAAAATATATATTTATTTCATGGATAAATAGTTCTTTAAGTTTTAAAGGTAAATTTTTTTTCCTTCTTCTCAGCAACAGAACTGTTGCAACTTATCCATACCTTATGCGTTTTCCACACCACAATCTCAAATGCTCACCTGCTCCCAAACTATATTTTCTGCTGAGCAAAGGCTTTGGTGTGGTAAATATGCCCTGTCTCAAATGGAAATAAATGATCACTGTGGATATCCTCACTCTGGGCTAGAATCAATGGCATAGCTACTTCCTTACTCCTGATAAAATGGCTGATAACTATTGTGGGCACTCTAGTTTTATCTTGTATGAAGGATTCATGTTATAAAAAGGAAAGAAAAAGAATATCAACACCTTCCATTTCCATGCTGAACTACAGAGGTTAAAAAAAAATGTTTTCTGTGGTTCAGAACTGTCTAAAATAAAAGAATGCAGTAAACTTATTAATCTCTCACTGTACTGATGGTTTAGCTCAATGTCCTCTGTTTCATTACCAGTAGTGTGAAATTATTTCCTCAAAATATAATGGAGAAATCATGTCCAAAAATGGATTTATTTTGGACATTTAATGATAATTTTTCCAGAAACACCACACCACACATACTATAATTTCAAAGCATAGAATCATTATGATAGTTTCTAACAAATAGCATCATTTGTCAGACTCTTAATAGTGAGATGCCCACAGCCAAAGGTTGTGTCTCAATCAACATCCTGCACTTAGCATGGTATCTAACATATGAAGACAATCTATAAAAATTTATTGAATGAGAACTGAATACATGATTGAATGAAAAGAATGACTTTTACCCACTCACCAAAACATACCTAGAACAAGAAGGAAGAAAAAATAACTTTTAAATGCATAATTTTTATAAAAAGTTGGCACAGAAATTTTACCCTCATCCAAGTAACTTATCTACAATCATTTCTATTAATGATGTAAGTTTTCTTACCTCCTGGAAATTCTTAAATTAATGTTCTACAGTCAATAAAATCCCATTCTATGAAGCAGGAGCTGCACTCTCTGACAGCAAATTGTGAGCTATGTCTAGCCTATTGTATTACTTTCTCTGGTTATTTCATGATTTTATAATAGACTCCTTGCCTGTCATCTCCTCTTAGCCCAGTCTCTAACCCCAGGCTATTTCCTACATTGCTACTAGAAATAATTTTCTGCAACATGGTTTTATCCTTGCCTTTCCATAATGACAGTTTTCAAATAGCTAGCATATCATTGTTTCAGGAATGAAGTCAAAGGGACTCAGCACATCATTCAAAACCCTTTCCAAATGGGTCCCAACTCCATCATCTTGAACTACAACTCTAAACGAAATATACTTACTGTCTTCATATAAGGTTACCCCCAAGAATTATGAATTTAGCTTTCTCTCAGCCTTTATTTTGTTTCCTCTGTTTACAAAATGTGTCCCAATTTCCAGTCCTCAGTATTTAACTGGCAAGCCCAGCTCCAACATCACCCATTCTTTGAAGCCTTACAGAATCCTCCAGGCAGAATTAATCACTCCCTGATCTGTGATACCATAATATTTGCTATGTATTTCTATGACAGCACCAAGCATGCTAAATATTAGTAGTATTTATTAGGTGTTATATCTTGTACTGCATGCATTTATGTGTCTCCCTCTTCTGAAGGGAAAAAGACTCTCCTCATTCATCTTTGAATGCTTAGCTTCTAGAATAGTGTGAAAATGCAGAATGAGTTCAATAAATATAAATAGAGCATGAAATAAAGTAGTTACAAAGGACTTTGGGGACACACATATTTTGCTTAGTGACTAGACTGATTAACTCCCAGTAGACCTGTGTGGCTTCTTGTCATCTTTCACTCCCAGTGTCAGAGAAGGGGGGTCTGTGCGTACCTCATAGCCTTTTTCTGGCAAATAGCTTTTTTGATCTAAAGTAAATGCAGACTAACTGCTTCTCCAACACCTGAGGCAGGAGCTAACTTGTCAACTTAGCTGACCACGGTGGTCTCTGCCTACCCAGCCTCCAGTGAGTATGCTTCCTCAAGATAGCTTGCGCTGAAGTGGAAACCAGGGCCTATCCACAGGGCCTTACTGACAGGTTCAAAAATGGGTAGGCACTTTCAGAGAAAATTTATCTCCAACCCCATTCTTCTCCCTCTATTATTAGGATTAAACTGAGGGGAACACTATTTATCAGTGGTACTGACAAGTGGGAGGAAAGGCAAACAAGGAGATTCTTTCTATATGTGCTTTTGAAGATGCATTTATTTTGGAAATTATAATAAATCAGGACACAATATTTATTTTCAAACAAATAAGCTCTGTTTAGTGGATCAGTAAAAATCATTTTATGTGATAACATTATAAGTATTGAAACTAAATAGTCTCTCTGGGTTACTGATCATCCCAATCAGCTAACAGGCACTGTGTTTTACATATAAATTCTTTAATTCTTTAAAATTCCTTACAAGGACTCTGGGACTCATATAATTTAACTGACTTTTCCTACATCATATCTAGTCAGAATCTGAACCTGAGTCTCAGATATGTTAAAACCACTTTTATTTCCGCACTCTATGAATGTAGAGCGTGATTTCTAAGTGTAACTATGCAGATTTTAATATGTAGATTACACATTGCAAGCAGCTTATAAAACCATCTCACACGCCATCCTACAAGTAGCACCTGGGAGTAACTTGCTATGTACCTAGGTGCACAATTTGAATCGTAACTGTCAGTCCACAAGGTAGCAGCCAGTGACGAAGCCTAGATTTTGGCATTAATTACACTGGCTCTATGTTCCTCCTAAGACTTATACTCACAGAATCTCCTTCTAAGATGCAATGTGTTAGGTTTAATGTCATTTTTGACAGCCACCTTCCTGTAAAATAATTCCCAGTGACAAGATGGCTTCATAGACTCCATTTCAGCTTAAAAAACAATTCAAGAGTTGCATTTTATAAATTTTTCTATATTGAAGCAAAGAGAAATATCTAAAAGTTTTAAAAAGAAGAAACTCCTTCCTTCTTGCATTTGTTTTGCTCAACATTGTACCAGCTAAGAGAACAAGGTGTTAAGTCGGATGCAGAGAAGTGATGGGTAATTAAATCTGTGTCATTTATTTTATAGCAAGACGAAACCTTTATCAGGAATTGCACTGCCTCTCCAGTCTCTCAGAAAAAAAAATATTTTCACTCTGCTTTTTTCTCTTCAGTTATTACAAACAAGCCCTCCAAATACAGAAAACAGACTTAGTTACCTAAAGAAAAGAAACCCTCTCATCCTCTCTCCAGGCATGTGGGGAGCTGAGGCTCCTTTGCCGTTGCGGCTTTGTTAGTGCCCCAATAACTGAAATAACTGAAGCAAGATAAACTCGGACAGAACAAGCAATATGTTGATAGTGTCTGTGCAAAAGCTCCTGTGGATCAGCCAGCTGGGATCAAACCAGAGCGCAGTGGCCCTGAGCACTACAGCTTCCATTATGCTGGCCCCATTCTTTCACCAGCGCTGTCCAAATACAGTCATTCTCATCAATTGATGATGCATTTAGTTTAACTTTCTGCTCAGAATGGACTTTTAATGGGATCTGTGTTTCCAAGGAATATTTTCTACCAAAAAAAAGCGAAATGTACACTGTGTCCCTTATTCATTTGGGACGAGAATCATCGATATTTTTTTTTTTATCGCCACTAACCCTAATACCTGATATTTAAATTGTTCTTTCAACATTGCAAAGCATTTTTCTATTTTTCACCTTGTATTATTCCTACAGCAGCCTTATGTGATAGGGGAGGTCTGTCTTCTTGTTTCCCTTAAATAAATGAGGAAAACTAAGGAACAGGGAGTGCATATCACTTCATCTAGGCTTCTAGCATGTACTTACAGTGTTGGGATTAAACATTACTGCTAACTCCAGGTCTTATTTTGCATTATTATTATTATTATTATTATTATTATTATTATTAGATTGCTTATATAACTGTATATCAAAAGCAAATATCAAACACTCTGAGGAAAGCCAATCCCAAGCATCTCAAGAGAGCCACTGTTATTTTGGTTTATACAGAAGTAGATGCACACATATGTATATTCTCATACACACACACAGTGAAAGCAAGCAGATAAGTAATTGTCATCATACAAGCTTATAAAGTACTTTTTCTCTTTTTTTAAGGAACATGTTCATACCTACATTTTAAACCCTTGTTCTGTCACTTTCTAAAGATAAATTACAGGATGTATAACTTCTGGGTCAAAGAAGGGGCACAATTAGAAGGATTCTAATCAGCCTATCGACTTGACATTAAATCACCCAGTTCTCCTTAAAACTTTGTATTTTCTTGGAAATCCTTCCTCTACTGTACCCATCATTTAGTGAATGGCCCTAAATGGGGTAACTTGGATTTATTTTATCAGAATATGATACGCACTTAACTATTACTTTCCCATAGATTTAGACATGAAACTCTGCCTTGTACATAACTACCCAAGCATCAAACAAATAAACAAACATAACCAATCTGCAGGCACTGCTTTGGAAGCTGAGAACCTTCTCCATTTGCTTACTCAAAAATGTCCCCAAAAGTAGAAGGAAAATTTTGAATGAAATAATGGCAGCTGAGGGAAAAAAAGGCTATTGTTTAAGTTTGGTTGAATTTCAAAAAAAAAGTATGAAGCATACACTTAAGAGATGTTCATCTTTATATTAATACTTATATAAGTGAAAAACCATGAGTAATTAATTCTTATTTTGTGCCAAACAATGCTCTAAGCATTTTACCTACATTACCGCATTTAATGCTCACAACATCCCCATAATGTGCTATTTCTAACTGTCATTTAACCCATAACCAAAATTATCCTTAGAGAGGTTAAGTGACTTGCTTCTCAGAGCACATCCTGCTAGGAAGTAATAAAGCAAGGATCCAAACCGAGGCAGCCTAACACCGGAGTCCATACATATAACCAATTGCAATTTAAAACATTTAAAAAAATTCTTCTTCGCTTTAAAAAATAATCAAAGTACTCCTTTAAACATCAGAATATATAGAAAATATCCTCAATAATAAAAAACAGGCATTTACTCTTTGACAAAAGTATTTCTAATACTTTGTGAATCACTTTTAATGTGTTATTTATACCAATCTTGCACGTAAGGAGACTCAGGTAGGGTAACTTTCCAAGGTCTCTCAGCCAATGAGTGGTGGGTCTAAAATCCAAACCCAGGCAGTGCGGCCTAGATTTGTGGGCTTAACTACCAAACTATAGTGTTTCTCATTAACATTTATTTCAACTTAACCATTTTCCATGAGCAAAATCATTGTGTAAAATAAGATCTAAATGTAAAGAATTAGTCTAATACACATAGAAGCCTATAACGGATACCAACTCTTAAGTTTCAGAGTAACAAAAGAGTGAAAGTGATAGGCTGATGTTGACTGAATCATGTCCCTTCACAAGTCATATGTTGAAGGCCTAACCTTCTATGTGGTCCTAAATGGAGACAGGGCCTTTAAGGAGGTGACTGAGGTTTAATGAGGTCATATGAGTGGAGCCCTAATCCAATATGACTGGTGGCCGTAGAGGAAGAGAGAGAAGGAAACATCAGGAAGGTGCATGTACCAAAGAAAGGCCTTGTGAGGACACAGTGAGAAGGCATGTGTCTGATCGGTCTGCAAGCTGAGAGGCCTCAAGGGAAACCAAACCTGCTGGCACCGTGACCTGGACTTCCAGCCTCCAGAACTGTGAGGAAATAAGTTTTAGTTACTTAGGCACCCAGTCTGTGGTATTTTGTTAAGGCAGCCCTAGCTGACTAAGACATTGACCAACACCTAATGCAAATTTGGTTACTAAAGGACAGTTAAGTGTTAGAGAAGGTCTGAAAAGACAATTTTAAAAACTACATAAAATTCTAGTGATATATTTCCAGAGCAGAAAAAAAAATACATTTTAGGGCATCGCAGCACCCTTTCTAATTTTTGCCACAAAATCCCAATATGATCAAAACTTATATCTATTTCATAATATATGTATTGCACCTGGTAAAATAAATTTTAAAAAAATAGAACACATTTCTAGTTGTAGCAACATTTGGTGACAAAGTAACAAGTTCTGCAAACATGGGAAAGATCGATTTGATTTGTAAACCAAATTATATACCTTTTAATTTTAAGATCCCAACTCATGAATCTTTCATACTTGGTAATATCCTGTACATTAGAGATTTAAATTTTGTTGTGGTGTAACTGTGTCTGTATATGTTCAATTTCCATTACTCTTAATGAGCGTTCTGCTCAAACTGGTTTGTAAAAAGTTCACAGTGTGAAATGCATTTTGATTTTATGTAAAGATGATATTCATCTTGTCATACCTCAAACACCAAGTAGAAGATAAAATGCATATTTTAACACCATAACCATTTCTTACTAAAGAAAAAAATTGACTAGATGTCTACTCCAATTTTAGGAAATACAACTTATTCAACTTATAGAACTTTGAAGATAAGGTACTGTAATTTACAATTTACTTGCTCCAAATCCTGCTTGAACTGTAGTTTTAAACTGACTGAGTTTCCTAATCTATGTTCTAGCTTGTCAATTTTGTTGTCCACTCTAACAAGAAATATAATCAATGATGCATAATAATATCAGGTTTGTGGATTCAAATAGATGTGACAATCAGGGGAAAATAACTTGTTCTTTATATACATGAATTAAACTGTTTAAAGGATTTATTTTCTTAAGACATACAGAAATAGCTGGTGTCTATTTTTAAAGAAGGTTACTCTGGGTATAATACCTATTGTTATTGAAGATTATATTCATTATAAAACATTTGATAGACAACATGCCAAATAGAATGAACCAAATTATTGTTCCTTTGTATCTTATGTATGGGTTTTGGAATTAAGGTATGAAATGCTTATTGACAAGTTCTTCTCTAGCACCATACTGCATGGGAAAACCAGCACTACAAGAGAGAACTCTTTTAAGTTACTTCACAAATTACAATCAGAGGGTCTCTGATTATTGCTTAATTCACTCTATTATGTGAATGGATAAATCAATGGACAGGAGAATGAAGGATTAGGTAGTCCATGAATTTTAGCATGTGCACTTCTAAGTCAGTGCTTTAAAAAGGTTGCATAAGGCAACACAACTTCTTGAAGTAAATACAACTTTATAAAATCAGGCTGTTTTAATAGAGTACCAGTATAAGTAAACTAAAAATATTTTACCTGAATTAATAACATTTATAGTTATTGTTAGCAATTATAAAATAATTTTATTAAATGCTAAAATTTCATCAGCTTGAAATGATTTTTGAGGAATGTGTTATATTAAGTATATACTAGTTTCTAAATATTTAATTATTCAAATTTAATGAATTTATTGTCAATAGTACATATACTTAGTAGAAGAAATTTTTAAATATATTAAAATAGTTTTATGTTGTTCAATTAACACTTGGAAAATGTGTTTTTCTTAGAAAAATCATCATGTTGTCTGATTAATATTTTGGCTAATAGAGAAACCTTCAGATTTTAATTAATAATTAATTAACCAAAAATAATTTCCTTATATATATTTGAGTGTCTACTTATGTTTGTTATATAAAGGAATCTTAACATTATTTATATCACATTACATATGCATAAAATAAATCTACTTCTACTACCTCTAAAATAAATATCCTCCTGTCTCCATCTCCCCTTTATACACACACACACACACACACACACACAATATTTCTTTTTTTTCTTTCTCTTACTATCCAGTACCCCTTCCAAGTATTCCCCCCCAAAATAACACTGTATAGAGCGAGGAGAATGGTATCCTACTAAAATTAATCCATTTTGTATCTGTAATCAAGTCCTATAATGTGAACACTGAAACTGCTCTGGAAAGATCTTTGACTATGCCACCAATCATACATGCAAGAATGCGTGTGGCACACTAATGAGGAAGTTCTCTCAGAATTGCATGAGATATGACTTGGCAGTTTTGACAATGTAATCCTTCTTTATAGGATCTGAAACACAGAAGATAATTTCAAGCATCTTGGGTCTTTATTTTTTGGGTCTATTAAAATAGGCTGCATTAATTTTTCATATAGCTATATATGACACTTATTAGTGTTGTGATGATTTAACTATATCATAATCTATAACTCAGGATAATTAACAGTGGACCTCACAGGACAGGTGTCCCTTTAAGATTATTTTAATTCCAAAATTAAATAAAAATGTGTTTTGCTTTTAAAATAACTATTGCAAAATTCCATAAACTTTGAAAAGCTGATCCTCAGAATATTGATTTTTTAATAGTGTACGAAGAAAAGTAGATTGGTTGTATTAATTAAATTGGCTTCAAGCTTTTTAGAGGTCTCCATAATGTTTTCTTTTAAATGTAGCTTAATGCTTCTTTCTTGTAAAATTGAAATTTCTCTCCTAATGGCTGTTTTGTGTACTTTCTCTCTCTTTTCCCAAAAGACTCATAGGATTCTCATTTCAAGTTCTGTCAATACTAGATATCAGTGATGACTTGGTTAAGAAAGTTTTCATGTTTAATACTGAAATTTCCTATACTTCAATTCATATTTTATTACTTCACGTAGCTGAAGTTTTAGATATGATAAAAAATTGAGAGCTGTATTTAATAAGTAATAAAAATATATGGATTCTAAAATTAATATCTACCTATTTCTATAAAAGTGCTAAAACATGAGACATTTTATATTAAGGGCTATGGCAATAGGACATCAAAGGTAGATTAATGCCATGGATGTGAACACTGGCATTGGTAATCCCTGACTCCATCATAAAACCGAGGACAACATAAACACATCATACAAACCCATCCAACTAAGCTTTGGTAGCTGAACTTCATTTTTGCTATCTACTTAGGATATTTTTTAAAGTCTTATTTATTTTATAGTATAGGTTATACCATATTTAAAAATTAAGATCTTTAAAAAAGTACATAATATTTGTTTATAATAAAGGTATTCAATGTAAAATTTTATGTCACCTCTACCTTGTAAAATGCCCCTTTTCATATAAACATGTCCATTCTAGCAATTTTTAAGAGACAAAAACTCAACCAATTACTATTTTACATTTCATTCTTGTATCCCACAAGATTAAGTAGAACACTGTTTTTGTTAAAAACGACAAAGCAGGACCCACACTTTAAAAGTTCTTTGAATAAGAGAGAAGTGATACTCTCTTGTGATACTACACCTTTTCTTCAAAAATTCTTAGTAAAAAATGAATACACAGGTCTTTGTATATATGTTCCAGCCCAATAGCATGTTCATTTTAATGGCAATATTACTGAAAGCAACTAGTCTTAATTAACTCAATTTGTTTCAATAATCATATTTTAGATATCAAGAATATAAGACTGAAAAATCAATGTAGTCCAAACAAAAAACTGCATTAACAGTTCTTTTAGCCTACATCTCAGCATCCCCATTAGATTCTGTGTATGTATATGTTGCCTATGATGATCCCTGATAAAGTATTCTTCATCAACTCTACACAAAACCTCAGTGCCACCCTTGATTCTCTTCTTTCTCTTTATTTGCACGATGTCCAATTACTCTCCTATTCCTTTTGACTCTACAACTGAAATATTTTTTTCTGTGTGAAAAGGGTCTGTTTCTATTTCCACAATCCCTTCTCTAGTGAGAAACATTAATCCTCTCTCTACAACCAATGTTATAGTCTCCTTGACGCCAATGTCTTCATTCTCTAGTCTTCCTCTCCCAGCCTTCCTCTGCACTACATGCTTTCTGAAATGAATTTAAACATCATGCTCTCTTTCTTACATAACTTTTGATGGGTCCCATTGAAAGGATTTAGAAATAGGAGAGGCAGTTGGGGTAGGGTCCACAGGAAAGGAATGCATACATGATGGATGAAGCCAGCTCTAAACCCTTAGAATGTTTATCTTACAAGAGGAGTGGGGAGCACCAGGTGAGCTTTGAAACTTTGAAACTGATACCAACCAGGGAAGGGGGGAATAAGCCAATTGTCAAAAAACAGGAGAGGCATAAAATGAGGAAGGGTCCAATTAGAAAGTAGCATGTGCAGACAAAGAAGCTGCCAGTATTTATAAACCCTGAGACACAGAGACTCACTCATTTTTCCCATTTCGGGAACCCCTCCCCGGGGGGGGGGGGTGTAGTTTCCATTTTGGAGATCCCTCCCCAGGGTGGAGTTTGTGGGAGTTTGTATATGCTTGCAGTGAAATTTCCATGCTTTTGCTTAAAATCCTTTTGTCCCCAAATTTTATCCTTCAAACTTTGAAGGACAAGAACCGGGAGAATTCCAGCTTGTCATTCAGCATATCACTATGGATTTTAGAGTCAATTTCAAACTCCTTACTCTGTCTTATTATTCTTGTTAATCCTTTCCAAGAACCTTCAGAGAAAACTCCTTCCTATGAATATATTCTTTTTACTAAGCTCAGTTACATGGCATTAAAATTGACTTTGGTTATTCATTTTTCACTATTTTCTTTTAATGACACTCTTTTATTTATTTATTTTACAATAAACTAGTTTCTTTTTTTTTTTTTGTCCAGGTCAATTGAGATCAAATTAAAGGTTGTAGGTATTCTCACCAATATTATCGTATATAATAAAAGGGTAATATGCAAATTGACCCTAATGGCAGAACGACCAGGAATGACCAGTTGCAATGACATGTACTGACCACCAGGGGACAGACACTCAACACGGGAGCTGCCTCCTGGTGGTCAGTGCGCTTTCACAGGGGGAGCACAGCTCAGCCAGAAGCCGGCTCATGGCTGGTGAGCACAGTGGCAGTGGTGGGAGCCTCTTCTGCCTCCACAGCAGTGCTAAGTATGTTCAACTAATGGCTTAGGCCCACTCCACTCTGGAACGGGCCTACGCCCTTAGTCGAACATCCCCCAAGGGCTCCCGGGCTGCCAGAGGGATGTCTGACTGCCAGCTTAGACCTGATCCCCCAGGAAGCGGGCCTAAGCCAGAAGGTGGAAATCCCCTGAGTGGTCCCGGACTGTGGGAGGGCACAGGATGGGCTGAGGGACCCCCTGGAGTGCACAAATTTTCATGCACCAGGCCTCTAGTCTTTGTTATAAACAGGTTTGCAAGAATGCTCACAGCAAACATTTCCTATACATATAATTCTTCCCTCAAAATAAAGATGCAGAAATAATAATGGATTTGATCTAGCCTCTGCAGGTACTGGGTTTGAGTCTCTGGGTAAAATAAAGGCTGAGTGTCTTTACTTAGTACTTTATCCAACTGGTTCTCAAATGCATCTTCTGAGTTCATTTCTCAGCACTCCCTGTTTCCTAGTTTTTTGAAAGAGAATTCCTTTTGAGTTACAAATAGCATGACCTATCAGGGCAGTGTCAATCAAATATTGCAAAATAATTGCTGGAGTACTAGGCCTGATTTCTTCATTCACATGCAGACAATAATAACAAAATATGCCCACCTGGTGTTTTGAACCCCTGGATGAAGATAAAGGTTTATGTATTTCATTTGTAAATTTTAGATCAGCTTGCTGTCCAGTCTAGGCTTCCCAAGGAGCAGACTCCTAAGATTTGAAAGCAGCACATTTATTATAGGAAATGCTCCTCAGATTAAACACTTCAGGGTGGGAGGTAGTTTTGAGCATGATACAGAAAACCTCAGCCAACCCCACTGAGATCTCTGGAGATATGATAGGCCTTCATAGTTATTACTATTTGGGTCAAGGGCATCAGGCCTGCATATGCCCTGTGATGATCAATCATTGGTTTCAAACTTCAACAGAAAGTTTGTGTGAACTGGAACAAGGCAGCTGTCTTCATGGGCTATCTTTTAACAACATTTCCAGGAGTTAGGAAAGTAATTTTCATTCCTAAAACTGATTTGAGTGATACATCATGCTGTGCCTGTTTCTTCCATGACCTATGTTTCTATGTGTCTACATATCTATCTTAAAGTATTAACACAAGATAAGGAGAAACATATAGCTAACTTTGTAAAAGAGGTATACAATTTGATACATCAATTTAAATAACATTTAAGTATTTAAATAACATACATTTCACATTCAATGCGACATCCATATGTTCTTAAACTGCTACAAAATAAACAGGTTAATGGCCAAAGTTTTTCTAAAATACAGCTGATAAAACTCAAGCTTTCCTGAGTTATACCTCAGACAGAGATGTCCTTAAGAATCATTAAAGGGCTGCTGTTACAAAATATCTTTTTTCATTTTATAAAACAAGAAGTGACATGAAAAAGCAAAATGGAAAATTATGTCATATCTGTAAGATTTTATGATATTGAACTTCAAACTATACAAACTAATATCACAGAATGACAAGTAATATTTGATGTTAAAATACAGACATAGAAAAGTCTTAAGGCTGAAATATGCAAGATTAAACATAACAGGTAGCATATTTGCTCAGTTTAAGATGCTCTTTTCCACATTTTGTCACCTCTCAAATTAGTACAGAATTTAGAATTAATAGAGGGTCATTTAATTGGATTTCATTCTTTCATAGGGGTATCCTATATAATAAAAGCCTAATATGCTAAGTGTCCGGTCAGCCGTTCAACCAATCAAAGTGTAATATGCTAATGTTATGCTAAGGCCGCTCAATCCCTCGCTATAATGTGCACTGACCGGCAGACAGTCAACCGGTCAACCAGTCACTATGACATGCACTGACCACCAGGGGGCAGACACTCCAATTGGTAGGTTAGCTTGCTCCTGGGGTCCGGCCAAACAGGACTGAGCAAGATGGGCCAGACACACCCTGGTGCCCTCTTGCAGTCCCTCCTGGCTCCTAACCTCCCACATCCCTCTCCGGCCCCGATCATGCACTGGTGGGGTCTCTTGGCCTGGCCTCACCCTCTCACAATCTGAGACCCCTCAGTGTATATTGGAGAGCTGGTTTTGGCCCTATCCCGCAGGCCAGGCAGAGGGACTCCACAGGTGCACGAATTTGTGCATCGAGCCTCTAGTATAAAATAATATGTCCTACAATAGAGGATATCTTAGATTTGATGAAATACATTATGAATTTCAAGGGTGATAAAAGTAAAAATAATAGATTAAGTAGAGATGATAAATTTATGAATGACTGTACTTATACTCCTAAAGTTTATTTGTTAGCTTTCCCTATAAAGTTAATATAAATAATTGTTACATTTCCATGTACCACTTATAAATTTATATAGTTTCACTATACTACTATTAGTATATTATTTGTTATCATTTGATATGCAAATGTATCTCATATATTGTGGGGAAAAGAAAACATTTTTCCATCTACTGCTGTTCCAGGTTCTAGAATTCATTCTTCTACCCTGATGACATTGAAAGAACACCAGCTTTCTGATGAAAGGGAAAGTCTAAATTTGAGATTGGTATGCTAACCTCCTATAATACTTATTCAAAATTATGAATAAGCATAGATTTTACTTATTTTTACTTCATTTTATATTTTCAAATGTCTTTTTTACAGTGTGGCATTTATAAAAGATTATCATTTTCATATTGTAAAACTAAAAAAAAAAAAGTAATACTTTTTTTTCATTTTCTGGCCCTGCCATTATATATTTTATTCTGAATTTATGATTTTATGATTTCCAAGTCTTTTTTTATGCTTCTTAATGTTTCTAATTAAAATTGGTTGAAATCTTTTGAGAGTCAGGCATATAGAGTGTGGCATTTCTATATTCCACTTTAAGGACATGAATATAGACAATCCTGAAATTGAAATATTGTAGCTTGCCTACAAATTTTATGCCTAACAAATATGACACTTGAAACATGGAATAAAATAAGTTAACTTTTTTCCCTGTAAATCACTTTTCAAAAATGCTAAAAAACATTACAATATTTCAAGCTACTGAATAGATATACAGAAATTTAGCACATATTTTATGTTTACAAATAAGAAACCCATGATATGTGATTAAAGTGGAAAATTATCTTGGTAGTAAGTAAGTGGTACAGGTTTGATGAATTTTTCAAGAAAGTTTGCTTTCTCTCTGTTATTTACCTATAGCATTACAGAAAACAGGCAAGTCAGTCTGAGGAAGGTTGACTACTCAGCCTAAATTCTGAATTACAAAAAAAGCTTAAAACAATCATCCTCTAAACATTACGTATGTGATGATTAAGATTATATACTGGAATTTAAACAATTAATATGTAAAAGGTGGCTTCTCTCCCTGTTTTTTCTTTCAAAATAAAAACTCTGAGCTTTCAGGCACATTTTTTAAAAAAATCATTTCAGCAGCATCAAGCTGTGAAGCTTCTACAGCTCATCTGCATATACTAATTTTCATCCAAATTTTTATGGTGCTGACCATCTGGATGAATGAATGCTACAGATGACTACCCAGGTCCTTTCAACAGAAGCTAAAGTTATGCCTGCTGCTATGGAAAAATATATTTTGGTTGATCCTCAGGAAGTCATTTGTCAACATGCTGGAAAGTGAAAATGTGCCTGGGTTTGTTCTGCATAGAATTTCTCTTCTACGTATTAATTTATAATTCTGTAGACTATGAAAAAGAGTGTCAGTTCCTGATTACTAGTAAAGAGGTTAAAGAATTAAGGTTAGAATCAGAGTCCTTGGGTTTGAGTAGGATTTAATACCTTTATTTGTTGTTTGTTATTTATTGTGTATGGCAAATCTCAAACTCTCTGAACTCCAGGGTCTTCATCTTTTAATAGGATAATAATACATGGAATAAAAATATAGAATGCCAATCTGAAACCATAAAATGGTTTGAGGTCAAATTGAAGGTTGTAGGTATTTATTGATTATTGCTTAATTCACTGTATTAGAAAGAAAAGCAAAACAGCTTCTTGACATTGGTCTTGATAATGATAATTTTGGACACAACACCAAAACCACAAGCAACAGTAGCAAATATCAACAAGTGGGACTACAGCAAAGAAAAAGCTGCTCCTCAAAAGAAATCATCAACCAAATGAAGTGGCAACCTACAAAAATGGGAGAAAATATTTGCAAACCATCTATCAGATAATGGGTTAATTTCTAAACATATAAATAACTTATACAGCTCAATAGCAAAAAATCCCACAAAGAATCCAATTAAAAAATGGGCAAAGGGCCTGAATATCTTTTTTTTTTAAAAGAAGAAGACATACAAATGGCCAATAAGTACATGAAATCAATGCTCAACAATATTAATCATCAGGGAAATATAAATCCAAACCACAATGAGATAACAACTCACACCTGTTAGAATGGCTAATATAACAAAGGCAAAGATAATAAATGTTTCTTAGAATGTGGAGAAAAGGGGATCCTTGTGCAGTGTGGGTGAAAATGTAAATTGCTGTGAAGACTATGGAAACAGAATGGAAGTTCCTCAACAAGTTAAAAATCAAACTACCATATGACCCAGCAATCACCCCTCTGGGCATATATCTGAAGGAAATTAAATCATTGTCTTAAAGAGATATAGGTACCCTCAGTTCACTGAAACATTAATTACAATAGCCAAGACACAGAAACAAGTGTCCATTGATGGATGAATAAATAAAGAAAATGTGAATAATGTGAATGGATAAAGAAAAAAGCCAAACTCATAGAAACAGAGTACAATGGTGGTTGCCAGGGGCTGGAGAGTGCAGGAAATGGTGACATGTTGGCCCAAAGATACAAACTTCCAGTTGGAAAATGAATAGCTCTGAGGATCAAATATTCAGTATAGTGACTATAGTTAACAATACTGTATTATGTACTTGAAAGTTGCTAAGAGAATAGATCTTAAATGTTTCCACCAAACAAAAATAATAAAATAAAAAATAGAAGTGAATTACTGAAGTAATTCCCGCATTAACTAACTTTATTGGGTTAAAATTTTTGCAATGCATATGTGTATCAAATCATCATGTTGTAAACCTTAGAATTATACACTGTCATAAGTTAATTTCGTGTCTGCTATCTTTGCCATAAGCATCTTTACTTTAAATATCTTTGCAGCAAGCATTTTTGCAGCAAACATTTTCACTTTACAACTAATTGGCTGTAAGGCTATTTTGCCTTAAAAGATAAAATAACTGGTTGACAGTTGGTTTTCATGAGACAGATTTAATGTATTTAAACGTGTTGTTATTTTGGTTTCATTTCTCCATTGACAAGGTTTTCTCAGTATTCCCATTTTTATATTATATAAATCTTAGCCCTCACAATGGTCTACAGTAATGAGTTAATGTGGTGCTTTTAAAATAGTGTATGATAACAACTATGTATAATGCCAGATTGCAAAGCTCCATGTAAAGCCAGATTGCATACTACACTAGAAAATGCTAGCACACCAGTTTGCAAATCCTAAGTGAGCAGTCATCCCTCCCACCCATCAAAACCAAGTTTACCAAACTATGACAAATATAAAAGAGGTGGTTACTAATCCACAACAGTGCTGGAGAGATTTAATTATAAATTCTTTAGTTAGAAACAGATACCGCTCTTAATGAAAGAAGGAATTGTAGCAAAAAGGAAAAGGGCAATGCTGAATAAGATGAATCATCAAGCAAAAAAAATCTAATACTAATGAATGAATGACTTTGAATACAATGCCTTTCATTTTTCACAATAATCTTTTTGTTATAAATTTTTCATGATTCATTTCATACCTTTTAGTATCCCTTTTTCATATTTTATTTTTTTTTACAAAAATTATCTTACATCTAATTAGTTGTGCTCCAAAAGTGCTTGCAGCAAACATTTGCAGCAAAAATTTTCATGACAAAAATACCTAGAACCATCAGTTATATCTCAATAAAGCTGGGGGCTAAAAGAAAAGAGAAATCCAAATAAGTGTCCAATGAAAGGCAGAAAAAATATATAAAACATTAGTAATATTTAAAAGTTATAAACAATGAGTAGAACTAATTTATGCAAATAAACCTAAAAATTTAGACAAATTAGAGAATATTCTAGGGGGGAAAATGTTACCAAAACTGACTTATGATTAAAAAGAAAACCTGACTAGACCTATGGCTATAATACATGTAATATAATATAGAATTAAAGAAACCCAAATAGGCTTCTGAAAAACTGCAGAATTTTATTGGTATTCAGGATAATGTAAATAAACTATTACTCCACAGATATTAATGGTTTCTCATTCCAGATATTAATAAGGGCTTGAGGTCATAGAAACACATACTGGTAAGTGTGTAAGTTTGTACAACCAATTTGGAGAGAAAATTCATTAATACTTGGTACCGCTTGACATATAGGTATCTTCTCAGATAGTAAGTCTACTTGTAGATACCCTCCCTAGAGAAAATCTTGTACTTGAGCACAAGGGGACATGGGATAAAAGGTTCTGTTACAGTATTGTAAATAAGGGACAACCCTGTCTCAGAAATCTGTTGTTTATTCATTCAATGCAATACTATAAAGCAATAAAACCACATCTTCCTATTAACCTGGGAAAATCCCAAAAATAACATTGACTAAAATAGAAAGTTGAGAAAATATGCACACTTCATCATGTTGTTTCTCTGCATTTTAAATACATAGCGCACCACACACATTCTATTATATATAATTCACATAAATTTCCAAATGCTTACTTTTGTAATCCTTATTCTACCTATAGGATATAAAGCAGATAAAACACATACTAATATGTATTCAGTCTTGAGTTATGTTCTTGTCATATACTGGCTATTCTTCTGTTTACTTACATTCTAACATAATTTAAAATCAAAGCAGTTTGTATAAGAAAAAGATAAGAATAGCTCTAAGAATCATTCATTCATGAATACTTAAACTAACCAATAATAAAATTAATCATATGATGAAACCCACCCCTTGTATCCAGTTGTAATTTCTAAATTTAATTTCTTACTAAGAAAAATCAGTGGTCTTTGGACATAATGGCTTGTTCCAGGGTCTGGGTCAAAAAAAAAAAAAAGTGTAGAAGGGGAGCTTACGATGTCACAGTGTATGAGAAAGCAAGGTAACTACCTGGGGCTGTGTGATTAAAAGGCAGGATCCTGCCCCTTCTGATGATGGAGATGGAGCAAATTGGTGGCCAACAGCCACTGGTATGCACTCTTACACATTTTTTTAATTATGTGTCCCTTATTTATTGAAGCTTCTAAGAGGATTTCATCTCTACTCCTTCCCCTTTCACCTATATCCCTGAATAATGTTGCAAGGGGTTAAGGAGTTAGCTAGCCTATTTTGACTTGTACTAAACTACATCCTTCAATTTAGATCATGTGATTTTGGACTCCATTTACCTTAGTTTTTTGTTTCATTTTTCAATTGGTTAAAAACATTTATTGGCTTCCTCATATACTCTATCAGTATGTTTTGGCCAAGAAACATGAATAAAATATTCTCAAGAAAGCCAGCTAACTCTTCACCCATATAACCCACCACAGCAACAACAATGACAAAACAGAGGTATCTTTCAGCTGGGAAAGGCAACCTGACATCAAGGCCCAAATTCTTTGCAAACTCCCAAAATTGTCACCATGGTAGCCAGTGACAGTTCAAATCTGATAAATTGGTTTGTGCATTTGAAATGCTTCGCTATGTGTGGAAGTAACAAAAAACAATACACAGAGAAGGCAACATACCACTGGATAATTTCATTTCAAAATAGCTCATTCAAGCATACTTGGCTTAACCCCCCACCCGCCTTTACAGCCAAAGTCCATCTCTAAATTTTACTGAAGGTTGAAGTCTAAACTGAATATCCAAACTCGAAAGAGTGAGTAAAAATGAGAGAAAACGTGCACACTCATACTCAAGTTCTGCCTTTTAAAGATATAGTTTCCTTGTCAGAGGATCAGCCTCTCCCTTCCATGAGTAATAACTCCTCCCCTTGTGGGGGACAGTTTAGGCCAGTGTCCCTCAGAAATGACTGAACCAGTGGCTTTCAAGAGAATAGGTTTAACTAATATCACCACTGTGTTCCGCATCTTCGCTGTGAAGGTGGTTCCTCTTCTAAGTCAATAAACTTCGAAATTAGAGCTACCTTTGTTCTCATTCCCATGACAATGTTGCCTTTTACCCAACACTTGTGATCCCAGTAAACTTGGAAGGTTAAAGATCTCTCCCCCACCCCCCTTTTTTGTGTTCCAGAAAAAAGCTTAATGCAAAGAGACATCATAGACGCTGAAGAATTCTCATTCTTTGCCTCATAAATAACTTCCTAATTAATTTATCCCCACTGACCTATAATTAAGAGCAAAATCCTTATTAACCAAAATTTCCCGCACACTGTGGGACCCTGGCCTGCCCTGCCCTAATACAAGCCAGCATAAAACTCCAGAGAATAGGCTGACTTCAGGGTAATTCTCTGATCTACTGTTTTATCACATCATCCTCATTCATCCTGCTTGCCCCAACTCCGTTCTTTCTAGCTTTGTTGCCTCTTCCTTACTGAAGAAAAGCCCTTTTCTACCTAACTTTTGAGATGCTTGCAGATCTCATGGACAAACCATAATGCAGACTTCCCCGTACTCTTTTTGCAATAGTCCCTTTAGTTTTCTTGCAATAATCCTTTCGAATAAAGTTTCTCCTGACCGAAGTCCCCATTTGTTTTCTTGTTCACACTAGTGATAGTAGCCTATGGAAGAAACTTCCAGTTTCCTCCAATATTCATTCTCCCATTTTCTATAGTAAAAGAACTTCTGATTTTCAACTTTGAAATATAATCTACACTTCCCAGGATACCTGGCAACTGAATGCAGTCATATAACGAAGTCTGATGAAAGAGACATACACAGAACTGGTATTCAACTTCCAAAATGCTAAATAAAGGACATATATGATTTTTTTTTTCATACCCTGTACTCTTGTTAATGGAACTTGAATGTGAGGTCTGCAATTGGAGCAGCATATTGGACAGTGAGACTTCAGCCATGTGTGGAAGATGGTGAAACAAGACTGAATGAGCCACTGTTTTGGGGGGTGTTTTATCACCACATCTAATGATAATTGAATTACACCACTTAAAGTCTCCTTTACTCCACATAAATCATCTACTAAAAATTTAAACAAACCTTTGCCACCTCATGATAAATCCCACTTACTGAACAAATATTCTTAGAACTGCTCTTTTTCAAATCAAGCACAAGGAATTGAAAGAGAACTTGCTAGAAACGAATAGTGGACAATTCCTAAAAATTACTACAAATTATCTGTTGATGCAAGTCTTTTTCTACAGACTTTCTTATTATACTGTAATAAATAATTAGAAATAATCAGAACACAGTGAAAATGTGGCACAACTAATGAGTACCCTGTTGAGAAGACGCATATTCCTTGTTTATTAGCTTGGAACTAACAATGTCTTGCTTCAAAAGAGTATAATTCTGACATCCTGTCCATTAGACAGCCTGTCTTTTCATCCATGCTCAACTATGAGTACTAATTTATTACTCCCTAATTTAACCCAAAGAGTTATCCAAGTTGCAGCAAAAATGAAACACAGCAAAGACGTAAAATGTAGTGTACTAGTACGCAAACATTCAAAACAGGAAAAGCATTTGTAGCATTGCAATACCTCAAAGAATTTACTTTACTATAAGGCCACAAAAAGATTTAAAGTAATCTGAGTACCACTGATATCTTTCACCTTTTACTTTTGAGCTGAAAAATCTCATTAAAATGTATACATAGTTGTTTGGAAAGCACATGCACACAGATATGCACACAAATACAAAAACCATAACCTTGAAGACAAGAGATTTTATGGATCTAGCTTTGTCTTTGGATATGTGTTCACAAATTCCACTGATATCAGTAGAAAGAATATGTACTTATTTAAGTATGAAAATTCACCATCACTATAAATTAAAATTAAAATGATATAAACATTTCTATACATGTATTATTTTATCACACATTTATATAATTATATTAATTTTATCTCCCATTCAATCTATAACTCCTGTTCCTCAATATAACTTTACTTCAAAATATATAAATAGATAAATATAAAAATATATAAAGCTATGGAAATGCATATAAAATTAAAATGAGTTAATTATGTTAATTATTTAGATCATATGAACCTATTTAATAATATGTCACATAAAATTACATATTTTAAGTAAGATATGTCAATAAGTTAAATGTCATATGTAATATTTACATGTCTATGTAACTAAACTTATACAGATTCAAGTTAAAATGTAACAGTAACTTCATCATTACTAATACTCATTTGTTCATTTAAGAATATACCTCCCTAAGTGATTTTTGAGTGATATTGTTGCTTGATAATCAAATTTTACTTTCCTAACAACTCTACAACATCACATCAATTCTAATTTACAGTAAATCTCACCTGATTAGTATACCAGTGAGAATAGAAAATATACCAACTAAGTCATTGTCCCAGATATAAAAATCCCATAGGAGAAAATTAAACTAGCTAGTAAACATTTTTTCTTGAATTTTAAAATTAAAAGCAGTATCATGTTTAAGAATATATCAGACCTATTTAACAATCTTAGTACAAGAGCAAAGAAAAAAATTAACTACAGAGAAATCCACATTTTTTCTTAAGAACGTAATAACTAAAATAATGCCAGTCATTGTAATAAATAAATGTTTACATGTATTTCACATTCAATATTCAGTTGATACAGGTATAGATAAGATGGATTATTTGTGAATTATTTCAAAATAATTAAAATTTGGGCCATTAAATTTACTTTTGAATAAGGCTTACATACATCTCAACAGTTTTCTATCTGTATAAAGAGAATCCCCAAGCTCTGCTTTTGAATATGAAAATATATGTCCATGTATTAAGAAGTGAACTTTGATAGTTTCAAAATAAATTTGTTTTAATTAATTTAGTTATATCTATTTCTAGGTAGCTAGCTAGCTATGTCTATGTATCTATCTACCTATCTAGAATAACATCTATTTTTTTAAAAATTGAAGATCCCTAAATGAGAAACTTAAGTTTTTGAATTCTATTTCACTTCATAGATGATCTTAATAGGATCCAAGATTGTATTTATTAATTTGAAAAAAATATCTCCCAAAAACTACTATGGCTTTTTTATTTTCAACAGATGGAGAATCATTAGCTTGCTTGAGTCAATAACCCTCCAACTATTATATCTAGCAGCCTAATTTTTGACAATGTGTAAACTCTATAATATTTATATGTTGGTGTCATTATTGTTGGTGTTCAGAACTTAGATTTGATGTTACAATATCAACTTGTTGTAATTCTTCTAGACCAGTGGTTCTCAACCTTTCTAATGCCGCGACCCTTTAACACAGTTCCTCATGTTGTGGTGACCCCCAACCAGAAAATTATTTTCGTTGCTACTTCATAGCTGTAATTTTGCTACTATTTTGAATCGTAATGTAAATATCTGTGTTTTCCGATGATCTTAGGCGACCCTGCTAGCGGTTCTCAACCTGTGGGTCGCGACCCACAGGTTAAGAACCGCTGCTGTAGAGCCTAAGACGATCGGAAAACACAGATATTTACATTACGATTCATAACAGTAGCAAAATTACAGTTATGAAGTAGCAACGAAAATAATTTTATGGTTGGGGTCACCACAACATGAGGAACTGTGTTAAAGGGTCGCGGCATTAGAAAGGTTGAGAATCACTGTTCTAGACTCTAACATCAGAGGGTTTAGTTTTAAGTAAAATGTTTAATATCGTGGCACATTGAAAATAAGCTTGTATCTTGACAAGCAGTCAGTGTCTTGAATGTATTAACTATTTATGTACAAACATCCAGGTAGTTTTTTATTGAGATAAAACTCATTCTATAATTATGGCTTTAAAACTTACTGCATATATTAAACGTTTTTCAGATTCTTAGATAACATACAAGATTAATTAATTTATGCATTTATAAAACATACTCTCCTTATTACTGTGGATAATCCTATATAATAAAAGGGTAATATGCAAATTGATCCTAATGGTGGAACGACCGAGAACGACCGGTCGCTATGACGTGCACAGACCACCAGGGGGCAGACGCTCACCACAGGAGCTGCCCCTGGTGGTTAATGCGCTCCCACAGGGGGAGCGCTGCTCAGCCAGAAGCCAGTTCATGGCTGGCCAGCACAGCAGCGGTGGCAGGAACCTCTCCCGCCTTCACAACAGCGCTAAGGATGTCTGACTAACGGCTTAGGCACACTCCCAGGCTGCCAGAGGGATGTCTGACTGCCAGCTTAGACCCGATCCCTTAGGGAGCAGGCCTAAACTGGCAGATGGACACCCCCCAAGGGGTCCCAGACTGTGAGAGGGTGCAGGCTGGGCTGAGGGACACCCCCCCCCCCAAGTGCATGAATTTTCAGGCACTGGGACTCTAGTTAAAAAATAATATGCAGCCTGCTATAAAGGTTTTTATAGTTAAAAATGAGGACTAGATATTTAAATTTTAAAAATTATAATAAGTTTAATATTAAGAACTACACTGAGATAAATCCAGTGTTATGAAAACATAGAATGAGAGTGTGATGGTTAACTGTTGAGATTCTAGAATTATCCTATATAATAAAAGCCTAATATATAAATTGACCGAACGGTGAAACGACCAGTGGAACGACCTGTTGCTAAGATGCGCACTGACCACTGGGCCTCTAGTATACTTATATTCTGCTCTGGTCATGTACCTGCTATAGGATTTATTTTCCTCATTTGGGAACTAAAAAGAATATTAAAATAAATGACCTCATAAGGTTGTTATGAAGTGTCAATAAAATGAAAGGATGAAGCATGCCTAGCACAGAAGCTTGTACATAGAAAGCACTCAATACTTCCCCTGGTGAAATCAAGGAAGGCTTCCTGGAAGTTTTAGTAGATAATCTTGGCCCAACACTTAACAAGATACCTGAAATGAATGAATAAATGCATGCATGAAACAATAAATGGATCTCTGAATGGGAGAGGTAGTATTTCAGACTAAGATGCTAGTTAAACCAAAAAGGATAGAAACATGAAACAGTAGGTTCAAAGACAATTAGTAGTTTCATGAAGTTGTAATATAGTAAAGATGAAAAGATTCACTGTGGATAGTTTCTAACTATTCAGATACTTCCAGTTGTGCTGCTCAGAAAAACATAGGCAGGACTTGGGCTCAAATGGGAAGTCTCTCTTGGGAGTCTTAAAGGAAGAGCCATATCATTTTGAGCCCCCATTTCAGGACATTCTAGAGAAACCAAATAAAACTATAGAATAACTGAGAGAAGACAGTTTCCTCAAGCCTCGCCCTACCTTAATGCGATCACTTACTACTATCACTACTTGTGCTGCAAACATTTTTTTTTTTTTTTTTTTTTTTTACTCAGCAGGTGTGTACTATAACTTCAGACTGCTTGGTTTCCTTTATAATTAGGGCTGTTCAGAGAAACTTGAATATGCTGATAGGCCTATTTAAAGCTGCTGAGCCTATTTTTTTTTGTGTGTGTATAAGGCATTTTGATGTAAGATAATGTTATATTTATTATGGATACATTTTTATTATATTTTAATTTGTTTCTAATCTTTGCCAATCATCCAATCTATAATGACATTATGTTATTCTATGCATATTTAATAACTTTTGACTAAAGATAGTTTTAACAACTTTTTATGGCAACAAAAACAAGTTGTTAGACAATACAGTAAACAATAATTGTGACAAAAGCACATGGTTAGGGTTTAAGGAATTTGTTTTAATTATTGCATAATATCTTAATACTAGGATGAGTTGTGTGGTTGTTGGTAAGACCCTCCTCTTCATCTTTAAAATGAATGGTACGAATATACAAAATCTAAAGGTCTCAAAATTCTATGATTCTATAAATACTTAGAATATTTGGCTTAAACTCAGTATAAGAAAAGTCATATGCATGAAGAAAGGTTATATTCAAAACATTTAATAAGAGAATGGCATTTAATAATCAGAACTATATTCGCAGAAATAAGTACAACCCTATAAGAACAACTTTTACTTAATATGGAAGAGATGGCCTGTATGACAGAATAAAGGAAATGACTGACTAACGAGAAGCAGTAAATCTCTATGCCCAACAAAAACAGGTGTACCTCAAGTTTCCAGGAAGTTCTCATTAGGTGGGTTATTAATCCACTCATTCAGAAGAATCAATTCACTGACTAGTTTCTAGACTCGGGGAGCTTTTTTGTGTAGAATGGGATTAGTGTAGTCTACAGCCTTCCTTAATGGCTAAGTAAATTAATTTGGGACACTTTGTTGGTAATCAATGTAGATGAAATCAGAGAGGAGGAAAAGTGACTTGTTAGTGTTGTCCCTATACCAGTAGTAAGAGCATCTCTCTGAGCTTGTTAGGAATGCAGAATCTCAGCTCTCCTCCCAGATATACTGAAGTCAAAAACTTTGGAGGGCTGGGGCAGCAATCTTAGGTTCAATGAGTAATAAAGTGATCCTAATAAGCACTAACCATGAAGAATTACAGACTTAGGCTATCATACTGGACTGTCATTATGATAAAAAAGAAGGCAGCGGCTTAGATGGTGTATTTCAGATATATTTGTTCTGACTCATCTCAAGTTCTATAGGTTAGAAAACAAAGGTTAGGTAATCTGCTATCAAGCAAGCAAGAACTGAACCAGCTGAATCCAGATCTGCCTTAAACAGTTCATATGTATAACCAGTATTCCTTCCATTAAAAAAGCAAGATCAATAATATTAAACTAATAATTCCTGGTTCCATGCCTTAAAATTTAGCTTTGAATTTATATACCATTTTAAAGATGCTGACCCCAAGGAAATTTACAGTTTCTTTAAAAAACAGAAACGTAAATTATCAGTTAATATAAGACGATATATAATGTAGTTCTAAAAGAAGCGTTTTACTTCTTTCAGAGGCAGTAGTTACAAAGCCATGATTGTCCAACTTTAATAAACCACCTAGGAAATCTTTTAAAGGCAGAGGTCGAATCATTAGGTCTGCGATTGGGCCTAGATATGGCATTTCTACCAAGCCCCTAGAGCAGTGATTTTAAACCTTTTTCACCTCATGGCAGACATAAACAAATTACAAAAATTCTGTGGCATACCAATTATTGTATTTTTTGCTGATCTGACACAAAAAAATGGGTATAATTTACATTCATTCATACCCGATGGCTATTATTGTGTCAGCTGCTGTCATCTTTTAAATGACAATCTAAGGGAAAAGAGGTCAGTGCCCCTGATTAAATAATCAGGTATCACATGTTTTAAAAATCCTGTGGCACAGAGGTGTGCCAACCATGGCACACTGGTTGAAAATTGCTATTCTTCCATGGAACTCACTCTGTGTAGCAATGGTATGGAGGTAGGATCTGAACCAGCAGCTACCACTTATAACCATGTATGTTTGAGTAATGAATACATTTTTCTGGGCCCCATATTTAAAATTTGGATAGGAATAGTGCCTATCGTTTAATGAATGACAGATTAAAAGAGCTACTATATGTAAAATGGTTAGAACAGTGTCTGACACATACTTAACCATACAATATATTTTTTTAGTTTTTTATATTTAGACCAGGTAATTACCTATCACTATAAAATATGTAATTTTCAAGCATTATTTCAAGTGATTAATTTATATAAAATAATATATAAATATTGCTTTTGAAGCAGCAAACCCTGCAGGAAAAAAATGACTAACTTTTAAATTAGTAGAATAATAATGTTTTGTTTCTTATGAAATACAGTACTGCTTGACTCCTAGCTAATATTACATATGTGTAGTGCTCTCATATTTACCCATTAAAGATAACATCAATAACTTCTACCAAAACATTTCTTTTTCCTCATAGTCTTTTTTTTTCTATTCTTTAATTCCATCTTATTAGTTACAGCCTATGTCCACTTGGGCACTTTAAATAATTTCTTACCTAAAGACAGAAGATTAAATTATGGGCTATTAAATATATATACTAATTAGTCCAGTGATTAATTTCAAATTTAGTTGAGATAAGAAATCCTGAATCATACCTAACTTCAGGGATTTATGGTTGGATATTCTCCTAATTTCTTAAATAGAAAAATGATTACTACTATATTTTATGAGCCTTTTAATCATGTAAATGGTCAAATTGGAAATTAAAGTCAGAAGTTAGGTATCTGCCAGATGACCAATAGCTTACCATTAGATTTTAACCTCTATCAAAAAAGTGAGGTAAATATGTAAAATAATTCCTGACTGCTGTAAATAACTCACATTTCAGACTAAGAGGATAGTGTGTATTTCTTTCTTTAAATATACACAGGAGTAAGAGACCTTAGAGATTTAATCATGCCCCTGGGATGTTGCCATTTAGAATCCTTTAGGTATATAGTCTTTATATGAAAGAAATAACCTAAGGTAAAAAGTTCATCAAAGAGTAATTATATATCTGCATATCTGGAGCCAGAGAAAGAGACCTAAACTATTCTAACTTCAGTTCAAAAAAAGAAGAATTATTTTCTTTTTTTCTTTCTTAAAAAGTAAGAGCTTCTGCCATGGAAATAAAGGGTAGTTTAGTGAGAGTTTACTTTGTAATTAATATGCATGGGAATTTACACAGTTAATTTACATTCACATTTACAGGAATTACCTCTAACCTACATATTGACAGAAGAGGCTCTTTAATTTTATGAGTCCAAGAAACCTATCTAAGTGCCTAATTTTTTTCTCCATTGCTTTTAATTAAAATAACTCCAGGATCATCTACCTGATAATTTGGATAATTTTTTAACAGGAAGCAAGTTTGCTCACTGAACACATCTGCTAGGCTTGCCTAATGACAACTTTAGATTTGAAAATTAAAATGAGCACATTCACAGCAGGCAGCAGGTCCATTCACAGGAAGTCAGAACACCTGTTTGCTTGCCTTCTCCCTGGTAACCCAGACAGCTGTGGGGCTTTGGGTAAGTCACCTAACACCCTGACTCTAGTATTCACATCTGAAAAGTAAGAAACTGAGCTAATCTCCAAGATGCTATCAAGCTGAAATAACATGAAATGTCATGGTATCCCTAAAAAATATTTAATAATTCTCTGGGAGACAATTTTAATGCTTTTCAGTGTCCATAATGATGTAATTCTAAACTAAGGAGCTTTTTGGAAAAAAAAATCATATATCATTACCTGCCTCTGATACATTAAAATATTTAAAATTAATTGGACAATCCTCTACCCCCAAAATTGTAAAAGATGGTTTCAACTGTTTTTTTTGTTCATCTTTTCCAAAAACTAGAGAAGTTTCACTAGAAATAGGCACAGAGTAAGAGAATATGCCATACTTACATGTTGGAAATCATATTCTCTCATATATACTAAAGCACCCAATGTAATGTTTAATTATATCTATGATGACAGTGATGATAATGGTATTATGGCCTTCTATTGATCAGATCTTTCATTTTCCTTCCTCTTTCTCTCTTCATCCCTATGTCTCTTTTCTCTTTCATTCCTTCCTTCCTTCCTTTCTTCTTTCCTTTCATTCCTTCCTCCATTATTCCTTCCTTCCTCCCCTCTTTCCTTCCATTGTATCCTCCTTCCTTCATTTGCACAAGACTGAGCTTGATATATTCAAGAGCATCACAACCCCATAGGAAAGGCAAGAATAAATAAACCATTGCAGCAACAGAAAATGAAGTTTCATATCACAGCTTTATGTAAGTCAGCTGAGAGTACAGAGTGGGGAGGAACTAGGATGTTCGGTGACTTACCCAAAGCCCCACAGCTCTCTGATGTACCAGGGAGAAGGCAAGCAGGAAGGATGTCAGGAAAGACTTCAGAAGCTTTACTGAGACAGTTTAACTATCTTAGTCCTACAGAAATAACCAGGCCAATTATATTAGTTGGCTGGGACTACGATAGAAAGATACCATAGACTGTGTGTTCCAAACAAGAATTTATTTTCTCATAGCTCTAGAGGCTGGGAAGTCCAAGATCATGGTGCTGGCAAGATAGGTTTCATTCTGAGGTCTTTTGTGTGCTCCTAGGACCTGTCCTTTGTGTGCCAGATAGTGAGTTCTCTGGTCTCTCTTTTTATAAGGACACTAATCCTATCAGATCTGGTCTCCCACTCTTACGGCCTCATTTAACCCTGTAGGCCCTATCTCCAAATACAGTCACACTGGAGATTAGGACTGCGACATATATATTTTGGGAGGATGCAAATATTCAGTCCATGACAACGATGAAGAAGGTGAACTTTGCGTCAGTCTAATTGGGCAGTGGAGTGAGAAAGGGTTCTATGTTCCATGCAATATAAAAAGTTCAGTACAACTGGGGTAGAGGTAATATGTCTGATATTTTCAGGAAAAAAAAAAAGACAAGAAATGTAGGCTGGAGGAAATCCTCAAATAATAAGGCATAAAACAGGACTATGTTAGGATCCTCAGCAAAGTGTTCCAACTAATTTCTATCTGGTCCATATTTTCTCATTACTAACCAGTGAAGGAGCTTTCTGACTCAATGCACTACACTTCTTGTTAACAACACACTGTGAGATAAAGATGGATTTGTAGTAGGTGTCTAGCTGAAGCAGAAATATATCTACTTATAACATATTAAGTTTTTTCTGAAATAAACATACTTTAAAAACTATGTTGTCCTATAATTTTAACTGATCTAGCACAGTTTTATTTTACACAGAGCACATAACTGACAAGTAAAAAGCAATTATGCTTTCTCTTCAATTCCAATCCATAATGAACACATCAGAGATGAGCTCTCTTCTTCTTAGACTACAATGTACAATTTTCTCAAATTCTTATTATTGTTGGTGAGTCTTTAATTTTCTTTTGTATATTTTTAAAGCCTTGTATCTACTACACAAGTTCATTAAAAATGAGAGAATCAAATGGTAACACAAAACATAGAACATATTAGGGATATGAGTGTAACCATTTCACATTATGTATGTTCTCTGAGTAAACTTTTTAAGTTGACTCTTCAAGGATTTGAAGAAGAAAATATTTATAAGTCATATTCACACTTATCAGTTTACAAATGTGTAAAGGCAAGATTATCCTGTGGCCATTATGTTTTTCTGATGTCAGGGATTTATTATCCTAAAGACAAGCTATATTTACATATCAAAACCTAATGAGAGAATTGATAGAAAAAACAAGATGGCTGTGTAGGCAAATGCCTGTACTCGCCACCTCCCACAACCACATCAAAATTACAACTAAAATACAGAACAATCATCATCCAGAACCACTGGAAATCTGGCTAAATGGAAGTCCTACAACTAGAGAAGTAAAGAATAAAGCACACTAAGACATGTAGGAGGTGCAGAGGCACAGAACAGGCTGGTCCATCACCAGGTGGGCTGCTGTTTTAATCAGGAGGGAGATCCTCTCTTCAGAGACTGCCCAGAGGAGCAGAAGTCCCCCCCCCCCGCACCAGACTCCCAGCCCAGGGTCCCAGAGCTGGGAAAAGAAGTCCCTATGGGCAGTAAGAACTACTGGCCATAAAAACCAGTGTGGATTGGGGCTCAGAAATGCAAAGGCTGCTGGAGATGCAACTGCTCCTCTTAAAAGGCTGGCACCATGAACTTAACTTACAAGTTCCTGCTTCCTCTGAGCTCCAGTGCTGGATGAGGCTCTGAGGGACCCAGACACATACAAGGAGAAACTGGACTGTCTGGCATCTGGACAGGAACTCGAGGGCAGCTTGCTTTCAGAAGGAGGTGCTCACAGTGGTCATTGTTCCTGTGCTGGGACCTTCCCGGTCACAGAGCTGACTGACAGCCATTTCCGTTTGCTCCACCCTGATGATTCCCTGAGACCCCGCCTCATCCAATTTACAACTCCATCCAAGCAGTGCACAGCAGCTTTTGCATATTAATGGCCTTTCCCTGCTTAGGCTAAAACCCAGTCAAACAAGCTGCAGCTGGGTCAGGGAGCCCCAAACCTATCAATAAAAGGCCCAAGACCCAGCACCAGGAACAACCTGCCTTGCTTCACAGCTGAGTCTCATCTGGGCACTTCCAAACCCAATATAAAGGGGAGGAATCTGCAGATGTCTCTGTAGCTCCTGCTGGGTGGGCCCAGGCAATGGCTGACTTTGCACCTCCCTGGAGACCCAAGAGCCAGTGTACCCAGTGGTCAGTGTCAGTCCATGCCAGATTACAACTCTACACATCCATAAGCAACACACTCAAGATGCACACTCAGTGAACACCAAAGCCCCACTGAAGCAAGTCCTGCTCCATAAGGGTGTGTCCTGCACAGCAGCTCTCCCACTGTACTTGCAGCTGGTCCCCACAGCCAATTGGCCTGGAGGTCAATTCCTCCCAGTGATACCAACAGCAGTCAAGGCTCAACTACAACAAGACTGTGCACATAGTCCATAAAGGGGTGCACCTAGAGTGTCCACCTCAGGTGATTGGGGAGGCTGAGCCCTTGGGCCCTATAGGATACCTACTACCCAAGCCCACTCTATCAACTCAAGGAGACTTAGCAGCTCTACCCAATACATAGAAACAAACACAGGGAGGCAGCCAAAATATGGAGACAAAGAAACATGTCACAAATGAAAGAAATGGAAGAAAGAAAACTACTGGATATAGAGTTCAAACCCAGCATTATATGGTTATTCAAGAATGTTCTAGAAACCTCCAAGAGTCTTAGTGAGACTTTCAAGGATCTTAGTGAGAATGCCAATTAAAAAAAAAAATGGAAAAGGACCAGTCAGAAATTAAACATACATTGACTGAAATAAAGAATAATATACAGGGATTCAACAGTAGAGTAGAAGATCCTGAGAATCAAATCAATGATTTGATATATGAGGAAGCAAAAAACACCCAAACAGAAGAGAAAAAAGAATTCAAAAATAGTGAAGATAGTGTAAAGCAGTTGTGGGCAAACTGCGGCTCGCAAGCCTCCCTGCGGTTTGCTGCTCTGTTAACTAATGAGTTTGCTGACCACGTGTGTAAAGAACCTCTGAGACAACTTCAAGCATACCAATATCCGAAATATGGGGGTGCCAGAAGAAGAGAGAGAGCAAGATATTGAAAACCTATTTGAAGAAATAATGACAGAAAACTTCCCTATCTGGTGAAAGAAATAGTTACAAGTCCAGGAAGCACAGAGAACCCAAAACAAGAGGAACCCAAAGAGGACCACACCAAGACACATCATAATTAAAATGCCAAGGGTAGAAGACAAAGAGAATATCTTAAAAGCAGCATGAGAGAAGCAGTTAGTTACCTACGGGGGAGTGCCATTATGACTGTCAGCTGATTTCTCAACAGAAACTATGCAGGCCAGAAGGGAGTGGCAAGAAATATTCAAAGTGATGAATAGCAAGAACCTACAACCAAGATTACTCTACCAAGCAAAGCTATCATTTAGAATTGAAGATCAGATAAAGAGCTTCATGGACAAGAAAAAGCTAAAGGAGTTCATCACCATCAAACCAGTATTACATGAAATGCTGAAGGGTATTCTTTAAGAAGAGGAAGAAGAAGAAAAAGATAAAGATTAAAACATATGAACAAAAAAGTGGCAACAAATACATATCTATCAACAATTAAATCTAAAAATCAATCGAATGAAAAATCTGATGAACAGAATAAACTGGTGAATGGAATAGAATCAGGGGCATGGAAATAAAACAGACTGATGATTCTCAGAGGGACGGGGGTTTGGGGTGTGTGGGAAGAGATTAGACAAAGATCTTATATGTATGTATGCATTACCTATGGACACAGACAATAGGATGGCAAAGGCCTGGGGCAGAGTGGGAACCAGGTGGAGGGGAGCTATGGGGGGTGGGGGGAAGTGGAGCATCTGTAATAATCTTAACAATAAAGATTTTTAAAAATATAATAATAAAATAAAATAAAATAAATAAAATAAAATCCCCAAAACAAATAAACAAGAAAACCTAATGAGATATGAGAGCACCTCAACATTGCATTATATTAATAATGTCTTTTTTTTACCTAGGAAGTTGTAAATAGTGAGGTTCATATAGACCATTACTTATAAGTCAGTATTTTACTAAAACCAAAGCTTAGTTAGATAAAATTTATAAATTTTGTTAGTAGATATTCTCAAGTTAACATTTTGATTTCTTAATGAGCTTCTTACAATAGCAAAGGTTAGATAATTATCATGCTGTTGTTTAACCAGCATATGTTCATCTGGGAAGATGAACATATAGCTTTAAACAGAAAAGAAATCACAAATGCAATTAATTCATCTCTTAAAATATTGAGCAGTATAACAAATTTTGCAGAATTTTGTTGCTTAAAAGTCAGTAACAATAAGGTATCCAGGTCTTTTTCCTCCCATTTTCTTACTATTTAATAATTACTAGTGTAACTTCTCACCTAAAATATCACACTTGGCCTCATATAATTTAAAATAGTATGCATCAGTCTGCTAGTGCTTAAAATTAGGGGAAATGACTTAAAATATAAGCTCATAAAAATTCATTCTTACAAATTGTGGAAGACATTATGAAGGAAAATATCAGAGGGTTATGTTAAAAAAGAAAATAGCAAGAGAGAACTAATTTATGTTTGGTGGAGGATTATGGAAAAAAGTCTAAGATTTTAGGGATTAATAAGTGTATCCAGGGAAAGAATGGGAAACATTATGCCAGGCAGAGATAATAACTTGTGCAAAGGCCCTGAGCTGAATCAGAAACAGGTTCTTGCTCTTTCTATCTCAATGAGTACAGAGAATTCACACACAATGTATGTTGTCATAATGTGAATTGGCAGTAACTGTACTGATTAATTATGGAGTGTGATTTTCATTATGGAAGCATGTTGTAACCCTCATCTATAACAACTGAAAACCTCAGACATTTATTAGGCTGGCATCACAATTACTTTGTCTGGGTGGTTTGTTTATCGGTGATATGAATTTTAAGAAAAGAGGGTTGATAGAATGCTATGGCAGGGGTGAGAAGAGAAGAAAGGTCATTACACTTGAACAAACACTAAATCTAACCAAAGGCTGGATTTTCTCCATAATTAAATTGTCTAGCTCATTTTAGCTATAGAATACCTTTATTTCTAAAATTCCTCCAGAAAAAAAAAATGTTTGCCATTGAAACTCTGAAAGTCACTGACTGCTTTCTAATCTCATTTTCCCCATTAAAATAATCATTTCTGAAAATGATTATTGATAACCTAAGGCTCCTTAGAAAGACAATTATATTTAGTGAGTACTGGGACTCAATCTTGGAGGAACTCTGTCTGACACAGATAACTCAGCAGTCTAGCATAGGAAACAATACATCTTCCTAACAAACTATGCTTCCTCCTAGCTGGGTCCTCACCCTTCTCCCAAAATATCTATGCTGTGAGCATTTAACCATCAGGTCTTGGCTAAGTGCCTAGCATTCACCCCATGTACATAATCAGCCGTTTATTTTAGCATCTGTTTCTTGGATGGCTACCTGTGCTTCTCTTTCTTATATTTTCTTGTTCTATCACAATCAAAGAGGGTTCTCCCTCGGAGTTCACACTCATATGACACATATCCATTAACAGGGTTCAAGCTATTGCACTAACTCCAGAGCTACTTTTTCCTAATACCCACAGAAATGCTCTATTTCTCCCCCTGGTTTTTCTCCCCTGCCCCTTTTCACCACAAATCTCTTCCCATAAACAGCTCAATAATCGTTCAAATTCATTTTGTTCAAGTTAACATTCCCAGTACTTTCACGTTTAAAAAAACAACAACCAATGGGCTTCTTCTAAGAAGGATTTCAGGGGTTTTTGTTTGTTTGTTTTTCCTTCTTCAGAGTATGCCTAAACACTAATGGAACCAAGCAAACCATAGTGCCAAGTTCCTCAATGGCAATGTCTCCATAGGAATTACTACCTCATCAATAGTAACTTTTGTAAAAATAAAAAACAGAGGCAAGTCTTGAAAATTCCCTGAGCAGACAAAACCAGTTTCATCATACAGACAAAGCTTAAGTTAGCTTATTTTGCAAGACTTGTTCTATCTGTGTCATTTCCTGCTTATGTCTCTGGAAATCACAAACAAAACTTGAACTGTTTTCCAGGTTTGATATGAGGTAACGTCTGTAAGTTCTTACCATTTGCAACAACATGGATGGAACTGAAGACCATTATGCTAAGTGAAATAAGCCAGTCAGAGAAAGATAAATATCACATGATCTCACTCATTTATGGAATATAAAGAATAACATAAACTGATGAACAAAAACAGATCCAGAGACAGAGAAGCATCGATCAGACCGTCAAACCTCAGAGGGAAGGTGGGGGGGTGGGGGGGTAAGGGGGAGAGATCAACCAAAGGACTCGTATGCATGCATATAAGCCTAACCAATGGACACAGACAACAGGGGGTGAGGGCATGAGTGGGGGGAATAGGGGAGATAATGGGAGGATAAGGGAAATAAAATAAAATAAAATATTAAAAAAAAGAATAAATAGTCACTGATTTCTCACTATGTGAGCTGCTTTATAACAATATACGCGTGAACCTCATTCCATGTTTTAGTTTGATTGGTTCTGGTTTGCAAACTGTTTTTTTCGTGTGTGCACAATAAACCTTTACTAATTATTACCTCAGTGATTCATTGATTTTACTTCTACAATTCCTGAGCTTTTGATACTTTGAAAAGTATGAATGTTTAAAGAAAACAAATGTTAGGAAACTTACTAGTAGGAAATATAAATGTTTATAATCACATAAGCTGGACCAAAAGTAATATGAGTAAATTGATAAAATAAACTAGTGCAATACAACTCCCAAAATAAGTTGAATGAATGAAGGGTTCTGTATGAATGTCAAATAATACTTCACCTCATGAGTTTCTGTTTTAAATATAGAAAACTCCAGCATTCTCCTAACTAGTACAATGGACAAAAGAAATTATTCTATCTGTGAAGATGCCTAAGCTAAAATGTACAATTTAAAAATAATAAAATTATATTATGTAAACATGAAAATTAAATGCAATGACACATCTCAACCTGGCTGGTGTGGCTCAGTTGGTCGGATTGTCATCCCATATACCAAAGAGTTGTGGGTTTGAATCCCAGTCAGGGCATAGGTTGAGGTTTTGATCCCTTGTCCTAGCGTGTACAGAAGCAATGGATCAATGTTTCTCTCCTTCTCCCTCTCCTTTCCTTTCTCTCTAAAATCAATATAAAAGCATACCCTCAGGTAGGGACTTAAAAAAAAGTTTAAATGAAATAAGATATATAATTTTTCAAGTTTGCCTTTTTATATTATCGGTATAAATCTTCACTAAAACTTACATTTTAGCATATATACAACGATTAATGGCGATTTTAGATTAAAATACTGTTTCAAATACCTTGGTAATAGTTCATATGTTTATTTTGCACTCAAATACGAATATTCCTTTGAAAATTTAAAATAAAAGTCTATTATATGCTGCCTGGGAGAATATAGTCATAGTTTCCTTACTTTATCAAGGCTTTGCTGTCTGGTATTTTTTTGAGCAAAATGATAACACTTGTAAGAGTGTAAATCTTTTACTGTAGGAATCAAGTGAAGATTCATGAACACTTCTGCTAATTGATTAGTGTGGTAAATTTCCCTTGAATGCTTTATATTAATTAATGAATCCCCTGCCTCCTACTTGTAATAAAAATTCCTGTTTAAAATATGTTCTTTTCTTTTTTGAATGCCAAATTCAGCATACTGGTTACATTTCTCAAAGTCAGGATATCTCCTTCCCAATATCTGACATTATGATGTGTGTGTGTTTTTAATTAAAACTTTAAAAGAAATTAGTAGATCTTTTATCTAATTATTATTTAAATCTTTCTAATACAAGTATGTATTTAATAGATTGTAAAAGTTGCCATCCATAAACTCTAAAACTGCTGCCATTTTAATAGTAAGCCTTGACCCAAGCCAATCTCAGATCATAAATGCTTATTAGGGTTTGTCCTATATAATAAAAGGCTAATATGCAAATTGACAAAACAGCGGAACGACCAGTAGCTATGATGTGCACTGACCACCAGAGGGCAGACGCTCAAAGCAAGAGCTGCCCCCTGGTGGTCAGTGTGCTCGTGCAGCCCACTCCTTGGACATACCCCTGAGGGGCCCCGGACTGCAAGAGGGTACAGGCCAGGCTGAGGGATCCCCATCCCCAGTGCAGGAATGTCATGTACTGGGCCTCTCGTTTGTAATAAATATAGAATTGTTCTCCTCTCTCTCCAAGTTAGCCATGAAAGCATTTTCTTTTAAATTCTCCCCACCACCTCATATCTCTGCTTCTTCCACTCCCACATTTACATTTAATAATTAAAATAATGGATTATAGACATTGCATTTTCTTTAAGCTTTGATCCAAAATATATCATTCTTAAAGTATGAGTAAGCATCTTGCTAAGACTTTCACAAGGCTTAAGGCCCAGTTTACAGTACTTTTCTTTTCTCTGTGGAACACATTTCTTTACACTTCAAATACAAAGTCTTATATGATCAATTTTCCAATTAAGGATGAAAAACACTAAATAATTAGAAATGATGTTTGATGTTTCAAGGTGAACCTGAACTTCACTTCATTTTAAATGTTCCTATAAAGGCAAATGCCTCCTTTATTCCATTCTTTGGTTTATAGAGACCCCAGACCTTGAGTAAATAAAAACTTGAGCAGATAACATAATGAAGCAAAGGATTATTGTATATTATTTCACTACATAAAAACCTCAATATAAGATCTCACGGTACGAATAACTCATTGTACGGTATTAGTTAATTACTTCAGTAAAATTTGGTTGGACTCATTTAAAGGTAGCTAACAAGTTCTGTCCAGCTTTGTTTTATTTTTATATAAAACAGAATTAAGCCCTAACTGGTTTGGCTCAGTGGCTAGAGCGTTATGTACCTTGGTTGCAGGCACATCCCCAGTGGGGGGTGTGCAGGAGGCAGCTGATCGATGTCTCTCTCTCATCGATGTTTCTAACTCTCTATTCCTCTCTGTAAAAAATCAATAAAATATATTAAAAAAAACAGAGTTAAAACAAATGTGATGTAATATAACATACTACATTAAAATATAGTTTTTATATAGGTCAGAAACTCATAAACACAGTCACTAAATACCCTGTTAATTACAGTTCCTGATATTTTTAGATTTTAATTCATTTCAAAACATAATACATAGATGTATAAAAATAGTTTTCATTTAACATATCTTCAAAAAGTCCATAATACTAGGTAAATATTTTTAGACATTTTATATTGAATCTTCAGGTAAAATAAAATTGTATAAAGTCTTGCATAGGTTGTTTTAGTATTTTTTGTGGTTGTTGTTGTTTTGTGTGTGTGTGTGTTTTTTCTCTCAAAAACCTACTAACCTGAGAGGCATCATATTATTTTATCTCATTTTTTTTTTTACTTTATTGAGGTATAACTGACAAAAAATGAAGTTCCAATAAATTTAAATTGTAAAGTGTAATGATTTGCTAAATGTACATACTATAAAAGATTCTAAAAATCGAGTTAATTGACACACCCCCTTACCTGAAAGGTGGTATTATATAATGGTTAAAACTGAAGACTCTTCAGCTTGGGTTTGAACCCCCCAACCCCCAAACAACAACAACCACTACCACTGTCACCATCATCATCTACTAGCTAACAGATATTAGGAAGTTATTTAACCTCACTCTATCTCAGTATGATTGGGATTAACCCCCCCAGCAGCTGACCAACCTCCCATGGCCCCTCCCCCTGGCCACTGGACCTGATCAGTAGGTGGCCAACTGCCCACAGCCCCGATCAGCCCAATCATTGGCCAGGCCAAGGTACCCGCCCGTGGGAATTCGTGCACCAGGCCTCTTTTACAAAAGACCTAGAGAATGGGAAGGTTCCTATGTTCTTATAAGCTTCAGTTCAGAGAATAGCATGAGAATTTCACTAAGACCAGAGAATGGTTGGCCTGAGAGATCCATGAAATTATATATATATATATATATATATATATATATATATATATATATATGCCTCATGAGTTGACTATTTCTTAGGGGAGGAATGTCATAAATGCTACAGAAAGATGTCTGAGATCATTAGGATTATCCTGAAAATGACCAAATAAATCAAGAATATAGGTAATTTGTCTAATACTCCCATATCTCTTTCTGTGTGCTCTTTGCATTGGAAATTGTAATCTGTTCTCTTGGTTTAATTTGGGGCATATTTTGACTCCTGGTTTTAAAAACTTTGATTATAATCCTTCTTCTACTATTTGTCTATATTGTGGAATCAATGTGAACTCCAGAGTTTTAAAAGCTGCTACACAGCAAGTGTCCTGTAAATGGTTGTATAATCAATCTTTAACAAAAAGAACAAAAATGTAGAATATTTCCTTCAGAAAATCTATCTATGACCATGGCAAATCAAACAACTGGGTAGACCTTGATTGATCATATCCTTGGACCATAATGGTTTATTGTCCAATTTAGGCTGAAGATATTTTTTCTAACCTAGTAAAAATTCATTGTATATTTTCATGTATTTCATTTTTGAAATGTGGTGAGATGCTGAAGAGACGTGTCCTGTTCACTACTTAGGAATTGTAAAATTTTTGAGATTATGATGTTTTTTCTTCTTAAAAGGAAATGGCAAAAGGGAAGTTGTTTCAAGGGAATAAATTAACATCTATAAACAGATGGGTAATATAAAAACACTATAAAATGAATAACACTCTTTACATTCATGAGTTTTCTTCTTTAATAGTACACGTTAAAATGAAACTGGGGCTGGTAAGTAAGCTTCGTGAAAACATTTCTCCTTACAGGTCTAATATTTTGCTAATTTTGTACAATGATTTGGCCATTTATACAGTATAACTTTGATTTTATCACCAAATTAATTCTCACTGATGTAGTTAGCATCTAAACTATTTTACAGATCTAAAACTTAGATGTTACTTTTAAATATTATACATGCAAGTTCATTTTGTCTCCTGCCAATAGATCATTAAATACTTTTAGCTGACATGATTTTTAAAAAAGTAAAAAGCAAATATTTTATGTAGGTACTAGAGGCCTGGTGCACGAAATTCGTGCACTTGTGGGGGGGTCCCGCAGCCTGGCCTGAGCCCTCTCGCAGTCCAGGAGCCCTGGGGGGATGTATAACTGACGGCTTAGGCCCACTAAGCCATCAGTTGGACATCCTTAGCATTGCCACAGAAGCAGGAGAGGCTCCCACCACTGCTGCTATGCTCGCCAGCTGTGAGCCCGGCTTCTGGCTGAGCGGCGCTCCTGCTGTGGGAGCACACTGATCACCAGAGGACAGCTCCTGCATTGAGTGTCTGCCCCCTGGTGGTCAGTGCGCATCATAGTGACCAGTCATTCCACCATTTGGTCATTTGCATATTAGCCTTTTATTATATAGGATATAGCAGTATACCATTGAATTTTAAGTGGATAATATTCTTATATTTAATACTGCATGGCCACTGAAATATAAATAAAGCATCAATAGTAATCTTGGAATTGCCAAGACAGAAGACTGAAATTTAAGTACTATGATGCTAAAAATAAAATACTTTATCTTTTAAGGGGTAAAATACACTTATATGTTCTTTCTGACCAATTCTCTATATTTGAGGAATAAAGGAACAAATGTGGACTATAGTAATCATCAAGGGCCCAAGCGTGTTACTTGAAACCAAATCAATACTTAATTTTAAAACATCCACAAGGAAAGTTTCTATACTAGTCCCTCAGAAAACCACACACATGGATGTCCTTATTTTTACTTAAAATTGATTTTATCTGATTTCAGTACTTCTTCCTTTTTTTATTATTACAGTCACCCAAAACCATTAACTCATTATATCTCTACTCATTTAAAACACCAGCACAAGATCTTAACTATGTATTTGTTCAGTATACTGCAGAGTTGAAAGTTTTGGTGCCCTTCTAAACTTAGTCACTTCAGTATACAGTAAATTTTACTTATTGTACCCACATTAATTTTAAGTGTGATTTATTGCTATGCTCCAGTTATGGAAGGAGCACTGCCTGCTTTCCATCATACACACATATAAACAGTTCTAAATGATCTGTTTATTAGTTAGAATTACTTTCTGTGTGTTTCATAAGACATGGAACTTCATCTTGTGAGGACAAAATGAGCTAAGACTTAACCACCAAGTTTTTTGAAGTTACAATCACACTGTATGTCTTATTAGACTATCTGTGCTGCCATACAAAACAGTGTAGCAGACTGGGTGACTCGAACAACAGAATTCACTTTTCTGACAGTTCTAAAGACTAGAATCCCATGATCAAGGTGCTGGAAAATTCGGCTTTCCTGCCTTGCAGATGGCCAGCTGCTCTGTGTGCCCCCTATGGCATTTCCTCTGTGCACCTGCAGAGAGAGCCCCACTGTTCTCTCTCTGTTACAAGGACACCGATATCATCACAGGAGAGCCCCACTCTCATAACCTAATTCAATCCATTGCCTCCCAACGACCTATTTTTGTGTTAATTGATTTATTGAGTTTTAACAACATTATGTTGCTATTTTAAATAAAGGTTAGATCTTTACATAGTTTCAATAGCCATACATCCATCCACCCATATATTCCTTCATCTCTTATGTATTCCTAAGGCTCACACCGAAAATGCCATGCTGACTCTGCAACTCTAAGAAGCAGCATTTTATCACTAGAGGACAACAGTTAGCAGATAAGTTACTCTAGAGAAAACTAAGGATCCACTTAGTTTACACAACAATCCTCAATAAAGTGTGCCTTACACAGAACAATACAGCTAATTCAGGAAAGAAGCATACTTACCAAAAGTTTTATTAATATGATGAAAAACTTTTGTGTTATGTGATGAGTTAGATGGCACAGGTGGTATTTCACCCCCCACCCCACCATCCCACACCATCCAGACAATTCAGTTATGCTCTAAAAAATTCAGAAGCCTCCATGGTCTTTATGAGTGTGACCTTCAAAATTAAAATGCTAAATTGAAAATAAAAGCCACTTTGCATTAAAGTTGCATTCCTGTTATTTTATAAGTAACTTAGCTATATGCAATATTTTATGCTATAACTGTAGCTTGTACCTATAAAATGCAAGAAAATTGCATTTAAGTTCCATGAACTACTCATATTTTGAAGATACTAAAAGCAGCCCAGGTCTGTAAACATGGTAGCTATATAACTTTCTTCTAATGAGGCTGTAACTGAAAAGCTTTTAAAGTGAGGTTTTTGCTAGTTGAATCCTTACCAAAGCAAACTGAAGTGTCACATCTCATTATTCAACAAAGCAATAAAATATAATGTACTAATATATATGCACACACATATTTTATATCTATATTTAATATTATGAAGCTATTTATATTTACTTATATAGTTATTTCCCCTAATTATTGCACATTTTATGGGTGAAGCAATAATACAGAAAATCAAATGAATCCACACCTAAATAAATACTAGAAACATTTAAGAGGCAAGCCTCTTCAGCAACAGACCTACTATAAAAAATAAGTTTTGGGGAAAAAAACTTTGCTGTATTTGCTGAATGGCAATTGCTTTCAATCAAAATAAAGTGAATAGTTAGGGAAAAATAGGTACATAATCAACCACTCTTTGATCCTTTCTTGTTCTCATTGTAATGTCTACCATTGCTTGAAACTATTCTTATTTATTTTTTGTCTTCCTATTAAAAGTGCTTTTCTTTAAATATACAACATCAAACCATGTCTTTTATATTTGCTCCAAAGTAAAATGAAGTTATTTAAACAGCTCCTCTGATCATGGGCTTTCCAATTAAAAAATAAGGCAACATAGAATTATATATACTGTATATACGTATAATATTTGGGATGATTAAGCTGGCATTGTCTTATATAACAAAAAGATATTGAGAGATTTTTAAGAAATGACAGCATATTTGGAGTTATTGCTAAATAGTAGTTGAACAGTAGTAGTAACAGTAATAGAAGTAGTAATAAGTCCTTGAGTTATGTTGGAACAGCAGAAATTTAAAAAAGGAAGTAAAGTGGACATTTTTTGTAGACAATAAAGAAACAAGAAAGGTGTGACATTGAAGTAATTATTTGGCATTTAAACAGTGGTGTCTAGGATAAGAATTGTTCCATTAATCACAATTTACTTAAGAAGGGGGAAGTTATATACATCCAGCAGATATTGAAGAGAGAGATAAAGTTGGGTATATAGAGGTGAAGTCTACTCCATAGAAATGATAGCTAAGTTACTTAGGTTATGAATAAGAGTCAAGGGAACAACCATGAAGAAGGCCTGCATTTAAGGAGTAGCTAAAGGAAGAATAATCACCCTGAAAAATACTGAGCAGACTGGTGTGGCAGGACAGGGGAGCTCATCAAACATTCCTTGTGCTTTCCCAACTTCTCCTTGTAGAAGGATCACATGACTTGTTCTGGGTAATGGGCTATGGGAGAAGTGACATGTGATTTTCCTGGTTTGCAGTATTAAAAAGATAGCAGTCAACCTCCAGTGTTTCTTCCCCTGAACCAACAATGATATTTCTGTGTGTTCCAGGTGGTGTAGCTATATGACTAAGTCTCCATCACCTAGATAGCTTGATGACTATATATAGCAGAGTCCTGTCACCCTGAGTACAGAGTGAGTAAAAAAGAAACCTCTGTTTGTTAAAACCAATGCAATTTGGTGGTATTTGTTACTGTACTGACATGTCCTGAAGAGTAGTATATTATAAAGGAGCTACAGAAGTATATGAAGAAGAGTGTTAAGCAGAAGAAAATAACAATCAATGTTGAATGTTTTGAAGATGATGGTTGGGTGTGTGTGGTGATTTGAAGTCACCACTGATACTATGAGAACAACTTCAAAGCAAGGCATGAGTCTGACTACAAGGAGTAAGTGGTGAGGAAAGTTTGGCAGAAGACAGATTATTTTGTCAAGGGTGTTTTTAAGTAAAGGAAAAATATTGAAAGAAAAATAAAAACAACTATAAGAATCACCAGGGTTTGCTGAAGTCTTCCTTAGGATGTGAAAACTTGAGATTATTTCTAAATATAAAGAGAGATAATTACACAGGTAATAATAGCAGAAGAGGACTAGGGCATTAATGAAAAAAGTATGGACTGGAAAAATAAGGAAGGATGGAGGTGAAACATAGCAGTGAAAGGCAAAGTTGATTAAGTGCATGTTAAAGGTCTTAACCTTGGTGGAGAAAGTTGCTTTAATAACTGAGAAGAAATTCAGTGTTAAGTTTATTGAGAGTAGAAGATTTTTGGAAATGTTTAATGGAAAACAAATGGGAGATTCATAAGATATTCTAAAGCCAGTGAAAAATCCAGAAATAACTAAGATAAATATAAATTTATCCCTGTAAAAGTAGGATCTAAACAAAGTTTTTGAGCAGGACCAAAATTAGATCACAACTTTTCTAAAATGATTGCATTGGATTGAAGAATATATAAAGAACTGTAAAGATAATTACTAGCTAATTCATTGAGTGTAAGCTATAAGAAACAATAATGGCAAAGTTAAAGAACTTTTAAGAAAGTTAACAATAGCATACAGTAAAAAAGACTCATTACCTGTAAACAATATAAAAATATTACTAGACTCATGCCCTCACCCCCCTGTTGTCTGTGTCCATTGGTTAGGCTTATATGCATGCATATAAGTCTTTTGGTTGATCTTTCCCCCTCACCCTCACCCTTCCCTATCTTCCCTCTGAGGTTTGACGGTCTGATTGATGCTTCTCTCTCTCTGGATCTGTTTTTGTTCATCAGTTTATGTTGTTCATTATATTCCATAAATGAGTGAGATCATGCATGAGTGAGGGGGAGGCAATGGGGGGATAAGGACACATATGTAATACCTTAATCAATAAAGAAAAAAATACGTTAAAATATATTACTAGATAAAAGGAAAAGATTTGATCTCAGTGGTAGATTTGAAATTTCAGTTAACTTTTCTTGCTTCACTATTCTGTAGCATGAAAAGCTGAGAGGCATTGGAGCACTCAAATTCAATTTGAGGAAGCAGTGACCCCAGAACATGCAATGTGAAAATTTTACTGTCCACTTCCCCAAAGTGCTTTGTTCACAGGCATGTCTCATTATGCAGGAAAAGTTCAGTAGATATTACTATGTTAGTTTAAATTACTCATATTAAATTTCAGATATGAGTTCTCCATCCCAATTATGAAATGAGAGGCAAGAAGAAGAAAAAATGGACTTGAGTGATAAGGTTTTGATTTCTAGTATGATTGGATTTTGCCTCTAAAATGGCAGGTTATCAATTTATTCCCATTCCTTGAATGAAAAAGTAAAATAAAAATATGACTAAGGGAGACAACCATGCATTTAGAATAAGAAACTCATCAAACTTTTTGACAATGAAGAATTGAATGACCAAGAGCAGTGGTAGTTTAGAGGTTAATTTACTACTTGAGACTATAAATTTTGGCTAAATCTTTAGACACAATTGTGGATGAAGTCAGTATTTCCAATGTTCCCTCTCTATCAAAATCAAAAGTGCCATTAAAATACAGATATAAATATGGATTTAGATATATGAACTGTTCCTGTTTCCTTTCATGGCCTTAGTAATAGATGTTCAGTTGCTTTTTGTAACAGCCCCATAAAATTCACATTATAAAAGATTCAAGCTTGATTGATGCAGCTTATTTAAGAAACCATTTTTTTCAGATAAGAAGTTTTCTCTTAAGACTATAGACAATGATTTGAGTGAAATATCATTAAGGTGGGAAATAATCACACATCTTAAAAGTAGGTTACAATGAATCAACTGATTGCAAAACTGCTTTGCAATGATAACATAGAAAGGAAATTATATTGGGAATATTATAAATTTCATTACATAAAATTACCACAGTAAAGATTTGTAAAATCATACTTACAAATAGAATTATTTATTTCAGAAACTTCTTAAGTCTTACATATACTTCAGCATAGCTAACTACTAGAGAACAGGCCTCACTTTGGAAGGGGGGACCTGTATTGAACAATATAAAAAAATTGGCCTGGGAAAAGTAGGATAGATACATAAATGTAATTTTCAGAAGTTTTTGTATTAAATGTAAAAATATGCTAAACGGTTTTACCTACTTAAACCCAAGTTTAATATGTTCCCTTGGCTGGGTTTCTAGTTTCATTTCAAAGAAGAGATAAATTTAACATTTTTTAGGCAAAAATATGTCATATCCATTGTGCTTTGGACTTAAAGCGCAAGTCCAAAGCAAAATTCACAGCATTCTCTAAAACTCATCTTTCTACTCTAAAGTCATTTTACTTAGTTTATTTAAATACATAATTATATCAACATCAATCACACACACACACACACACACACACACACACACACACACACACATATAATTAGTCTATTTCATTCTACACAGGCCATTTTTCCTCAATGCTAGCTAGCATTAGGCTGAGCCCTTACACTATTTCATCCCTTTCTTGAAATCTGTGGTTCAGTCTGCTAGATACATCTAATTTATAAGTCTCATGATTTTTAAAGCACAATAGGGATTTCTAGAAAAGAAATAATAATCAATAAAGATCAAGTTTTTAAAGAGCATAAAAAACAACAACAACACATAAATTTTATAACCAAATAATTGCTAGAACCTCTCAAAGGGTAAGTAAAATAACTGAATAGGTATTACAAATAATATTTTTTATATATTTTATTGATTTTTTACAGAGAGGAAGAGAGAGGGATAGAGAGTTAGAAACATCGATGAGAGAGAGACATCGATCAGCTGCCTCCTGCACACCCCCTACTGGGGATGTGCCCGCAACCCAGGTACATGCCCTTGACCGGAATCGAACCTGGGACCCTTCAGTCCGCAGGCCGACGCTCTATCCACTGAGCCAAACCGGTTAGGGTACAAATAATATTTTTTAAAAATCACTTTGCACTGCCCTTTCATGCACTCATTCACTCAGCAGGCCAGATGTTATGACAGAGATTCAGAAAGATTTTCTCATTTTCACAAATAATTATTGTGTTCATTCTTACTTAAGTACTATTTCAATACCATGAACTGTTAACATTCTCCCCTAAGTTCATTAGAGGCATTATCGGTGAGACCCTCCTTCTAGTTGTAATTTACATTTTGTCTCATGATCATTTGAATTCTTTCAGAAGTATAGCATTACATAAGTAAACATGATCTATATGCAATATGATTAACCATTCTAGAACTAAATAAATGATATGCTATTTATAGTTTATAATTTAAGAGTCTGAGGATATGTAAATACTTCAATATGATTCATTTTACATATATAAAATTTTAGCAAAAGGAATATTTCATATTATCGCAAAGATATGACTTGTTTATATAAGAAAAATAGATATAATTTAGAGAAAGTACTTCATAGAATCAAGAATATTTAAAGAGTTATTTGCCAAGGAAAGCATAATTATGAGAGATAAGATATAGAATAGACTAGAAAATAGATATTGCAACCTCCTTGGGATTTCATAGAGATATTCAAAGCCACAGAGGTGCATAGTGGCAAAACAGAGACCATGAACCAAGCCTCCTGTACCTGCTTCTATGCTTGGCATTAATTTTAATTCAATGCATGCCATAGTTAAGCATCCACTTCTAGCTTTTTGAAAAGACTAGTTTTTCCTTTCACTTAAAACACTACTATAATTAACAGATTTTTTTTCTTGTTAATTTTCACCCAATGATATTTTTTATTGATTTCTTTTGAGAGAGTGGGAGCAGGAAAGACAGAGAGAAACATCTATGTGAGAAAAACACATTAATTGGTTGCCTCTTGCACGTACCCCAAGAAAGGCCCAGGTTAGAGAGGAGCCTGCAACCAAGGTACATGCCCTTGACTGGAATTGAACCAGGGACCCTTTGGTCTGCAGTTGGATGCTCTATCCACTGAGCGAAACCAGCTATGATATTATAATGAACAGATTTTAATATTAGAGTCTTCTTCTCCTGGTTGCAATGAATCAATAACTTCCCAGGTGAGTAAGTGCCATTATTAGACACAGTTATCATGGCATAAAAAGCATCCTATTACTTTAATATCATTTTCACATAAACACATTTGCAACTAAACAACATACGAAATAATTTAAAAACTTGATTGCACAAATTTCCTTATATCACAGCAGCAAGCCTAGAATAGGTAGCTTACAAAAAGTAGTAAGGCTATCAGATACGTATTTAAAGTTATGTTAAATATTAAAACACATTCCAGAAGGCTGGGGACAGGGGGTAGGAGCCAGGTGGAGGAAAAAAGGGGGACATCTGTACTACTCTCAACAGTAAAGATAAATTAAAACCAAAACACAATTCTAAGAAGATAAAATTATTCATAATCTATGCTATTATTTCACTCTGTTTTATCTGAATCTTTTATTTCAAGGGAGATTGGGGCTAATGGTTCAGAGGGAAAAAATGGAAGAGTCATAAATACAAACACATCTAATTCCCAACACGTGATAAGTACAATGCACTCATGCCTGATTCTTTTTAACACCCACAGAGATGAGTATTGTTAATGAAAAAATTTCTTCTTGATAAGTAGCTACAGAAGCTTATTAACCTTCAATCGATTCTATGGAGTTATTTTAGACAAGTATTATAATCACTGTTTCTCTTCCAAAATTACAAATGAGTATTATTCTTTCTTCACCTCTCTATTTGCTTTGGAAATGTCATTCTTCTTAGTATGAAGCCAGCAGCTTGAGAACTGTCTTAATTCCTTCCTAAGATCAGGACCCACTAAAAGAAAATGAAAACTCACTGATTGAAGTGGCCAACTTCTAACTAGCTTAACCAACCCACCCAAAATTTGCATTAAAAATATTGATTTTCATGTTTGTAAAATAACGAAATAGGGCAATTAGGACATAGGAAAATTTTGGACTGGTTTATGCCTGTATGTAAAATCTTACACGTATTGTTAGGAATTCTTTAAAAATGTATAATTAGAAAACCTTTCTTCCCATTTTTTTCCAATCAAGCTAATATATAAAAGAATGAAAACACTGATTGTATTGCTTAGAAAGCCACAATATGGACTTTCCATTATATCAACTGATAGGAGTGCAAAGGCTTAAAGAAATGAATACTTCTAGAACTTGCCCATTCCCAGTCAGAGAAAAATAAGTACCATATAATCGCACTTATATGTGGACTCTAATGAACAAAATAAACTGACAAAGAAAACAGAAACAGAGTCATGAATACATGAAACAGACTGACAAGCTGTCAGAGAGGAGGGGTTTGGGGGGCTGGATGAAACAGGTGAAGGGATTAAGCCAAATGTAAATAAAACACATAGAAACAACAGTATGGTGATATCCAGAGGGAAAGCGGCATGTGGGGTAGGTGGAGGTGGGCAAAGTGAGGGAAAATGGGAACAGAAAGAAACTTTGCTTAGGGCAATGGCCACACCATGCATTGTGCAGATGATGTTTTGTTGAGTTGTATACTTGAAACCTGTATGATTTTGTTAAACCAATGTTAACCCAACAAATTCTCTAAAAAATTGGGAAAATATTTCTCATATTTGTTTAATATTTTATTATGCTTTCTCTGGAAAGAAATTATTTTCCATCATTAGCCACTTTTTGACGCTTGTTTTTTAAATGTCAGGTTATGAAAAATTTAAAAATATTATAAACCAGAACAAATCTTTTCTCCAATCAAAGCTATATAACCAGCTCTTAATTATTTCAAAGAATATTTCTATGAATTTAGAAACTTAGGGATACTTTTTAACCTATGAATAAACATGCTAAGAAATACAAAAGTGTATACCTGGTTTTCACAACTTTTTATCCTATTTCATTTTATATTTCATATATTGATCTGTGATTTCTATCTATATATGTTAACTCCAATAATATATTATTATTTGTAATTGTCATAGTAAAAATATAGATATTATTTTTGGGAACCTGTAAATAAATAGAAACACAAAGTATGAGTAGTTATTCTATCATGTTGCTTACATTATTTGGTTTACTGCATTTAGTTTTGATTTATTGAGTAGGAGTCAATAATAGTTACACAAATTTAATAACTGTATATAGCAATGTGCAGATTTTTCAGGCTCCAGTGTATAGTGAATTGAATATAAGTTGCATGTCCTTGGGCTGGTTATTCAACTTTTCTAAACTTCAGTTTCTCATCTGTAGAATGAGGGTAACATCAATGCCTATCTTATTGAATTGTTGTGAGGATTAAGTCAGGTAACCCATGGAAAGCAGGTAGCACAGGTCTGGCATGTAGCTGGAGCGAAATAATATTAGTTATTCTAATTATAATTATTAGATTTATATTGTCTTCTCATGCTAGGTTTTATAGAAATTAACCACTTGGCTCCCTTTCTTTTCCCCCTTCTCAAAGCATAGCAGAATATGAACCTAACATTATGAGAAAAAATGATTCATTAATATAATTATACCAATATGCATAAAGTACTGTTATTAAGTCGATTTATTTTAATAAGCATTAGGCAAAGCATTAGACATAGTACAGTATGAGAAGATGAGTAAGATAAAACATGGGTGTGCAAAGACATCAGAGTTTAATGGAGACTAACAGATAAAGAACACTCATGACAAATGAGTAATGATAAATATAAAAACTCATTTTCTTTTCTAATCCAAATTATGGAAGTTCTCATAGTTTGCAGTCATAAAAACCTTTGTTCCATAAAAACCCCTTATTGATATGAATAAGAGAATAACTGATTTTGCAATGGAGCTTCTGAAAGTCAAAGAATTGCAGAGAATAGTAAGAATTGTTGTGCAAGTTCCTGAAATGTTTGTGGCAGGAATTTGCACACTTACATCTCTGTGCTTCCTACAAGTGACAAATACAAAAAGGTAATAGATTTTTTCCTGAGCACCTACTATGTGCTTCATTGTTTTCATTTTAGTAATGATCATCACATTTTCTCAGTAATTCTGTGAAAAGGCATTATTTTACAGACAAGAAAGTGAGATTTAGAGTTGTTAATATGAAGAATACCACACAGTGGCTAAGTAGCAAAGTGAAATTTAAAATTAATTTATTTTATTCCACATTCCATGGTCTATCCGTAATACAAGGCAGTCTATTTCATTTCTCCATTTTCATTCTCCAACTTGAACATTAACAAAATAGACCTAATTCTTCACAGTTTTTATTTATGTTAAGAATATTAATGGCTCTGAATCTTATTTTTCTCCTTTGATAAAAAGGAGATAATACCTCTTTGGCTTACTTTTTTTCTTATATAATTATCTGAAAATACAAAGTGGCAATGAGAGTCCTATCTTAGTATATCTTCATTATAGTTTATATATTCATTATCTTTTCAACAATTCATCACTTCTTCCATAATACAGCCAATGTTATTGTTTTATCTTCTAATATCTTAGTGTTTTGTTTTGTATTCTAAAGTTCCATCAAGTTATGCAGTCATTGATTGATTCTGATTTGACATATTATATGTATGGTGTAGCCAATAACTATTTGGTTTCTTCCCCCTTTTATTGAAGCAAAGACTCGTTGGTTTATTTTATTTTTTAAATATGTTTTTATTGGTTTTAGAGAGACAGGAAGGAAGTGGAATAGAGAGATAAAACATTGATGAGAGAACATCAATCAGCTGCCTCCTGCAGGCCCAGTACTGGGGATCGAACCCTCAACCGGGGCATGTGCCCTGACCAGGAATCGAACTGGTAACCTCTTGGTTCATGGATCGATGTTCAACCACTAAGTCACACTGGCCTGGCAGAGCCATTAATTTAACGGAACATGGGTGTTGGTTACAAACATTAAGGGAAGAAATTTTTTCTAACTAGAAAATAATTCCCCCCAATTTTCAGTTATAAAATTAATACATTCAGGGAATCTAATGCATAGCATGGTGACTATAATTAACAATGCCATATTATGTAATTGAAAGTTGTCAGGAGAGATCTTAAATGTTATCACCACACACACACAAAGCTAATATTGTGAGGGGTCAAAATGTTAACTAACTTAATGTGGTAACCATTTGTAACACATACATGTATCAAATCATCATGTTGTAACATTAAAGTTACATATATTGCATGTCAATAATATCTCAATCAAAGTTGGAAAAAGAAGACACTATTGTAATCTATAAAAATGACACTATTGCATTAAATAATTTAAAACCTGAACTGCGGTGGTGCCAAAGGAAATTTTAAAATGGTGTAGATATAAAAGACAGCAGCAACAATTTGAAATAACAGGGGCTCTGCCACCTCAGTTATACTGGTTGGAATCCAATTTGGTCCTTCTTCTGAGCAACATCTAATTATGTCATGTAAGTGATCAAAGGGTATCTGTAGAAAGAATACCATCCAAAAAACATTAATTTTGCCCTAGCTGGTTTGGCTCAGTAGATAGAGCCTCGGCCTGCAGACTGAAGGGTCCCAGGTTCGAATCAGGTCAAGGGCACATGCCCCGGTTGAGGGCTTGATTCCCAGTAGGGGGCCTACAGGAAGCAGCCAATGATTCACTCTCATCATTGATTGTTTCTATCTCTCTCTCCCTCTCCCTTCCTCTCTGAAATCAATAAAAAAAATACTTTAAAAAAACAAACAAAAACACATTAGTTTTGTAAGGTCTAATTTATATATGGACAGAGATATTTAGTAACCATTTTGAGGCCTGCCTAGCAATTCAGTGGGAATGACCCACCTACATACATGAAGTGACATACATAGATGGAGTGATATGGTGAATGATGAAAAACATAGGAGAAAGAACAGAAAATAATCTCCCCAGGCTGGAGGGTGCAGAGAAGAGAAAGCAGTCTGTAAGTTACAAAAGAGAATGGATCTTCCCAGGATCAGAAATGGCAGTGTGCAATGTCCCAAGAAGGAACAATACATCCAATTCTCAATTTGTTGCTGATTACACTTCCTGGGACCTCTGCCTTTTCTCCTCCCCACTCCTGCTTCCTCTGACCTCTGCCTGAAAAAGCCCCCTGACTAGGAATGGCTTATTACAAAAGATGTAACTGTTTTGGATTTCAGCTTTTGAGAATACTTCTAGAGCATTTGGGTGATTTATCTGTTAAGTCTTAAGTGATGTCCTCACTGAAAATCAACATCTTTTTCCAAGCCCCTCTGTCACTATCATCCTTAGCAAAGGCATAGCTTGCAATCCTCTCAGCTCTTCTCTTAAGTAGGTTTTAGTTGAGTAATTTGAGATTTCTCCAAAACTTCTATATACCTACTTTTTCTAGTGTTGCTCTTTTATTTTCCTTCTCATGTTCTTTTGTTTAGCATCACCTCCATGACACACACCAAAATTTTCTTTAATTCTTCCTTCTGTTTGGCAAGAAGCCATCCTATCTAATAAAGAGATAATATGCAAATTGACCATCACTCCAACACACAAGATGGCCACCCCCATGTGGTCAAAGATGGCCACCCCCATGTGGACACAAGATGGCCACCACAAGATGGCTGGCAGGGGAGGGCAGTTGGGGGTGATCAGGCCTGCAGGGGAGGGCAGTTGGGGGCGATCAGGCCTGCAGGGGAGAGCAGTTGGGGGAGACAAGGCCTGAAGGGGAGGGCATTTGGGGGGAACCAGGCCTGCAGGGGAGGGCAGTTGGGGACGACCAGGCCAGCAGGGGAGGGCATTTGGGGGCGACCAGGCCTGCAGGGGAGGGCAGTTAGGGGCAACCGGGCTGGCAGGGGAGCAGTTAGGCATCAATCAGTCTGGCAGGGGAGTGGTTAGGGGGTAATCAGGCTCCCAGGAAGAGGTGCTTACAGGCAATCAGGCAGGCAGGCAGGTGAGCGGTTGGGAGCCAGCAGTCCTGGATTGTGAGAGGGATGTCCAACTGCCCTTTTAGGCCTGATCCCGGGCAGCTAGACATCCCTCTGGGGGTCCCAGATTGGAGAGGGTGCAGGCTGGGCTGAGAGACACCCCCCCCCAGGCACAAATTTCATTCACCGGGCCTCTAGTCTGAGCTAATGCATCAGAATGAAACTCTGACCTACTTCATTAAGTGATCTGAATTTTAATGTATTCATTCTTCAGCAAACTGGGAAGTCAGGATTGCATGTTTAGCCTTGCCCCATGAAGCATCCAGGAAGATTGGACCCCAGGGAAACGAGCACCCAAGTTACCAACCTGGCTCATGAGAGGCACAGAGAGCCACTAGACCCAAGGATTGCATGATAACCGGGATTATTGGCTTACCATTACCAACAAACTGTCTGCACCAATGGCTTAAGTCAGAGTGCCTTATGAGACTGAAATTGTGACTGAGCTTTGGAGTCTGGAGAGCCAACACAAGTGAATGGCGACTTCAAATCAGAAATTCATATATAAAGTAGAGAAAGCAAACAAGATTTATTTGTTGCAAATCTGTTAACCCTCATCTGGGGATGTTTTTCCACTTATTTATTTTATTTTTTAGAGAGTGTGGACAAGAGATGGAGAGACATAGAGAGAGAAACATCAATGTGAGAGAGACACATTGATTGATTGCCTCCCGCACACACCCTGACCAGGGCCAGGGATCGAGCATGCAACCAGGTAGGTACCCTTGACCAGAATCAAACCTGGGAGCCTTCAATCTGAGGGCCGAAGCTCTATCCACTGAGCCAAACCAGCTAGGGTTATTTGATGCAAATCTGAGTTGTTGAAATAAAATTTATAGCTGCTATCTTTAGGGAGTGGACTTTAATGAGGGAGTATGCTATTATAGGGAAAATTGTGTGTGTGTGTATGTGTGTTCAGAATAGAAAGAATACAGGAGCAATGCCAGAGAAAAGGAAAATCATAAGTATAAAAGTGAGCAAGGAAATGGGGAAAGTGTGGTGAAGGATGAGAAAAGCTGAGGAATTGTATCTACTTTAGTGCAGTATTTCAAATTACTTTCCCTAAAGATTCAGACTGTGATCTTTCCTTAATCCTGGATATTCTGCCTTCTCATAGTTAGGTGGCTTTCATTTTCCTCAGATACCATCAGACTCTCCGTCCGTACAACCTCTCCCAACACTTAAGCCTGGATATAACTCTTGTGTATGACAGCACCAGGCAGATTGCTTTATCAAGCAGGGCACTGTTGCTGTTCCATCGTGCTTACACTCCTACCACACAGCCCACTGAAGCCAGCCATACCTCCATTTTCTCTTTGTGAAAACATTTGTATAATTTCATGTTATCATTTACTAATCATAAAACAATGTAAGTTATAATTTTATACTTAAAACTTTCAGAATTGATCAACTCATTGACTTCAGTAGTTAATTTTATGTGTCAATTTGTCTGGGCCATAGAGCCCAGATACCTGGTTAAACATTATTTTAGAATTTTCTGTGGGAAAAAAAATGTTTTAAATGAGGCTAACATTTAAAGCAGTAGGCTCTGAATAAAGCAGATTATCCTCCATAATGTGGCTGTCCTCCATCCAATCCATAGAAGGCATAAGAGAACAAAGAACATGAAGGAATTCTCCAGACAACTGCCTTTGGACTCCAACTTTTCCCAGGGCCTACCCTGCAGATTTGAAACTTGCCAAACTTTCACAATCATGTGAGTCAGTTCCTTAAAATCTCTCTCTCTCTCTCTCTCTCTCTTTCTCTCTCTCTCTCTCTCTCTCTGTCTCTTTCTCTCTCGGTCCTGTCTCCCAGTTTCCAAAATTTTCATACAGCATATGTGTAGAAAAGAGTCATTTAGGCCACAGCAGAACTCCATGCCTCCCAAGTCAGCAAGCCCTTTCCTCTCCAGGACCTATGTCCAGAGCCAAAATGAACACAAAAACAAGCAAGCCCAGACTGAAGTCCACCCCAGGACTTACCATGCTTCACCCATCACCTACAGCCCTTCAACTTACTAACTGCAGTCAGACCAGATGTATCTATGCACATGATATAGAGATAGAAATGTAGAAATAGATCTAGCTTGTTCCTATTGGTTTTGTTTCACCTGATAGCCCTGACTAATACAATGAGCATGAAAATCAGACTTGGAATCTATGTATATAAAAGCCAAGCGACCAGAACGCTGGAACGACCAGAACGAATGATTGCTTTGACACACACTGCAGCCCTGATTGGGCCCCCAACCTGATTGGGGGTGGGGTCGGCCTGCCAACTGCCCACGGACCCTCCCCCAGCTGGCCTGGCCGCCAATCAGCACCCCCGACACCTATTGAGGATGGGGCCAAGTGGCCAACCACCCGTTGCCCCTCCCCCTGGCCAGCCCTGCCCCCAATCAGCACTTTCCACCCAAATGGGGGCAGGGCTGGCCTGCCAACTGCCCACAGCCCATCCCCTCAGCTGGCTGTGGCCTCTCCTCCCAGCCAGCCTGGCCCCCAATCAGCCCCCGGCCCTAATTGGGGGTGGGGCCGGCCAGTCTCTCATGTCCCCTCCTCCCTGGCCAGCCCAGCCCTGATCGGCCCCAATCAGGGTGGGCCGGCCAGACCCCACCAGTGCACAAAATTGTGCACTGGGACTCTAGTGATTACATAAACAAAATTGATTCTTCTTTGAAAGGAAGCTTTCCACTTCCTTATAATATTTTAAATTATGAGAAAATATTTTAGAAGACATTGCTTTTTTATTTTTAAATAAAGTGGACAAGAAAAAAGTTTGAAAACATCATTTATTCTATTTCCCACCGTCCTTGGGAACAGAAGCACCTGAGCCAACTGATCACCTAGGACAGTGGTCGGCAAACTGCGGCTCGCGAGGCACATGCGGCTCTTTGACCACTTGAGTGTGGTTCTTCCACAAAATACCACGGCCTGGGCGAGTCTATTTTGAAGAAGTGGCATTAGAAAAAGTTTAAGTTTAAAAAATTTGGCTCTCAAAAGAAATTTCAATCGTTGTACTGTTGATATTTGGCTCTGTTGACTAATGAGTTTGCCGACCACTGACCTAGAAGAGTCACACTGCAATTCACTGAACTTGCAGATTGTTAATAAATGGAAATTAGAGTACTCATGAAAAGTTTGAGTTTTTGACCAAGTTAGTTCTTGTAAGAAGATGTGGTATAAAAATGGCACTGTTGTTTTTGATGCCAAATGGGATCATTAGAATCTTGAAAGAACTGGCTTTCCAAAACCAGATGATGTTTTTTGTTTCCTGGAAAACAGAGACTGAACATGCCTTTGGTTAAGAGTTTTGCTTTGTTAAACTTCCTGGAGTGAGCCTTGGAGTTATGTCAGTAAAAGGCAAAGAACTTCACCAGGAATAGAAGTCCGTGAGAAGCTGTGAATGATGCATTGATTTTTGCCTTTTATATTTTTATATGATTTTTTTTTCATTGAGCATATAAAATAATGTCACACTGCTCTGGGTTGAGAAGAATACTTCCTACAAAGAATGGGAGCCTAGCCAGGGTAGCTCAGCAGTTGAACATTGACCCATGAACTAAAAAGTCACAGTTTCAATTCCTAGTCAGGACATGTGCCTGAATTGTGGGCTCAATCCCCAGTAGGGAACTTGCAGGAGGCAGCCAATCAATGATTCTCTCTCATCCATGTTTCTATCTCTTTATCTCTCCTTTCCACTCTCTCTAAATCAATAAAAACATTACAAAATGGTAATTCCCACCATACATCATAGATCAAGAAAATATGGCTGGCAATAAGTTTGATAATGCTACCTAATAGCAAGTTTTAAGTTAATTCACATTATAGCTATCATCTCTTCCTTTAATTTATGAAAAGTTTTGTTCAAGGTTTCAGCCTGGCCTCAACAGTGTGGGTCTTCAAACTTGTTAAGGTCAGCGGGGCATTATCATCAGTGACTCAGGGGATGTTACTTGTGCCAGAAATTCTGATACCGTCAATGGCTTCTGGACCCAGTAGATATGAGCAGATTGCAGCCTGACAAAGCAGGCTATACACATGGATTTCAAATGAGAACAACACCGGGGAGGCACATATGTGGGAGGTAAGGAAGGATAGGGTCTTTTACTGCTTCATGGGAGAAGGCTCCAGGCATTTAATGAGTGTGCCAGAGATAGAATTACTCCTGCCATATGCAGAAAGTACCACAGATGACAATGCACTGACTAATCTAAAACCAAGTAAGGGGCACACAGTAAAGGAAAGGAAATTAAATGTGGATTCTGAGTGTTGAAGGTGTAGGTCTTACCTCTTCTGCCATGCCATCGTGATGGAGGGAAGGGTGGCAAAGGAGTTCTGATAGCACAAATGCAGGCCCATGAAATCAATAGAGCAATTAGGGTTCAACCAGTAATAGGACATCACTTAAGAACATCTGGGTTAATTTAAAGTTTAGATGGTCTTTTATGTGTAGCCTGAAATTAAGCAATAGTTGATCAGCCTCTTTGAAACACAGGACACATATTAATTAGGAAAACAGTCTTGGGCAATATTATTATGATTCTCAACTCAGTTTGGAGGGTCAGCAAAGGATAACAGAGATTTCCATTTTCAAGACATACTGTAAATAAAAGTTCTACTCTGGGGAATGCAATGGAGGTGGGCGCTATTGGTGCAAAACTCTTATTTTTTATATAATACCATTCTGTACTTTCTTATTTATAATGTTGTGCACATTAAAAGATATTCAGAGAGGAATTTAAGCCATAAATTTTAAGTTTAAATGTATCTATCCATCAAATATCTTTCAAAAGTAACTATGATCTGTAAAGCAGCAAATGCATTAGTAATAGCATTTTAAAAGAATTGCTTTGCAAAACATAGATCCTTTTGAATTGCGAATAATATCCCATTTACAACCTCAGATTTAGCATTTTGGATTTCCTTAAAGTCATATGCAGCCTTAATGCTAATTAAACACCTTGTTGTACATACAGAAGATAATCAACAAATATTTGTTGACTAAAATAGTCAAAATTGGTTTTAATTACACTTCATTTAATCCCTACCTCATAAAAATGAAATATCCCAACATGATTTCCACCCTCCTGGCACACCTGTGTGTGTATGCCACACACACACACACACACACACATATTTATTTGGTAATGATATGTATTAACAATAAAAAGTATATTATTTTAATTAGTTTGCTTTAAGTAGAATATTTATACTGACTTTCAAATAGCAGATTAACACTTAAAAACATTTAAATTATATAAATAAAGATTACCATAAATCTTCAATTGATTAAGTCTGTGAAAATGTTTAGACTAGTTATTTCCACTTATTTCTTTAGAAATAATTTGCTAACACTAAAATATTCTTCAACAACTACATCCATAGGAAGTTTTAATAAAACATTTTCATTGATCTTGATAACAAAAATATTGATTGAAATGTTTTAATAAGTGACACATTAAGATCGTTCCCTCATAGCTTAGTTCCATATGCCTCTGAGGATGTGTTTTTATCTGAGCTTTTTATTTCTGGTGTAAAAGCTCAAGTGAAAACTGAGTAGTTTTCTATGAACTCTGACTCATAAAACAATTGATGGTATTGCAAACCATGTTGAGATTAATCTATTCCATCTTCTTACCATCTCTCTGCTTGATGAGTTTTACTAACAAATATTAAAATAGAGCGGAACAACGGAGTTCCATTCTTTTTACATGCTATAATGCACATTCTGGGAATATTTTATGTAGTTTTTAATGATGTGTCTAATTAAATTCATTAATTTTATTAGACCAAGAGGTGTTTTGCATGGCTTCCTTTTGTCCTCAATGATCCCTAAAAAAGGACTTAGTGGTTACCCTTGCTGCTTTATCATTCACAGTAGCAGTACTCTGAAAACGGTAGGGAATTACCTGATTGAGAATATAGCTTTAATGTAACATATAATTTAGCAACAATGACACTGATTTCTGTGCTTTAATCTGCTAGCATTCTAGGCACAACAGAAACATCTACCAAGAGATCTCCGACTTTGCTCTCTGGAGGAATAAAGAGAAAACCCCACTGTGCCTCAATAAGGCTCTGCAGCAGGAAAGGGGGATCTGGAACAGCCTGTCCACTTGCACACACTATGTCCCTAACACTGCTAGTATTTCAGGAACTCCCCTCTGCTCCCCAATCCCATAAAGTCTGAAATATATTCCCCAGTGCAAAAGAAATACCTCTTTTTGGTTTGTGGGCAAATGCCTCCGACAAAAGACACCTGCTAGTTTAACATTCCTTATATAGGCCAGACTGTAAGCAGAGGGATGTTCACTTGCCTCAGGGTATTTTTGATTCTCAAGTGCCACCTGCTCGAGAAACTGCAGCCAAATGTTATCTAAGAGAAGTGGAATGAAGTAGGCAAAGAAATCCTGTGGCTACAGAGGACTATATAAACAACTCCAGCTCCTAACTCTGGAAAGTCACCTGCATCACTCTAATGGAGATGAGATGGGACCGAAGCCTGGGGGGAGGCACTGCTGAGAAATCTCTTCAGCAACAAAGCACGTTCCTCTTCCTACTTCTCAAAGCCAGATGCAATTTTTGAGGGCATGGAATTATTCCTATATGTCCAAGACCTATGTCCTTACAACACTAAGCTCAATGGCTTATACGTAATTATGGATGAAATGTATTAAGAAAAAATATAGGATAATATTTTAAATCCCCTTAATAGGTTGAACTATAAAACACTGGCCCTGGAACCACACTATTTGTGGTTGAATCCTAACTCTGCCACTTACAAAATTATAGTGGATTCAGATGGGTTTCCTCTGTCTTTCTTCTAATCTTTTTTTTTTGCACCATTTTGTACTGCAGAGAATGTTGAGCTAAAAACAGTATTTCTGATACTCCCTTTCAGCGAGACTCCAGCAGTGACTCAGGTTCCACCAATCAGGTTCCAATTAGGAAATGGAAAGAGAGGTGATGGGCCACACTGTGCTTGCTTTGGCAGTGGGGGTTGAGCAGGTATTTTGTGACTCAGGTGACAATAATCCTGGCAGTGGCTAGGGGGGTGTGTTCTTGGAGCAGGTAGTGAGAAAAGTTGTGTCTGATTATCCTACTCGGTAATTGTTGAAAACTAGCAGTTCTGCCACGTTGCTCTAGAAGTCATTACTGAAGGACCAGCCTAAGCCCAATTCTCCCTTCCTTCCAGCAACTTATGTACCTGATTTCCTAAACCAAATCCCTTTCTGTGGCTTCCGTAACCTAGCTGAAGCTTGACATGTTTATTAATATAAATTTATTTAAATAATAATTTCTATAAATAGATTAAAAATAATGAAATAATATATAATATACATACTATTATATATTATACATATTATATATATACTAGAGGCCCAGGTGCACAAAACTTGTGCATGGATGGGGGTCCCTTAGCCCGGCCTGAACCCTCTCGCAATCTGGGACCCCTCAGGGGATGTTAGGAGCTAGCAGTTGGACATCCCTCTTGCAATCCGGGACTGCTGGCTCCTAACCACTCGCCTGCCTGCCTGCCTATTGCCCTTAAACACTCTGCCTGCCTGCCTGACCACCCCTAACCACTCATCTGGTGGCCTCATTGCCCCTTAATCACTTGCCTGCCTGCCTGATCACCCCTAACCACTCTGCCTGCCTGCCTGATTGCCACTAACCACTCGCCTGCCTGCTTGATCATCCCTAACCGCCTCTGCCTTGGCCCCCGCCCCCATGGCTTCATCCGGAAGGAATTCGGGAATGACGTCTGGAAGGTCATTTGGCTGTTCGGTCTAATTAGCATATTATGCTTTTATTTTATATACATATGATGCATGTGTTTCTACATTTCCATTTCTATTTTGGAAACTATTTTCAAAATTTTAAGTAAATGTATTTGTGTTTAAACATTTCATTTCTTAAGCAACTTTTATAAAATCAAAGCCACATAATAAAGTCAATTGAGTTTTTCTAGATCTGGTGAAAAGTCTTAATTCAGAGATTATGTCTTGAGATCTTATTGATTTTTATTATAGCTAATCTACTCAGAATTTTAACTAGTTCTAAGATTTAAGAAAAATAAAGGTTATTTTATTTTTGCCTGATTATCCCATCCATCAGATTTCTAACATCAGCTATGACAATGACATTGATATTTCTTAGACAGCTACCATGTAGTGTAGTAAGCTGGGTATTTGCCATTTGATAATATTTAATCCTCAGTTGGAAAGTGATCATTATACATGAATTAACTTTATTTTGAATGGATAAATAATAAGTTGATAGGTATTTACTTCATTCTATTATTGCTATGTTACAGTCATTAAGCAGTAATAAATAAATTACAATGTGATATAATAAATGCAGTTGTAAATGTTTGAACAAAGTGCTCTGGGAGCATAGATGATGAAGATTTCCTTATTCCTAAAATGGGTTATAGAAGGCTCATTAGAATGAACAGCAATAGGGTCTTGAAGGATGAATAGGAGTTTCACATACGAGGAAACAAACTATGAGTACAAATATCAATTTAATGAAAGAGAATGACATTGTATATTATAATTTCACAGTGCAAGGAATGGAACAAATGGAAATAGGTATATATCAAGGAAATTTAATGTCCTCAGTAAGTACTAGGTATGCTGAAATGAAAATTATACATATAAGAATCGTTATTTATTGTTTTGATAATAAGAAAACTAGTCTAAATGAGTTAAATAGGCAAAAATGACAAAGGCTTATTAGTAAAGGTATTTGTGAATATTTTCCAAAATTTCCTTTAAGAAAAGAGAAGCCCAACCCAGTCCACCCTGAAATGTAAAATAAATGAAAAGATTGTAAGACTTGAATGCCTTAGCATTAAAAAAAGGGGGGGGGGATGTGGAGTTATGAGAAAGAAAAAAACCATGTTGTTTGTGTGGCACAAAAAAAAATTGCTCAGGTTCTCATATTGGCATAAATAGTTCAAAAGGTAGAATTTGTATTGTTATGAATATCAAAATATCTCAGTGATTCTCCATGAGGGATTACTTTATCCTCTCTTTCCTGCCTTCCCACCCATGGATGGCCAATGATAACATCTGGAGCTATTTTGGGTTGTCAGAGCTGGCACATCATGGGTATAGGATTTGGATACTGTTAAATATACAGTCCCAGAGAAATCCTGGAATTTCTTCAGAGAGGGCTTTCCATAGCGAATATGCAGAAAAGTGTCTCAGTTGGTCTTCTTCTAAGATGTTTGGGTATGCTGGAGGAGAATAGTTTAGCTTAACTAGAGCTTATGGTGAGTTTAAAATCAATACGTATAAATGATTAATAAGAAGAATTCAAATTAATATACAATCTTGAGCCATAACCTGACAAGGTGAGAACCTTTGGGTTATACATAATTTAAATCAAATAGGCCCTTAGGTCATCTCATAGCTAATCTACTTCCAGAGTAATGTTGATGACAAACACACAAATTATAGGTTGGTGACCCTTAGAGAAATATGAGACTTTGAAAATATTGTGACTGCTTTGTGTATCTGAATGTTCCTAAGAGAGTATATCATAAAATTTCTCATCAGAATAAACTACAGGAGGTAATGGATGAACGTTTAGTAAACTATTGTAATCATTGCTTTTCAGCATATATATATATATATATTTATATATATATATGTATATATATATATATATTTATATATATAATTACTATGTTGTATATCTGAAACTAATATGCTATATACCAATTACATTTCAATAAAAATGGGGGGAAGATAGCTACAAACTCCTCCCAGAAAAAAGAATACAGCTGACTTATTAAATAGTAAAATATTAAAATTCTCCTTCTGATGTGAAAATTAAAAGACAAAAATTAAAAATTATTCAAATGTGCATCATCAGAATGGAGTATTAATCTATCATGTATTCCTATAATGAAATTCAAAACAATAATTTTTAAAAAATGAACTACTGATTCACCCAACAACATAGATAAATCCTACACAGTATGTTGAGCAAAGGAAGATATCATAAAATAGTTTTATTTTATTTATATTAAACTCAAGAACAGGCAAAATGAATTGATGTTTTTAGCATCAGAAGAGTGATTACCTTGGGTGAGTGGGTGAGGTGTCAGCAGAGAACTTTTCTGAGGTAATAGAACTGTTTTATATCTTGATCTGGATGTTGGTTGCTCATATGCTTTCATGTATTCCAGGGCATGGAGCTATACACTTCATATTTGTACAGTTTCCCATCTCATATGTATTTTAGACATAATTTAAAAGATATTAAACCTCAAAGAAGATAATACTGCACATAAATTTTGGGGATCACATAAAAACAGGGATGGGCAACAGTAAGTTTATCATTGTTTGTTTGGAAAATAAAACAATAATTAATAAATAACAATACAAGAATAAATTCTGTTTAGCCTACTCACAACTGTAAACCTACTTTTGCCCACTCCTGTAGATTGCAGTGAAAAAGAATATTAGGATAAGAGAGTTAAGCATGTTTTATTTATATCCAAAAAGTATTTTGACTGCACTGCAAAAAGGAAAAGGTCAATCTGCACAGTATATTTTATGGATAGAAAGAATGATTTGGTGATGAAGTAGAATCCTTAGAGAAAAATGTAATATGTAATTCAAGAGTATAACTGAAAATATAAGAAAGTGGAAAGGTGCCATATATCCTGTAAATAAACTCAGAAATTAGATATGAGATTAGCCACCCAATACAAATATCCTATTAATGTTTTATATATCTGTGCATAATTTAATACTTCCTAAGATACTCATTTAACAATCCCTATTTTTTAAAAGGAGAAATTAGGTCTATTAAAAATTCATTCCATTTTTCCTTACCCTTTGTAATTTACAGTGATCCATGTATCATTCTGAAGCTATATAATTTAAAATATTTTTATAGTTCACTTGAACACACAATGTTATATAAAACATTTTTTAAAAAATGATCTGTGATTGAGGTAACTATACTTGATTAAACATAACTCACTAGAATAGAACATTTTTGCATATATATATATATATATATATATATATATACTGTATATCAAGATTATGTTTAAACGTCTTTGTAAACTTTAAATTTTGGGGTGTTCAAAGAAGTAATTTTTCACATGACAGGGATTTTCTTACATTACTTTATATACTTTGTATATAAACTACTTTGATTAAATGCTGCTATAACATATGATAAATCATCTCTTTGTCCCATTTAAAGCTAAATAAGTTCAGGTTTGTGCTGACAATACCAAAATTTTACTATAGTGTTACAATACATCTCTTACATTGACATTTGCAACTACACAACACACACACTCTCGTGCACGCGCGCACATACACAGACACACACACACACACATACACTCACCCACATCACATCTACACATCCCCACATACCAAAAAACAAGGGGCAATTTTATAAAATATCAAATATCAAAACTTATCCTGCTATTCTTTTAATTTGCTAAAAAAAATTTTAAAAAGTATACAACGCTGAGCCCAAATTTTTTTAAAAGTCAATACTACTTGTATAAGTATGCTGTAGCATATTCAAGCTTCTACATATTATGAACTAAAAGTGTAATAAATATCAGCCCAGGCAGTGTGGTTGAACATCGACCTAGGAACCAGAAGGTCACAGTTCGATTCCAATCAAGGGCATATGCCAGGTTGCAGCTCGATCCCCAGTGTGGGGCATGCAGGAGGCAGCTGACCAATGATTCTTTCTCATCATTGATGTTTCTATCACTCTCTCCCTCTCCCTTCCTCCCTGAAATCAATAAAAACATATATAAAAATAAATATCATATCTAAGCATCTAGATTATCTTTAGCTATGAGAAAATGAAAAATAAAGATAACTCAAGTTTTCCTTCATTGTGTTAGTAAATATCTCTTAAGCAGTAAAATTGTAGCCTAGGATTATAAAATAGGCAAAACTATGAAAGCAAAATGTGTTGGCAGGCAAAGTAGGGTGAACTTTATTCTATCCTCCCCCCAGCCCTTTATAAATTTATTTTTCAACTATAGTTGACATACATCCTCTTCATTTTTTTCAGAAAAATGATAATCTAGATATTTAGTCAAAATCCACTTACATAAATTGTAATAAGGAGAGTTTACCAATTGATCTATGATTATGAAAATATTATTACTATTTTATCTTCTTTTTATGGGGCAATGCAGAGAATTTTTAAGGTATATATCCAAATAACCTTCTACTATTTGATGTAAATATTGTTTGCCTGGGTATCAAACTGAATACTAATTGCTTTCCTAAAAGGAGGTTTACTATAAAGCATGCATGATAACTTTCTTCAGGAAGAATTTATAATTATCAATAATACCACCACATGAACACATTTCCTATTATTGTTCAAAAAAATAAAAAAACTCCTTATATTCACTCAGTAAGCTGAATTTTGCTACAAATATATCAGAACATGTTGTCTTCATCTATTTCCTGAAAACCTTAAACCACTGCTCTCAACAAGCTGTTCTCATTTATAATACAGTGCTTTTGTAATGCTGGCAAATGGGAAATCCCAGAGCAGGTGAATAAACAGGAAGCTTCATCCAGTGCTAACAATCCCCCAGGACACTATTTGTAAAGAAATGGCCTTTGTAAGAACATGCACAAATGTGCAGTTTGATATTGGGCAGAAAACTTGGGAATTTTAGTCCCAATCCATTTAGTAACTTTGTGCTTTTTTCACATACACAAACATATACAAATTTGTGACCTTGGTCATGTTTATGAAAATATATATATACTACAGGCCCAGTGCACAAAAATTGTGCACGGGGGGGAGGGGGTCCCTCAGCCCCGCCTCACCCTCTTCAATCCAGAACCCCTCGGGGGATGTCCGACTGCAGGTTTATGCCCGCACTTTGAACAGATGACAGCTCCATTGTTGTTTCTTTCTTTTCATAATTAAACCCATTGGAATTAGTAGGTATTCAAAGTGTGTATACATTTTGGGGGGACACCCTGTATATCTCTAGTCAGCTGTGAAAGGAACCAATGGTGGGTTTGGAACCCCCAGACAGGGAACCTCGCTCACTCCCCACATGTCTCCCCATTCAGCTTTCCACCTTCACGGGCAGCGGGAGAATCAATGTTTTCACTCATTAACTCAGAAAAGCAAGTCCTGTCACCCACTGCCCGGCAGGAGCACGCTAGGCCCTGAGCAAGCGAGGCTCAGTCAGGGCGCCCTTCGCTCAAGGGCGCCGGCACCCCGAGTGCGCATTCCTCCTCGGCAGTCGCCCCGACTCTCCATTTCACTGAGAGGATGGACCTCCTCGCTGCCTCTGGGTTCCTGATCTCGAAGGCTGATGGAAGGCACCTCAGTGAAGGCCACCCCATGCCCACCAGGTGTGTCTGTCTGCACCTGCTCCCACCTCAGCACCTGCATTAGCCCCATGGAGGTGATCTCATGGCCACACTGGCCTCTGAGGGAACAGGGCGTCACCACTCGGCCCTCTCACTGTCATCTCACAGGCGCCCACCCGAGCACCCAGATACGCTCCAAAGGACGTGAACATGCTGGAGAGGACTTGCGCACACATCCTGTGGGGGGCGTAGGCACACCAGGGTTGACAGAAGTGCGGTGAAGGGGCGGGGGGAACGTGCGAGCGCTGTGGTCCTGGACTGTAGCGGGCGCGTGTGGGTGACAGAGTGCTGGGGGACATTCACATGTGGGGGGGGGGAGGATGCGTGCACCAGAGGCCTGCACCTGTGCAGATCCGTAAACCCGTGTGGCACGGCCAGGAGGACGTCAATCTGGCCTGCCACAGTGGCTGTCCCTGTGATCACACACCTTCTGGGGCAGGAGGCTGCACCGGGATCAGCCAGCAGCGAGGGCGAGGGCGAAAGTGAGGGTGGCCAGCTGAGAGGGCTCCACAGACAACCAGCATGCCATCAGTCGCAGGGGCCACCACCACTGCAGCCATCTCATCACCAGGCCCTGTGCTATCTCTGTTGCTGGGATCCTCCCAGGCCCTCGGCACACAGGGAGCTGGACTGCCCGCCTCAATGCCTGCAATGCCACCAGCCTCCTCGGGAGCCAGGTGTGCTCCGAGGATGGGATCTTCACATAGGCCTCGCCAGAAACAGCTCGGGAGGACACCTCAAGGCTGGTGGGACTGACGGAAGTGGGGGTGTGGCATGGAGGTGGTGCCTGCGCTCCTGTTAACTTACACAGTCTGTTTTATACCACAGCATGTGGCGGTGGCTATGAGCAGCACCAAGAGGAACCTGTAGGTGGAGCTGAAGCAGTGCCTACGGGCCATGAGGAGTGCTCACAGCTGCCGCTGCCATGTGGAAAGTATAGGCTGCCCTCCGCCAGGCCCCGCCCAGGGTCAGTGGCAGCAGCCATCGGGAGCACTCACAGCTGCCACCACCCCCATGTGGGGAGTACAGGCCACCCTCTGCTGGGCCCGCCTCCCCCGCCCCTGTCCCAGCTGCCACAAGTCCCCGCCCACCCAAGCCTGCTTCGTGCACAACCTGCTGTTCAGTCGTCTGTCCGGTTGTTTAGGTTGTGACAGCCCCTGGCTTTTTATATATTAGGATATACACACACACAGACAGACACACAGACACACACACACACACACACACACACACACACACTAGAAGCCCGGTGCACTAAATTCATGCACAAGGGGGTTCCCTCAGTCCAGCCTGCACCCTCTCACAATCTGGGACCCTTAGGGGGATGTCCAACTGCCAGTTTAGGCCCTAACCTGCAGGGATCAGGCCTAAACTGGCAGTCGGACATCCCTCTTGCAATCGGGACCTCTGGCTCCTTACTGCTGGCCCTGCCTGCCTGCCTGATGGGCCCTAACCACTCTGCATGCCTGCCTGATCACCTCTAACTGCCTCTGCCTTGGCCCCTGCCACTGCAGCTTCATCTGGAGGGATGTCCAGAATAATGTCCAGAAGGTCGTTCGGCTGTCCAGTCTAATTAGCATATTATGCTTTTGTTATTATAGAGGCGTGGTGCATGAAATTCGTGCATGGGGGGGTCCCTCATCACAGCCTATACCCTCTCCAATCTGGGACCCCTTGGGGGATGTCTGACTGCCGGTCTAGGCCCGATCCCACAGGACATCCCTCTCACAATCCAGGACCGCCGGCTCCTAACTGCTTACCTGCCTGCCTGCCTGATCACCCCTAACCACTCTGTCTGCCTGCTTGATTGCCCCTAACCATTCTAATTGCCCTAACTGCCTCTGCCTGCCTGCCTGATGCCCCTAACTGCTCCCCTGCCTGCCTGATCGCCCCTAACCACTCTCCCCTGCCTGCCTGATCACCCCTAACCGCCTCTACCTCAGCCCCTGCTACTGTGGCTTTGTCTGGAAGATGTCCAGTCTATCTGGTCTAATTAGCATATTACCCTTTTATTAGTATATATAAGTATATATGTAAGTATATATACATATATAGATTACACATCATTATGCATATATGTGAATGATATACATGTGATTTAGCAGCAATTCTTAAGGCTTGTAGAATGAGCTCTCTAATTATATAAAACATTAGCATGGCATAAAATGGAGTGAAACTATGTTGGACAGAATGATCCATTGGCACGAATCAATATTCAAAGGACATTATAATTTGAATACTGTTATAAATATGAGAAAATATTTACAGTAGCAAATGTTAAAGCCCTTAGCCTGTTGGCCGGCAGGCAATTCTCCTCTGTAAGTCCATAAACACCTTAAGAGAAAAGACTGAGGTCCAGTAACATTATTAAACTGTGATTACACTGAATTACATTATTTGCAAAATACAAAATAAAACAACCTGGCAACCTGTTGGTTGGAGACATATTCTGAGTATGTCTAAATAATTTGACACATACTTTGCAAATATATGACACATCCTAGAATACTTTTTATAAAAATATCTTTCAATTGTACATGATATGAAATAAGCTTCCTGTCAGAAGTTTATTTTGGAGCACTATTCAATCTCCATGCAAAGGTCCTTAAATGAATAAGAATCTCTTTATGGAGTTATACAAGGAATCAACGTTTGAGTCCAGGAACTTCTGGGAGCCGAAATAACCAAAGGGGATCCACCATGAAGCTAAAGGAGCTTAACTGACAGGGTTCCTAACTTTGGAAGGCCTTGGGAGGAGCCTTAGCAATTTGTAAACATGCTTACATGTTTCTTAAAAGAACAAAGTAAAATATTCTTGAATTATTTTTATTACAAAGATTCTAGAATTTATATAAATCTCATTCCCTGCAGAATCTTGGTCTGTTTAAGTCTCTTAAAGTTTATGAAAAGGGGGCAAAAATTAGAATATACAAAGAGCTTCTGACAGCTTTCAAGCAATAGAAAGAATCCTTGAGGAACATGATGAAAACAAAGACACCATATCCCATTTGTATTCCCAACCTAATAAATTAGTCTTAAATATGATCAAATCATTATCTAATAGGAGGAGGTAACATATATTATACTAAAGGCCCTAGACACGAATTCATGCACAGGTGGAGTCCGGCTGCCCGCCCTGATGGGGGCCGGTCAGGTGCGGGGCCGGCTGGGGGGAGGGGCTGTGAGAGGGTTGGGGGGCCAATCGGGGCCAGTTGGCCACTGCAGTGTGCATCATAGCAACTGGTCATTCTGGTCATTCCATTCATTCCATCATTCCGGTCACTTGGGTTTTATATCTATAATAATAAATGTGTAATATGCAAATCAACCAAACAGCCAAACAGCGGAACGACCGTCCGGATGCCCTTCCGGACGACCTTCTGGACATAGCCAGGGCTGTGAGGGCTGAGGCAGCTTGGACTGTGAGGGCTAAGGCAGCTGGGGCTGTGAGGGCCTACTCTTGCATGAATTTCATGCTTCAGGCCTTTAGTATATAGATAGTTGATCTAAAAGATTGAATTCAAAAGGCTACTTTAATGACTAGATTTAAGGTTGTGATTATTTGAACACTTATAAAATCACAAGGGGAAGGTGGATTTATTTGGTATTATCTGCATATGTAAAATTACAGAAATGAAAGATAAACATTGGCCCAGGGAAATGATCTGGCATCCATTATTACCGCTTCAGTCACTTTAATAGACAATGTTCTTTTAAAGTTATGTATTAATTACCTTTTTTTTGAAACTAGAAATCTATCATTTATATATTTACTAGTGGCCCGGTGCACAGAATTCATGCATGGGGGGGGGTGTTCTTCAGCCCGCCTGCACCCTCTCCAATCTGGGACCGCCCAAAGGATGTCCTACTGCCAGTTTACAGGGATCAGGCCTAAACTGGCAGTCGGACATCCCTCTCACAATCCAGGGCTGCTGGCTCCAGCCGCTTACCTGCCTGCCTGCTTGCCTGATTGCCCCTAACCACTCTGCCTGCCGGCCTGCTCGTCTCCAAATGCCCCCCCCACCAGCCTGATCACCCCCAACTGCCCCCCGTGCCAGCCTGCTAACCCCCAACTGTCCCCCCTGCTGGCCTGCTCGCCCCCACCTCCCCTCCCCACTGGCCTGCTCGCCCCCAATTGCCCCCATGCTGGCCTGCTCACTCCAAACTTCCCTCTTCCGCTGTCCTGATCACCTCCAACTGATCCCCACTGAGGGCCTACTCACCCCCAACTGGCCTCCCTGCTGGTCTGCTTACCCCCAACAGCCCCGCCCCCCACCAGCCTGATCACCCACAACTGCTGTCCCATCCTGGCCTAATCACCTCCCAGCAACCCAAGCTCCCAGCCCCTCCTTTTTTTCTTTTTCTTTTTTTTTCAGCACCTCCTTGAATGGTGGCCAGGGCTAGCTGGAAGCAAATATCAGGGATTTATTTATCTTCTATAATTGAAACTTTGTAGCCTTGAGTGGAGGCCAGGGCCGGCCAGGGCAGGTGGGAAGCTTGGCTTCCTCCATCACCGGGGGCAACCCAATCCTCCTGCTCGCTCCAGCTCTGTGGCTGCCACCATTTTTATTGGGATTTATTTATCTTCTATAATTGAAACTTTGTAGCCTTGAGTGGAGGCCAGGGCTGGCTGGAAGCTTAGGTTGCCCCTGGAAACCCAGACTCCCAGCCCCTCCTTGAGTGGAGGCCAGGGCAGGCTGGAAGCAGGTATCTGGAATTTATTTATCTTCTATAATTGAAACTTTGTAGCCTTGAGTGGAGGCCAGGGCTGGCCAGGGCAGGCGGGAATCTTGGCTTCCTCCATTGCCAGGGCAACCCAAGCCTCCTGCTCGTTCCAGCTCCTTGGGCACCACCATCTTGGTTGGGTTAATTTGCATACTCGCTCCTGATTGGCTGGTGGGCATGGCTTGTGGGTATAGTGGAGGTATGGTCAATTTGCATGTTTCTCTTTTATTAGTGTAGATATAATCCAAAATGTAATGTTCATGGAATTGGAAAGGGAATGAAATGTATTTCTCCATTCAACTACAGAAGCTGCTAGCTTGCAAATCTCTTGCTTTGAGGTTTATTGATGATTAACAGTTAGAAAAAAAGAAATAGAATATGTGTATGTCTGAGCCATCACCAAGGAGAATTTAGCTCTCCCTTCACCCCATGACCCTTCCCAGTACTAAATAAGCATGCATTAAGTAAAAACAACATTCCTTCTATTCTAACCACAGTTTTAAGATAAGTTCTCTTTGTTACCTACTCATTATTAGTTATCCTAATGTCCCTCCTTACCCCCATAGAATTCTGGGAAAACCCCAGGAGTGCAGGTAAAAAGAACTGGAAAAAAAAGGGGTAAAACCTAAGCTTTTAAAATCAGGACAGAAAACAACGTAAAAACAAAATAAAACAGCAAAACAACAGCAATACAATCTTTAGTAATAGAAAAGATAAGTAAATTTACCTGGAAACCCAGTAATAAGTAGGTCTATGTAATTGGAAAGAACCAAATGGCCCACTGATTTGGGATTGACTTAACTAAAACAAATCTGTTTCCCTGTACAGATAAAAAAGATTACCAAAAAATTATTTCTATTGTCCCTAATATGCCTTTGTATATTCTGGTGTTAAACATTTTGTGGTAGATCATTGGCTGTTTTTCATTTTAGAATTCCATGGGATTTTACAAAGTAATTACAAATTAATGTATAAGGTTTAATGTGGAATTAATCTCAAACAAGCATTTTCACTGACAATGTTGGCGTAAGTAATTTGATTTGAAAATACAAATTTACCTAAATGGTTAAGGGACTATAATTTCCATTAGATAACATAAGTTAAATTTTAAAATAAGTATTAATTTTTCCTTAACAAGAATATTAATGATGATAAATTATTGAAGGTTTGTATTAAAGTCAGAAGGTATTCTAACTTCTTACATGTCACTCAATAAAATGTCACTTATAACCTCTATAAACTGTTTTGAAATGAGTGGCAGCTGAATAAAAATGGTTTTGCTAAATAAACTCCTGTGATTGCATCTCATTCAAATTTCATATTATAGTGCTCTTACAAAACCAAGAAAATATTGAGTAAGAAATGTAGAAAGTGCTCATTCTGACCAGGAACAACTGAATGTCCCAGACAGAGGGTTACATAAGCAGGGGCATATATAGTTCAGTTATTTTCACTATAAAATTAAAAAATTGTATTTTAAAATTTATTCATGGCCTCTAAAGCAGCAATAATGGTAAGAATAACACAATTTTCATAGCACTATCATTACTACAGTATGCCAAAAGACATATAAACTATAAAGGCCAATACAAACTATAGCCAAATTAAAATTTAAATTTAGTCCATAAACTATATATTGAATTACATATATTGAACATCTATTGTTATTTGTAAATCAATTATAAAATTTCAATATTAAAATACAATGGCATTTTATTCTATTTTATGAATATAATAAGAAAACATTACTATTATGGATATACACAGATCACAGATAGTGTATTACAAAGACCAAATATAGCAATGAATGCTTATTGTTTTCAAAATATGTGTGAAGCAATGCCATAGGATAATACACCTATGCTACTTTTGGAAGCTTTTACACTTCTCACACAGAATCAAGAAACTTTAACTATTATAATTAAATAGTTTCTTTAAAATTATTGAAAGTAATCAACACTTTTTCCCCACAGCACAAGAAAGTAAGTGGCATGAAAGTTAAGTAATATGTCAATGATCAGGTGGTGACACAGGTGAGAATAGAACTTGGTGTTCAGAATTTTAATTACATTTTGTGTTCCTCAAAGACAATTTCCCAACAATGAAATAATTCTAGTTTATGATAGTAAGATTATGAAACCCTTAAGAAAAACTACTAGTACTACTAGGGTTAGTCTACTATGTGATGTGATTCTTCCTGTAAACCATCAAAAAATACGAGAGAGAGAGAGAGAGAGAGAGAGAGAGAGTATTTTGTGAGAAAAAGCCAGTGGTATAAATTCGAGTGTTTCATTTCTATCTCCATAGTCCCCGATCTTTGCAAATTCCAGGCATCTTTTTAAAAATCAAAGTACAATTTTAAAACTAAAGTTACAAAAGTCTGAAATAATAATTACAATATTTTTAAAATGTTCTTTTATGTTAGCTTTATTGAAGATGTAACTGAATCTTAATGAATACATATTATTTTATTTTTGCTTCATTAACTTTTCACGACTATAATGAGCTGCCAGAATGAATCCTAACTGTCTTTAGCTTTAGTGACTTCCCAGGAGATCATCAATTTAAATTACCAGAAGGAGAGGGGGAGCAGGGAGGTAGAAAAGGGCATACAGGGGATAAATGGTGATGGAAGGAGAGGACTTGTGGTGGTGAACACATAATACAATATATAAATGATGTATTATAGAATTTTACACCTGAGGCATATATAATTTTATTAACCAATGCCATCTCAATAAATTCAACAAAAAGAAAATAAATAAATAAAAGTCCACTCCCTAGAAGCAGCATCACAGTAGGACAAAAGCCTAGGACCAGAGTTCAAGTTCTACCTCTGTCATTTATGGCTTCTAAGGCTTGAAGCTAGTTTTTTTTCCTCTCCCTGAGCCTATTATTTTTTCTGTAAAATGATGGTGGTGTCAACTGTCAAGGGTCAGAGATTTTATTCTCCATGTAAACTAATATGTCAGCCCGCCACACTTTTATAAAGGCTTCTAGTGGACAGGAGACTATTGGGTCAGAGAAAAAATCAACAACTTTATTATGCATTTCATGAGCTTCATATTCTCATCTGTTCCTTTTCCACCCAAGAATCATGGGACAATGCTAAATGGCCCAGGAGGATACTGAAAAGTGGGCTTATCACAGTGGAGGTTGTCTGCATTTATGAAACCCCCAATTTTAAAAAGGGCTTCCAGCAAGCCTGCCTGATTATTTGGCCCAGAGGAAGATCTTATCTTAATTACACTGGACTAAGAAAAAAAAATACCCCTTCTGCCCTGAAGGGAGATACCACTTCAGAAACATCCTCAAAAAGATAGTCAAGAACACAAGTTGTCACAAATGTATAGAAATACCATGAATAATTGCCCCCCAACAGGTAATAACATCATCTTTGTGACTATGAACAGCCAAAATGTATGAATGATAGCACTTAAAAATGCAAAAATTGTAATTTGTTATGTAGTGTTAGTTTACACCACTAGAAATGTTCTTTAAAAAATAGCTTCAGTGGTGACTGCTGAAAATTAAAAGCTTCTAAAGATGGTAAAATAGTCTAATTATTAAATTAAGTCTCAATAAAGCCTGACACCTTGAACATAAGTATTTCATCTATAAAATACGTAGATCAACAAGTAGCTGTTGGTTGTCTTTAAGTGTACTCAAGTCTTCGATAAAACAGTATCTGGAAGAGAAATAATTCATCATAATCAAGGAATAATTGACTCACAATGTTTCTGTTTCTAAAAGGGAAAGGAGATGTCTATATATATATATATAATTATATATTTATAATCCTCTATAATCTTTTCTTAAGTCCAGAAGAAAAAGGGGAAGTAAACATTGTTAGCTCTAACTGTTTGAAGGACAAAAACAACACAAACAAAATAGCTAACAAACATGCATTACAGAGGTATTTTAGGAAGAAAGCAAATGGTATGAGAACATAAGTTTCTATGAGTGAAATGAATATAAATAATCCCCAGGAACAGTGATACTACACATGCTTAGCAGAATCTTACAGAACATTTAATATGACCTAAAAATTATCTGGTTAAAAATCTTATCTTCCTTTGATGACCACACTAAGTAAAGCATGAAATATTTCTCATTTGCTACAGAAAGTAGGTTGTTACAAGCTCAAGAAGTGTAAAACCATAACAAGCTAAGATTGCATTATACAGTATAATCACACTGGATCATGATAAAGCATTACATTAAGGGTTTGCAATGGTGTTAAATCTCTTTAAGAGAAACACATTCATAGAGAACAGGTGTGGAACATTGTAGCAATTGAGACCGAAAGTATTATTAAAGTGCAGCAATAAATCATAAAACGTGTACATCTGAAAAATTAATAGCTGCCCCTGAGTGTGAAGTTTAATAAACAGAGGTGCCACTAAGTAAACATATCAGTTACAACTCAAAATTGCAACAATAATAGACAATATCCATAAGTTGTGTAAAACAAGATTTTCAGAGATATAAATATGTTTGGCAATCATATATAAGTGACCATGCTAAATCTGAAATAGTTTAGAAAATTCTATATATTTTTAAGGAAGTTATTTTGCAAAAAAGTGACAAACATTTTCTATTAATTTGCTCTGATTTTGGTATGTTCAATCCTTTTCAATGCTATTGTTAAACTTCTTGAATAAGGATAAGTACTTCTAAAGTCACATTTATATTGTTTAATTCATATATCATTTACTCACTTGACCAGGATGTATTTAATTTTCTAAATACAGCAAAATAAAATAAACTACATCCAGTTAATATTTGTTATAATATATTTTATTCATTAATAGAAACATAGGTTTGTAAATTACTTTTTGCATAACAAAATCAGTGAAAGTGAGTCACAAATAGTGAGAAAGAAATGTAGAGCAAAGACTTTTTGGTCAAACAAGGAAAATAAGTTAAGGGTAAAAAGTGTATCCTAAGAGATCAGAATAATAAAATGTTGCAATGTGAGCAAGCAGAAAACATTTGGAGGTCCAATTTATTTTTAGTGTTTGGAGCATAATCAAATTGCAAGGTCTAAGAAAATAAATGAAAAGCAATGTAAGTAAATAATATTGACTATTCTCTCAATTAATTACCATTCTATTCACTTAAAGTTGCTCAGAAAAAAAAAATAAAAAAACAACTTGGAGCTCTCACACTCCATATCAAAAAAATACTTCTACCTCTGCCTTCAAAATATATTCAGAATATAACACCTTTTCACTATCTGTACTATTAACACTCTGGACCAATTCACCATTACCTCTTGCCTGGATTATAGCAATTGCCTGAAATTTGGTACCTTGCTTTGATAGCTTCACCCTTAGAGTCTTTTCTCAATTCAGCTGCCAGAATGATCCTGTTAAACACTAACTCAGATATTGTAAGTTCTCTGCTCAAAATAGCCAATACTTCTCATTTCATTTGGAGTCAAATCCATCTCCTTACAATGGTGGACAAATAGCTTGTGCTCCCCCATCCCCATTATCTCTGAGACCTGATCTTCTGTTTACCTCCTGCTTATTCCAGCTATTCTGGCTTCCTCAGTGAAGGCTAAGGTCCCCTAAATCCCTGACTCACACCCCTAACAGAATATAAGCTCCATAAAGGCAGGAATATTTATATCTCTAACACATAAAGTACTTTCTAACAACTAGTAAATGCTTTGATAAATATTTGCTGGTTGGATGGATGGGGAATAAAAGAAAGAAAGATAACTAAAACAACTGAGAAATTCTTGATAGAGAAACATCTGTCTACATGGACCTAATTTTCATAACACAGATTTTCTATTGCACCATTTCTTAGGTCATGCTTATATCCATCTAACTGGCAAACACTTTTATATTATAAACTCTGTATCCTGAGTGTCCCAGTTAACTTATTAAAATTTTTCCCTTAATCTTGATCAAGCTCCTTGATAAGGTTAACTCTATATACTTTAACATCTAGAATTAATCTACTCTATACACTTATTATTGAATTTATGTGACAATACACATTTAACAAACATGCATTATGTATTTATTATGGTGTCCCAGACACCCTAATGTACAGAAATAAATCAAGAAGAAGAAAAAATACCTCTCCTTGGGATCCCATTGTATAATTGAGGAACAAGTCATGCACATATAAATGATGATAGAACACAAGATAAAAAATGGAAAAATTAAGACAGAGAAGAAATAAATTCCAACTGGGTGGTTAGAAGTTTCTAATCAAAGATGGCCCAGGGTGTAATAGTCTTATAAAAATTTCATTCTCAAATAAACTACTTTTAAATTTGATGGTAACTTGAAAACTAATAGCAATTGTAGAAATTACAAAATTTGTTTTTATGATGTCAGAATGAAATATCATGGAGACTTTTAGTGTTGTATTATTTCTAGAGAAACTGGTTAAATAATTTTAAAAATCTAATAAATTGATTTTAAAGACAACCTTATAATATTAATAGAATTAGTTGATAAATTTAGAAATACATCACACATGTGAGTTTGATGTTTTTAGATTCCACATATAAATGAGATCATAGAGTATGTTTCTTTCTCTTTCTCACTTAGCATAAAGTCCTCAAGATTTCCTTATTTTTCTTAGACATATAAAATTCTCATATATCTCTATTTCTATCTCTAAACCTATATCTATACTTATATCTGTATTTGTACTTATATCTACCTATATCTATATCTCAGATCTTCTTCATCCATTCATCTCTTGACAGACACTTATGTTGTTTCCATATCTGGCACTTATGAATAAAGCTGAAATAAAGATGGGAGTGTAGATGCCTCTTCCAGACACTATTTTCATTTATTTTGGATATATACTCAGAAAAGATACTAATGGCCAACAAGTACCTGAAAAGGTGCTCAACTTCACTAATCATCAGGGAAATGCAAATCAAAAACATATTGAGATAGCCATTCACACCTGTTAAAATGGCTATCATTAAAAAGACAAGACATAACAAGTGTTGTCAAGAATTTGGGATAAAAGGGAACTTTTGTGCACTATTGGTGGACATATAAAGTGGTGCATCAACCACAGAAAGCAGTATATAGAGTCCTCAAAAAATATATTTAGTTTGTGTCAGGCAGGGGAGCTTCTCTTCCACTCAGTTCTGTGTTCCCCCAGTTGCACCAGCTGTATGACATGTGTCTGATTCTTGGTATTCTGTTCCTAAAAAAAGTGACATATAATTAAACATTCACTTGTATTTGTAAGTGGACTCAGTGATCAAGTAAGTAAAAATTTTAAATGCAAAGAAATATGATATAAACATTTTTAGACAAAAGCTGAAAGTATTTTAGCAGGTTCACTAGCACATAAGTAGCAGAATCAAAAATGTCTTCTGTTTTGACTTCATGGTTAATATTTAAAAAGGGCATTAACTATATATTATACTTTAGTCACAGTATACTTAACCCATTTGAGTAAAATAAGTTATGAAACTTGCATATAAACATTGTGATGATCCTTTAATTTTAAAAGAATATTAAACAATGTTTACACATTTCCAATTCGGTCAAAATAATGCTATAATGTTTTGCATTGATAAAGTAACCATATATTTTGTAAAACATTCTTTTGTTACAAAAAATTTATTGAAATGTCATTTAGAAAGAAAAAAAACTAAAATGTCATTTAGAAAGAAAAAAAACTAACCTTTACTAAAAGGTTATTACCATGAAATTGTATGCATTATCTTTAAATGCTTTTTAATTCATAACTTGCTTACCTCCATTAAAGTTATATTTAAGTATTACTAAAAACTATGAAAATAATTATTTCTTTTTGAGCAATTTGCTTATTAACAATATCATCAGGATCTATATATGACAATATTAATACTTCATATTCAAGAAAATTTTATTACTAAGCCAGGACTTATCCTAATTTTTATTATATTTGTGGTATAATATTACTTTCTTCCCACTATTCAAAGCAATAAATAAGGATTTACACTTTAGACTAAGATGGAGTAAGAGGACTAGATTTATGCCACAAGCGAAAAACCAGACATAATATAAGAAACAACTGAAAGACATGAGATTTAGACTCTGAAGGACAGTGATTCCTGGGAGATGGCAAACAAACGAGTGAACTCTATGAGCGCATCAACTTTCTGCCTAGTGTCCCCACAGTGGCACAGGGCGAGTAAATAGAGCTCAGCAAATGAGTTGAGGTGACAGAGATGAGTAACTGGGATTTCTAAGGCATGAGTTTCCAAGATAGAATAAGAAAAAGAAACTCATGGATATTTAGAGGGTCCTCCTTAAGTATTCAGCAAAGTGCTGATCAGGACAAGTATTTGCAGAAACTACCCAAAAGGAGGGAAGAATCTTCTGAAAAAAAATTAAAGGGAACGGTACTTGGCACTTGCATAAGTCACACAGAAGAGTGACAGTTTCCACTAACCACATGTGAAATCTCATAATTCACAGAGTATTTGGGTTGAACAGCCTGAAGCTTGTGCCTTAGTGGTGGGGAATAATTTTCCTGAGACTGAACATCTCTGGTTTGCCTAACATACTTTAGTAGTAAAACCCTAAAGGATAACATTATTTCCAAGTAATGAAAGTGCCAGGAATAGGTTAGAAAATTGACTGGCTAGTTTGAAAGAGCTCCTGGTCCTTCCCAAGCCTGAGATAATAAAATCAGAGCACAAAAAAGGCCTCCGACCAAGTATCACACATTGGCCTGGTAACATGTGTTTGTTGGCCTGTTCGTTTGCACATTCTCTCATTCTCTCCTCAGAGCAACCATGCAGGCCTAGTTGTACATGCCAGGTCCCAAGCACTTGCTCCAAGTGTGGGTGGCTCTAAGTGCAAGCCTGAGTACTGGCAAGCAGCACCAGCCAGAGGGCAGGCGGGAATAGAGGCTAAGCTAACCAGACGAGGACAGAGAATGAACTGGACTAAGCTTTGGCATGGATTGAACCAATGGCATAGTATTTCTGGACCCTGGCCCTTTTTCTAAAGACAAGGCTGGACTTCTTTCACAGCAGGATGAATGGAGATAAGACACGAGGAACCTGGGGACATTCTTTTATTTCTATTCCAAATTCCAATAAATCTTCCCACTACATGTCATCCTCCCATATATGGGTCCCCAAAATGCTTTACTTGTGACCTTGTGGAAGGGCCTTATTTTCAGTAATACATTTTTAGAGACATTCTATAATACATGTACATTTAATATAGGTAAGTTGGTTTTATACAAAGTAATATCCTATATAATAAAAGCCTAATATGCTAAGTGTCCGGTCATCTGGTCAGCCATTCAACCAATCAAAGTTTAATATGCTAATGATATGCTAAGGCCACCCAATCACTCACTATGACGTGCACTGACCACCAGGGGGCAGAGAGCTGACTGGTCGACCAGTCGCTGTGACATGCACTGACCACCAGGGGGCAGATGCTCTGACCCATAGGTTAGCTTGCTGCTAGGGTCCGGCTGATCAAGACTGAGCAAGATGGGCTGAACAAGCACTGGAGCCCTCCCACATGGTCCCTCCCTGACTGGCCACCCTCCTGCATCCCTCCCCTGCCCCAATTATGCACCGGTGGGGTCCCTCGGCCTGTGCCTTCTCACAATCTGGGACCCTTTGGGGGATGTTAGAGAGCCAGTTTTGGCCCGATCCCACAGGCCAGGCTGAGGGACCCCACTGGTGCATGAATTCGTGCACTGAGCCTCTAGTAGCAATATAAAAACTGCTTTTCCTGAAACATTGTTACCAATCTAAACTAATTTGTGTTTTCATGCAAACTAAATGAACTTTAAAAAAAAGTCATTATTGTTGAGAGCATCACAGATGTCCACCTTTATTTTCCTATTGCTCCCCTCCACCAGGCTCCTGCCTTGTCCCAGGCCTTCAGTACCCTGTAGTCTGTGTCCATAGGTAATGCATATATGCATATAAATTCTTTGGTTAATCTCTCCCTGCTCCCCTCCTCCTTCCCTATGAGTTTTATTGGGTCAAATAAAATATATGCATTTTTAAGTTTTAGTAAAAAATAATATAGTCAAACAATTACATGTATGCAATATATACAAATAAACAATGTGGGGGTTAGGTGTGCCAACACCTCTCATATTACTGACTCCACATATAACTGACTCCACAAAAACTTAACTATTAATATCCTACCATCACTTGAAGCCTTATGAACAACATAAAAATTTGATTAATACATATTTTATATGATATATGTATTATATGCCATATTGTTATAATAAAATAAGCTAGAAAAAGAAAAATGTTATTAAGAAAATCATAAGAGAAAATACATTAACAGTATTTACTCAACAAAAATCTGATATAATTGACCTTTGCAGTTCAAACCATCTTGTTTAAGGGGCAACTCATCAATTAGACACGACATTATTAATAACTAATATGATATGTTTAGATAAGAAAAACTTTTTCCACTTATTCGTTTTTTCAGTATAACTTTTTAAGTGGGACTTATATTTAGATTTGAAATGGAGTTAAAGTTGTCAATTCTTTCTTAACAAAATTATATTGAATGCCTAATATATGCCACATAATTTGTTGCATGATATGGATATAGAGATTAAAGATGTAGACCCTACCATTATATATGCCATTATATGTACATCACATAATATTATATATCCTAACACAGAAGAACTCACAAAGTGCTTGAGAGCATATTAAATTACTAACAGTATATTGGAAAAGGGGAAGGAGAAGGGCATTCCAGGGAAGAACTCATATAAATATATATAATCTATATGTACTCCATATGGTGGAATCAGGGAGCCACAAAGTAGTTCAGTTTTATAGAAACACAGGCCATGAATATCAAAGATGCAACTGGAAACATATGGAACAATCTTTTGAAGATATAAGAACACTTTGTGAAATAAGCAAATTTCTGAATATATAATTTCCAAAACTTTATGGAAATATAAAGGATACATTCTATCCAGATTTTCTAGCACTGACATATGAATTTATGCCAGGGAATTCTATTAAAAGATAAGAAAAATTACACATTCAATAAATACAACATCCATTCACCCTATGGTATGTATTATCCTGAACTTTAGAAATTGTTTATTAAAAATTGAATAAGTTATTTTCTTATTATTCTGTAATCAATGGGATCACCAGTATATTTACTGAGAACTTTTATTAAGCTTTAATATTGGTCAATGGATAAAGTGTTAATTATAGCAAGGTATTTCTCTAGAAAGTGATTAGTGGAACTCTGTTTAAATGATGGTAACTACAGCTCTTTGACAAAATCAATTGGCCCTCAATAAAAAGTTTCTTTATAAACCTGGAAATATACATATTCCCTTAGGCTGAAGACAACAAAAGGAGAAGGGCTTTTCTTTCTTTTTTGATTTAATATGTTTTTTATTGATTTTGGAGAGAGAGGAAGCGGGAGGGAGAGAGATAGAAACATCAATGAGAGACAAACATCCATTGGCTGCCTCCTGTATGACCCCTACTGGGCATGTGCTCTGACCAGGAATAGGAATCAAATTAGTGACCTCTTGGTGCATACGATGACTTTAAATCCACTGAGCCACACTGGCAGAGCAAAAGGGCTTTTCTTTAATGCACTGTGCCCCTTGCTGTATGGCTGTCTATATGGTACAGATTTAACAAAAGTAAATCTCCACAACTACTAGTCAAACAATGACAATTTCTAGAAGTTTTATCCAGTGCTATCAAAGTAATAACTAACAATTAATAGTAAAAGAGAAAGCATGATAATAAAAAAGTCATAAGCTAATAATGAAAAAGAATTAATAACTGCATGAACACTGTCCCCATGAAATCATCATAAATAAATTATATTAACAAAGTAACTCTGTACCAGAGAATCAAATAGCAGAAACTGGAGGAGACCCATAGTTCATCATTCATTCTACTTCACATGACTCCAACACCATGCCCTCCGATCAAGGAGGTAATTGGTACTTAGCTTTTATAATTTAATGCTTTGTCAAGAAGGTTTCACTCTGTCAGAGTGTGATTTTTTAATTTCCTCCTAAGCAAAAGGTAATTCTGAATGATTATCAGACACACACGGAAACAGAGACACACAGACATGAAAAATGTAAGACTGATCTTCAACATAAGTTACCCAGTTTTCATCTATTGAATATAATTTTAGGACACAGTGAAGTTCATGCTACAAAATTATTTGATTCACAACCTGCTATGATGTTGATAAGTTGTCATAAAAGACATGTTTTCCTACTATCAGTGTTATTTCAGGCAACAAGACAAGACAATAACTAATCACAATAATATGAAAGACACACAGGCAGACAGACAGAAAGGAAGAAAAGAAGGATAGAGATAGAGAAACATAGACAATACATATCGGTTTTTGGTTTAAAAATACTTTAATATATTTTTTTCTCATTTAAACACAAGAACAAATTTGTTGAATACTATATTTTTCAGGGACCCTTACATATGCAATCTCATTTAATCTTACAAATATCAGGGACTGAAATAATCATCCTTAAACTTGGTGTTTTTGGGTTCCTGGTCCAATCATCTTTACATTAAATCATATTGTTAGTTAAAATGTGTGATACTTAGAAAGGAGAGCATATAAGATCTAAGAATATTTCTCATTAGCACATTCAAATTAATTATATTATTTGATTATTTTATATTTTTCCTGTGGAAGATAGATTTTGTCCTACTATGAAGACATACGTAGAGTAGTTCATAAACTGTGCGTGCACACGTGTGTGCAGGTGTGTGTTTGGCAACTGTGTGTCAAAAGCTGAGGAATGTCTGAAAGAGCACTGGCAAGTGGAGAATGAATGGGTGGCAGGTGGTGGAGATAGCTGGTAGGGTTAAACTTAGTGATGCTGAGGCTATATCTCTCTTTTTGCCCATTATTTTATTTCCATAGCTGGTACAGTTGACTGGAGAGTAGGTGTTCCACAAATGTTTGTTTAATGATTTATCGAGATCAGAATGAAGTTCACCTCAAGATACAAATTTCACAAATTTTGCTATTCCTGCACCATATCAAAAGAGACCCCACACACGAAATTGTTTTATTTTAATTTTGTTAGCTTTTCACAATAAGTGAGCAACTAATTCTCTGTATAAACTTTCGTCTTTCCTCATTCTCAGGTAATCAAACTCAGGCAACCTCTGGTTTTAATATATGCTTAGCATAGAGATTAACATGGGGTGAGATAGTAAAAAGTACATGAATAGCCCTGACTGGTTTGGCTCAGTGGATAGAGCATCGGCCTATGGACTGGGGGGTCCCGGGTGGTCCCAGGTTCGATTCCAGTCAAGGGCATGTACCTTGGTTGCAGGCACATCCCCAGTAGGGGGTGTGCAGGAGGCAGCTGATCGATGTCTCTCTCTCATCGATGTTTCTAACTCTCTATCCCTCTCCCTTCCTCTCTGTAAAAAATCAATAAAATATATTTAAAAAAAAAAGTACATGAATAAAAACAATCTAATGAATGCATTTAAATACTACTCATTATTTAGAAAAAATACTTCTTCATTACCTATTAATATATATATATATATATATATACACATATATATATATGTATATATATATATATATATTCATTTCATAAAAGCATGGAATATATATATATATATATATATATATATATATATATATATATATATATTCCATGCTTTTCATTGGGGAAGGACTTGTAAGAACTGGGATTTTCTTCATTTTCTCTATGCCTTTCCCCTTTTACATCAATTCCACTTTTAATGAAGAAGTGTATCCCTCAGGTTTTGGAGTACAATAAAAAAAAAAAGAAAAATAACTGCTTATGTGCATAGGATTCAGAAAAATAAGCACATAACAAATTCTGAGTTGAACATTCCAAACATACATGATATTTCTGTTCACTTTAAGATATGCCAACCTTATATTCATTGTAAATTATATCTAACTAGAGGCCCAGTGCATGAAATTCATGCACAGGGTGGGTGGGGTGTCCCTCAGCCCAGCTGGCACCCTCTCCAATCTGGGACCCCTTGATGGATGTCCATCCCTCTCACAATCCAAGACTGCTGGCTCCCAACTGCTCACCTGCCTCTGCCTGATTGCCCCTAATCGCTTCTGCCTGCCAGCCTGATCACCCCCTAACCACACCCTGCTAGCCTGATCAATGCCTAACTGCTCCCAGGCTGGCCCAATTGCCCCTAAGTGCCCTCCCCTGCCAGCCTGGTCACCCCTAACTGCCCTTCCCTGCCAGTCTGGTTGCCCCTAACTGCCCTCCCCTGCAGTCCTGCCCCCCCCACCAACTGCCCTCCCCTGCTGGCCTGGTCACCCCTAACTGCCCTCCCTTGCAGGCCTGCCTCCTCCCACCAACTGCCCTCCCCTGCAGGCCTGGTCCCCACACAACTGCCCTCCCCTGATGACCTGGTCTCCCCCAACTGACCTCCTCTGCTGGCCTGGTCACCCCTAACTGCCCTTCCTGCTGGACTGATTGCTCACAACTGCCCTTCTCTGCTGGCCTGGTCTCCCCCAACTTCCCTCCCTGTTTGCTTGATCGCCCACAGCTGCCCTCCCCTACAGGCCTGGTCCCCCCAACTGCCCTCCACTTCAGGCCTGGGTCTCCCCCAACTGCCCTCCCTTGCTGGCCTGGTCTCCCCCAACTGCCCACAACTGCCCTCCCCTGCCAGCCATCTTGTGGCGGCCATCTTGTGTCCACATGGGGGCAGCCATCTTTGGCAAACATGGGGGCAGCCATCTTGTGTCTTGGAGTGACGGTCAATTTGCATATTACTCTTTTATTAGATAGGATTTATTCATTTGTTTTCATTAAGTGTGTATTATTGAACAACCAGGCATGTGTTAATATTTGGACATACATATGGGGGTACAGTGGTGAGTGATAAGACATAATCATTAAAAATAATTTATATTTTTCAACACTATTTGCATTTGAGATGTCTAACTAATATAAAAAAAGATGTAATTGCACAACTATAAGAAACACTGTTAAAAGTGAATTAAGTAATGAGCCATACATATGCACATATACTATTGTTGCCATATGATATAAACTGGAAATTTAGGATATAGAGTGAATGTGCATGGAACATACTCTTATAATCATATATCTACATATTTCACATGTGAAAGAAGGAAATTACCGTAATAATATTTTAGAGTTTTACCATAGTTGTTACTCCTTAATACTCCACTATTGATATGTAAACTGCATAGATTTGAACACTTTTCCCACAAAGCTTTTCACTCCTTTGATAAGAATACATAAATTTCAGAGATGAGAAGATCATTGAACAAGGGCCCATTGATTCATACACTTCAGTAGAAAGGAATCTATCTTTTTTTGAAATGTATTTTTGCTTTTCTGACTGTTCCCCACAACCCTCAGAACCAAAGCCGTTGTTCTTATTTTTTCCTGATTTGTTTATAATATCTCTTACATTAGAAAATTGCAAGGGAAAACTTGACCTTGGCCCTTCATTCAAATCTACATATGCAACTAAACCCCCAAGTTTTGTATTGTTCTTATATAATCTGTATATATCACCTATCTATCTTCAAAGTGAACTGTTTATAAAAGCATGAAATGTCAGAGTCATGCAGTTGTCATTTTTAACAAAGACTTATATGAAAGACATTGTAATTCACAATGGTCAATCTGGAGTTTTATAAAGAGTGAGTAAAATAATGTCCACCTGGTCTTCAAAGAAGAAAACAAGCCCAAGCCAGGTTGGCTCAGAGGATAGAGTATTGGCCCATGGACTGAAGGTTTGATTCTAGTCAAGGGCATGTGCCTTGGTCGCGGGTTCCCCGGCCCTGGTCTGGATACGTTCAGGAGGCAACCAATCACTGTGTCTCTCTCACATCGATGTTTCTCTTTCTTTCCCTCTTCCTTCCATTCTCTTTAAAAATCAATGGAAAAATATCCTTGGGTGAGGATTAACAAAGAAGGAAATAAAAATTCATCAGGACTTATCCTAACAACCTCTTTAATTATCGGGGTTAAGATAATACTAACACATCTCAAATATTTTGAATAGTAAGTAAAAAGACATGCTCAGTAAAAGGCATTTCGAGTCATCTACTTAAAATTTATATTGAGTGTGTTCTTCTGACTTTCATTAAGGTATGCCCATGTAGTTTTATTTTCATTCCATGTACATTCATCATTGAGAGTTCATATCAAGTGAATCAGGTTGTTGAACAACAGTTTGTCAGCTGCGAACACTAAATGTGATAGCAGAAAATATAGTTTGCAAGGTGGTGTGAAACAGAGTTTTGAATGAAGCAACCATTTGCACACTTTAAGTTGATAGGGGAGCATGCATGCATCATGCTTTTCTAAAATATATGTTGTTTTTGCCTGCCCTATGAAGTGGGATGTGTTTTGATAGGTTAGATTGCTAAAAATTGCTTTTCTGTCTCTTCAGAGGTAAGTGGGCATTTCATGTTATGAGACACATTTCACAAGACATAGATCATCATAGAAATATTTTGTTTTGAATTTCTGTTTATCTGTGTGATTCCATTCAAACATTTATTCTTCACTTTCATTATTTTCCTTTTTTCTTTACTCATATTAGCATAAAAAACACTGCCAGAATATCACTTATTTCTTCTTTTAAAAGATTGTTCCCTTAGTAAATGTTATTCCAATTAGGGCTTATTTTTATTCATTCCACCCATTTTTCATATCTACTTTTATTTTCCACTCAAATATGAAGAACTTAACCTGCTATGACTTATATTATCACTCTGGAATTTAATTATTTTTGTCTTTCTTTGAAAGTTAAAGAATTCTCAGGTGTTTTTTTATTATTTATTATTTAGACACTACATGATTCCCATCATTTATTTTTTCTGTTGGCTAGTGTTGGGGAGTCAGATAAGATGTCTTCACAAAACTACTTAAATTCATGGCAGAGCAAGTTCTTTCACTGTGTCAATAAAATACTATATCTATAAAGCTGTATAATTTGCCATTTTAAGACTAGTGGGTAGGTGGCATAATTAATTGCATATAGCACATGTTGTCTGTGTACATTCACACAATTCAGAGACTACATTTATAAGTAGAACCTACGGTGGAATTTTGGGAAAGGTAGAATTTCCTACTACATGATGGTATGCAATTTCTTTCAAATCCACAGGGACTTATTATACACTCTCTTCATTGACCTGTAGTTCCAATTAATTCATTTTGATTATGGCTGACTTACCTAATCTCTTGTACTATGAGAAACAATATAATGTGTGTGCACGTGTGTGTGCATGTGTGTTTTGTGTATGTTTGTGTTTTTATCCATAATGCATAAGTCATGTTTGGGTGATGAAAATATTCTTTTAAAAGTTCACATTTAGACATAAAAGAGTCTTCATTGACACAATATTTCCTGAAGGATTTCTAAAAAGTTATAAGTCAAACACAAAAAGTTTTTACTATCTTCAGGAATTCTGTGTCATATGTTATTTATATACTAAATTTAAAATAGACATTGAGAAGTAATATGTTTTAACATAGAACATTGTTCAGAAAAAGTAAAACACAAATCAATTTACACTACTGAAACAGTTTTTACTTTAAATACACCAAGGATTAATATCCTTATATATAATAACTGTAAGACCAGTTTATAACTTGAATATCAGACATATTAAGAAAGCCTGTCACACAGCTGAGTGTCTTAAACAGAGAAGATATTGCAGATTTCCTCTACCATTCATTTATTAACTTTAATATTAACTTGAATCTCCACCAGCCCTGACACCTGTCATGAAGCACAAGCCTTCCAAGCTACAAAGATACTATGAATGTCTAGCTGGCATGCATTGACTTGAGAAGAAAAGCCAGTCATTGTTTCTTAAAAAAGAAAAAGAAGAAAAAGAAGAAGAAAAGAAGAATATGTAATAAAGGAGGAAGCCTGGCTGAATTTTTTTCTAAAGAGTGTGATGTTTAAGAGACTGTGATAGAAATTGTTGCTTCTACAATAACCATTGCAAAAATAAACTAAAATAGATTTAAGGAGGATAATATTTCTAATAATTATTTGATAATTACAAATAAAGCAAAACCAAATAAGTTTACCTGGTATCTTAGCAATGTCAAAGACAATATATCCAATTTCACTATATGTATTTCAGATCTGAAATATCGGCATAGAGATATTTTTGGTGGTATTTGGCTAGCAGCAACTTGGTAAAATGGATCCTCCTATAAAGTGGTTAGAGTTTGTGGAAGAGCCTTGACTCCTATATCCATAACTGGACAGGAAACTGTAACAAGTTTAGATTTAATGATGCTCTTTATATTTTTTTTAAATAGGTACATTCACATTAAGGTCTAAACCAGAAAGTTGTATAAAGGCCACAAAGATCATTTTAATTATTCACATAATTTTTGCAATACCACTCTATAACCTGAGAGCAACAAAAAGGTAATAATAACACAAAACTTATATTATCACCATCTCCCTGACTCACTTTTGCTTTTGGTTGCTTGGTTTATTTCTTGGTCCGTCAAAACTTCTCTGACTCTTTAGCAAGTATTATTAAGAAATAAAAGAAAACAACAAAAACCAGCCAACTACACAGGTAAATATCTTACCTGTAAAATACTTACTTTAACAAATTCAGAGAAATATTTTGTTAAAATAAAAACAAAAATACCCCAGAGAATAGTGATCAAAGATTTGCACAATGGTTCTCTCATTATTTATTCTTTAGTACATAGCAACTTGATTCTGACTATATATACTTATTCATTTACATGTTTTTTATTTAATTAATACTGAATATCTACCATATATTAAGCAGTATGCTAGTCAATGGAGATATGATGGTTGGCAAAAAAAGGATCCCCTGAAGAAATTTACAGGTCAATGGCTTGCCAGACAGATAAATGGGAAATAATAATAGCAGAGTATATAAAGCTACATGTAAACACACACATACATACTCACATATGTGTGATACTTTATGGTAAAATATGAAAAACACTTTGTGTTATTTTAAACACTTTAAAAGGGTCATTACTACCATTGCTACTATACAAAGTGTACTTTAAGTCTCATCAATGCAATAAGACAAAAGAAACAAATGGGAGGTATCATAATTATAAAAGAAAAATAAACGATATTGCCACAATTTTGGACAATATTGAAAAATGTGTCTATGACCTCCAAAGGAGTTGATTTCTTTAAAAAGACAAAAAATCAGTCAAATCACAAAAATTTTATTTTACATCATGTGTCATTATATAATGAAAAAAGGTAAATTCATTTGTATGACATAATAATTCCAAAGATGCATACACTTAATAAAATAACCAAAATTTTACACACAAAAATTCATAGAACCAGAAGAAAATATATATAGTAATTACCAAAGTAGGAGATGTCAACGTGCTTCTCCCAATATTGATATATTATGTTGAAAAATAGTACAAATATAGAATATTTAAAGAACATGACAGCATAGGCTTAATGGAGATATATGAATCATACAGAGCATGCTAATTCTCTCAAGTTTATATCAGGCAATTTCAAAAGTGTCCACATACTAGAAATTAATCATAGAACTGATATAAAGAAATGACAGAAAGATGTTTTATAACCATATTTTTTAAAAATAAATAAAAGTGTATTAAAATTATACATTTGGAAATTTAAAAATACATAAGCAATGTATAATCAAAGGATAAATCATAATGGGATTTTAACACATTTATAATTGAATGATAAAAAACACTACACATCAAATGTTGATGAATGGAGTGAAAACAGTACTTAAAGGGACATTTATAACTTTAAATAAATATATCAGTAAAGAAGAAAGGCAGACATAAATAAGCTAGTATCCAACTTAAGAAGTGAGAAAATATAGTAGTGTCTACCTGTGAAAACTAAATGGATCAGAAAAATGAAGCTACCAAGAAAAAATTTATGAAATTGGTAACAATGACACAATTGAGCAAATCAGTGATGCTAATAGATGATCTGGAAAAATGTAAACAGCTTTTCAGATGTCTGGACAGAGTTGAGCATGTATATATATGCTAACAAATATGAAGCAATAAAAAGGTAGAGGTTTAAGATACAGGAGTGACATTTTAAGGCATAAAGTGAAATCCCTGAGAAACTAGGAATTTGTTTCAAGCAAATTCACTGACACTCAAAATCAGAACCCAAATAATTTTTCTGGTCTCCAGTTCATGACCGATCCTTTCATTGCTGTTGAAGCCAGTCTTCCCAAAGCCTCTTACCAAATTCATTTCTGTCATCAAAGTAGCTCAGGAAGCTCTGTCTCCTTCAAGTCACAATGGGGCTATTTAAATTTCTAGAGCAGAAGCATAACAAATACCCACCTACTGGGAAAGATTACAGGAATGCCCAACCCACGTAGAAACTCACCAACTCTGAAATATTTGAGCTGATCAAAGACCAATAAAGTGTTAGAGATTGTGAACCTCATGAAAATTTTACTTCACTCAGAATGTAAATGTGTGTATAGAACTTTATAATGACATCTCAGAGTCATATCCTAAGATAGCACATAACTTTAGGTTAGTATTTTCTGCACATGATTCACAGGGCAAATCTGAGCCCTGCTGTTTTGGCAGTTATTAGATGTCCACAGGTCACTGGGTACATTAATACATTAATAAATTATCCTTCAGAATGAATGTCAGCATGCCATATTTCAACAGAATGGGTGAAGGATGAGACTATTATTAGAGGAATGGCTACGAATAACTTTATGGCTTGAATATAATAATACATATAAAACATAATATAAATAATGATAAATATTAGAGAATAGCTCTGCAAATTTGTCCTCCAGGGGAAAAATACATGGTAGAAAATATAACAATCCTTAAATAAACTTTGTCGTTTGTTCTTTTATTACTTTAATTCTACTTTTTCTTCGATCATAATGTACCAGTAATTCATACATCTCAATTATGCCATGAGTACTTTCTAATTGTTTTAACCTTATCATCACTGCTGAAACAACCACAATGACTCTTATTCCAGTAGTGGTTCAAAGAGCATTTCTCTTTAGTAATAAAAATGCTCACTTCAAATGTGAGCAGTTAAAGGACATGGAAAAATCAACTCTCAAGTTCAGGGAAAGAAGACAATCTTTCATAATATTTACAAGTCACAATTTAAGGGAAGAAATGTCATGAGCAGCCATGTACCTAGTGGCCTAGACAATTATCCTAAGAACAATCAGATTTACATTTTCAAATAATTAACATTTTAGCAAAGATGGTACTCTTTATAGCTAGTGACTGCATCGTCATTCAAATTCTTAAATAATGATATTTTAACCACATTGTGATTCTCAAGAGATTTGGGTATTTTTACCTACTAAGATTATTCATTGAACATAAAATATTTATTTTCATCCTCCTATTATCTTAATATATTTGCTAAGCGTGGAATAGTTAGACCAATATTTGTAAAGCCAGTTTAGGCTTTCAAGTTCTTTATAAGCAGAACTGTTTTAGAACTATATTGGGGTTTGGGAGTCAAAAATGCTATCTAACACTTTTTTTTTTTTTTGAGGTTTCAAAGGAATTACTCAACATAGGTCTTAAGTAAGAACAAAAATATTATTGCAAGCAATGGGAAAAAATCATCTCATTCCTTCTATATAAATTGCTTTACCTTTCCAATGGAATTGCTATTAAGCAAAATAGTCTTTTCCACAGCACGAGACTGACTTTTCTTGATAGAATTGTGCTGTCTGTGGCAGATTCTATACATACAAACTATTTCTTCAATAAATACAAGAGTTACAGTCTTTTTCTTTTTTCTTTTTTTATTGTCTAAAGTTTTACATATGTCTCCTTTCTCCCCCCCCACTGACCCACCCCACCCCACCCCCAGCCATTCCCACCCTGAGCAAGCCCCCAAGGCCCCAGTGTCTGAGTCCATTGGTTATGCTGACATGGATGCTTACAAGTCCTTTGGTTGCTCTCTAACCCCCCATCCCCCACCTCCCCTGCCATTTGTCTCTGGATCTATTTTTGTTCATCAGTTTATGTTGATCATTATATCCCACATATGAGTGAGATCAGGTGATATTTATTTTTCTCCGACTGGTTTATTTCACTTAGCATAATGCTCTCCAGTTCTTATTGCTGTTTTTTGTCACTGCTATTATTATCATAGTATTTTTTTAAACCAAGGCACTACAGTGTTTCTGATATGTCCTGCTTTCATTTCATAAATTATATCTTTTATAAACCAGTTAGCAGCAGTAACAGTCTAGAACAAATGAAAGAGAAAAATTTTTCACTAAAATGAATAAACACAATGACAAATGCTTTCCTTTTTTATTTTTAAGATTAAAAAATGTTGTTTGGTTTCACCTGATTTTTAAAAATTTGATGATCACAAATAAATTATCTATATTTGATATAAGATTTTCTACCCTTTCAGATTATTTTACTCCAAATAAATTTCTTACACTTCCAAACTATAAAGATATTTTCATTGTATAACAGTGATAAATTTTACAAAAAAAAATATTCCCTGCAAAGATTAATCCAATCCCTAATGTCAGCATTGTGATCACTTTTATGACAGTGAGGTCCAGATTCTGCATGTTATGACTCTTATGTGAACATCTTATGCATAGGTGTGTGCACTTTACACGTAGAGCAGCTGCACCATTATAAAAACACTCTTCCTAGTAGGAGGAGGGTATCTGTTAAACTTGGGCAAAGCGAGGTGAAACATTCTATCTGATGTGAACATGTCAGCTGGGCTACCCTGATAAAAACCTCCACAGAAGGAATGCAGTGGGGCCCTAATCACAGCCCCTGCTTCCTCTGGCTCCAAGGCAGCACCACCTCATCATGTAAGACAAACTGCAAGGACTGCCATTCATCAACACTAACAGACGTGCTTTTCGCTCCCCTTTGAAGATATTCCCATTCCCTTTTCCAGGTCAAGCACAGACGCCAATCTATCACTACCACAGAGCTATCACTACCGCATAGCTACTTGAGAGCAAGGCTGAGTGCGTGATGCCCTATCTAAGAGGACAGAACGTAGCCTTTTTCAGAGCAAATACTTGATGTTATTTTCTGGAGACCATTTCCCACATGTTTACCATATGATCCATGGAAGTACTCTAAGATAGAGCCAGGGCTCCCCACAGCCAGAGTGTAGGCCTACACATGACAGAGCATGCAAAGAATACAGAAGAGATTCTACCATGTTCCTCCAGGAGCACATGTTCCTCCAGGAGCACATGTGAAAAGCTCTACAGGAGGGTCAGGCCTTCTTGGCCACCTGAGAGAGTGTCTATGCTGTCATCAATGAAAAATGGGCACTTAAAGTCATTGAGGTGTTGGCTCAGGGTCAAAAGACATCCTGAGAAAATATTCTGTGAATATAATATTCTGTAATAGTGGCGGGATGTAAAATGTCTTTGATGATGTAGTACAGGAAACAGGCTAGTCTCTGAAAACGCTTCCCTGCAGTGTAGCCCTCAAATTCTGGAGTAGTTCTTGCCCAGCTACCCTATTGGCAGGCCCAGGCAGCAGGGCCCACTGTGCCTCTGATGTAGTTGAAGAAGCTAATGCTGGAGAATGGTTTTATACTTTTTATTTGGCACAGTGACCGACTAACCCCACTAGCTTATGGATATCACACTCTATGACACCTGCCATCTTCTGTTCCCCGTTCCCCGCTTCCCTTCCCCTGCCTGATGCATTTACCTATAACATTTTTATTTTAATTTTAAACCAGATAGAACTGAAATAGAGCTGTCTCTGCAGAAATGAAACGGGAGCCCTCTTTCTAGGTCACCACATTCCAGATTGGAGATCATTTGTGCAATAAATGGAGCTATCATATAAAAATGAATAATAAAAACTTATTATCTGCAGTATACATTACTTGATCAAGTTTCCCAAGGTCATTACATTGGTTGAGTTAAAATATGGTGACTAGAATTGAAGTGAAGACAGAGCTTTTTTTTTTTTTTTAATCATAAATCCTCTGTGGCATGAATTGTCTAAGAATTCAGTTGATAAAGATAAGACCTAAGAGGATCTAAATCAGCAAGTTAAACTGAACCTGAAATAAAATCAAACACAGGTGGAAGGTCCTTATGAGGCTGAATAATACATCTGCTGAGGCTGCAGGTGGTATGTACTTTGCCTAGATAATGTGACATTAGTATAATAGATCCTAAATGTCTACTAAAGGTCAGACATGAGCATTTTTCTTCTGTGCTCATAGATGTCTATTGCCTTTCCAATTTTGATACTTTGGTTTAAAAATCCATGTAAGTTTTAGTCTCAGCTGTAAACTTTTATTTGTAAGAGAGAAGCAGAGTGTTTAGGATTAGGATGAGTCTGTCCAATAATCTCTTTACTTTTCAGTAACTTCTATCCTTCATAAGTGAGAAGAAACTCTTATATCTAAGAAAGCGATAGGCCAAATCATATAGGTCTTGGTTGATTAAACACAACACCTTGAATATCACTCCCAGGTAACATAGGCACTACCGAGCACAGGTGCAAAATTGGGTTCACATTCGTAAAGTAAATGAGTCACTGAATTCTGCACAATACAAAACCTCCCCCTGGTCTTCAAGGACTCCAACTATAAAGTATTGCAGGGCTTCAGTAAGACGGACAATTGCTGTCTAACTTCAAACATTAAATACCGCCAAGTAGTGTCACATGTCCATTCTCCTCAAATTAAATAATTTGGTCTTAATGAGTTTAAAAACTAGAAGAATGTAGAGCTTTGCTTAGGTATCACATATTTTAACTTTTTGTGTCTGACGCCACACATTTTATTTTATTTGACTATAATTTAATATTAAGTGCTGGGGTTATTTTCTATCCTTTTAAATATTTGGGGGTGGGCAAGATTATGCATATTTAAATGAGATACTGTAAGAAAACACAGATGGGAATATTCACAAATCTTATGGATAAAAGAATATTTAGGTTTTACATTTTATATATTTGAATTCATTTAACTTTTGAATAAAAACAGAATTACATATAATTGACTAACCTAAAATTAAGATATACCGTAACTTCCAAAAGAGTTCCCTGCCTCTTTAACACTAAAATACTGTGTAATCATAGTTAAATTAAATGGATTTTACACAATTTGTTCATTAAATTATAGTTTTGGAAACTCGTCTTTATATTTTTTATCGCTATTCATTTTTGAATGGCTAACCAATGTTCCTGCAAACAATGTCTCACTTTCCTTCAAAAGATAAATTTGATTTTTCAAAAGCTGGCTTAGCTCATTACACAGTAGTACTGAGTGTGAAACTATCAAGGTTTCATTCCTTTTTCCAACTCAAACAGCTGCTACCATCTCCGAAGAAGCAGGTGTTGATGCGTGAACAATATTAGCACTAAAAGGAACAGACCGTTTGGTGATGACTTTTCTCACTGGAATATTATAACAAAATACTTTTAAATTCCTTAAAGTGCCCAGGTGGGAAGGCAAATTAAACTTTAAAAAGTCTAAAAATATCTTAATAGTTTCATTTGTTCTCCTTCCCCTTACAAATCCAATATGCAATTATCAGAATTACAACTTGAAAAAAATATTACATTTCAGGGGTTTTATTGTTCTTATCACTCTACATTAAAATATTTTTTTAAATACAAAGGTCAATTTCAAAAGTTAAAATGCCCCAAACATAGCAGATGTAAGTCAAGTAGTATAAGCATTCAAACCCAATTTTGGAACTTCAAAATAAACCCAATTTAGAATAATATTCACATGGAATTTATCATGACACTGGAAATACTAACAAAGGAAATTTTACTTGTGTTGTCTTTCTGGGAAGATCATTAGAACACCTTTTAAATAAATGGAGCTTTCTCAGAATGTTAAAAGGTGCCATTTATGTAACAAAGCATTGCTTTGGAGGCTAGAATTTCAGATTACCGGAAGGTAGAAGAATGTCATATAAAAATGTGCAAGCAGGTTCTGCCTCCTAAGGCTAAGACTTGGATTTTTATTTGTGTTGTCAGTCCTTTGGTTCTGAGGGAAAAACAAACAAACAAAAACACCCAGTAGAAACTATTATTTCAGTCACTCCATAGCACGAATCTGCCCACGTTTCATGGCAGACTGCATTCTATGAAAGAAACAGAGAACTGCTGTGTTTAGTAATGTCAACTAGGTGAATACCTTTATTACATGTTTACTGAGCTACAAATTGCTACTTTGAGCAGTTGTTTCAGGAACTTGAAACATGACTGAAAAGAATTACTGCCCAAGGGTCCTGCAGTCCCAAGAATCCCTGTACCACATTCTGAGATGGATTCTGAGAAGGGAGTGACTTGGACAGCACAAGGGTCCATACTTTGGGAAGAGGCTACTCCTCCGGCAGCAAAAATTACCAGGTGGTAATCGTTAGTCTTGTCTGGATTCTTAGGTACGTGATGCCTTGGTGTATTTCTAGGGTTGATAGTAAGCTGGTCCACATCCCCTAAATTAGGGGACCTCAACCAGGGATTTGCCCCAAAGAGGTGTTTGGCAATGTCTGGAGACACTTTTTACTGCCATGACTTGGAAGGCCAGGGATGCTGCTAAATGTCCTACCACACACAGAGCAGCCACCTCTTAAAGGATAGCCAGTCCAAAAGGTCAAGACCACGGCTGTTGAGAAACCCAGCCCTCGGTGCAGGGCAGGCATTATGCTGCTCTGTGTTTTGTGCTTTCCCTTAAAGGTTTGTTCAACCAGTGTTAGAAGTTACACTTTAGGCTTAGTTGTGCTCTCAGAAATTATGGAGAAGTTAATAACCACAACTGGCTTTAGACATATAATTCAGTTAAAGTAAACTCTGTATTGAGTGCACAAGGAAATGATGGAGACACAAAGGGAAGGCATTGCCTCACTGCCCATCTGGAGAGACAGTCATCGTGAAAACTGCTGTGCCCAGCAAAGCACTGACATCTTGTGTGACAGCCAACACAGCGGTAAAGCCAGGAAAATGGGAGTCCAGCGCAGAACAACATGACAAATGTGTTGTTAGAAACACATGAAACAAGCTCTGGGACACTTCACAAATCACCAGGAGGTCATTGCAGCACTTAGACCAGTGGAGCCTTGAATACTAATAATTTAGGCACTAAGGTCCATGGTGATCTCATTCCATGGCCTCATATAAACTGCAAAGGCTAGAAGCATTTAAGTGACTTTTTGCTCAATAACAAATACTTATAAACCTATATCTACAATAAAATAAGCAATTCTGAGCCATAAGAACAGAGCAGTTTAAAACAGAAAAGGTTCTTGCTCTCTTGAAGGTAGTATTAGAAAGGCATTGCAATAATGTAGACCATATTTAATTAGAATATCAGTAGTGAAAATTTCATATTTTTTGAGAGAGATATAGTTTTCTGATAAGATAAGAATGCTATGTTTAGACAATTTTCCAAAACTGTTACAGATTGCTGATGTTTGGAAAATATAGATTTATTTAATCTCTCATTTATTTTGAATTCGTGAAATAAAACTACATGTTAAAATTTTATAAATGCCACATTTTCTTGGGAACAGAATTAGAACAATATTATGAGATTCATCAAAAATATTACAATGCACTTATTCATCTGTATTCTATCACTGTGCCAACCTAAATTTAACCATGCTGTTCAATCTACAGAAATTTTTTTACAATAAATATATGAGGATGATTACACATATTGAGCAATCATTATATTGTCACTTCATCCTTGTGACAGATACTATTATTATTCCTACTTTACATATAAGGAAAACTCAGCATACACAGGGTGTCACCAAAAATGTATATACACTTTAACAGCTGATAGCTCAAATTTTGCCTTTATAATGATTCAGAGTGTGTGTACCTATATTTTTGGGACACCCTATATAACTTGCCATAGGTCATCTTTTTGCTTATTTTTGAGGCCCCTGTCCTACCCTACCCTCCAGAGCCTCTACTGCTAACCTGTGACATAAAGTTAAGCCTTTGTTTAACAACTACATGCTTTTTAAGCATTCTTGCTATTATTTTATGCTAATTTTTATTTTACTTGCTTTCTTCCTTCCATGCCCACATCACACAAAAAACAAACATGATTAGAAAGAATAAGCTACTAAAAATAGCCAAGTTAGAAGTCTGAAGACCACACAGACCAAATGGAGGCGTGAGAATGTCATTTTAGAACAAATTTGTTTCTAATCTAGGCTCTGAGCAGCTACACCACTTTATCTAATTTATAAATTATCTGAAGGTGCCACTTTATCAAAGCCAAGTCAAAACTTTTCAAAATGAATTTTTGTCCTTCTCTTTAAAATGTCAAGGCAAATATTACACCATATTGCTTGGATCAAACATGCACTTTTTTTTTTCAACTCTTAACATAAGAAAGTATAGAATGTGTTATTTCATTATTGCACCATGGGTCATTTTTCCTATTAGGAAATGAAAAATAAACAATTACAAAAACAAAATAACAATACCACAGACAGTGAAACTTTTCTGGTAAGTTACAAGTTTATGCCTGACATGCAGAGATACCACTGGAGCAAATAGTCCTAGGATACAAAGAGTATAAAGTGATTCTAACTTAAATAAATCTTCAGACAAGTATTTTTTTAATTAAATAAAAATAATAGCCCTAAACGGTTTGGCTCAGTGGATAGAGCATCGGCCTGAGGACTGAAAGGTCCCAGGTTCGATTCTGGTCAAGGATATGTACCTTGGTTGCAGGCATATCCCCAGTGGGGGGATGTGCAAGAGGAAGCTGATTGATGTTTCTCTCTCACTGATGTTTCTAACTCTCGATCCCTCTCCCTTCCTCTCTGTAAAAAATCAATAAAATATGTTAAAAAAAATAACAAGCAAAATAGAGACAGACTCATAGATAGCAGGCTGACAGCTGTAGGGTCAGGGGCTGAGTTGGGGTTGGGGTATTGAGTAAAAAAGAAAACAAAGAGAAAAACTCAAGGTCCAGAACAAAAGTGTGGTGATTGCTAGAGTGGGGGAGGTGGAGGAGGGTATAGGGGGAATAAATGGTGATGGATGGAGACTTGACTTGGGGCAGTGAACAAGCAATACATTCTACAGATGATGTGTTGTGGGATTGTGCACCTGAAGCCTGTATAATTTTGTTAACCAATGTCACACCCCAATAAATTCAATAAAAAGTAAAAAATAATAATATATTGCCCTGACCAGTGTGGCTCAGTGGATTAGAGTGCCGTCCCATGCACTGAAGGATTGCAGGTTCTATTCCCAGTCAGGACACATACCCAGGCTGCAGGCTAGTTCCCCAGGAAGCAACTGATCAATGTTCCTCTCTTATATAGATGTTTCTCTCTCTCCCTTCTTCTCTCTCTCCCTTCTTCTTCTTTTCTCTCTCTCTCTCTCTCTCTCTCTCTCTCTCTCTCTCTCTCTCTCTCTCTCTCTCTGTCTCTCTCTCTCTGTCATCAATGAAAAACCATATCCTTGGGTGAGAATTTTTTAAAAAAAGAACAATATGTTGCAGCAGATTAAATGCATTAGCCAATATGAGAATCCAGTCCATATTAATTAGATCAGACATCAGGGAAACTTGAAGAAGAAAAAAAAAAGTAAAGTGAAAAAAAAAAAACACACAGAAAAATGCAAAGTTAAATTAAAATAAAGCCATTTATAACCAGAAACCAGAAGGATAGATGCAAAGGCAGCTTCCGTCAGGTTCAGCAAGTGTGCAGGCCCCACCTGTGTATCATTTTACTCATACAAAAACCATAAGATCCAACTGAAAAGCTCATGAAGTCTGTGCTATTTAAATATTTTCTTTGCTCTTAGAATTCACACCTTTTCTGTGGAGGACCTGTCCCTGTCCCGAGTACTTATATTCACAGCTCTCTGTTTTTGTGTTGCTACCCCCCAGTTTTCCTTATTCCCTTTACCTTCATTGGCATACTCCTCACTGGCCAACTCCCCTTTCTTTTACCAATTTCATTCTCTTTAACAATTGCCTTTTCTTTACCAAGTCTGGCTTCCTGGAAGCTCGAAATAGATTTTGTAGTGTCCTTTGAGCGTTGGTGAAGCCTATGATTTCCTTCACACTACACACACTACAGCTTACTTTTTATTGAAATCCTGCCCTGGAATCCTAAATGACCGCTTAAGGAACCTAAGGCATTTCTATAAGAATATAGCTAATGCTGAAAGTGTAATTCATTGGCTTGAAAACTGTGTGTGTGCGCGCACCTGCATGATATAGAAGCAGGAATATCCTTGAGTGATAAAAGGCCAGGTATTGCTACTTGTTTATCATCCCTATTTATCATCTCCATCTGCTATATTCACTCTTCAAATCAACCTGTCTCAATCACTGTCTCACAAACATCTCAGATCATCTCTGATATTTCTCTAATATCCCACCTTGTACTTGTGAACATGCTTCAAATGATATCCAAAACTTTTCAGCATCCAAATGTATATTATTTTACTAATACAAAAACCATAAGATCCAACTGAAAATCTCTTAAAGTTTGTGCTATTTAAATATTTCCTTTGTTCTCAGAATTCACACCTTTTCTGTGGAGAACCTAATGCTTAGTGTCTTCAAGACTGTCAGTATCCCAAGTACTTATATTCACAGCCCTCTGTTTGGCTACTCCCCATTTTTCCTTACTCGTTTTACTATTATAGAAAGAAAATTAAGGTAGAGCAAAGCTAACAAAGTGCATCTATTTGGGATTTTTATTAATGTGGTGGTTAGACTATTCATGGATATAAGTAACAATGAAAATTCTGACAGGGAATAGGAAGGTTTTAAAATGCCACTTGCCTATGCTAAGTATCATTCTGAATACTTTCCTAAAAAGAAAGTAGGTGTTTTCTCTTTGCTTTTACAAACACACTTTAAAATCAGACTCTTGGTAATTGAAATTAACTAACATGACCATTCTCTTATCTGTAGGATTGCTGGAGCAGAAGTTATGAGTCTTGATATAGTTTGTGATATTAGATGTGTCATTATTGGTTTTATAGTAACAGTTATAATTTATCAGAACAGTATTTTATGGGAAAATTACCATTAACAAAAAATAATACTGAAAAGGGGAATAGAAAAACATCCACAGTTGTCTCCAACGATTAAATAGAACCTAACATTAGAACTTTGAATTAGAAAGGTCACTCACATTGAGAAAACGGTTTTGCAGTGAAACATATTTTTATTTACAGAAGATACATTGTTTAGTTAGAGGGAAAGAATGGTTGAGAATAGAATATTAAATAAATACGTTAATACTACTTAATAAAATATGAGTTCATACAGACAAGTGAAGAATATACAGAGATTGCTATTGGTAGTTTTAGAGCCAATGATTCTAATGAATCTATGCCACCAAGTTAACTAGGCATTAATCCAATAGTAAAGAGAATATTGGAGAGTATGAAGCATTGCAAATGTCCTTCAGCTTCTCTCTGTCGGTACCTGCGTCAGTACAAGAAGCATTTCCTAATCTGTTTTCTTTCATTGTCATATTCTTTCTACCAATCTCATTCTCTTTAAGCAATTGCCTTTTCTTTACCAAGTTTGGCTTCTTAGAAGCTTGAAATAAATTTTGTAGCAAGACACAGTGATGTCTATCCTCAGTATCTAAATATTTGCAAAACTGTCAATGACACTAGGGTTGCTAAAGAGAGTATCTTTCTTGATGTGGGAAGCATTCTCCTCACTATTCTCAAATTGTAGGTGCTGCTGGCTTGGGAAACAGATTAACAAGAAGAAAAAGATTATGGATACTTTCTAAATATGTGTTCCCTTCCAACTGTCACATTGGCTTTTGTTTAGATGAGTGAATAAGTGACATTTTTGTTTGGTTAACTGCCTTATTAAGAACTTTTTTTTTTATTTCTAGAGTCAGAAATTCAACTTGAACAACCTTAGGCAAAAAGAGTTTACATAATTAGGAAGCACAGTGATATATAGGCAGAGTTGATGGAATTACAAGCCGGCACTTTTTTCTGTTTTCTCTTCTTTACTCTGTGTGCCTTGTTCTCTTAAACATAAAATCTTAAAATAGAGATTCTTCAAAAATTGGGAGACAGGGAAGCTTTGGGCTCACTTCTTGAGTTTTATCAATAAAAAGGAAAGGCACTTTTACGGTCAAGTGTGAAGTTTAAAAGATTATATCCCATATAAGAATTGAATAACTTGGTTCAAATCACTATCTCCTAAATTTATGTTTATGGCCAGATGGCCAAGTGCTATGACTGACCTCCCCCGAGTGACAAGCTAATGCCTTGGCCAATCCTGGTGGGTAGAGAGATGAGACAATATTGTGAGCTTGAAGTGGGAAGCAATTCCTCAAAGCAAGAAGATGCTATTCAAAACATAAGAAAGGAATTCTCTCTGGGCAAAGTACAATGTTCCTTAAGCTTTACTCTTTACAGTAGAAAGGTAATTAAAATCTCACAGAATGAGGAGATTTTTAAATGACATTTATAATACAGGAAAGTTAAAGGAAAACAAAAAATTGGAAAATATAATTTAAAAATTATTGAATTGTGAGTAACTAAGCTATTGAAAATTAAATAATTTCATGCAATATTATGTTTCTAAGTAAACAAATTTTAGTCAAACAAATAAGTAATTGCTCAAACCTGCATAGTGATATACAACATATGAAAATTAGTATAAATTAATATATCTAAAGCAAAAGTGTTTTCAGTGAAGTGGAGTTCTTGGGGTGTCAAGAGGCCCCCATTGGAGAATGGGGTCTTGGAAAGCTTTATTGATGATGCAAAATTAAGAGGGTTCTTCTCCAAGGTCCCATCTCTATCCGTCCCACCATGGAAAAAGCTCAATCTTGCCTTCAGCAGGACCAATGTAAGGCCACTGCCCAGAATTTCTGCTCCTGATTAAAGTACAGGCCAACCCAGCATCTGGAAAGCTTAGCTTGTGTTCCCAGATGCAGTCCATTGGGCGTGGGGTCTGCATGGCCATGGGCAAGCAGCTGCCTAAAGGCCACATGGCCATGGAAGAGAACAGGCGAACTCACCAGAGTGTGTGGGTCATGGAGCAAAAGCATGAGAATTCTCTGTCTGGGGATTTTAACCAGAAGCTTCTTCAAATAAACCAATTCACTTTTGGAAATTTCATGCTCTTCTAATGAGGTCCACCCCCTAGCAAATCCACTGTCCTCAAGGCTAGACTGACAGGCAAGCACCTCCCCTGTACCACCCCAACTTTTACTGCACATATGCCTTCTCTCCCTTCTCCCCGCTACAACCCAGTACCAGATGGGGAAAGTAGGGTGTTAATCCCTTGGAGGAACAGTGCTGTGTGAATCTATAGCTTCCTGGTGAAGCTTCCCAGGTGACTGTGCTTATGATGTCTGACTTCCCTTTGCTTTGTTTCCTTTATTAATATTACTAGCGGATTACAATGATAACAAAAGGGGGGCGTTTTATTACAGTTTTCTTTCTAGTGCTGCTTATTGTCACTGTAAAAATGGCCTCTAACTTGAGGTTCCTTCCATCTTTTCAACAAAAAAACTTCTGTCTGCCAAAGACATAGTTTACTCTAATTGAGCTCTAAAAAATGAAATATAAATAAACCTTGAAGAAGTTTTGCTTAATATCCTGATATGAAATTGTAAGCATTACATATTACTCTCACTTTTTAACCAATTGTTTTCTTTCAAACTAATGTGTCACTCTATATTGATTAGTTTATGGAATTCATCTCTAATGTATTAATTGTTCCAAAATTACAAAAGAAGCTTTTTAAATATTTTCACTGACTTCTATTCAAGAAATAGAGAAATAATGCAATTATTTAGAAGGTGTTTACATGAAACATTGGAGAAAAACTGATGAAATAAAAGAAGTCAGTCTCTTTTCTTTCTTGCTCTACTCTATCCCTCTTATCTCTGTCCAAATACATACACAAGTATACATAATCAAACAATTTTGAAAGGAGGAGAATTAAGAGATTTTCTGTCTTTAAATTTTATTTTATTATTTTTTTTTATTTTTTGGATATGAACAATGTGGCTGTCAAAAAAAAAAGTTAACACTGATTTGGGTACAATTATTGAGATTATCCTTTCAGGTCAAGAAAGAAGAAAGCACCTTGATCTACTTACTAGGTACTAGTCATGAAGGAACCTCAATCTACAAAAAGGGTGATGTACAGAGAAAGTGCTAAAAATTTGGTGAAGGTTTGGAAACTTTAACAAATGCAGAGTAGCTAAAATAATTAGGATGACACTGAGAATAATGGGGTATGAAAAAAGGGAAAGAGGACATGACAAAGATTTTGAATTAAAAAAAAATACTATCATAAGAAAAATATACTGAAGTTATTCCCTACAATTAAAAAATCAATATAATTAGTAGGAAGTTGCACAGTCAGATATTCATACATATTCAACACTTATTATGAAGAAAATATATTAAGTGTTGTGTTGTTGAACAAAATTCTCATAATGTCTCTATTGGGAAAGTTTCAAATGTAAATTAGACCTTTAAAAATGACATTCATATTTTCAAATCACCTTTAAAAATTTTTCCCCTGGCCCTAACTGGTTTGGCTCAGTGGATAGAGCGTCGGACTGCAGGCTAAAGGGTCCCAGGTTCGATTCCAGTCAAAGGCATGTACCTTGGTTGCGGGCACATCCCCAGTAGGGGGTGTGCAGGAGGCAGCTGATCGATGTTTCTCTTTCATCGATGTTTCTAACTGTCTATCCCTTTCCCTTCCTATCTCTGTAAAAAATTCAATAAAAAATATTTAAAAAAAATTTTTCCCCTGAAAATCAGCAAGGTGAAACTTTCAAGACATTATTAAATATTGCCTTAATGGATCTTAAAAAGGCTTCAAATGTCCTAAATAAGCAACTATATTAATTTAAAATAAATAAAACTACTGTATAGTATTTTAATTCTGATTTTCAAATTACTTATATATTCTAAGATAGTTTGCCTCTGGCCTAGACTTAGTGTGTAAGCTTATAATTTGGGAATTAAGTACATTGTCTCTACTGAATTCTTTTTATGGTTTTTAATATTATTTCTGCTTCTGACCTTTTATAAGATTCAACAGGTTAATGAAATATAAACTCTCCAATGCTTATTCTTATGCAAGGAATAATTCTTTTCTGCAAGGGTTTTAATGTGATCCAGAATTTATGCCAAATTCTCTGTTTAATCTCCATTAAATGGATCTTAAATGAGGCTTTCTTTCTGACCCATTGTTTTATTTTGTTGCGTATTTTTTTTTTTTGCTGTCATTTAATCCTTTTTCACCCAGCACCTCAACTGTTTTTAACAAAGAATTAGATATGACACTTCCTAATCCCTGAGATCTTTTCCAAATTTAGTGAACTTTAACAAATGTCAGCTAAAGGTTCACTGGCAAATTGGAGGTGAATAGAAAACAAATGAAATACTCAACACACAAATGTTCAACAGAAGAGGAATAAGATATCTCTTGAGATCATCATATTGAAAAATAATTAAAGTGTGGGACCACTAATACTGGTTTTAGGAGTTTAGAGCGAATCAGAGAAGTCAAAATTATATTTCCTTATACTTTATATAAATTATTTTATTTAGATACACACAAAATACCTTTTGTATTTGTACCTTTTTTAAAATCTCTATTGCAATATTCTAATGATATGTCCTGACAGGTTATAAGCCCTGGGTGTTTAGAAATCCTTCTCTTGCCTTTGGTAGTTCTGTGTTCCTCTGAAGTACTAAGGGTCTTACACATCCTAGGCACTCACAAATATTTTGAATTAAGAAATGAATATTTCACCTATATCTCTGTAACTCTTTAATTGACATGAATCTACATTCCAGACCTGTCCTTAAATAACACCTTTTCAAGACCTTTCTTGGACATCCTACTTGAAATTGCAAACCCACTCTTATTTCCCCCAATATATTTTATAGAATTTATTTCCACCTAACACACTACATGTCTTACCCAATTATTTGCCTGTCATCAGTTTCCCCAGCTATAATGCAATCTCCATGAGGACAGGAATTGAGCTGTTGTGGTCTCTACAGCAATGCCAGTGTTTAGTCCATGGTAGGTGTTAAAAATGAAATGAAGGATGAGCCAATAAATGCAAATGTTATCATTCTTGGAACTTAAAAATTTTAAAGAGGTTGCTAAGCCAGGAAAATCCTTAATCTTTTCAAAGTGAGTCCTTGCAGCTCTATGTTTATTTTCATTGAGCAACAGACAAAAATTCATTTTTTTTTTTTTTTTTTACAATTTGACACCTAAGTACCCAAATTTGCTAATTTGTGATATAGTTGCAGGTAAGGCAGGCTAACCTTTCCTATGGTGTCCTAGTTCATGCATCACCTGTTATCTTTGGGTTTCCATAGAGAATCCTCGGATAGGATCCTGGATATTTCAGTTCTATGAAGCTGTTATTACACAGGAGCCATAAGGAAGTGGTGGTGAGATATAGTAAGAAAGGAAGCACTCAATATTCCTATGATTAAGTCTCAGTCTTTTACTGAGCCTATGCCTCTGGGCTGCAACCTTAATAAGTACTTTTCATTCCTCTGCCCCTGCCATCCACCCTTATAGGAGACAGGAAGGCTGCAGGGACTGGAGTTGGGTACTTCCATTTCCATAGATCTGTTAGACTCTAGTAAAAACCCACATAGCTAGACTCTGGTAAGATAGTTTCCATTGAAGGGAGGCCTAGTTAAGAACAGAGTTCTCTGGGTGTTTTTCAAAATGGCTCATTTTCCCCTCCCCCAGCCATATGTGATATTCTTTGCTTGTTATGCTAAACATATTGTATTATTTTCCTACTAGAGGCCCAATGCATGAAGATTCGTGCAATAATAGGCCTTCCTTCCCCTGGCTGCCGGCACCGCCTTCGCTCTGGCCCGGAGCCACCTTTCTGCCTTCGCTCTAGCCTGGAGCTGCCTTTCCGCCTCTTGCCTTGTCACGTCAATTTGCATATTCCCTCCTTATTTGCTGTGGGTGCCACCATCTTTGTTGTGGAGTTACACTCAATTTGCATATTCCATCTTTATTAGATAGGGTTGCTGCTGCAACAATTTACAACAAACTTAGTGGTTTAAAACAACACACACTTATATATCACAGTTAAGAAGGTCAGATGTCTGAAATGGGTGTCACTGGGCTAAAATAAAGGTGTCACCAGAGCTGCAACCTTCTGGAGGCTCTAAGTAGGGACCTCCTGCCTTACCTTTTCTATCTATCAATACTCCTTGGCTCATAGCCCCTCCTTCCACCTTCAAAGCCAGCATCTTGGGTTAAATTCTTCCATGCTGCCATTTTCTGTTTCTTGTTCTCCCACTTCCTTCTTCCACCTTTAAGATCCTTTGTGATTACAGGAGCCTACCTGGATCATCCAGGATAATCACCCCACTATAATGCTAACTTTTAGCAATGTTCATTCCATCTGACATTTAAACTCCCTTTTGCCACCCTAGCTGGTTTGGCTCACTGGATAGAGCATCAGCCTACTGACCGAAGGGTCCCGGGTTCAATTCCAGTCAAGGGTACATATCTCAACTGTAGGCTCCTCCCCAGCCCTGCCCTGTCAGAGCATGTGCAAGAGGTAACCAATTGATGTGTTTCTCTCACATTGATATTTCTCTCTATTTTTCCCTCTCTCTTTTACTCTCTCTAAAAATCAATGGAAAAATATCCTTGGGTGAGGACTAATAAATAAATTAATTAATGTAATTAAATAAAATAAACTCCCTTTTCCCACACAAACTAATGTAGTAACATGTTCTTGGCATTAAATTCATTATAATGCAATGTAATTTAATGTTGTATTGCCAGCTTTCATGGAAATATTGTAAATATGTTCCTGAAAGTATATTGAAAGGAAAAAAAATGTCTGCAGTAATTACTTCATCTTTGTTTTTCCTTCTCACTCAGTTTTTAGGTTACCTAATCGCTAATGATTTAATCTGAAGTTTAAATCTTGGCTACATATCACATAACATCTTTTTTATTACTATTCCTATTCTATTAAATAATAAAAGATAAATAAAAATAATCTGATAGTGAAGTAGTATTTCATAATTATAAAGCACTTTCTCATTTACTTATTCAATTGCACAACAATCCTCTCACAAAGGCACACTAAGCATTATTTTTTTTCTTTTTTTTTCTATGGTTTTAATTTAATGGTATAAAGTTGTTCAATTTATTATCCTGATTTTAATGTATAATTTATTTTTAGAAGAGTTTTAAGCTCACAACAAAACTGAACTGAAGATATAGAGATTTCCTATATATTTCCAGCCCCTTAACGCATACCGCCTCCCCTACTATGAAAATCCTGCACCAAAGTGGAACATTTTATATAACTGATGAGCCTATATTGACCTATCATCATCTCCCAAAGTCCATAATTTATATTATGACTAACTCTTAGTCTTGTACATTTTATGAATTTTGACAAGTGTATAATGACATGTATCTGCCCTGACAGTATCATTCAGAATAGTTTCACTGCTCTAAATATTCCCTCTGCTCCGCCTATTCATCCCTACATCTCTCCTTATCCCCTGGCAACCAATGATCTTTTTACTGTTCCCACAGTTTTGCTCCACTGGCATTTTTAAATCTTATGTTACAGGTGAGTTAATGAGACCTTAAAGATTCACTGCCATGCCTCAAGCCACCTAGTCAGTCAAGTGTCTAGAATTAAATTAGAACAAATATGTTTTGAATCTACTAAGTTAAGTGAATTTATTTTAAATCATGTTACTCTTTCCAAATGATATAATAAGTTCACACCCTAATGTCAATAGACCAAAAGGCTAGGAAGTTATTCAAGGTAAAACTTTAAAAAATAGAAAAGAAAGTCTTTTTACAGCTTTAAATCTGTGTTTTATTGCATTACCATGAAACAGGGGAGGCAGTCTGGGATATTGAATAAAAAAAAAGCACAGAATGCGAAAGCAAGAGTTCACTCAGCTTTGGCAATTTTTTTAGACTTTTTGAGAATTTATCTGCAATGTGAGAATAATATTGTTAATCACTAAGAACTATATAGGCTAGGTCCAGACTTGGTACATTTAAACTCACTTTGTAAATTATAGAGTTCTTTAAAATATAATAAACCATTGTAACAATTAGATTATAATTATTAGATTTGGTTGCCCAATTACCAATTAACAAAAGAGGAAGACAGTCTATAAGTTGACTCAGGCAGTGCTCACAAATTGATCAGAAATGAGACATTATTCAAAATTAACCTTCTGAGAAAAGGAATGATATCTACCCCTGCTCTCCTGATTTATAATCAATGATTTGCCCATCCTGGCCTTTCCTCTATTTAGGTTAGTGACTAGTCTAATTATGCTTTCAGATGTGGTTTCCTAAAGTCACCTAAATGGAATAATATTTACTTTTCCTCTTTGTAAAGGTATAAAATCACTACTAGTATGACAATATCATGAGTAGTTGGAATTCTCTAGGAAACAGTCCCATTATCCAACAGTGCTGAGATAGGGAGAACCAAGATGGTGGTGTAAGTAAATGCCAGTACTTGCCATCTCCTACAACCACATTAAAATTACAATTAAAATACAGGGCAGCCATCATTCAGAACCACCTAAAATCTGGCTGAATGCAAATCCTTCAACTAGAGTAGTAAAGAAGAAAGCACATTGAGACTAGTCAGAGGGGCAGAGGTACAGAACAGGCTCATCTGATATCCAGTTGTGGAGGGTTTTTTTTGTTTTGTTTTGTTTTGTTTTTAATGGGAAGGGATATCTCTGCTGCAGAAGTCTCCCATGAGAAGTAACGGATCCCAGACCAACACCAGATCCCCCAGCTTAGGGTTCCAGAGCTGGGAAGAGAAGCCCTGTAACTTTGGGCTATAAAAACCAGTAGGGATTATGGCTGAGTGGCAAAGAGGTTGCTGCACCCAGGCAGTTCCTCTTAAAGCCCCTCCCCTCCACACACACACAAACCTACATCAGCCTGCTCCTCTGAATTCCAGTGCTTGGTGGCAGCATTGGGGGAACCAGGGACAAATGGGGAGGAACTGGATTGTCTGGTATTGAGCAAGAACTCAGTAGTGGCTTTCTCCCAGACAGGGGTGTTTGCAGGGGTCATTGTTCCAATGCTGGGACCTCCCACATTGTAGAACTGGCTAGCAGCCATATCTGAGTTTCTATCAGCCTGGCTCACGCTATTCAATCTGCCCTTATGAGTGCTTGAGACTCTATTCCATCCAATTTGCAGCCCCACCCAAGCTTTGAAAATGACCTGTTTTGGCTCAGGCTTCAGACTTTTCTAAAATCTCCCAAACAAGCATCAGCTGGCTTCAGTGTGCCCCATACCTATCTATAAGAGGCCCAACACCCATCACTAGCACCTGACTACCTTGCTTCATAGCCTGGCCTTTCCTGGGCACTTCTAAGCCCAATACAAGGAGCAGCCACCTGGAGATCACTTTGTAACTCCTCTAGATGGCCCCAGGTAGTGGCTGACTTTGCACCTCCCAGGAGGCTCCAGAGCACGTGCACCTGGTAGAAAGCTACAGGCCATACCAGATTACTACTCTACACATCCACAAGCAACACACTCAAGGGGCAAACTCAGTGAGCATCAAAGCCCCACTGAAGCAAGTCCTGCTCTATAGGAGTATCTCCTGCATAGCAACTCTTCCACTGCCATCCCAGCTGGTCCTCACAGCCAATGGACTGGAGGTCAATTCCTCTCAGTGACGCCAATAGCAATCAAGGTTCAACTAAACAAGACTGAGCACATAGCCCACACAGGCACACATCTAGAGTGCCCAGCTCAGGTGACTGCAGAGGCTGAGCCACTGGGCCCTACAGGACACTTACTACACAAGGCCACTCTATCAACTCAAGGAGACTTAGCAACTCTACCCAATACATAGAAACAAACACAGGGAGGCAACCAAAATGCAGAGACAAAGAAACATGTCACAAATGGAAGAAAGCAAACTCTTGGATACAGACAGAATTAAAAACAAGGTTGCTCAAGGATCTTAATGAGAGCTTCAAGTGACTTAATGAGAGTTTCAAGAGACTTAGTGAGAATTTTAAAGACATGAAAAAGGACCAGTCAGAAATTAAGCATACACTGACTGAAATAAAGAATAATTTATAGGGATTCAGCAGTAAAGTAGAGGATTCTGAGAATCATATCAATGATTTGGAATATAAAGAAGAAAAAAACAACAACAATCAGAAGAGCAAAAAGAAAAATATGAAACAAAAAATATAAAGATAGTGTAAAGGAGCCTCTGAGACAAGTTAAAGCATACCAACATTTACATCATGGGAGTGCCACAAGGAGCAGGGAGAGAGCAAGATTTTGAAAACCTATTAGAAGAAATAATGACAGAAAACTTCCCCTACCTGGTGAAAGAAATAGATTTACAAGTATAGGAAGCACAGAGAGTCCCAAACAAGAGAAACCCAAAGAGGTCCACAGCAGGACACATCATGATTAAAAGGCCAAGGGTTAAAGATGAAGAGAGAATCTTAAAAACAGCAAGAGAAAAGCAGTTAGTTACTTACAAGGGAGCACCAAATGATTGTCAACTAATTTCTCCACAGAAAATTTGCAGGCCAGAAGGGAGTAGCAAGAAATATTAAAAGTGATGAATAGCAAGGACATAAAACCAAGATTATTCTACTCAGCAATGCTATCATTTAGAATTGAAAGCCAGATAAAGAGTTTCAGAGACAAGAAAAAGCTAAAGCAGCCCTACCCAAGCTTTGAAAATTTCATGTATCACATGAAATATTGATGGGTATTCTTTAAGAAGTAGAGGAAGAGTAAGGGGAAGAAGAAGGAATAGGAGGAGGAGGAGGAGGAGGAGGAGGAAAAATAAAGGTAAAAATATTAATAATAAAATACATATCTATCAACAATTTAATATTAAAATAAATGAACAAGAAATCTAATGAACAAAATAAAATAGAACTAGAGGCATGGAAACATGGAACAGACTGACAAATCTCAGAGGAAAGAGGGGGGAGGGAGGAAAGGGAAGCAATTCACCAAAGATCTTATATGCATACTGTATATGCATTAACAATGTCACAGATAATAGGGTGGTGAAGGCCTGGAGCAGGGTGGCAACTGGGTGGAGGAGGGCAATGGGGGGAAAAAGAGGGACATATTTAATACTCTCAACAATAAAGGTTTAAAAAAAATTAAAAATAAGGAGAGAAACCAAGATGGTGGCATAGGTAAACACCTAAACTGCTGCCTCACACAACAATATCAAAACTACAACTAAAAGACAAAACAGACACCATCCAGAACCACAGGAAAGCTGGCTAAGTGGAAATTCTACAACTAGAAGGAAAGAGGAAAGCACATTGAGACTCAGAGGAGCTGCAAAAGGCCTGAGGTACGGAGATGCGCACAAGCGGAGAGGACTGGCGACTGAGTGCGTGGCTGGCTTTCTCAAGTAGAAGGGAGAAGGAAGCTCCTGACTGCACTGAACTCCAGTTCCAGGCAAGACTCTGGGAACCGAGACTCATTCAGGGGGAATCTGGACTGTCAGGAAAAGAGAAAAGCACACTGAGACTCAGGGGAGCTGTGGAAGGCAGAGGTCCAGAGGCGCATGCATGCAGAGGGACTAACTGCTGAGGGCGTGGCTGGCTTTCTCAAGCAGGAGGGAGATGGAAGCTCCCGACTGCTCTGAACTCCAGTTCCTGGCAAGACTCTCGGAACTCAGACTCATTTGGGGAGAAACTGGACTGTCTGGCAGCAGGCAGAACTCTGGGGTGGCTATCTCTCAGAGGTGCCTGCAGCGATTACCGAGGGACACTGAGACCCAGGGGCCTCATAGGGCAGGGCTGATGGGAAGCCAAGGCTGTCTGCTCCACCCTGAGACTCTGCCCCATCCAAGCTGAGCACAGAGGCTTTTGCAATTTTGCAAATCTTGTCTCATAAGGGTGTCTCCAGCACAGAAATTTCCCAGCGTAGACATAGCTGATCCACACAGCCAATTGGCCTGGAGGTCAATTCCTCCCAGTGATACCAACAACAATCAAGGCTTAACTACAACAAGGCTGTACACACAGCCCACAAAGGGGTGTACCAAGAGTGTCCACCTCAGGTAACTGGGGAGGCTGAGCCAATGAGCCCTTAGGACACCTAGCAAACAAAGCTACTCTACCAACTCAGGGAAGCAACAAAAATGCGGAGACAAAGAAACAGATCACAAATGAAAGAAATGGAGGAAAGCAAATGACTGGATATAGAGTTCAAAACCACGGTTATAAGGTTTTCCAAGAATTTCCTAGAAAAGGTCAATAAATTTAGCAAGACCCTCGAGGATATGAAAAAGGACCAACTAGAAATTAAACATACACTGACTGAAATAAAAAATACTATACAGAGACCTAACAGCAGACTAGAGGACCGCAAGAATCAAGTCAAAGATTTGAAATACAAAGAAGCAAAAAACACTCAACCAGAAAAGCAAAAAGAAAAAAGAATCCAAATATTTGGAAATAGTGTAAGGAGCCTCTGGGACAACCGCAAGCATACCAACATCAGAATTATGGGGGTGCCAGAAGAAGAGAGAGAGCAAGATACTGAAAACCCATTTGAAGAAATAATAACCAAAAACTTCCCCCACCTGGTGAAAGAAATAGACTTACAAGTCCAGGAAGTGCACAGAACCCCAAACAAAAGGAATCCAAAGAGGACCACACCAAGACACACCATAATTAAAATGCCAAGGGCAAAAGACAAAGAGAGAATATTAAAAGCAGCAAGAGAAAAACAGTTAATTACCCTCAAGGGAGCACCCATACGATTCTCAGCTGATTTCTCAACAGAAACTATGCAGGCCAGACGGGAGTGGCAAGAAATATTCAAAGTGATGAATAGCAAGAACCTACAACCAAGATTACTCTACACAGCAAAGCTATCATTCAGAATTGAAGGTCAGATAAAGAGCTTCACAGACAAGAAAAAGCTAAAGGAGTTCATCACCACCAAACCAGTATTATATGAAATGCTGAAAGGTATTCTTTAAGAAGAGGAAGAAGAAGAAAAAGGTAAAAATAAAAATTATGAACAACAAATACATGTCTATCAACAAGTGAATCTAAAAATCAAGCGAATAAAAAATCTGATGAACAGAATAAACTGGTGAATATAATAGAATCAGGGCATAAAAAGGGAGTGGACTGACAATTCTCGGGGGGAAAGGGGTGTGGGGGTGCGGGAAGAGACTGGACAAAAAGCATACACCTATGGATGAGGACAGTGTGGGGGAGGTAAGGGAAGAGGGTGGGGTTGGAACCGGGTGGAGGGGAGCTATGGGGGGAAAAAGAGGAACAATTGTAATAATCTGAACAATAAAGATTTATTAAATTAAAAAAAATAAAATAAAATTGTGAAATATCCAGAAAAAATAAAAAAATTAAAAATAAGAAAGTGCTGAGATAAAATATGTTGAAGAAGAAAACTAGAGTTTTGTTTCAAATAAATCTTTAAGCAGGGGTTAATTTTAAGGAACATATGTGAATTCAAGCGCTGATTTCCTGGCTATAAAAACAATTCTTGCTTGTAATTTTTAGAAATATTGTAAAACCAAGATATTACAATTTGGGATTATGCTTTTTTGTACAAATAAAATTTTATTCCTTTATTTTTTAAATTACATACATTTCACATTTTTAGCAGCGTTGCACTGAGGTATGGGCACTGTGAATACCACTATTGTATGTCATTGGTTTGAATGTATCCTAGTAGCCTTTATGTACATAACACCAGGAAAATTAAGATTTATGAACACTATAAGATACATTGTGGGCCTTAGAATACAGTTAAAAATCAGGAGAGGACTAAATATTCTGGAAGATTTTCTAAGAAAGCTACATAAATTACACTGATACTAAAAAATATAATAAATACTTTTTCATGAGTATTAATTGGAAAATCAGCATTAAAGATAACTATAGCTAACTATCTTTGTCCCCTCTTCTTTCTTATACAGTTACTAGTGGCCTGGTGCACGAAATTTGTGCACGCGGGGCGGGGGGAGGTGTTCCTCAGCCTGGCCTGCACCCTCTCCAATCTGAGACCCCTCGAAGGATGTCCTACTGCTGGTTTACAGGGATCGGGCCTAAACTGGCAGTCGGACATCCCTCTCACAATCTGGGACTGCTGGCTCCAGCCGCTCACCTGCCTGCCTGCCTGTCTGATTGCCCCTAACCACTCTGCCTGCAGACCTGCTCACCCCCAAATGCCCCCCCGCCAGCCTGATCACCCCCAACTGCCCCCCCTGCTTGCCTGCTCGTCCCCAACTGCCCCCCCTGCTGGCCTGCTCGCCCTCACCTTCCCTCCCCACTGGCCTGCTCACCCCCAACTGCCCCCCTGCTGGCCTGCTCACCCCCAACGGCCCCTGCCATCCCATCCTGGCCTGATCACCCCCTGGCGACCCAAGGTCCCAGACCCTCCTTTTTTTCCTTTTGTTTCAGCACCTCCTTGAGTGGAGGCCACAGCCAGCTGGAAGCAAGTATCTAGGATTTATTTATCTTCTATAATTGAAACTTTGTAGCCTTGAGCGGAGGCCAGGGCCAGCCAGGGTGGGCGGGAAGCTTGGCTTCCTTCATTGCCAGGCCAACCCAAGCCTCCTGCTTGCTCCAGCTCCATGGACGGCCGCCATCTTGGTTGGGTTAATTTGCATACTTGCTCTTGATTGGCTGGTGGGTGTGGCTTGTCGTAGTGGAGTGATTGTTAATTTACATGTTTCTCTTTTATTAGTATAGATAACAATAGTATTTAGAATTTTAAATAGAATTTGGTACCTTTGTGTGTGTGTGTGTGTGTGTGTGTGTGTGTGTGTGTGTGTGTGTGTGTGTATACCTTGTAGGATATTACACTTCTCTTTGACTATGTAACTTTTCATATCTATTTCTACAGTGATCAAAACAATTATATCAATACAATATTAATATGATCAAAGCATTTATAGAACAGGTACTATGCTCTAAGCTCTGTGCCAGGTGCTAGGAATACTCCTAAGAGTTTGCCATAAATGTAATCAAACTCTCCTGGGAAGGACACCAGAGAATCTATACTAATAAAAGGGTAATATGCTAATTAGGCTGGACAGCTTCCAGACGTCCTTCCAGACAAAGCTACAGTGGCAGGGCCGAGGCAGAGGTGGTTAGGGGCAATCATGCCAGCAGGGGAGAGCAGTTAGGGAGTGATCAGGCTGGCAGGGGAGAGCAGTTAGGGGCATCAGGCCAGCAGGCAGAGGCGGTTAGGAGTGATCAGGCAGGCAAGCAGTTAGGAGCCAGTGGTCCTGGTTGGGAGAGGGTGCAGGACAGTTTGAGGGACCCCGCCCCTCCACCCCATGCATGAATTTCATGCACTGGGCCTCTAGTTAAAATATAAGGTAGTAAATGTGATGATAGAATTGTACACACAGGATCATGAGAAGCCAGAGAAGGGACATGTAACTAAACCTAGCTCCAGAAGGAGGTCAAACTCAGTTAGCTAAGAGTTAATAAATGAGTAGAAGTTAATCAGTCAATAGTGGGTATATGTGAGTATTCTGAGGCAAAGGAGACATAGATAAAAAGCATCAGCTTAAGAAAAATAGCTTGGCATTCTACAAGAAAAAGAATAACACTTTATAATGGCTAGAACATAAACTAGGATGCAGAGTGGCAATAAGTGAATTTGCAGTTGTAAGCATAGACCAGTGGTCGGCAAACTCATTAGTCAACAGAGCTGCAGTTTGCCGACCACTGGCATAAACAATCAAGTGAGGCCTCCATATCTTGATATATATGACTGGGAAGACTACTGAGAGGTTTTAAGCAGATAATGAAATAGCGAAACTTAGATCATTTTAGCAGCTACAAATTAGGAGGTGGACTTCAGTGGGAAAAGAAAGTTCAGGAATAGTTAAAAGTCAGTTGCAAGATGGATTTAATGAACATTCTGCATATAAAATGAAATGATTAAAGGATTACACCATCATCTTCACAATAGTGAAAAATGATGCTGTTTGAAGAGCTATTATCTTTCAGACACTGATTGAAGTGCTACAGTTATATGATCTTGGTTAACTTAATAAGTTAGGTCCTCCTATTATGTTTATTCCAGAAAAAAAACCTGAGGTATGGAGAAGACATAAAATTTTATTCATGGTACACGTTAGCAACAGGCAGAGTCAAGATTCAAACCCAGGCATATAGGGTATGATATGCTGAGTAAGAAAATAGAAGTAGTCAATGACAATGCCAAGGTTCTAGCTAAATTTACTCCAATGAGTGCCACCAACTGAGGCTGAGAAGCAATGAGAGAAGCTCATTTTTAAAAAATATATGTTTTTATTGATTTCAGGGAGGAAGGGGGAGAGAGAGAGATAGAAACATCAATGATGAAAGACAATCATTGATCGGTTGCCTCCAGCACGCTCCCTAATGGGGATTGAGCCCAAAACCGGGCATGTGCCCATGACTGGAATGGAACCTGGGACCCTTGAGTCTGCACGCTGAAGTTCTATTCACTGAGCCAAACCACCTAGGGTGAGAAAAGTTCATTTTAACCTTTTAGTATACCACAGTTCAACCATTTTCTTATCATTGGACACTCATTTCATTTATTTCCAATATTTTATTATACTACATTGAATATCATTGTGCATACATAATTACATGTTTTGAATTATTTTCTCTTATATAAATTAATTATAATTAATTATAATATTAATATTAATTCCAAAAGTATATGAAAGTAATAATTTCTTCATAAAGCTTACTAATACTATCTATTTTATTTCCTTCCCAGCCATTAATATTCTGACCTTCTGGATAAAAACACAAACCTCTCCCCATACACACACACACAAAATCCCACACTATTTTAATATAATTTGTACAATATCCTTCTTCTTCCCCCCTCCACCACACGTTCTAAAACTGTCAGTACTTTCACAGGTTAGTTTTCAATCACTAGCAAATACCTTTAATGCATACAGTGCAAGGAAGGACAATGAGGTCTCTGTTGAGAAGGGCACAATGACGCTGAGATGAAGCATAGCTTACTGCTTTTCAGATCCTAGCAATGGACTTTGAGAAAGCCATACTTTTCTAGAAACTCAGCATCTTAAAAATTAAGAGGGAGAGTATTAACCTAGCTCTCAGAAGTCTTTAAAATGAGAGTGTGTGTGTGTGTTTTAATTACAATACAAAGAATTTATTTAATAGAGCCAAACTGGAGTCAAGGATATTGCACACATATTTTCTATTTCCAACTTTGTTTTTGTTCATATTTTACGGGGAGGTGTTTAGAGGGAACAATTTATCAAGTTTTTCCTCTATTCTTTTATTCTCAACAATTAATTTTATTTTTGAAAAATCAAAGACGTTGAATTTGGGATCAATACACAATTGTATTTTCTGACTTTTATGGCCATTCCCTAAAGATAGAGCATCCCATTAGCTAGTCCACTTCTCTGAAACTCGCACATCGTTAACTTGCAGAGTCCCAATTAATTCTTCTCTCAGTGGCACCTTGTCACAGCACTTCCCTTGCCCTCTATGGATTCTGCTTGACAGCTGGCATGAACAAGTAGCTAAATCAGGACACCAATGACTCACAGAGGCTTGAGGACTCTTACAGCTCTTCTGGCTTAGCTTGTGTCTGGCAATGTGTGTGACACTGCTTTTCTCCTGTGTGTTAGGGGAATCCCTAGCTCTAAAAATTATCAGCTTATTAGATGTGTTGGTTGCATTTTTTTATTATCATGCCAGATACAAGATATACTTAAATTTTGCGTAGGATTTACTCAGCTACCTGATGAAATAGAACAAAGAATGGTATTGTTAAAATGTATCAGAAATAGGATTTTCTAAGAGGTTCTAGCATTGTATTTATCATCATCATCATCATCATCATCATCATCATCATCATCATCATCTCCTCAACTGCATTAGCTCAAAAAACAGAAAGTCTACACAATAATGATGTATGATCTGAGTTAAAAGCATTTAGTAGCTGAAATGACTACTGCCTCATTATTTAAAATACACCAAGAATTAAATAAAAAAAAGGTTCACATGAAAATTGAAAAGTACAACTTCTGTTAAGTCCTAATCTACTTCAAAAATATTGTGTGTGTATTCAATAAAATGGTGTGAAGATAATTCAATTATTTAGTTATGAGCACTATTAATTAAATAAAGTAAATATATCATTTGTGTACCTATTTGGATCTGTCTTTGTGTGTATAAAAACATATATTTCACATATGTAATAATTATGGAAAAGTGATAGGTCACACACAATTTCATTTCTAGCACCTATAACAAGACTTGACAATATTTGTGGATTTAATTATGTAAAGAATAATAGAAAGGCAAACTAATAGGGATTACAGGGTGCTTACATGAAGGTTTTTTTGGTTATTTTAGATATAGTCTAAATAATCTTGACTTATTACATTTTTATAATATTTACAGTAAGTGATATACTACTATATGAACTATATTTGAAGTTTTTGATAGATAACCAATACATGATGTAAAATATAATCTAATTAAATTTCAAATCCATTCTGTTATCACTATGATATGTATTGCTTCAAGTAACTTAAATTTTGCCAAGATTATAATGAACAAAAGTGGATATTTTTGAGGTACATGAGGGTTGATCTTCCTCTTTACCACAAAAGTAATGTCAAGAAGATGTAAAAGTAGGGCAAAAGCTCAAATTCTCCTTATGAAACTATCTTCAAAGACTTACCCCTTCTCTTCCTCTTAGAACAAACTACTGACCCCAGTCTCTACTGTGGTAACCACTATTCTAGTTTATTCATTTCTAGACTTTTGAATGGTTTATTTTTATTTTTCTTTATATCTTCTACAGCCACTTATTCTTTTGTTTTTTCAAAACATATATCTAGAAAGAGGGTCCCTTTAGGTCAACAATACCCTCAAAAAGTCAATCACAATTTTTTTTCTTAGATGCATTTGCAGTATTTCGGGAAATTACACATTTAAAAATGTATTTGCTCTTAGTTTCTGTTTCTGCTCTTGGTGTCCTGATTACCACCCTTCTGCTCCTTTTAGGGTCATTCTCTTTATCTTCCTCATTCTCCCAAATGCAGGTTTTCCTTGAGGCTTCGTTCTTGACCCACAGATCTCTTTCCTACTTACCAAACATCCAATATTTACCTCATAGTTTTAACTCTCACCACATGGCAAATGATGCCTGAATCTTCTATCCTCTCTCTTTATGAACTCCAGCTCTTAATTTCTAATTCTCTTTGGGGCAATCTATTTTTATATTACCCTATGGTTAATCTAAAGCTCAACAGCCCCCCAAAACCAAAATCAGTATCTTTCTCTTGACCAGCCCAGACCCTCTTCTGAATGAATATTCCTGTTTGAGTGCATAGTTTCACTATGCTCAAGCTCCAAAACTTGAGGTTAAATTTAACTATTCCCAGAATTTTCCCCAATCTGGGATAAGTCAGCAGGTCTATTTACTCTTCATTCCCAATGTATCCCACATAGTTCTTCCTTTTTTAAAAAAATACCACCTAAACCTGGGCTTCCTAACATTACAGTTATGCCAAATAATAGCCATCAGGCTGGTTATCAACATTCAATACTTTCCAAGAGGCCAGATTAATCACTGACCCTGGTTTCTACAATCAAATATTCTGTCTCTTTTTAAAAACATTATACTGGCTCTGGTCTTCCAATTGTCCTACAAGCATGTGTACATAATGGCTGTCTATACTCCACTATCTTTTTACCTCAAATGCCACCATTTATTTCCTCTGATTATGCAAATTCTAGCCATATTTCACAGTCTGCTTCAAGCTCTACATCCTATGAGAGTAACTATGTTTCTATGTCACAATAGCAAATTGAAAATCTATTTTTTCTTAAATCATGTACTACCTGCATGCTCTGTTTATGTGAAGTTATACTTACGTCATATCTTCAACTAGATAAAGAGAATGACCCTAAAAGGAGCAGAAGGGTGGTAATCAGGATACCAAGAGCAGAAAGAGAAACTAAGAGCAAATATATTTTTAAATGTGTAAAAGTTCCTGAAATTTGAGGAAGCTTTTAAATTTTTGTGTCTCAGTTTCCTCATCTGTAAAATGGGAATGAGAAAATTATTTGTCTCTTAGCATATGTATTATATTGCATTATTGGTCTCAATAACTCATCCTTCCATACAGTCACACACTCTGCCATTTAACTTTGCAGACTATAGACTGTGGACATGGCTCACTCCCCTGTGTCATGACTAAATGACTACTCTGGACTTGTACTGACCAATAAAACGAGGCTGAAGTGTGCTAGTTCTGAGCCCAGACTTTATAATGCCTTCAGTCATTTCATTTACCTACTTGCACATATATGTGTGTGTGTGTGTGTGTGTGTGTGTGTGTGTGTGTGTGTGTGTGTGTGTGTGTATATATTGAATTCAGAGAGGAAGGGAGAGGGAGAGAGAGATAAAAACATCAATTATGAGAGAGTATAATTGATTGGCTGCCTCCTGCAAGCCCCCACACTGGGGACCGAGCCTGCAACTCAGGCAGATGCCCTGACCAGGAATTGAGAATTGAAACACAACACCTCCTGGTTCATAGGTCGACGCTCAACCACTGAGCCACAACGGCTGGGCATTTCTTGCACTCTTGCCCAGGCCAGTCCACTGATCCGAGAAGTAAAATGAAAGGTACATGAATCAGAGGCATTCCCCACACAACCACTGATCTGTGAATGAACCAAACTGAAACCAGAACAACAGTTCAACTGACTCCAAAGTCACAAATTAAAAACTTTTCTGGAGATTTGTAGCCTAAACATGTAAGCATTCTTGAATGCTGCTGAGATTCTGCAGTTAATTTCTACACTGAACTGTTGTTGCAATAACTAACCACAACAGGAGAATTAGGAGTAAAATGCTTGTGGAATGCTCAGAACAGTGCCTACTACATAGTATGTGCTCAATAAGTATTAAAACATTATTTAGTTATTTAAATTTGTCCTTCCAGAATATATGATTGGTTTTATAAGAAAAGTTCAATAAATTTTAATAAAATTCTGTAAGTTAATTAAGTATAAAGGGCTAGATAAGCTATTCTGTTTTTCAGTCAAAAGGTAAGATTGTAGTTTCTATTTCCAAATTGAATGTTGTAGTAAAGAATGCACTTCTTATGAAGAAACTTCCCAAGTAGGAATCTATACCCAAATTTCTAAATATACCATTCACTCTTTAAAACTAATATCTTGTTGTGTATGGTCTGAATTTAAATGACTTTGAGAATAACAACTACACAGCTACTTTATCTATATATTAAAGATAGTTAAACATATATGGTTCATAAAAGAAGAGGACCAATAGGAGACTTGCTTGTGGCCTGAAAGAATAGTACTGTTTGTGATACTTTATATTTACCTTAAAATGGAAACAAAACATTTTCATAAAATATTATAGAGAAGAAGTTTCAGGCAGACAATGATATAGTGGTCATGCAACTAAGGACTAAAAGCAAGACCAAAATCTAGGTTTGCTGCCTCATAATTTAGTACCATTGGCATAATGATTTTAAAGGTAAGAGCTCCCTCTTTTAATACATCAAGTGGTTAATGAGATGAAAGAGAAATATTAAAGAACTGAATGGAGGTAGGAAAGGTGGGCCCCTCAAACCTCCCTTTAAGAGGTTCTGCTTCAGGGAGTATAGTTAAGTGACAATTCCCAGCTCCGCACCTTCAGATCACCATGGTATGTATTCCAAGGCCAACCTTTCCCACATTTCTTCCAGTCAATGACCAAGCATGGGGGTACTAGAGCTTGGCCATTTCTTACTGTCGGCGGTCTCTTTTGACCTTGGCTCAGGGACATGAAGTCAAGGTCAAGACTGTCTTCAACTGTGCTGTACTCTGAGGCTCTTCCTCCATCTTTCTTCCTTCCATTTTCCCTTCCACAGATGTCAGGACTGTGTCAGTGTCTGAAGGCTCTCCCTTTCTACTTCCACGCCCTCCCCTTTATCTTTCTCAATTGTTGCCTCTATACAAGCATCATGCATCCAACCCTGAATTGATGACTGCATCTCAGAGGGCCTAAACTGAGCTGTAATACAAAACAACATATATGATGATTCCGCAAATTTTAATTGATTTTCTTTCTTTAAACTTTTTCTTGGCAGATAAATGCCCCTTTCCTCTGAACAGCTGGTTAAGGAAAGACCTCAGACTTTATAGAGAGGACAGGTTTTTTGCTGCTGTTGGAAGGAACTTTTAGAGAAAGTCAAGAGTTTCTCTACATAATAGTTCAACAAAATATGGTGTAATCCATGAGCTGAACTCTTCAAAGCAATCAATCAAATATGAATATACTTCTTGTGACTGACTTCATAAACTTAGCAATTACTTGCTCAGGGTTTGAGAACTGAACAATAAGAGCTGCCTTTTCCCAGGAGAGCTGTAGAATGTCTGAATGATAAGTAGGATAAAAACTGCACAGATGGAAATGGGATTAAGTTGTTTCCATGCATTGAATAGGGCCTTCTACCATTAACATTGTATTTTCTACTTAATGTCACCATCATGGTTGGGGCAGGGCAAAACTAAGTTTTTAATAAATCCAATCTAATTTTTATTAGGTCAAATCTGAGATAAAAAGCATATCTGGTGAGAATAATTCTTAAATTACTATTTGGGTAATTCTGCTCAGCTGTATAATAAGTGTAGAAGTGCTAACCATCTACACTTATGGTAAGTCTTTCTGTATCCAAACCAACTGAGATTATTCATACAACATTTGTATCACTTTAACTGTTACACACACACTATATTCACCCAAATGGAAAAATAAATGCTCTACTCTGGCATTGTGTGATTTCATTCTTTATATCTGAATTCATGTGAAATACAGAAGATAAAAACATTTACTAAATGCTAGTTATGATCTTCCAGATCATCAGACATGGTTAGATTTTACTCATTCTGTAACTTGGCAACCCAAGAAATTAGTCTTAGTATAAAAAAAAAATAGATCTAAATCCACTCAGCAATAAAACATCTTTCTAGAAGAAGCTGCTCTTCTCCAAAGCAAACTTGGAACATCTCATCTAACAAAGTTGACATCATTCTGCCACCTGTTGATTTGTCCCAAACTAGCTAAAATTTAGCACACCATTCTCTCAACTTCCTGCATGAATTGTGAAATGTTAGCTATAATCAAATTCTATTACAAGTTTTTTCTCTATTCAAAGAAAAGCATTTATAAATGCTTCTCAATGGGATTCTTGAATATCCATAATCTTGTTTTCCACCCATTCTGTTCTCTACTCAATCAAAGTGGCTTTTATTGGAGAATTTGTATCCTTAAGAAAGGTTCATCTTAGATATTGTATAAATTCCTGCCTAAAGTAATGTATATCTTAAGCCATTTGAGAAGGGCAGCATCGCAGAGGGAAGGGGACTGAGCTGAATGACACTCTATCAATGCTAAAGTCTCAATTTTGCTACTTACTAGACATAGAACTGAGACAAGCTGAAGTAATTTTATCATTATAACTAGAGGCCCGGTGCATGAAATTCATACAAGGGTAGGGTCCCTAGGCCTGGCCTGCGATCAGGGCCAATCAGGGCCTTCCAGCTGCCAACCAGGGCCTTCCTTCGTTCCATGCTGCCCTCTGGTGGTCAGTGTACATCATAGAGATAGATCGAACTCCCGGTATTCTGGTTGAACTCCCAAGGGGACACTTTGCATATTAGCCTTTTATATATAGAGATGGGCCTTAAGACACTACTGAGCCTCTTTCTGTTCATTTGCATAAACTAACAAAACCCAGAAAACTAATTAGCAGTAAAAAAATATCTTAATCTGAAGCTTCCCAATTCTATATGTTTTACTCTTGGAGGAATTGCATCCTGTTCTGTCTTAATAATGTGCTTCCTCATTTTTAAAGTAGGAATAATAAAACCTCATAGGGTTAGTTGAGAATTCAATGAGATAAAACACTTAATTTTGAAAACTATAAAATCTTTTGCAAAAGACTGCCATGAGTCATCTGGTAGTACTCCTTGGGGAGTGTTTTGTGGGATCTGCACTTGCAACAAGAGGAAAGTGATGCCCATATTGTTTTTGTTTTTATTATGTTTTGTTTTATCCTTTCTCTCTCTCTTGTAGGTGAAGTGCTTGCCAACTTTATTGAATATGAAAAAAAATCTAGGCCAATTATATTTTCTTTCACTGCTTCAAAGGCAACCGCTACTATGGCTTCGTATGCTGTCACTTTAAGGATGCTGTCATTTTAAGTAGCCAATCTCAATGCACTGAAATATATTCTTTCCCTTTCCCAAAGAAGTGGTGCCTAGTTCCCAGTGCTTTTCTCTTTAGCTGGAGGAGGTCTTTCTTTATTTGGGGTTTATCCTTACCCTTAGCAATTTACCAACTGAGATTTCTCCCCATCTATAGAGCTCATTCTTTAATAGTAAAGTTTTTTACCCTTCAAAACTTTATCAGCAAGCTCTACATTTTTTGTTTCAAAAGAGACACTAAGTTTTGTTTAATTTGTATTAATTTTTTTCTAGAAAATACTAATTAAAATAATATTTGAGGGATCTTAACACAGTATTAAAATCATCTCAAGTATTCAAGGTTTACTTATTACATTAATTATCAGTTTATTTGATTTGACCAATTAAACCTAAGACTTGGTCTCAGAACTTTCTTGAATGTTATATATACAGTTTACAACATTAGGGGCACCGACGCAGTTGGAAAGCTTGTAAGGAGGATATTCTGAGAAAAGGGAAGTGTGTGGAAGGCCATCTGTCCTGTTTATTGGAATTTCCTCCTTACAAGCTTTCCAAGCAAGCCTCATGCTTCCCCACATACAACTGATAATACAAACTAGTCTAGGTTTTCTTGAATTCAGGCTGTAAGATTTTGAGCTGCTTCTTCTACTTTTTATTATTTATGGAATGTCCAGGACAAAAAAAAATAACACACCCAAATATTATTTTTTAAACATGTCATATAATACACAATTGAAAGGACCAGCATCCTGCCACCCTGAAATTTCTTTTTGGGATATTACTTTTAAGATGTTTCTTAAGGAAAAAAGGATGAACAACTTTTGACACACACACACCCCGCCCCCCGCTTTCCTACCCAAGAGATTCAGACAGAGAAATCTGTTCCAGGAAAGAGGTTTTTAGGATGCTGCCTTAGCCTAATTTAAATTAAGTGTTGTACATAGAGGGCTTCAGGCAGGTGCCTGCTAGCTAGATACTCCCTTTGCCCCACTGTTTCTGAGTCTAGCAAAGATTGTTCTGCCATGTGTGTTCAGCTCTTCCTCCACTACCTGCAAATCGCCCATTCTCGCTTCTGAAATCTAAGACCCCTTATCCACCTTTTCTCCTTTGTCCAAAATGTCATAAATACCCAATGTTGCCTCACTGGATTTATCATCTCTATGCTAATTCCCCATGCACTTGGAATTAAACTTTGGTTTTCTGCTATTAATTTGACTCTGTTAATTTGGTTATTAGCCCAGCCAGAAGAATTTAGAAGGTGTGCGGTGAAGTATTCATATATTTTTAGCCTCCACAAAACTCTAAGCTAGTATATTTTAAAGGAATAATAATAACAACAATAAACATTTACTGAACCATAGACCAGGGAGAGCACTAAGACCTTTCCATGCATGGCTGTATTTAGTCTTCATCACAATCCAGTTAGGTTAGTTAGCATTTTTAACTTCTATTTTGAGGACTAGGTAACTGAGACTTAAAGAAATTGAGATATAGTAGAGCCACTATTGAAATTCAGACATGTAGGAAAAGTATTAGTCACTATGATATATATCTTTATTTGCATTATATGCTTCATGTAATGTTCCTTCTGATCATTTTACACTGGTCAATTTAGCCAATGCATACAGAAGAGTTGCATCGAGTTTAATATTATCAAGCACTTAAAAATCATTCTCAGGCTCAGAACAGTTTTGGTTCCTTGAGCCAAAGGAATGTTAAATTGATGTTAGATGCTGATATGCTTGCTCTCTGGGATGAATATGAAGAGACTCACACTAGCTACTTCATGCCATTCTCTAGCTGTATCTTTACCTGTACTTGAAAGTGGCGTAAATTTCGAAGCCAAACTATTTTATTTTATTTTTTTCCCAAACTATTTTAGAAGGCTGAACCTTTGGAAAAGTTCAGTTATTCAGTAAATTATGAACTTACCGAGATCAAGAATTAGGGATTTTTCTCAATAACTATGGTCATAAATTTGTCTTTTAATGTGACCACCAACGGCAGGCACATCTTTTAAATCTTCACACTCTTCATATTTAATACTTTAGCTGCCTGCATGTCACTTCCCTTGTGGACTTGGCATTGCTTAATTCTTGGCAATAGTTCATTAATTGAAGAAAAATGCATCACTTTCAGTGCCTGTACTTTTATTTTTTTAATATATTTTTTATTGATTTCAGAGAGAGGAAGGGAGAGGGATAGAAAGATAGAAACATCAATGATGAGAAAGAATCATTGATCAGCTGCCTCCTGCATGCCACCTACTGGGGATCAAACCCACAACCCAAGCACGTGCCTTGGCCGGGAATTGAACCATGACTTCCTGGTTCATGGGTCAACTCTCAACCATGAGCCACACCAGCTGGGCCAGTGCCTGTACTTTTAAAAATGAGGTTTTTCAGTGACTTTTATTTAAATATTAATTTATCTGAGACAGTGTTTGTAGCTTTTTGCTTAAGCAAGATTCCTATACAATTATTATTACTCATCCTAGGAAATGTTTGCAAATTGTACATATTTTTACCTATGAGACACACAGATCACAAAGAACAACGGTTAGCCTATTAAACTTAGCTGTCACCCTTCTGCTTCATAGTAATATTAAATATGGATTTACAAACAACTTTTCTGAGCTCTATATTTCTACTATTATAACCATAATTAAATTATTGCTTTGATTTTATTTAAACAATAGTCAGGCCATCAAGTCAGGATAGGCACTTCAACATTGAAGGGGTTAGTGCTAGCCCCCAGATAGCAGTTAGAAACAAAATTGGAAAGGAATTAATTCTCAACATGTACTCTTTCTTCAATATCTGCTCTTATATCCATAAATATATGTTCATTAGGCACAGAGTCTTTGCCTGAAATTTCTAACATGAAAATATATTTTATAAATGTAACACATTTGCAAATTCACTTTCAATAGTTTGCCAACTGCCAGCTTGATGCCCACTATCTCCTTTTTCAGCTCTAAAGCAGTGTCTGTGTTCAAAAGGTAAATTTACTTCTTGTCACATTGTAAAATTATATTTGTGTATCTTTTCTTTAAATACATAATTATATTATTGTGCTATATACTCATTCTTGGAATGTTCTCTCCCAAAAGCTGTTCAATGTAGCAATTTTTCCTTTACCTTTCCATCACACTTCGTTTACTGTAATATACAACTGAAGTGCTTGAAATATCAAGTTGTTTCTCACCTCTTTAGATTCATATTAATCTCATACTCTGGAGAGTTCCAATTTATCTTTTAAAGCTCAGATCAGTAATCAGATTTTTTGTTGTTGTTAATCCTCATCCGAGGATATTTTTTCCATGGATTTTTAGACAGTGGAGGGGAGGGGAGGAAGGAAAGAGAGATAGAGGAAGAGAAAGAGAGAGAGAGAAACATTGATGTGAGACACATAAATTGGTTGCCTCTTGATTGTGGCCCGACTGGGGACAGGGATATACCTTTGACCCCTTGACTAGGAAGAGAACCCAAGACCCTTCAGTGCAGGGGCCAACATTCTAACCATTGAGCATACTGGCCAGGGCAGTGATCATATTTTTTTAAATTTTCTTGACTTCCCTATGCTGTGGTACTTATAATCTGTTCTGGACTCCCAAAATAATGTTGTTTTATGCTCCCTTCACTGTATATATGTCTTTCATTCTTGATAATAAGCTCTTAAATTCTTAGATGCATTTCATTTATCTCTATATATTGAGTGACTAGTATTATTGAGGTCCAAATAGGCCCTGGAGAAATGATGTTTAGATTGATCAGATTAGTGAAACCATAAATTATTGCCTGCATAAGAAGGTAGGTATTATATTGCTTGAAATATATTTATTTTCATGTTTTTTAAATGTTCTTTCTATAAAGCAGGTAAATATAATAATGACAGTCATATAATAGAAACTGCCATTATGTTGTTCATGACATAAGACTGTATTCCTCAAGTCTCCTGCTGAAGAGCATATAGTCATTTAGAGGTTGAGAAAAGATTCAAAGTCAGGTCTTTCTGACTTAAAAAACCTTATATGGGTCTTTACTATTAGATGGTAATATATAATGCCTGTCTTTTCAGTTCTTCTCTCCTTTTTCTTGTTTCTTTTCTCAGCTCTTATTTACTTATTTCTTTAATTCACAGCATTGAGAAGTCATTGCCTTAGAATTATTTTTAAGAGCAATGTTTCCTATTTCTTTATTAAAAAATATTTTTATTGATTTCAGAGAGGAAGGGAGAAGAGATAGAAACATCAATGAGAGAGAATCACTGATCAGCTGCCTCCTGCACACCCCACACTGGGACTAATCCCGCAACCTGGAAGTGTGCCCTGACCATGATCGAACTGTGATCTCCTGGTTCATGGATCGATGCTCAACCATTGAGCACACTGGTCAGGCAGCCTTAGATTTTTTGTTTTAACATAACAAAAGTTTTAAATTTTCTGTTAATAAAGAAAATATTGGCACATTAGGCAATATAAACTATGCATGATTAGGAAATTCTAATTTCATTGTTCAAATATAGCCATATTAAGTATAAACTGAGGAGAAATAGAGTCAGGATATATGGACACATGATGCAACTATGCTAAATATCATGTACATTTTCTTGAGAAAGTTAATTTAACCCCTCTATTTTCAGCTGTGTATGTGTATGGGTGTGTTTACTTCTATGGAAAACAATATAACTGTATGCAAGTTTTTGTGATAATGTTGAATACAATTTATGTGAAATGACTTGATAAATGCTAAGTATATGGAAAATGCTTGCTGATAATTACTAAGGAATTACCTTTAATTGAGCAACTTAAATGGAAACGTGACTTTACATTTCTGAATATTTATTCAGATATTTAATTTTTATTGTATTGAAACTGGAAAAATAGTTTTGGTAACTCATATGCAGAATAATCACACATTTTTATTTCTTGCCAACAAAAAAATGGTGTTCCTAAACATTTGTTTCTATTTAGTTTTATTTTCTATGATGTTACTAGAACATATCAATTAAATGTTATGTCACAAAATTAACAAGTTGGTTAAAGTTTTTATATAAGCAAAAAAGTATATGTCTACTAATATAACTGAATAAATAATAATGATGAATGATGAAACTACCTAGAGTCACTAAACTACTCTTTGGAAATCAATTACCTGCCACTCCCATTAGGTGCAATATAACTACTTAATCATTTTGTTATTTTTATAAAAATTCATTTAAAATGTTAATATATGAAAATACTGGTAGGCAATGATTAAAACTCTTCAGCCCATTAAGTTATTCTACATTTACTAGTTAGATTCTATGTCGTATAGATTTTGCTACCTATTTTTTTTTGTCATTTTGCTGGCTTTGACACTCTCAAGTGTGTATAAACAGTGATTCAATTAATTTTATAGGTTTTTCCATTTTAGTAAAAGTTTACTTAAGAGCCAGTAAAGGTTTACATGATAACTCAGTAACTACAATTTCTGATGCATACAGATCATTTGATGTGATTCCTTAAAACTGCCAACATACATACAAGGTTCTGTATGCATAATATTCTATTAACATGTGCAAAAAAATTAAAGACCACACTGTCCCTCCAACTGAAATATAGAGTATTAGTAAATGTGCATACATATCATCATAATGTGGACTGATTCTCTTAAAAGTTTGGGTTCATTTTGACCTCTTCATGGTTTCTATGTGGTCAAAAGTAGATGGATGATTTCTAAAGCTAACTTATCATTTGAGGCAATACCTGATGGATTAAGTGGAGACCAAAAAATGACACATGGACACATACATGAAAGAGAAACTTGTAGAATCAGATGTTTATTTCGACGTGTTTGTTTTCATAAGCACATAAAAGTTTAAAATGCTTCCTTAGACATCAGCATGTTTCTTATTTAAAAAACACACACACATATCCAAATGGTATGTGTATAGTCACAATAAATAACTCCCTAATGGGGACTGTTTAATAAATTCTCAAATCAGTTTTTATCTTATTTACCCTTACCAAACTCACACACATATAATCATTTTATAAATAAAGTTTGTCAACATTCATATAAAAGACCACCTTTAAACTGTGATTGAAAACAGGCAGCATGCAGCCTCAATAGAACACTGCAGGAAAGGTAACATTTTGCTAGGCCATTCATGTCAACGTTATCTCTGCTGCTTTGGGGAGGAGGCTAGGAAAGCAGAGTGGGTGGGTCCAGCACGTACAGTCACTTGCAGCACCAGCTTGCAGTGCAACTTGCCTCTTTCACGAATCAAAATTCAGAAACAAAAGTCTAGTCCCTAAGGTAACTCGGGTAATCCTTCCTGAAGATCTTTCTGCTAACCACTGAGTATAGATATTGCAGCTAGTTTGAAATTATAGTGTTTGCCCATTTTATTTTTAAATGATTCACTTATAAAATAGTTTTGGAACAGTACAAACATTTTATTTAAATGGGTGGCTCAAGCATGTTGGTTTAAATTAAACCACATGCTTGGGATATTCATGGAGCTATGTAAGGACTATATTTTATGAAAATGCAGGATGCTGAGCAGCAAAATTTAATCTGGAGGGCACTTGTCCTCAGTCAAGCGAGACAAGATGTATTAGCCATAAATGAATTGCAGCAGCGCTACTTGAGTTTCTTTAATTTTCTAAACCAAGATTGTAAAAAGAATCAGTGGTATTGAATCCCACTAGCTATGGTGAAAAGGCAGTGCTCAGAGATAAAGAGCAATTTATCTTCTGCTGTAAAAAAAACAAAAAAAGAAAAAGAGCAATTTTGGCGAAAGTAAAATGCATCACAGTATAATATACTCTAGGAAGAACATTACAAAATATGGATTTTTTCTTTAAATTTTAAGAGTACTGATTCAGTATATAGTTCCAAATAAAAGGAAAATGAGAGTGTTAATTGCAAATTACAAATATTAAAAATGTAAATTACAGTCTAGGAGGGCATATGCATATGTCTTCATGAGACAAATCCTTAGCAATGAATCAGTAAGAAGAATATATTTCATTTATGTAACTAAAAATACTAATTAAAGCTTCAAACATTCCATGCATAACCACTATTAAATCAAACTGAGTATTGACAATGTAGAATTATCACTTTTGTTGGATGTTACTTTGACATACCAGGTTATAGTTGATGGATTATAGGGTTTATCGCGTCCAGATTTTTAATAAATGCCTGATGACTCTAGCATCAGATGGTAGGATAGTTTTGCCTCAGCTTGAGATCCTGATTTTATAGTGTTTTTCTATGTATAAGGTTATTGATTACTGATTATGTCTCTCTTGTTTATTATTCCTATTCAGTACACCAATAATATTTAATATATTTTTAAAGGAAAAGTGCATTCATGTCTAGGTTATGACTTTTGCACTCTATGAGGAGGAGGATGGATATATTTTTCCTAAAGTCATGAAGCTAGTGAGGGATGGAACCACTCACTAACATTGAGCTTTAAGTATATACTTAACATTATGTGCCTCAGATAACAGAAGCAAGAACTTCTGTAAGACAACAGAGATATTAACTTTTGTCTGATTTTTCAGATCATTGAACATGAATAGTTTTTAATTTATCTGTGTCACCAAGGTAACACTGATATTAGGATGCCTTATAATTGAAAAGCAAAACAAAACATGTTTTTCCTTGTCTATCTTTGCAATAATTTCATACAGAATAGTCATGAAAGTTCCAGTACATCAATGTTCTGAAAATGAGTACAAACATAATGCAACATAAAATGTTAGTAAAACAAGCATATAATCTGTAATATCTCTTCAATGTTAGTATCTGTGCGACTCAAAAAGGAAATTTTAAGAACTATAATATTCTGTCACTCTTCCTAAACACCCCTATTATTGAGATTATTGGCATCAAAGAATTATATACACAAGATCCTTAAAAGGTAAAAAATATATATATTTTAAGGTCAGCAATGTCATTTAATCCTCTTTCTAATCCAGTATCAGGAATATGCTTTTTTCATGTTACACATTTCTTTATTCTTAGATTATATTGTATTATTTTATTATAGGAAATTAGATGTATATTTTATAAAAATAATTTATTTTGGACCACATACAGGTACATTCCAGGTCAAATTATAACCCTGAAGACATGTCTGCTATACATCATTTTAATTCTTTGAGACTAGCCCTGTACATCAACTATGGAGGATTTGCCATCATAATATAATGCCCTACCTAGGAAATAGAAAACCTAAGGATGATATCAAATTTTTTAATGATTCTGGTCTAAGGTATTATTTTATTACACTAATTCAATGGGCATAATCCCTATACAACATAAATAAAATAATACATAACATATATATTTTAATATTATGAACATTTGAAAAGAGTGCTGAACTGGCAAATCCATTAAAATCACCAGAATTTAAATCTATCACTTGAAATTACAGGAGAAATTACTCTGCTACAATATATATTATTAATACTTGTCCAAAGGTCTATTTTCCTTACAACGTTTCTGTATATATGAAAAGAGGAGCCTATGTTTTTTCTAGGTTAATATAAACTTTATAGAGATACAAAGCCTTGCTCTTTATACATATACATGTATCAGAACATTAAAGGGAATGGTGCTAATAAGTTTATTTTGTCTAAAGTACTAATCAACAGGAAGAAATAAATTAGGAGTTTTTTATTCTTAGTGGTAACATTCTGTTCTAAATAAATATTTTATTCACCATCTAACTTTGAATCTCAAAAGTAGAAAATGTAATTACTAAGAAGTAATTCCTTTTAGAATCAAAGTCCAGAGCAAACACGTTCAGGGAAATTGCCAAGATTCTCTAGCTGGTTCTTTCAAAAACACAGAAATCAATTATAGGACTCAGAACTAGACTGCAAGCAGGCTTATACATTGGCCTTCCAGGGTGATAGCAAACAGAGAAATTGATCTTGAATCTCCACATCCCTGACACACAGAGGTTTTTAAATTTCTCTTGCTTCTCGTTTTTGTGAAAATTCTGGTTTCATGACTATATGTCATGAGAATGGTAAAAAGAGCTTTCTCAAAGTGCTTAATTGGACCTTCATGTCACATCACGGGTTTTCATTGGTCCCAGCTCTTTCCCATGTCCTGGAAAGCTGTGCAGATGGGTCCGAAATAGAGAAAATGCCTTCCATGTCATCTGCTGTACGGAGTGATCTGCACAGGCATACAAAGAGGTACAGTGCTGCAGTTTGTTGTAACTTGAACATTAAAGGGGCTTCTTTCTCATGCATGTATTTGATGGCATATTTCTCTTCAATATGTCACTGTTCCATCATGACAATGAAACAAATTTATCAAGGATTAATAGCACTGCATTCAATATCTAAGCTTAACCATTATATTAGGCTAATGGCCTAATGGAAGGAGGCTCATAGCTATGACTTTGTTAAACAAAAACCACTAAAGTACTTTAGGAGAGTGGATGTATTGCTTTGAGGATGAAGAGCTCCTGCTCTTAGTATTGCTTATTCATTCTTTCCTAATAATTTCAAATTTTACCACTTGTTACTCTAACAACCCATTCCTAATTTCCAGTACACAATTCAGAAAAAAAATCGTTTTCTAGAGGATGATAGGCCTAAACTGCTTCTATGTTTTTGTAGAAGTAGTTAAGCATAAAATTATTTATAAACATATGTTAAGTTTAATTAACATTATTCTTCTAAAATGTAATAACTTATATATTTTTTCTTATATGTAATATAATATGTTAGTTTAAAAATTAGCAACCAAAGAGAAATCAATATTTAAGTTTAGAAAAACATGATGTAATTTTACAGAAAAATGAACAAAATATTTGTTAAAATAATAACTGATTTAATCAATCATTTAATTCAGGCATCTTTTCCAGAATAGTAGATTACTATAGACTAAAGATTAAATATTTTAAAATGATCTTCTTAAAAGCAAGTATTCGTAATTCATTATTGATCAACAATGTATACTTATAAACCTGCCACTTCATTTGCTGGCACAGAGTCAGCCCACAGTCCAACACTTAGCAATGTAAATTTCTAAATGCTGAAACTTTCTCTAGTTTCATCTGTAAGAAAAATTGTCTTCTACATAATATGCCAATAAGGAAAAACATTTGGATTACCAACCTACATATCTAAGAATAAAAGACCACAGCAAAGAACTTAAAATATATTCCTTAAAAGTGGTGCAAGACACTTCTACATTTGGTAAGAGTCTATGACCTAAAACCAAAGTAAGGCTTTTTCCTATCTACATAATAAGAAAGAGTGAATTTAGATTATTCACATCAAAAGCAGATTTTAGTGAAACCAGTTAAAATTCAGTTTGGTATTTAGATTTGTATTCTTTGATTTAAAGTGGCATAATCAGTGCATTATACAACGCCACAAGGATCCCTCACATTGAATGGTAATCCTGCAACTGTTTAAAACAACCGGTACTTTAAGTACCAAGCACAAAATTCATAACTAATATATATTTATTAAATGAAAAAAAAACACACATAAAAACAAGTAAGGAATAACTAAGTCTTGATAGTAAATTAATTTTGTATTTATCTCAACATTTTAAGCCACATAAGACAAAAGGTCATCTCTCTTTGGAGAGTATAATGTGCCATTGCTCTCCTGGTTCCCAAAAGATCTGTAATTGGTGGGAGGATGAGGCAGAGGCAGCTGGCATTTCCCCAGTGATTACTTTCAGCTAGGTACTTCTCTAGCTAAAAGTACCTACACTTTTTAGATGGCTGCACCTAATAAAGACCACAATTCTCAGCCTCCTTTACTAGGGGCATATATCTAAGGTCTGGCCTAAAAACTGGGGGTAGAGGAAAGGGAAAAGGTAACCTGTCTGGCCAAAGGGGAAAGAATTTGAGTTTCTCCTTTCCTCTCCTCTTTCCTATAGGCTCGAATGAAATGTGATGTGGAACTAGAGACTTTAAGCCATAAGGTGGAAGGGACCTGAATCGGTCTGTGATAATCAGGAATTCTACACCAGCCCTGAATTACTTACCTCTGGAAATTGATGTGTGACCGAAATCAGTTTCTACTTGTTTTAACAGCTGTTATTTAGTATTTTTTTTTATCATTTGTAGTCAAACCTACTCCTAAAACAGAAGTCAATACTCAATTTGATTGTTTTCTGGCTTATCATTTTCTTTTTTATCTTTTTCTACTTTATGCTGTCTTTGACGAGGAGAATAACTAGAAAGGTTAAATAGATAATATGAGCTGAGAAAGTATTTTTTTTCCCAAATTTAGAGAAACTGCTGGCCAGCAAATGTAACAGAGGTGATGAATGACATTGACTTATACTTAATCAGGAATCCTATATAATAAAAGGCTAATATGCAAATCGACTGAACAGCAGAAAGACCGGTTGCTATGATGCACACTGACCACCAGGGGGCAGACGCTCAATGGAGGAGCTGCCCCCTGGTGGTCAGTGTGCTCCCACAGGGGGAGCACCGCTCAGCCAGAAGCCCTGAGCCAGGCTCACGGCTGGCGAGCACAGTGGCACTGTTGGGAACCTCCCCCGCCTTCGTAGCAGCACTAAGGATGTCCGACTGACAGCTTAGGCCCACTCTGCCATCAGTCGGACATCCTCCGAGGGCTCCCAGACTGCGAGAGGGTGCAGACTGAGCTGAGAGACCACCACCCCCCCTCCCCGCTGAGTGCATGAATTTCATGCACCAGGCCTCTAGTGTAATATAAAGTACAAAATTCATCACCCCAAATATCTGGAAGTTTAAAAACATCTGAGGATTTTGACACTGTTGTAAAATTGAGGGATTACTACTTTGAGTTATAACAATCTTTCAACATAATTTTTCAATAAAGAATTAGTTCAGTTATTTTAGCTTTTACATAGTCCACAAATTCTAAGTACCCTTTAACCACTAGATGGAACCGTCCTTATATATTACTAGTGATAAAAATTCTCCCTATGTACTATTATAAAATGACTTGGTAATAGTTATCATTAATATATACATTTTTTAATAACAGCTCTACAAAGGATCTGCCAATGTCTATTGTGTTCGTTTATATTGTGTGGAATGACAGACAATTATATTATAGATATTGCAGTAACAAACAACACATCCTCAGTTAATTGTATCTTCCTTTGCTAGGTCTTATAAAATACTTGGTTATGGTATTGAAAGAAAGCATATTAATTTCTCCAATATTGAACATTTGTTGAAATAATATCAAATTTATATCATTTTTTTTCATGTCTTCTGAGAATATAATACTCTTAATTTCACTTTAAATTACATATTATTGCAATAATTGTAGACATTTTAAGTGGCAACTAAATCCATCCCTGTACTCAACAATGGACACCACTTGGAAAAATATGAATATTTTGGATGAAGTTTGTACATGCACATAGAAGCACAACAGTGTCATCACTACTGCCTGTCTGACCACAAGTGTAAGATTCCATGGATTTGAAGATGTGTCATGATTTCAGCAATCTTGAGATGTGGGAGAGGTAGAGGAACTGTCTTAGAATCAGTGGAATGCAGGGTATTGATAGATCCTCCCTCCCCACAACTGGTGGGCAGAGTATGATATAACTGACGTCTGCCGACAGGACATTCCCGAGACATTCAACCACCAATCAGCGCATGCTGAGTGCCCTGGGCCCCACCCCTTCCCGTTCCACCCTGGGCCCAACCCCTTCCTGTCCCTCCCCTCAAAAGGCATGTTCACCGCTGCACATGCTGCTGTCTCCCAGTCTGCAAGGCAGTCCGGCTGGCTCCTTCTCCTCCTCCCCCTCCTCTAGTCCTGGTTTTTCTACCCTCCTCCGTACTGAATCTCGCTCGTTAGTGCGGAATAAACTTCCTCTTTAACATTCCTTGGTCTCCGACTCCCGTTTCCTGCACCTCGAACCTTACATCTGGTGCCAAAACCCGGGAGAGTGCGAGCATCCCATTTGACCATTCATGGTCCAGGGTGCCCCCCACTTCCCCTCTCTTCTCTCCTCATGGCTCAGGACCCTCAGTCTCCTCCCCCTGGCTCGGCAGCATCAGAGGTAAGTCCCAGCCCATGCTAATTCCTGGCGGTTTTTCCAGCATCTCTGTCCATAAAGCGCAGCCCCTGTTAGAGATCGCCTTCCGGGCATAGCCCTCCGGGCCCCTCCAGGAGGGATTCTGAACCTGGGGAGGCAGCGAAGATGTTCCTGCCCCCCTCGGTTCTCCGGCCTTTTGGCCTCCATAGCCTTGGCTCAAAGACTGGACGCTGGTCCTTAGCCTCTGCTACCCGACCCCAGGGAAACCCCCTCAAACCGGTCCTCAGCCCCTCTCTGTCTTCTCTTTCAACCCAGCCACTCTTTCATTTCCACCCCTCTTGCTCTCGCCGCCCGCCTTCTGCTCCTTCTCTTCCTCCTCCTCCTTCTTCGCCACGGCTGCCCCTTTCCTGGCTGCCCCTTCCCCGTGGCTGCCACTGCTGTGGGAGCCACCGTCGCCACCTCAGGCCATGAGCCGACCAGAGGCTGTCGCACGTGCGAGAGCCGCCCGCCAGCCACTCCAAACAGCTAAGTGAGATTTCTGTTTTGGTTTGCTCTTCCCTTGTATTTTGTGAGCAACCACCATGTTGGCTGCGTGGCTTGCCATTCCCATGGGGGCTGTCATCTTGAAATAGCAAGTCCAAGCCTTCTCTTTAAATAGTTACTGAGACCTCCCACAGCCCGCCCCTGCAGGCCCGGCCTGGTGTGGCCACCTGCCGCCACGCTCCTCCTCCTCCGCCGGCCCATGGCCCACCGCCTGCTCCGCCACCCTCTCCCCTAACACCTTCTCAGACCCAGGTCTGAGATCCAGTGAACACGGCATTTAAGGTTTTAATGCCCATGAGGAGCAGGCAGAGTAAGCCCGCCTTCAACAAAAGGTGAATCTGAAAACTGAAGCCTTGGTAGCAGCTCTGAGGCCAACAGCAGCCATGCATGGTCCAAAGGGGACGAGAGGACAAATGCCACCTGGAAGATGCTTCAAGTGTGGAAATGAAGGCCACTGGGCAAAGCAGTGCCCAGGCACTTGGCTCCAACCAAGCCCTGTCCGGCATGCAGTAAAAGTGACTGCCCCTGGAAAAGTGACGGGCCCTCTGCGTCTCAGTGCAGAGGGGCCACCCTTTCAGGTCATGATCCGCTGCTGGCCATGCTGGGACTGGCTGAAGACTGAAGATGCCCAGCCTCAACGACCCCCATCACCCTCGCCGAGCCCAGGGTAATGCTCAAGGTAGCGGGTAAGCAGGTCTCCTTTCTGGTTGATACAGGGACTACCTTCTCGGTCCTGCCCTCCTTTTTCTGGACCACTTTTCCCTTCCATGATCTCGGTCATGGGTATTGACAGCAAATCATCTTTTAATGCTCTAAAAACTGCTCTGGCCTCAGTGCCTTCTCACCCCGCCCTCTCCCCAACTCCACCCTTCCTAGAGAACAACTTTATTGCTGGCACAGGCTTATCAGAAACTTAGATCTTTATCTCTAGGAAAAAGTGGCAGTTTTAAAATTTCAAGCGGTTAGAGGCCTGGAAACAGGCTTCAGGGCCTGTTCCCTCCTCCCCCTGCCTTTTCTAAATATTTTAAATAGCATACAATACTGAAACATTAATTGCTAGACATGTTTAGAAATATTTAATGGAAGGTATGTTGAAAGAAAGAAAGAAGTTCTAAAGTTAACTGTTGACAAGAACTGTAAAAGGACCCACTCACCTGGATGGTCCTGCCCCAGGGGTTCAGAGACAGTCCTCATCTGCTTGGCCAGGCCTTACCCAGAGACCTCCGACAATGCTCGTTAGAACCCAGCACTCTTCTCCAACAACCCTTACAGGTCTTCTCCACCCATAGGCTACAGGATCTTCTGTCCCACCAATCCTTATCTCTCCTTGCCCCCTCTTGCATGCAGGAACTCCATATCCTGTTCCTCAAGAGTCCTGACATCTCCCTAACTCAGTCCCCAGCCCTGAACTCGGCCACTCTCCTTCCTGCTGCCTCCACCCAACCTGCAGCAACGCACTCCTGCCCCAAAGTCGTCAGAGGCCCTCACTCAACCTCGGGCAGGACTCTCAGATTTTCCTCTCTCTAATCCTGATTTAACTAAACTGCACATACCCTACTGCCCACAATCATCGGGTAAGATCGAGAGGATCAACAGCCTCCTTAAAGACCATCTAACTAAACTCTCTCTAGAAATTCACAGCTCCTGGCCAGACCTCCTGCCCATGGCCCTGACCGGAATCCAGGCTACACCAAGGAGCCCCACCCTCTTAAGCTCCGGGAACATGCTGACAGGTTTCTGCCCAGGCCAGAACCAGCCTACCAAGACTCCTGAGGACCAGCCCTCCAGCCAGGGGACTCAGTCCTCCTCTAGAACCTTACCCCCAGGTTGTATTTCAGCTCCAGGCCCAGAAAAGCAACAAAACCAGACAAGTGATGCTGTGGCAGCCTCAGGACCAGCTTTTACCTCCCAAGTGACTCAACAGGATCACTGCATCACTCGTCCAGTACAGAAAACACTCCCTGTTTTTTGCTCACTTACCCCATGGCTCCTCCCATCATTAGGCCCACTGGTATCTATTCCTTTAATTTTGCTCTTTGGCCCATCTCATGCGCTGTTTCACTAGTTTTTTGCAGAACAAAATGCAGGCGTTCACCAACCAGAAGGTGGGAGAGATCTATCTGGCCTTGAATTCAGAACCTAGCACCAGAATCCTTGAGACCCCAGGTAGACGCCCCTAATGACGCCCCCTCTCAGCAGGAAGTAGCTACGGAAAATGGACCTTCATCCCCTGACCTTGCCCAGACTTTCAATTTTTTTAATATCACATAAAGCCTGGAATGATAGATCCTCCCTTCCCCCAACTGGTGGGCGGAGTATGACGTAACTGGTGTCTGCTGCCAGGACATCCCCAAGACATTCAACCACCAATCAGCACATGCCGAGTGCCCTGGGCCCCACCCCTTCCCGTTCCACCCTGGGCCCAACCCCTTCCTGTTCCTCCCCTCAAAAGGCATGTTCACCGCTGCACGTGCTGCTGTCTCCCAGTCTGGGAGGCAGTCCGGCTGGCTCCTTCTCCTCCTCCCCCTCCTCTAATCCTGGTTTTTCTACCCTCCTCTGTAATGAATCTCGCTCATTAGTGCGGAATAAACTTCCTCTTTAACATGCCTTCGTCTCTAACTCCCGTTTCCTGCGCCTCGAACCTTACAGGTATGTGTATTTACTAACTAGTTATATTATGTTAAACATTGATTAAATTCCTCTCACTGAAATATTAATTTTAATAGAAAAGTGTAGTAAATTAAAATCAGATGTTTGTAATCACCAAATCCTCCAACCTTACTATGACTTTGGCCTAATTCTACCAAAGATGCATACATATAGTGAAATGTCAGGATACCAACTAAAACACTAGAAGGCTAAAACTTTATTTAAAAAGTCACAGGGATAACTTTGTGATGGCTTGAATTATATAAATGACTATATAATATTTTTCTTGACTACAATCACACAGATCATTCAATAGGTTCCTTGTAAAGATCTTTAAGTCATCTAAACTCACCATTTAATGAGAAAAAAATAATTTCCTTCTTCCTCACCATTATTTTTCTCACCAGCATGCACTCTCCAAATAAGATCAAAATTGATTTTAAGAATAAAAGAATCTTTACAGAAGTAAACCATAAGCTAATATATGATAACGAATCCAGCCATTATGGTCAATAGTTGTATCAGTAGAACCTCTGTGTTTTTCAGTTCCCCATGCAGTGATACATAAAAGACAAAGAATGTTGAGTTTTCAGGGGGGAAACTGTTGATGCTTGCTGTCTTTTACAGCTTGGAGGATTGCTCACAGTTCACAGCATGTGAAACAATGCAATCTGTTTTTCATATATCCAACCTAATTACATCCTGACTTCCTTCCAGTATTGCTCCAGTTTGGGTTTCAAGTACACACAAAAAATCTGTATAAAAATAATTTAGTCAGTGTCAATGAGCTATATAAAATGTATAGATTCTCATTTCTAATTTAAAGCCATTATGCAGAATAATTAACTCTTATGTTTAATTTCATAATGAGAATAAAATGTTATATAATTAAAGATGTTAGGTTATAGCCCCTAATTCTGATTTGTGAGAAACACTAAAAATATTTCCAGTCTCCCTTCTATAACTTGTCATGGCAAAATTTAAATCAAGTTGTCACTAGTATATACAGATATACTAGTATGACAGTGTTTAAAATAAAAGTATATGCCTTTGTGTAATGCAATATAAAATAAGCAAGTATGAGGTTATTGATGATAGGCAAAGCAAAGTGTTTGGAGTATGGAGAAAGTATTAGACTGAAAATGTAGGATTTTCCTCCCATGGGGTCATAAATGGGAAGAGAGCAAAAACATAATTTCCTTAGGAGAAGAAAATCACCAAATTAAATTGCTAATATGTAATCTGAAAGTGATTTTGAGTTAAAATAACAAGGCTTAACTTCTAGTGACCAGATTCTTTGATTTTATATGACTTTCCCATTCTAACCCAACACACTTATTTATATCAGAAGCTCTCTAACGTTATAATTACTACCTGCTTGAATTTCCAGGTATGGGAAAACCACATTTGCTTAACACAACATGATTCTAAAAGCCAGAAGAGTGAAGGATACCTCTCTGGCCTTCATCTATTTAAATATTACTTTAAAGATGACACTGGATCAAGCAAATGCTAAAATTGCATGTTCAAGACTAATTGTAGTTCTATTAAACTGGAATGAGAACATGAATGTTGTTAATCTGCTAAATTTTTTTTACATTCACAATTCTCTGCTACTTAACAATAAAGCTTCATACTAGGAGTACTATGTAACAGTTGATTTTTTTTTATATATATTTTATTGATTTTTTTACAGAGAGGAAGGAAGAGGGATAGAGAGTTAGAAACATCGATGAGAGAGAAACATCGATCAGCTGCCTCCTGCACACCTCCTACTGGGGATGTGCCCGCAACCAAGTTACATGCCCTTGACCGGAATCAAACCTGGGACCCTTCAGTCCGCAGGCCGACGCTCTATCCACTGAGCCAAACCGGTTTTGGCAACAGTTGATTTTTGTTAATTAAAAAATACTTCCTTTCATTGTTTTTCAAATTAATGCAGATGCTTTCTATTGAATATCTAGTATGTGTGAGACATGTCAGATGCTGGAGATATGGAGATGAATGAGATTTCTCTATTCTCATGAGTACATGGTTTTGTAGAAAAGACAAAGAAATAAACAACTAACTCTAATATAATATGATGTGAAAATGTTATATTAGAAGTATGATTAAATACAATGTGAGCACAGATGGCATGATTAATTCTGTGGAGGAGGAAGGTTGGGCAATTTTGTGTGTATGGGAAATGCTATTTTTAAAAGCATCAACTAAATATTGTTACCAGATGATTATACTTGAGTCTTAGCACAAACCTATTTCTTAAAAATGTGGTATGGTATAAGAAGAAAACACAAATAACTTGAACATTTATTAAAATATCTGAACCAATAGCAACACTGAATATTCAAGAAATACCAGTGTCCTAAAGTTCATTGGACACACTGGACACAAGTACCCGGTGATACTAATTTTGTGTTAAAGTGCCTCACAATTTGATACTGCTATTTATCTATGTTTAATAGATACTTTCTATGTTTCTATGTTTACAATCTTGACCTTATTTAACAGGTACACCTCCCAATGAACTAACCTTGACATTTTACTTTGTTCTCACTCTACAGGCTGATTTCTTTCCATACATGGGCATGAGTAATGAGTTAGAGATTAAAGAGGCTGGGTCCTCATAGTTGAGACAACCATTGAAAGAGAAGAGGGGAAACAAGTCATATTACATTTTATGACATCAAATCTCGTTTTCATTTTAACCCCTACAGCTAGTGTTTTAAAGTGACTTATCTTTATTTTGTTATCAGTGAAAAGAACTTAAATAATGCTCCTGAATGTGTCTCCCTTTTAATTGCATTAAGACCACAGGATAAATATTATTAGCCCTCTTTCCTGATTATGTGTCCTCACTCATTTTAAAGTACTTTAGTAGGTATATATTGGATCAGGTGTAAACATGAACATATACTTTGTAATGTGAAGTGAGCTTCACACAAGTTGAAAATTAATAACTAAAAGTAAAACCATAAATGTACATTATATTTACACTGTATTTATGTTCATTATTCCAAAAATGGTAGCTATATGGAAAAAGAAATATTTCTAAGACACTAATGTTTTAATAATCTATATATATAAAGAGGTAATATCCTAATTGGTCCTAACGATGTCCCAGTCACGACCAGTCAACAGGCAGAAGCTGGTGGGTGTGGATGGCGGCGGGAACTTCCACTCCCAGTGCAGGCACGCACAGGTTTTCCCAGCTCTAAGGTCACGCTGCCTCGGAGGCGGAGGCCACTCAGGAAGGAGGCACGTGCAGCCAGGAGCTGCTGGGCGGGGACGGGGTCAGGGACTTGCGTCACCAGAACATGAGGCTGCTGCCAGGGTCAGCCCCCCTGGCAGAGGCGCTCACAGGCCCACAGCACCACTTGGCCCAGAGAGGGGCATCAGGATGGGCCATGGCGGCCCCCCTGGTGGAAGCACACGCAGGCCCGCGGCACCACCCGGCCTCGAGGGGGGGGGGTGTCATGATGGGGGTGGGGCCTCGGCAGAGAGCTCTCAGCACTTCCGCTCCAGGGACTGAAGGTGGGGAGAGGAATGGAGAGCACATAGGCAGTTATGGGGTTTAGGCCAGAAGGGGAGTACTGATAGGCAGTTAGGGGGATCAGGCCAGGAGGGGAGAGCAGATAGGCAGTTACGGGGATCAGACAAGGAGGGGAGAGCAGTTAGGGCCATCAGGCTGACAGGGGAGCAGTTAGGGGCATCAGGCAGGCAGAAGAGCAGTTGGGGGCATCAGGCAGGCAGGCAGGTGAGTGCTTAGGAGCCAGTGGTTCTGGATTGCGAGAGGGATCCCAGATTGGAGAGGGTGCAGGCCAGGGTGAGGGACCCCACCCCCCCATGCACGAATTTCATACACCGGGCCACTAGTAATATATAAATATAAATAATTTTAATAATTAAAAAAATAGCATACAAATAGATCCTGTTATATTAACAAGAAATTGTAAAGCCAAGATAAAGAATTCAAAAAGAATGTAGCCATATATTTCTAAATGAATATATCTATGAAACTTATTAGAAAAAAATGTTATGCCAGGGTTAAGGTTGTACATATATACAATGAAGATTATGAAAAATTTGTATAAAATTTGTATAAAATGTTAAAATATTATATATTAGTTTTAATATTAATACTTACCTCATTAGTAAGCAATTAAAAATTTCATAAAGAAGTCAAGACCTGATTCTAATTAATAGCAAATATTGAATTTATTTTTATCACCTGTGGACATACTACTGGAATGTATTGCCAACACAATTAAAGCCCCAGACATCATCATTCCTTATATACATGATGCTTCTTATGATCTTATCCATTTCATTTTTTTTTAATTTATTGATTTCAGAGAGGAAGGAAGAGGGATAGAGAGATAGAAACATCAATGATGAGAGAAAATCATTGATTAGCTGCCTCCTGCACCTCCCACACTGGAGATCGAGCCCTCAGCCTAGGCATGTGTCCTTACCAGGAATCACACCGTGACCTCCTGGTTCATAGGTCAACACTCAAACAACAAGCCATGCTGGCCAAGCTTATCCATTTCTTTAAATAATTCCTATACTGTGTCTATGAGCTGTATGGGAAGATTTGGTATGTAAATTTTAGTACAAAATAATTTTGGATTGAGCCAGGATGTAGTGATAGCTGATTTGGGCATTAGCATTTAAGTTGGCAGTATACCATTCACTTGGAATTGAGTATTCATTTCCCAGAAAGATTATGCCTAGAGATGGGGACTTGCTAAACTTCTACACAAAAGTGAACTTAAAGTACTAAAATTTCTGAGTGGTCAAAAAAAAAAGGCTAAGGATGGAAATATGGGGATGCATCTAGTTTTATGCTGGGAAGAAACCAAAAATATACAACCACCAAAAGTGGAAAACAAACAACAAAACAAATAAGATTGGATTTAAAAAATACAAAGATAGAACCAGAAAAGCGAATAACAAATACTTACAAAGGACATATTTTTAAAGGGTTGGTTTGCAACAATGTAGATATTACTAGTACATGTATATATCAGGTAAAGAAGAATTCGTTATTCTTATAAGTATAAGGGCTGTGAAAAATTGAAGCATATGTTATTTATTAGAAGGTGTTTAGAACCAAAAGATGAAGAACAAAGGCAATGGATGAATAATGATATCTTGATTAAAATGGCTATAAAAGACAAAGGAAAGATGCTGTAAGTGTGAAAAGAGCAAAAGGCAAAACAAAGCAAACTACCAGCCAATATATAGACTCCTTAAGCTGGCAAAAAATAAAGTAGATAAGGACACTTAAGTGTTTCAAGAAGCAAATAATAGATTACAAAAGAATATAGATGAAGTGTACACTCACAATGTAAAATACCAGAAAATAGTAGAAAAGAACTAGGACAGGGATGAAGCATAGAGTAAAGATGTTAGGAGCACTGATCTTCCAACTAAAATAATAACTAAAGCCATTTTTTGAGACAAAAGAAATAGAAAAATATTAGGAAAGCTGGAGAATTAAGATTTAGAAGAGCTTTTATGGATAAAATAAACAAATAGTATTTTTATAAAGCAAAATCTTTGATAAACTATATTAAGAAATCATTTATATTAAGTTAATATACTATTTCTAGTACTTATACAAATATTTTACAAGCATTTTACAAACCTTACAAATACGAGGATTCCAATTTCTACAAAATATTAATCTTTGTTTAGGAGAGTGGATGTTGGGAAAATGTTGTGATATGATGAATTTGATATGACAACCTTCTAGTATCTGGTTATGGTTATTTCTTGAAAACTATTTATTGAATGACTATGAATTAGAATAATTGGGATTAAAAAGTACCTCATTTATTGTAAAATATAACTATTTCCTAATCAATCATTTACATGTGCATATATGTTAAATTTTTATTCTATTGGTTTAATGTACTTCAGAGAATAAATTGAATAGTCCTCTTAAAAATGCTTTTCAATAATTTTATTTATTATACTGTTGAATCAAATGTTAGAATTTAATAGTACAGTCAAAAGGAAAAGAAACTATCAGTAACTTCAGATAATTCCATTTAATTTTAAGAAAAAATCAGCTTGATTTGGGGAAAAATTGATATATCTGTATCTCATCTGTAAAACAGAGATCCTGGGCATATATTCCCCCCCAAAAAATATAGTATCTAGCAGTAAAATAACCCATTAAAATATACATATATAGCCTGGCCGGTGTAGCTTAGTAGTTGAACATCAACCTTTGAACTAGGATGTTGTGGTTCTATTCCTGGTCAGGACATGTCCCAGGTTGGTGGCTTGATCCCCACTGGGGAAGCATGCAGGAGGCAGCCAATCAATGTTTCTCTCTCCTCCAAGTTTCTATCTCGCTATTGCTCTCCCTTCCTATCTCTAAAATCAATAAAAATATATTTAAATATATATGCATATATAAAATAATGTATACATTATATGTAATATATCCATACCTATAAAGAATTTGGCAAACTATGAAATGCTAATATATATTATAATATTAGTTAAAATAATTTTAAATATCAGAGTAGAGATAAATCAGAGAAAGGATACCTGTACTCTTCTGTCAATATATCTGTTACATTGTGATAAGATTCTATTAACTCTCTGAATAGAAGTTGGATTTTGTTTTATTTTACAACATAGTTATTCACTCAAATAATGAACTAGATACACATATCTTCAGCTCTCCACTGAAATATGCAGATATTTTTTCTCCCCATATATTGTTATGTAGAACTTGAAAATGTAGAATAGTATCTTTAATGAGGCTTCTTTAGAAAAATAAGAATGGATTTAAAAACTGTGGTAAATCTACACAATGAAATACTATGCTGCTGTGAAAAAGAAGGAACTCTTAACCATTTGCAACAGCATGGATGGAACTGGAGAGCATTAAGCTAAGCAAAATAAGCCAGTTGGAGAAAGATAAATATCACATGATTTCACTCATATGTGAAATATAATGAACAACATAAACTGATGAACTAAAATAGACCCAGAGACATAGAAGTATCGAACGGACCATCCAACCTCAGGGGAAAGGGAAGTAGTAGGGGGAGGGAAGTGGGGGAGAGATCAACCAAAGGACTTCTATGCATGCATACAAGCATAACCCATGGACACAGTCAGTAGGGGGGGTGAGGACATGTGCAGGGGGGGGTGAGGGCATGTACGGGGGGGGGCAAGTGGGGAGAGATCAATGGGGAAAAAGGAACCATATGTAATACTTTAAATAATAAAGAATAAAAAAAAAAGAAAAGGAAGAATAGGGACTTTTGCCCAGCTAATGTTGCTCAGTGGTTGAGCACTGACCTATAAACCAGGAGGTCACAGTTCAATTCCCAGTCAGGGCACATTCCTGGTTTCCAGCCTGATCTCTGGTTGGGGCAGGCAGGAGGCAGCCCATCAGTGTTTCTCTCTCATCACTGATGTTTCTATCTCTCCCTCTCCCTTCCTCTCTGAAATCAATAAAATATACATATAATAATGGAGAATTTTTAAATAATAAGCATAGAGTACTAACTTTATTGGGGTGATCACTTGAAGTTATATATAAATGTGTAATCACTGGTTTGTGTACTTGAACTAATATGTCAACTATAATTGAAAAATAAAAAAATATTAAAATAAAATAAAACAACATAACAGGCATATTATAATAAAATAAATTATAATTACTTAAAAGAGCATCACCTATAAAATCTGACTTAATTCATTAATGAAAAAATATTTTTTTCTTTAGACTCTAGACCAGCCTCCTGAACCAATCTTATTTCAATAGAAATGTATCATTATTTTCTTTTGACAATTATCAAATGGTTTAAAAAGTATTGGTTGTTTTTTTTAATTTAGACTATTTCAATTGTTTATATAGTCTAACAAAGTGCTAGCTATTTTATATCCAGCACCACTAAAAAATAATTTGCTATGTATGATTACAAGACACAAAATTAAGCAATCAATTTCCCTCCTTTGATAAGGCATATTGCCAGAATTTTAAAAACAATGAGTGATTCATCAGTCAAAAACATCCATTACAACACCAGAAAAAAATGTAAGTTTCTTGTTTTTCTTTTCTCCCCCACAAAACGATTATTAATATGGTCATTTCTAAAAAATTTGAAAAATTTTCTTTCACATTTATCTTGTGAAAATATAAAATCAAATGAAAAATAAATGCACGTATTTTGAAGTAATTGAGTACTTTTACTTTCAGGCAATTTTGTGGAGATATACCTGTTCAATACAACGGGAGATTTAGAAATACTTTTCCTCTTATTTAGCATCATTTCTGTTTTCTGTTACTTTTCTAAGTAAATATTGAAAGCACTAGAGTTAAAAGTAAATTTTTTAATGTCTTTGTCTCAGTTTCATTACCTATAGGAGAAAAATAATGGTAGTACCAACTTGATAGATTATTTTAAGTAATTAATGTTTTATAGCACCTAGATCCATGTGTCAGACACATACTAAGTATTCACTAAATAATGGTTATAAATAAAATATCAATTATTATCATATGTCATTTCTTTGTATAAATAAAGCCAAAGAAATTTAATATTTACTGAATTACATTTAATCTTTTAGGTCTATTTTTCAATATAATAAGGTTGACTTCAGAAGACATTCCTAAATTTACAGTAACCGGAAAGCTGATTTTTGTTCTTTAGTGTAGCAGTTCTCAAACTATCATCCACGGATAACAAGGAGTCCCCGAGTCTCATTAATTCCATAGGTAAAAACTATTTTCATAATAATTATGAACACTGTTTACCTTTTTCATTATGTTGATATTTGCAATAATGTTGTAAAAGCAATGCTTGGTAGGTAACTCCTGGAACTTTAGCAATAATTAACTTAATGACATGGTGTGTGCTACTTGAATGCACATTACTTTAATATTCTAGGTACTGAAATGTAATGTACACATAAAGGACTTCTGATGCATTATGGATTACGATGATTATCTTCAGAAAAAACACTTTGGTGACTGAGATGCAAATTGAATTAGTCACATTTTCATGGAATACCAAGTGTACTTGAAGGAATAACTTATGAACAAAGTTGAAGTTACTCAATCAAGTTTTGACAGGCATTTGTTTGGAAATGAAGTCCTGTCCTTCATGAGAGTTTCTGTTACAAGTTGCAAACCAGAAAAAAAGAAAAAAAGATGCCAATTTTTTTGACATCTTGATTCTGCCACCATGAGCTTGAGAGCTTTCCAGTTCTAATGCTATTTTTTTAGATGATATTGGTTGTGATATTAATAAATGTGATGATTACTTTTCTGATACTGTTTAATGTAACTAAATGAATTGTTCACTTAGTGAACTGGTATTTTCTAACGGATCAATGAATAAGGCCTTACAAATTCTAACATGAGTAAAGATGTATTACAGTGCAGGATAAAACACTGGCTTTTAATGTAAGAGAGCAAAAAAGTTCATTGATGTAGTTTGAAATTTTACATCGCAATGAACCACTTTGAAAACACCACTTGTCAAGTTTTGGTGCAGTATAAAGAAGAATATAACAATTTTCTGAAAATGTTATCAATGTACTCATCCTCCAACTCTATATTTGGTAAGGCTAATTTTCTTTCTATATTCAATCAAATATCATGTCAGAGATTGAATGTAGAATCAGAATGAGGATCCATTTGTCTTCTATTAAGGCAGACATTGAAGAGATGTGAAAAATGTAAGACAATGCCATTCATCTCATTTTAATATATATATAATTTTACATATAAATTATATAATTTTATAATAATATGTTATTTATATTAATGTAATTGGTTTGTCTGTCATTTATAAATGAATTAATGATAAATATTTTTAAATGTCTCAATTTTAATTTCTAATATGATAAATATGATAAGCCACATAAGCAGAATGTCTTTGGTATTCTAGGTACATTTTTATGAAGGTAAATTTATTTTATCTTAGATTTAATTAAATTTAGAGTCTAATAATTTAAAACTCCAAAAAATTTTAGAATAGACAATGAATTTCATGAAAATAAATGTATACCACAAGCAATAAATTCATGTCTGACTTTTGCAGCACAGCCATAAATATAGTTTTTTACTTTTTCCAAAAATAATTTTAACTTTATTAAATGATCATTTTTTTGTCCAAATACTATGCAAAAGCTACCTTTGCCTTTCATTTATGTTGTACTTTGAAAGAATTTTTCTCAGTAATTCTTATATCCAGGGTGGCAGATGGCTCATAGGATAGGTGCCTGAAATGGACAGGACCAAATTAAAACATTTGGCTGGAACTTATCTAAGGAAGCCAAGCTTTGTGGTAGGCAGTTGGACACCAAATGAATCAAAAAACCAACAATCAAAGCAAAATTAATCTCAAAAGATATAAATGTTCAATCTGTGAAGAGATTCTTATACTCTAGATCACTACATAACACTCACCCTTAAATATAACTTACATTCTGAGCATTTGTTTATAAGCTGTTCTATCTAAGCAAGGATAACAAAAATTAGGAAGTGATAATCAAAATAGTCAATGTCCACATGAACACTGTGTGGAAGGTAATAAATACAGGCTGGGGCAAAATTAGGCTTATAGCTAGAATTATGCAAAACAGTTTAATCTTATATTATTATTTATTATTGTATTAATTTTCATAAGCACAACTGTAAACCTACTTTTGCCCCAATCCATATAAAGTTAGAAAAAAATCACATGAAAGTTTTAAAATCCTTCCATTTACACAAAAGTTAATGAATATAAGATAAGAAGAACAGGCTATGAGCTATATTTAAAAAATATACAAAAGACCTCCACCCCTGAAACTTACATTTTAATGTGAGTAAAACTTGCAAAGTTGTCATAAAAAGTACAAAAGAAAGAGTCTTTAAAAACGAGATTGTGCTATGTGTCAGGTGTATGGTAGGGACTGAGGAACAATATGAAACAGTTACCTAAGACTGGGTAAGACAATTGAGGTAGGCAATCAGGAAAGTAAGAGTGGTGGCGGGATGAAAGGGTGCAAGAGCATTCCAGGTAAGTAGGCAAGGCCAAAGTTGTGGAAATAATAATTCTGATGAAGAGGAATAAGCCTTGGTTAAGTCAATGATATATCAAAATTCTAAAGCTATTGAATTCAGGCAAATATTCATATTCTTTTCTGGTAATTTTATGGGGAGCAGAAGACAGGGTGGACACTTATAGAAGCAAGGTGCAATTCACAATAATGAACGAAGCCAAATTCAGTATTGATGGAATTAGAAACATTTTTGTCCTGTTTGTTTAAAACATTTACAGAATTGACTCAGTCTTCCCATATGCCTTGAAGATCATTTTGTTGTTGTTTTCGTTTATCCCAACAACAAAAAACACACGTGGATCTGATACGATGATAAATTATGCAGTTTATAAAAATTTATAATAAAATGTTTATATTAGGTATTATGAAGACATTTATGCACATAATTCACAAAGAACATACTTCCACTTATAATCACATAATAGTGCCATCTATTAAATCACCTTTCTAGGAGAAAGTATCCAGCTATATTATACTGCAATGGGAAATGGAATATTGAAAATGAAATAGTCCAAACACCAAAAAACATGGCCAATCCTAAAATTTTCAAATATTGTTCATATGTCATAATTTGTTTTGGGAAAATAAAAAATATTTTATCATATACTATGAATGTTTATTTTCAAAGAGATAAATATTTCCTAATAAAATATAATTACAGATGAATTTTTGGAGAGTTCATTCTAGGTCTGTGAAATATGCTGTTGGCATTTTAATGGGGAGGGCATTGAATCTATAGATTGCTTTGGGTAGTATGGACATTTTAATGATGTTGATTCTACCAATCCATAAACACGATATGTTCTTCAATCTGTTTATGTCTTCCTCTATCTTTTTTTTCAATGTCCTGTAGTTTTCTGAGTACAGGTCTTTACCTCCTTAGTTAAGTTTATTCCTAGGTATCTTAATTTTTTGTGTGCAATGGTAAAAGACCCTGAATAGCTGCAGCAATCCTGAGAAAGAAGAAGAAAATAGGAGGGATCTCAATACCAGATATCAAGCTGTATTACAAAGCACCTGGTCTCAAAAGTGCCTGGTACTAGCACAAGAACAGACATATAGACCAATGGAATAGAATAGAGAACTCAGAAAGTGACCCAAACAACTATGCTCAATTAATATTTGACTAAGGAGGCAAGAGCATACAATGGAGTCAAGACAGTCTCTTCATAAATGGTGCTGGGGAAATTGGACAGATACATGCAAAAAAATGAAACTAGACCACCAACTTACACCATACACAAAAATAAACTCAAAATGGATAAAGGACTTAACCATAAGATGGGAAACGATAAAAATATTAGAGAAATCCACAGGCAGCAAAATCTCAGACATATGCCAAAGCAATATCTTCACCGATATAGCTCATAGGGCAATAGAAACTAAAGAGAAAATAAACAAATGAGACTACATCAAAATGCAAAGCTTCTGCACAGCAAAAGAAATAATGAACAAAACAAGAAGAAAGACAACAGCATGGGAGAATATATTTGCCAATGTTATCTCTAATAAGGGTTTAATCTCCAACATTTACAGGGAACTCATACAACTTAACAAAAGGAAGATAAACAACCCAATCACAAAATGGGCAACGGACCCAAATACTTTTCAAAAGAGGACATAAGTAAGGCCAAGAGACATATGAAAACACGCTCAAAGTCACTAATCATCTGAGAGATGCAAATCAAAACGACAAAGAGGTACCATCTCACACCTGTCAGAATGGCTATCAACAACACATCAACAAAGGACAAGTGCTGACGAGGATGCAGAGAAAAAAGAACCCTCGTGCACTGCTGGTGGGAATGCAGACTGGTGCAGCCACTGTGGAGAACAGTATGGAGTTTCCTCAAAAAACTAAAAATGGAACTCCCATTTGACCCAGTGATCCCACTTCTAGGAATATATCCCAAGAAACTGGAAACACCAATCAGAAAGGATATATGCACCCCTATGTTCATATCAGCACAATTTACAATAGCTAAGATTTGGAAACATCCTAAGTGTCCTTCAGCAGATGAGTGAATTAAAAAACGGTGGTACATCTACACCATGGAATACTATGCTGCTGTAAAAAGGAAGGAACTCCTACCATTTGCAACAGCATGAATGGAACTGGAGAGCATTATGCTAAGCGAAATAAGTCAGTCAGAGAAAGATAAATATCACATGATCTCAGTCATTAGTGGATTATAATGAACAACATACACTGATGAACCAAAACAGATTCAGAGACAGAGAAGCATTGATCAGATGCTCAAACCTCAGAGGAAAAGTAGGGGAGGGTGGGGGAAAGGGGGAGACTTCAACCAAATGACTTGTATGCATGCATATAAGCATAACCAATGGACACAAACACCAAGGGTGTGAAGGCATGAACGTGAGTGGGGTGGGGGGGGGGGCAATGGAGGGATAAGGATACATATGTAATACCTTAATCAATAAAGAAAGAAAAAAATATATAATTACAAAGTAATTTGGAGTTCCACAAACTTCCACATATCTACACATAAAGAAATTGTCCCTGTCATCACAGATAGGGAATCTAATGCAATGTCCAACTAACCTCACAGAAACACATACATAGCACAAATCAGGATGGAGACAGCAGTCTCTTGAGTGAAGCCTCATCTTCTTCACACATGATGTCTTCCTTCCTCACACCCACATAGCACCAGGCTTACCTCTAACACAAAACTCATCGTACTGCACTGAAGGTGCACAAGTACATGTTTTCTTACACTGTGACATCTTTGAGGGTGGCATTCAGATTTGCGTTTGGCTGTAGGTATCCCACAACTTTTTTTTGAGTGGATAAATAGTGACTAATACCATGGCCATAAAATCATTACAAAATAATCAAATAAAATATTTTCAGCCTATACTTCTTACCACAGATAATAAATATAGTCAATGTTAACATTTCCTACATTTTTAAAATGTTAATTAAAGTTGATATTTCTTATAATTGCCATATTATACAATACATTATATCTAATTCTTTATGTATAATAATAACGATATATAAGCAGAGTTATTTACTTTATGGTACCATGGAAATCTTATTATTTCCCAAGTACTTGGTTTGTAATCAAAATTAGCTTAAGCAATCTTATTCTATGAATTTCAAGGTAAGAAAATATCCTATCTAATAAAAGAGTAATATGCAAATTGACCATCACTCCAACACACAAGATGGCTGCCCCCATGTGGTCTAAGATGGCTGCCCCCATGTGGACACAAGATGGCTGCCACAAGATAGCCAGCAGGGGAGGACAGTCGGGAGGGACCAGGCCTGCAAGGGAGGGCAGTTGGGGGCGATCAAGCCTGCAGGGGAGGGCAGTTAGGGGTGACCAGGCCGGCAGAGGAGGGAAGTTGGGGGCAACTGGGCCTGCAGGGAAGGACAGTTGCGGGGGGCCCAGGCCTGTAGGGGAGGGTAGTTAGGGGTGACCAGACCTGCAGGGAAGGGCAGTTAGGGGTGACCAGACCTGCAAGGGAGGGCAATTAGGAGTGACCAGGCCTGCAGGGGAGGACAGTTAGGGGCAAACAGGCTGGCAGGGGAATAGTTAGGCATCAATCAGGGTGTCAGGGGAGTGGTTAGGGAGTGATCAGGCTGGCAGGCAGAAGTGGTTAGGGGCAATCACGAAGGCAGGCAGGCGAGCAGTTGGGAGCCAGCAGTCCTGGATTGTGAGAGGGATGTCCGACTGCCCGGTAGGATCGGGCCTAAACGGGCAGTCGGACATCCCTCGAGGGGTCCCAGATTGGAGAGGATGCAGGCTGGGCTGAGGGACTCCTGCCCCGTGCACGAATTTCATGCACCGGGCCTCTAGTTGGTTAATAATTTATATTGAAGTAAATTAATTTATTTCAGAGTTCACTGCTTATTTCTAATACATCATTTTTTTTCATGTAAGTCCTAACTCTGAACAGCATAGATTATAATCAATAGGCATGTTTATGAGATCTTACATATGGCTACAATATAGTCAACTCTACACTTGACTTCTGTTATGATTACATTAACTCTGACGAACAGTGCAGGAGCATAACAGTTAAACAACCACTTTTGAGATAGTGAACAGTTTATTATTTGTCTCTCACATATACCAGTGGTCGGCAAACTGCGGCTTGTGAGCCACATGCGGCTCGCGAGCCACAGTTTGCCACTCTGTTGACTAATGAGTTTGCCAACCACTGGGATAGGGGCTTAATCACAAGGAACAACAGACTGTAATTATTGGAATTGAGAGTCTAGGTCAGTGGTCGGCAAACTCAGTCAACAGAGTGGCAAACCGCGGCTCACGAGCCGCATGTGGCTCGCGAGCCGCAGTTTGCTGACCACTGACATATATCATGTGTCACAAATTATTTGTTTTGGTTCTATAAGTAAAACTGATATTAATGGCCATTACCTACATTTCCTTAGCTATAAAGACAAACTGCTTTTATGATTTTTTCATAAAATTTCAATCTAACTATTTCTTTAGGTCCCAAATTCCATTGACTACATTCTTACTGAAGCTCTTTTTTGTATATAGTTTTATACTAAATACTATCCCCATGTTAATATTGATAGTCATTTTTATAGTCTGCAGTTTGAATTTACTAATAAGCTCACATTGTTTTAAAATATATAATCACTCTATAGTTACCTGTAATTCCCTACCGAATCTTAGAAAAAATATAAATTAATAGTAAAAGTTTATGTACAGATAGGTTTTTTCAGGAACCAAGGTCAATATAATAGAATCAAGGGATTTGAGAAATAGAAGAAAACTCAGTTTATTATTTTCCAAATTTTCCTTCTGTGTAACTTTAACGTTACCAGATATGAATAAGTGTTAATTTAATAAGACACGCCTTGGTAAAATACAGTTATTAAACATGGCATGCAATGCCACTTTGGAAATTAACTTTGAACATCAGCATACTAAAAACTAACTACAAAAACCTCTAAGCATTAAATTTTATTTAAACAAAGTCTTCTTTGATCACTGAGCTCATTCCCATCATGTTTATCAATATCTCGTTTTCCAAAGCACCATCTGTAACACGACTTAGTTCGTGGTGGTTCTAAATCATGGTCTCAGCATCATTGACACTCCTCCCATTTATTGGCAGGGTCTATATCTTCATACCTTGAATCTGAGTCTGGATGGGCTTGCTATTGGTGGGATTGTTATTTGTCCAATAGAGTAAGGTGTGATGACCTATATGACTCCCGAAGCTAAGTCCTAATAGACCATGAAGCTTCAGCCTGGTCCAAATGCAAACGCTTGAAAAACTCTCTCAGAACTCAGTTGCTATGCTGTTAAGAACCCCAAATGTAAATGTCATATCTACATACTTTAGTCAATAGTCTCAACTGTTCCTGACTTTGAAGTCATCCAAGATCAGGTGTTAGATATGTGGGTGTTGATACTTCTAGATGAGTGCTCTCCAAGAGAAAATTCTGTGATGATAAAAATATTTTATATATTTGCACTGTCTAATAGATACTAGCCACATTTAGCTATTGAGCATCTAATATATGGCTAGTGTGACTGAAGAACTGAAAAGTTAATTACATTTCATTTTAATTAGTGTAAATTTATATATAAACTAGAGGCCTGGTGCACGGATTCGTGCACTGGTGGGGTCCCTCAGCCTGGCCTGCACCCTCTTGCAATCCGGAACCCTTGGGGGATGTTGGACTATTGGTTTTGGCCCGAGGGATGTAGAAGTGCATGTAGTGGCAGATGGTTGAGGAGGAGCCTGAGCCTGGGCTGGGCACCATGCGTTCCCACTCCTCCTGGCCCCACTGTGCCTCCCACTGCCTGGTAGCACTGCTGCAGAGGCGGGAGAGGCTCACACTGCCGCAGCTGTGCTCGCCAGCCATGAGCCCAGTGTCTGGCACCCATCAATCAGCTGAGCGGTGCTCCTGCTGTGGGAGTGCACTGACCACCAGGGGGCAGCTCCTGTGTTGAGCGTCTGCCCCCTGGTGGTCAGTGCACATCATAGTGACCGGTCAAATAGTCGACTTGTCACATAGGGTTTTAGATAGATAGATAGATAGATAGATAGATAGATAGATAGATAGATAGATGGATAGATAGATATATAGATAGATGATAGATAGATATAGATAGATAGATAGATAGATAGATAGATAGATAGATAGATAGATAGATAGATGATAGATAGATAGATAGATAGATAGATGATAGATGATAGATAGATAGATAGATAGATAGATAGATAGATAGATAGATAGATAGATATAGATAGCAGCTACTCTATTGGACAGTGGGCATATAATTATAGCCCCCAGCTATTTGCATCACCCTCTGCTGACTCTCCAGACATCACAAAGCAAAGATAAATCACCCTATCTTATCCTGTCCAAATTCATGACCTAAAGATCCCATGATTATTTCTGTGTTATTCAACAAACTTTGGAATAATTTTTCATGCAGCAATAAATAACTAAAACAGAATTCCAACCTCCTAAGTATTAGAGATAACCAAACTAAGGTCCAAAAACTGCACTTTGCACAAGTCGGTGACATGTTTGCTGAAAAACTTAAAATATAATGCAAAAAAGAGAACTTTGAAAATATTATCAGAAATTGACTTTTTTAAAGAAAATTGTTAAACTTGGTAATCTAAAACCCCATGATGAGTGATAGATGGTTCTCATTTACATAATGCATTCCTGAAATATGCTGTATAAGTAGCCATAAGTATAACTGAAATTCCACTAGTCAAATAAAGGCCCTGCCTACTATATTCTCTTCCCTTAAAAATACAAAAATTTGAAATAAAGTTACTTGCATAGAAGTTATACCACTAAATAGCAAGTGATGCATATTTGTTAAACATTGACCAAAAATAACATTACAATAATTCTGATACTCTCCCATCCCTCAAAAATTGCCTTGATTAGTTTACTAATACGTAAGGTATCAGTAGAATAACCAATACAATTTCATAAGTAAAATATCTTTTTCATTTCTGATGTATTCACCATATAAGTTAAAAGTGTCAGAATAAATTAGAAACACAAATCAGCAACATCCCTATTTCCCAGCGGCTTGACAGCTTTGTTCTAGTTTGGATTCTCCAAGGACAGTCTCAGGACCAAGATATTGATTTGCACCACTGCACTTTTCTGACTAATTATTATCAAAGCAGACCCTCCACTTAATCAGCTCATTCTCACAGTAAGAATGGCCTTCAGTTTAAATTCATTAGGCTGATAAATGAGAACATTATGGCTGCATAACAATTGCTTTCATTAAAAATATTTTGACAAAGATTACAAGACTATTGTATGCTGAAGTATACTAAATTGACTACCTAAGTCTCTGTCCCCTAAGAATTTCACCTTTCAGTGATATATGCATTCAACATTTTGTAAGTTTTGAAAAGGAGTTTCCTCTTTCGTACCATTTATCTTGACAACTATGTCAGTAGGATAACCATGAAAAGAACACTGGTTGGTAAAACTGTCAAATTAATTGACCTTTTTTCCTAATTTATAGCCAGGTTACTTAAGAGGTAATGCAAGGATATGGTAGAGTCGAGGATGCTATATAAAACGGGGTTAGGGCCCAGCCGGCGCGGCTCAGTGGTTGAGCATCGACCCATGAACCAGGAGATCATGGTTCAATTCCGGATCAGGGCATAGGCTCATTCCCCAATGTGGAGCATGCAGGAGGCAGCCAGTCAATGATTCTCTCTCATCATTGACGTTTTTATCTCTCTTTTCTACTCCCTTCCTCTCTGGAATCAATAAAAATATATTTTAAAATGATAAATAAATAAATAAATAAAATGGAGTTAGGAAAATTCACTGTTGAAGTACCTTGAGTATCTGCAAGAAGAGTTCCATGCAGGGAATACATAAATGCAAGTACACTGAATTATGTGTTCTTTATATGTAATATTTGATATAATTCTCATACTTTCCCTATGAGGTAGGTCCTATTATTATTACTACTGTATTATTCAATGTATGAATAAATCCAAGTTTACACAATTAAGTAACTTGCAACTTGCCCAAGGTTTTATAGGTAGTCTGCTGCAATCTGAATTAAAAAATGTTTCTTTTTAGAGTGTTCATAATATTAACCACAAAATGATGTTTCCTCTAATACTTGAGAGAGACAACAAGGCAGAGAGAGACTGAGACAGAGATAAAGAGACAGAGAAACAACCACTCAAGAATACATTTGAAATATATGTGAGACTTTATTTTCATCTGGTGTGGTCTAAAGACAGTTTGTTTCTGGTACATTTACACCACGAAATAATATGCAGCAGTAAAAAAGAAGATCTTTTACTCTTTGAGACAGCATGGAAGGAGCTGCTAGAGAGTATTATGCTAAGTGAAATAAGCCAGTCAGAGAAAGACAAGTATCACATGACCTCACTCATATGTGGAACCTGATGCACAAAATAAATTGATGAACAAAATAGACCCAGGGACAGAGAAGCATGGAACAGACTGTGGAATCTCAGAGGGAAGGTGGGGATGTGTGGATGGGCAGGAAAAGATCAACCAAAGAACTTGTATGCATATATGCATAACCCATGGACACATACAATAGGGTGGTGAAGGCCTGGGGTGGGGGGCGGGGGCAAGCTAGAAAAAGTCAATGGAGAAAACAAGGGGATACCTATAATACTTTCAAAAATAAATTTTTAAATAATAATTATTTAATTTAAAAGGACAGTTTGTTTCTAGCTTTGAGTATTATAACAAATCCAAAATTGGTTGAGTAAACAACATATGCAAAGACATGAATGATTATTATAATTATTAATTTAATTAACAGTTATGCTCAGTCTAGGCTATAATTTTTTTACTTTAAAAACTGCATCAATTTATTTTGTACCTTCCTAATAGTCTTGAATAAAGGAATGAATGAGACATTTGAGTATCAAGGAAAAACCTGATTACAAAGCTGAATCTTATTGACCTTTGTTTCTCCACCACAGAGCAAAAATGTAACAGGATTGCAAAGTAAATGCCCAGGCTCTTAAACACATGCTGGTGCTATTAGCTGAGGCCTTCAGACCAGAATCTATATCCTAGAGTCAAGAAAACTACTGCTTATAATTTAAACAATAAGAGTATTTTTCATTGTTTTTAAGAATTCTCTGTTCTGCTCTTGCTTATGAGTAAAAAGATAAGAATGTATAATATTTTTCATTATAATTCTGTCCAGAAAATTTTTAAATCTTTTAATATATTTTGTTTACTTAGCAAACAAATTGCTTAAAAAGAAAATATCTGGGATTTTATTAAGATAATCATAATATATCTATAAAAATTAGCTATGTTAAAATTACTGATTCACTATTATTGCAGTTTTGGGGTGCTGTGTATATACTTCATATAATTCTCACAACAACCTTTGGAAGTGTCTATTATTATTTATAGATGAACTGAAAACCAGAGAAGTAACTTACTAAAGATCCTCTCACAAATAAATGATAGAACTTTAACTGAACCTAGGATTATCCAACTCAAGTGATTGTGAATTATTAGCCACCTCACACTCTTCCTCATTGCTCATCAGAGCTGGATTAAATGAGGTAAATTTCTGGCATGTCTTTTATAATAAAACTAGAGGCCCGGTGCATGAAAATTCATGCACTGGAGGGAGGTGGTCTTTCAGCCCAGCCTGCCCCCTCTCACAGTTTGGGAGCTCTCAGGGGCAGGAGTTGACCTGGCGATCAGGGGAAGGCAATGCCCCATCACACCTCTGCTGCTGCCACTGCCAGTAGCCTTGGCCGACCCTAGTTACCTGAGCCTCGGGCGGCCCTGGGCAGCTGGACAGCCGCCATCCGAGGTTTGCCTGCACCTTGGGCCAGCCCTGGGCAGCTGGGCAGCTGACATGAGGCTTGCCTGTGCCTCAGGCTAGCCCTGGGTGGCTGGGGGGGCTGAGGGGACTGGGCGCCACCATCTTATGGCTGTGGGCACCACCATCTTTGAGGGCATGGCAGTCAATTAGCATATTCCCTCCTTATTGGCTGTGGGCACTGCCATCTTTGTGAGGATGTGATGGTCAATTAGCATATTCCCTCTTTATTAGATAGGATTAGTTTAAATTGTCACTTACACTGTAAAGCAAACAACTTTATTTAAATGAGTTTTGTACTAATACTATATTTGAAAAGTATCTTGTTAGTTTTTATATTTCTCTTTTTTTCATTTAATTTATCTTTATTGTTGAAAGTATTACAGCTGTCCTCTTTTTCCCCCATTTACCCCGTCAACCCGTTTCCCTCTTCTCCCCACCAGGCCTTCACTGAACAATTGTCTGTGTCCATGGGTTATGCATATATGCATATAAGTTATTTGATTAATCTCTTTCTTGAAAATAAAAAACTTATTTCCAATATCTCATGAAATATGGAATTTATAAAAGAAATTCTTCACCAGGATTCTCCTAGATTTCACACTGTACAATGCAGATTATATCTTTAAATAGAAATAGTTAACAGGGACTAAGAAATAAGAAAAGCATATAATTAAAAAACTAAGACTAATTCTAAATATTTATAATTTATAAATTCATTAATGGGCATCTAGTATTTGTTTTTACACAGAAGGGCTCTAGTCAAATTTTAATAAATAGACTATCATATTAGTAATGTGTATTTCTTTTTCAGAAATGATCATTTCTAAGAAAATTACTAAGACAGAAGAAAATCAAACTAAGTTTTCTTGGGTAGGACAATTACTCTTTACAATGATTACTATCAAATATAATCCAGATTAACCCCCAGTTTTAATTAAACATTGTGTTTGATTATTATGAAAGATAATAAGTTTTTGAGGATGTATAAAGTTATAGTAAGATGTAAATATATATTTTGAGGAATTCAGTAAAGAAAATAATATTGTAGAGTAAAAATTCTAAGAAGATAAAGTTCAGAAAACAATTAATTTATGGGTTAAATGTATTGTAATTCAAATAGACATAAAAATTGCTTGAATGGAAGAAAAACAAATCTTCAAATATCAGTTATACTAATCAGTATCTAGTCTTTTACAGAAATGGGTATTTATGTTAGATATCACTAAAATATAATACAGATTATAAAATTTTTACTCAAAAGAGAACTTTTGTTAAAAACAGAAAATTGTAGACATATTACAAAATTTTATTTTACTAACAGATTTTGGGAAAAAAAGAGAACTTCAGGAATAAAGGCTATAAAAATGTGATATCAATCAGAAACTTAAGCATCAAAAAATTACATTTTGTTCCAAGACAATACATCATAGAGGGCATACACTGAATTGCCAGATTAATATGATCTCTGAATGCATAATAATCTGGCCACTCAGTGTATATCTTATATAATAAAAGGCTAATATGCAAATTGTCCCCTCAACCAGAAGTTTGACCAGCAGGCAGGCCAGCCAACTGCCCATGTCCCCTCCCCCTGGCCAGGCTGGCAAGACCCCAATCATGCACAAATTCATGCACTGGGCCTCTAATATATATACACACTGAGTGGCCAGATTATTATGCACTCAGAGATCATAATAATCTGGTCACTCAGTGTATATCTGTTTTCTGAATCATGAGTGTCACAGGGCATAGACTTTACTGAATATCCAGGAAATAATTACCTTCTCAATGGCAAATGTTATGAACTTTAATTCTTAATTATCTATGGAGAGTTTACATTAGATTCCATACATAAATTCATATATTCAGAAATTCTCAAGTTGCATGAGAAGATTGATTTGGCCTTTGGTCATAACCAACTATATTTATCACTTACATATAGATGAGTGCAAATAGCAATATTAAAATATTTCTTCTAATTAATTTCCTTTCAATGTGCACAAATTTGTGCACCAGGCCACTAGTGTATTATACAATGCCTGTAAATTAAAATTTGTTTAGAGGATTAGATTCACCCTCATATTTCAAAGATGTTTTCCCAAATAAGAAAGTCTGTTCTAGCATGTACTGAAAATTACATTTCTAAATTCCACAATCTTCTAAAATATTCTCCTTTTATCAAAAGCAGATTTTGTACAATGAAGGGTACACTGTGTAATTTTTCCACTCAATCCCTTTAAGAGGTTAGTAAAATGAACAATCAATCCACATGATCTTTACACAGTTGCTCAGTATATTAGAATAGATCATAGAGATAATCATGAGTTTAGTGTGAGTTTTCTGATTATGGAGGATTTAACTCTTTAAGCAACTCCATTGGGTAGAACACCTTGCAAATTTCACTGCTGAAAATCTCACACATGAATAATTTGTCAAACTAATTCTAGCAAAGCAAGCAGTCCAAAGTTTACACTAGTGGTTAAAGTCTGCTCTTTAAGAATTGAGTTACCAATCTCCCTCACAAGTTATCTTTGGCATAATGACATGATAGTTGATTTTAAAAAAATGTTTGTATATAATGCCTAACATTTAAAAATAATATAGTATTGATTGGTACAAATGTCATAGGTGAAGTTATTTGTAGGGCTGTATTGCTAGAAACAAATGTGGTAATTTAAGGTAATACCAGATAGAATTCAAATGCATTGTACATGTCATCAAATATGTATATCAAATTATGCTGTTCTTTTATTACAAACAAAAATCTCAACTTCTGCTGAGTTATTATAAACAAAGCAATAATAATCTTTGGAAAGTCCTTGAATTTCTTTTAGTCTAAAACATTAGTAGCTAGTCATTTTCCATCTTTTTATTTATCTTATATCCAATCTGAATTAGTTCTATTCATCTACAATAAAACTGAATATATCTCTAATTTGTCAAAGTTAATTCAAATTCTAACCTTACAGTATCCCAGATTCTATCAAATGTGTCCAACTTCCTGTCATCCAAAATTTAATAGTCTTGTTTAGCCTCCCAAACAGTAAATTATATAAAATAATATTGATCCTGGAACTGCATCCTGCCATCTAAGATTTAATGTAGACTTTTAGGTCAACATTGAGTCATTCACAAATATACATTGTTCAGCTATTCTAAAACATGTGAACTTTGCTAATAATCATTAGTACTTCTAAAAACTTTTTTGCTATGATCTCTAAAGGTCATGGAAAATTCCAAAGGTGTCCAAGAGGGTCCTCATTCCTGAGTCATGCTCTGACAAGAATACCATAACAAGCTCATGATGTATAAGTGCATGAAACTATTGGCTAGAGGAGCAACCAAGGAGAACAAGGTGATAAAAGTGATAGATTATCACTCTGTTTATACCCATTTCACATCCGATCCTTCAGACTAACTCTGGAAGACAGGCCTGCCAATAACTTCCATAGCTTCTTTTTGTATTTACCCTTCGGTCTTTTTATTCTCTCTTTTTTGTAAAATGATTTTTCCTTTCCTTTACTATATGCTTAAATGTTGCCTCCTCCATAAATTCTTTTGATTAAAAGCACAAGTTCTGAATCAAGATTGCTTGGATCTGATCTTTGCTCCACATTCAAGACTAAGGTCTGGGACAAGTACATGTCTTCATTTGGCCATCAAGTTCCTCACATTTAACAAGGGGATAATGGAATTATTTACCTCAGGATTGTTCTAAAGATTGAATGAGTTAATGTATAAAAAGGACTTACAACTATAGTAAGTACTATGTGAGTGTTTGCAATTATTATTCTTATTGTAATTACTGATGTTATATGAGATGTTGTCCACCTTTACAGAATGTATTACTTTATCGCAGTGGTCAGCAAACTGGCTCGCGAGCCGCGGTTTGCCGCTCTGTTGACAGTTTGCCGACCACTGCTTTATCACGTTTCTTCCTAAATAGCTTTATACATATCTATTATGGCATTGTGATAATTTTGCTTGTTGATTTGAATGGTTCTCTACCTATACTGTGAATAACTAGAGAGCAGAAGCCATGCTACATTAATCACTTGTTCTTCTGATCATAGATGATCCTTAAATAATTCATTTTATTTTTAGGAAGAATGGCAACTAAAGCAAATGAAGGGATATATAGGGCAGAGCTTTCTAAAGGAGGTAAGACTCTGGCTTTGCTCTTATTGCAAAAAGTCGGTAAGGTCCTGAGATAATTCACCAATACACAACCTCACTCACAGAGATGCAAAGAAAATCTACTAAACATTGCTTCATGAGTTGCCTGCATCTGGATCATAGGGGGATGGGCATTTTAAAACTATAAATAAAACATACTCTCAGCTACTGATCAAGATCTCAGAGAGTGGCCTTGGAGTTGATATTTTAACAAGCTTTCAAGTTAATTTTAACTCACAGCCAAGCACATAAATTACATCTATGCTACATTTTAATCCATTTGGGTAAGGACATCCAGCTTCCTTAGAGAGAAGGTGAGAGAAGAGTCACTTTAAGTAGCTGAATGAGCTGTGTTACCAACTATTTCCATGGCCATAACTGTGTAATAGCCTGGTCCTGAAAAACAATGTCTGTAAAACTGTGTGCTGTGATATTTTTTAAGTGATACGTTTTCCTTAGAGTAATAGAAAATACTTTGAATTGTGTCATAGAGCCCTTTTTTTTCACTTTTATCAAGTGTTCTTGTATATCTGGAAGGATAAAAAAAAATGCACTCCATTATGTGGAGCTGGGCAGGGGAGAAACAGGGGCAAAATAGAGGACTAAAACAATCTAGGTTGTTGCCCGTCCTTAAATCTCCATGAACTTTGTCCTGTTACCATACAAGTATAAAGTTATCTAACTTCCTTGAAGCCTCTTTTTCTGCCCTCCAAAAACAAACAAACAAACAAAACACAGGAAACTATAGAAGGACATAAAAAACCTAAAAGGCAGGGAGATGAAATTTAATTTAAAAGGTGTAAACAGTGAAGTCTTGAAAAACAGCTAGCTAGCTATATAGCTAGGTTTTTAGTTCTCAATCCGGATAGTTATGGGATAAAGACATCTCCATCACATGTTTGTTTTCACCATTTTTTAAGATGTATTTATTAAAAATTATTTACAGAAGAATATAGATATACTGAAGTACTGGAGAATATAATGTAGCTTCTATCTTCAAGGAATTAAAAATATGTAAGAAGATGTTGACACTTACATAAATATATATCAAGGTGCAGTCCCTGTTAAAAACAAACTATAAAAGCTAAGATAGCCGAAACCGGTTTGGCTCAGTGGATAGAGCATCGGCCTGCGGACTGAAAGGTCCCAGGTTCGATTCCGGTCAAGGGCATGTACCTTGGTTGCGGGCACATACCCAGTAGGGGGTGTGCAGGAGGCAGCTGATCGATGTTTCTCTCTCATCGATGTTTCTAGCTCTCTATCCCTCTCCCTTCCTCTCTGTGAAATATCAATAAAATATATTTAAAAAAAAAAAAAAAAGCTAATCTTGAGGAAGTAGCAATCTGTTATTGTTGTTCTTATCAAGAAAACTTTTACATAGGAGGTCATGTTTCTTCCTGGCCTAAAAGAATGTACTGAGTATAAAAAGCATGAGTAGAGGATGGATAGAAGAGAGTTATCTTGTACATTTCAGCAGAGAATTGTGAGATAAGGTACAGAAATGGGAGAACATAAGATGTATTTAAGGTAAACAACATATAGCATGGCTAAATTATCAAGTGTCAGTGAAGGTTGGTATGTGAAGAATGAATTGGAAGGTAGCAAGAAAATATGAAACAAAATCATATTTATAAAACAATTAGTAAAATGTGAAATATAAAATATATAAAAATAGTACTATTATTTTCATGAAGAAGGAGAAAAAAGTAAGTGTGACATAAAGGCAGAAAATATGGTATTTTGAATAGTAAAAAGAATTAATTATTGAGAACAGAATGTCATTCTTAATAGGAAATAATGGGAAAGGAGAATAAATCTCTAAGGATTCCACTACTAATTTCACTGATAATAGGAACTACTTCTTTGCATGAAGTAACATGATTAAGATTATTTGTTGAAAGAGGAGAAACAGTCCAGAGATGGAAGACGCTGATGACGCCTTGCCACGATAGCACTCAGCAGCTGTGCGACGCAGCAAGTTGCCTAGGACCAAACCAGAGAGGGTCGGACCTGCATTGCCACCATGTGCCCACCATCCAGATATCATTGCTGACATGTACACATAAGGAACTGTTCGACATTGAAACGGGGAATCAGAACTGTTGGATATGGAAATTGGGACTCAAACATTTTTTGTTATTATATGTTTATTTCTAGTCTGCAGAGGCAAGATTTTTTAAAGGAATGAAATGGGGAAAAAATAGATACAGAAGCAAAGAAGCATTGAACAGACTGTCAAACTACAGTGGGAAGGCAGAGGAGGTTGCGGGGGTGGTGGGGGGAGGCTGTAAGAGATCAACCGAAGGACTTGTACGCATGCATATAAGCATAACCAATGGATAAAAAAAAAAAACTGGGGGGAGGGGGCAGGTAAAGGCATGTACTGGGGGGAAGGGGAGGCCGGGGGAAGGTCAATGGGGAAGGAAAAAAAAAAAAAGGAGACATATGTACTACTATTTGTAATACTTCAAACAATTAAAAAAAAAAAAAGATTATTTGTTGAGACACAACATTTGAAACAGTTAAGACCTGGGAATAATCTTAAGCAAAACATATTTATGAAAGTAAATCTTTTAAAGTAAAATTATGGAGTATAAAAAAAATTGTGAGGACTATAGATTAAATACAATTTTTGAAGAACCTATACTAGCACCTAGTCCATCACTGGAAATAATAATTGATTCCAATTTAAATTATAATATTATAATTGCAGTATTAATTATCATGGGCTATTTCTCTGTGAAAAAGTTTTCTCTAACCTGTAAGAAAGAAATAAGGAATGAAATGTATTCACAAGTTTATCTTTGAGTTCTTTTTCCACTATATATCTGAACAAGTCACTTTCCATTTGCTTAGGCCTTTTCTGATCGAATAAGTTTCACTCTTCTAATATTTCAGAGTACTATTTTCATTTATATAAACAAAATAATCTATAGAGATTTTTGTTATGGAGAAAGAGTTATTATGAATCAAGTGGCACTGTGTGCTATGCAGCTGGGCATTCTAACCCAGGATAAAAATATTTTGTTATTCCAGTAGTTTTTGTTTGCTGAGAATAGTTAAAAAATGTTTCCATGCCGTGCAGATTTTTCTAATAAAACACATATTCCTGACTTTAATATAAAATGAAAAATTCCAAGCTTTGTTTTTACATTTTATTTATCCTTTAATGTATCATCTTTCATTATTTTTCTCAATAATCATTTATGAAAGTTAAAATTAGGAAAAGTCATATCAGTATATAGATTCATCAGAGACCTATGCCACACTAGAAGAAAATGTCTGATAGAATATTGAATAGTTGACTCTTATATTTATAACATATACTTTAATTTTTAAAGGATAAGATCTGCATATGTAAAAACAATGTCAATTATAGAATTATACATTATTTAAAGCAAGTGTGATTTTACAGTTTACTATGGGATCCATGCTTTCTCTAACTAGTGAACTATACTCTATTACAAGTGAAGACTTGTTTATAGATTAGCCATGAACTGGTGGGGATTTAAATGCAAGGAATCAAAGGAGATTTGACTTTGGGTGGTAAAAACACAATGCAATGTACAGATAATGTTTTATAGAACAGTACACTTGAAAACTATATAATGTTATTAACAAATATCACCCCAATAAATTGAATATTTTTAATTACCAAAACTTTTCTAATGTCATGTTTAATTTTGATATTTTATTATAAAATGAAATAATTTAAAAAATCCTTTCCAGGAAAAATAATAAATGAAATCAATATGAATTAAATGTCAGTCAGACTAAAATTTTTTATTTTCACATGTTACAAAATATTATAAAATGGGAAGCATTGTTACTATTTCCAATTATTAAAAGTATGAAAGTGAAATGTCTTTAATGTTCTTATGTTAGACCCTTTCTTTCCAGAGTATTTTGTTTTATTTTTAAATATTTTTATTGATTTTTAGAGAGGGAGGAAATGAGACAGGAGGGGGGAGAGAGAGGGAGAAACAGAGAGAGACATCAATGAGAGAGAAACATCAATCAGTTGCCTCCTGCATGCCCACTACCCAGGATCAAGCCCACAACAAGGGCATGTGCCCTGACTGGGAATCGAACCAGCAACCTTTAGGTGCACTGGATAACACCCAACCAACTGAGAAACACTGGCCAGGACCAGAGTATTTCATTAGGGACACTGGATGCATTGGAGAAATTTGGAAGACCTAAAGATCTCTGTTCTCACTTTAGTTTGATATACATTAGTCATACAGCCTTAGACAAGTTACATACAAATAATATATATTATTTTCCTTACTACTTTCTCCCTCTTTCACCTTGAAGACCATATTTCATTTCTTGCCTTAGTACTTCAAATTACTTTTTATTTGTGATTTAAATATCTGATAATCTGCAATCGGTTGATTTCCATCAATTACTCAGCCACATGTAAAATCCCGACCTTTACTATGCAACGCATTGAGTAAGGACTCAATAAGAAATCACATTCTCTTCCCTCCTTCATGAAACTACAGCCATTTCCTTGGCACTGTAGTAAATGATAACATTATGAAGGGTAATAGCATATGGTCTCGGCCCTTAAGAACCTCAGCCTCTAGTAAGAGAAACAGGCATTGAAACAAATAATTAAAATATAAATGAATAAATGATCTTTCAAATACATGAAAAATTTAAATCCCTCCTTCATTTTAATATGTATTCTTTAAACCATGCTAAATATCCATATCAAGTTGATTTCCTCATTACCTGCTATGTATTAGACTGATGGAATTAAGCAAACAAACAGACAAACCAGTCTCTACAAGAACAAGAGGTTTCGGGAACCATAATGAAAGTCAAGCAGTTTCCAACACAGAGCTATCAGTACAGTGCTCCTGAGGCACTGATGTCACCTTCCATCTGTCACTGGAGACTTAGCAATGTGACTTATGATAGAGACCTGTGTCCTACAGTCCTCATTCCTTTGATGATGCAATCCTGCGCATTTCATCTGAACTAATCACTCTTAGGCTTGTGTGCCCTCCTTTCACTCCTCATAAAGAGCCTGATGCTGGTAAGGTTAAGTAAGACACTCATCTTCACACACTTACACAAAATGCAGAGTAAATAACAGAGAAATTAGAAGTACAAAAATTTAAGGAAATAAAGTCCCTGAGGCTTAAGTACTTAGCATATCTCGTATCATGGAGCCTTGTGATTAGAATGAATTTTAGAAAAATTCATTCTAATCACAAAACTTCTCAGTAAACTACTTTTTCTAAAAGGTCTACATTGCATTCTCCTTCCTTCCATTGTTCATGGGCCTCATGTCAACCAACCCCTCTTTGGTATGGAAACTTAATTTTGAGATGAGGAGAATGTATCCCTAATCTTTATGCCTTTTCCATAACAAATTACATTTATCCCTAAATATATCAAATTGCAAATGAAATCAGTCAACTCTGCATTCAGGACAATGACCTCTCTCTCTCTCTCTCTCTCTCTCTCTCTCTCTATATATATATATATATATATATATATACCTAATATGCTAAGTGTCCCTCCAACCGTTCAACTGTTCGACAAGTCACTACGACGTGCACTGACCACCAGGGGGTAGATGCTCCGACCGGTAGGTTAGCTTGCTGCTGGGGTCTGGCTGATCGGGACTGGGCAAGATGGGCCGGACATGCCCTGGAGCCCTCCACAGTCTCTCCCTGGCCCTGATCATGCACCCTCTCACAATCTGGGACCCCTTGGGGGATGTCAGAGAGCCAGTTTTGGCCTGATCCCTGCAGGCCAGGCCAAGGGACCCCACCGGTGCACAAATATGTGCACCGGGCCTCTAGTAGTCAATAATCATTGATATTTTATTTTCAGTCAAAATTTTTTTAAAATTCATCCTAGAGACAATTAACTGTTATGCTTATTTTATTTGTAATTTTGTTTATTTGGGTTTTTTTATTTTAAAAACTTTAGAGATAAACAACTTTGTAAGTATCTCAACAAAATGACTTAGCATTTTCTTTTTGTGCTACTTAATTTTGTTGCTTTGAGTAGCTGAACACTCTTCTAAAATTAAAATCTGAAAAGGAAATATGAAGTGAAATTACATAATTTTTATTCAATAAAAAATACGAAGTTCCTCAAATACAATGACAAAAACATATTAAGAAGGAAAATAATAAAGTTAGAAATAGTATTTACCTAAAATTTTCCCAATAGCCTTCCATCATTTTTGGGTTAGATGGACACACAAAAAAAGGGATAAAATTGACTTTTACTCATTAAAACAAACAAAAAGTCAGCCTCTCTCCATAATCCACAAAAATGCTACTTCAAAGGAATTAAGATGAAAGTTAAATTAGGCTAATTTTATAAAAACATTTGGTTCTTAATATGAGAAAAATTCAATTAACATGGTGTTTAATTTGCAAATTAGATTGTAGGTATTGCTATATTTATGGTCATAATGAATATAACTTTAGAACTGAGGTCTTCCCTTGTTTGTTTGTCTTAACAAGAGAAAAAACTTGAGTCCCATAGATAAGTGAATTACTTAAATTCAAATAAAATATTCAGATAGGATCAGATCCCAAATTTCCAGACACAGATTTTCCCTCTCTACCACAGTATTACATAGACTAATTTGGCATTAATTAATTAATTAATTAATTACATGTGAGAACTTTAGAAGGTATATATGTCTTTTTTTCTTTTGAATTTTGAGAATGTGCACCAACTACTCATGTTCTATGAAATGCATGGAACATGGCCCACAAATACTTTTCTCCTTACACACTAACCCTGACCAATAGTTAGAAGCCACCTAGATGTGTTAAGATTCTAAAGCTGTGCCTTGGTTAGATAATCAGTAGACAATATTTGTGTGATCACATCAGGTAGAATGATATGTCCAAGTACTTTAAGTCCTTGAATTCTTTTTTCCTCAAGCTGTTATGTTACCCAGAAACCATCCAAATTAGAAATCACTTTTATCATAGAATGGAAGAAAATTAAAATAAGGAACAGTCCTAATGTGACCAGATTTTATAATAATTAATACTTGTATAGACCTATTGAATCAACTAATGAATAGCCAGTATGAAAAAATCCTGTATCTACATGTATATGTGAGTGTTTGCAATTATTAATCTAATGTATATAATTAAACAATCTTTGAAATAGGCTTTACCATATTTTACAGTTAGAAAAAAACATTTTTTAGGATTTTAAATATAATAATAAAAACAATTGCAAAGGTGACTTAAATAAAAATTGAGTGGATCCTAATTTTCTTCTCTTTCCAGACTATCCAAAATTAAACAATTTCATATTAGAGACAGCACAACATAGGTAGGGGTAGTAAGAATGCAAATTCTGGAGTTAGCCTTGAACTCCATACAGGTCAACAGATTGTGAATGCAGACACATGACTTAACCTCATTTTATCTCAATTCTTCTACCTGTTATTGTGTTCAATAATAACACCTACTTGAAAGAGACATTGTGAGGATTTAATAAGATGATATGATACCTGGAAAACCCTTAGAACAATACTTGGCTCATACTAAGCATTCAACACAAATTACGTACTATGTAACGAAGACAGCATCACATACTAAGCATTCAACACAAATTAGGTACTATGTAAAGAAGACAGCATTTTTGTCTCTGGTGAACTCTTACAGTTAGAGCTTATTATAATTTTATTATTTTATATTATTTTATTTTTATGTTAAAGTTAAAGAAGGATAGGAGGGGTAACAATGTGGTTTATAAAGTAAAATATAAGGTGATGGCAAATAAAATATTGAAAATTCACCATGATGTCATAATCATAAAATATACTTGGTGCTCTCTAAGTTATTATTCTTCATTTATCACCCATTTAATATTCAAGATGAATTACAATTTAAAAGTTATACTTTTAATATTATTCCTTTAAAAACAAGAAATTCCCACATGTCCTAGTTGTAGTATAATGGATTGGACACTAAAAATTTGATCTGTGATGGGAAAAAATTAAAGTACAAAGCATTAATATTCACATACCACAAATGTAAGATTTATATATAAACATATGCACATATATGTACATACTTACTACTTAATAATAATAAATGCCTGTTACTGGTTTAAAAAATATAATTCAGCCCTAACCGGTTTGGCTCAGTGGATAGAGCGTCAGCCTGCAGACTGAAAGGTCCCAGGTTCCATTCCGGTCAAGGGCATGTACCTTGGTTGTGGGCACATCCCCAGTAGGAGGTGTGCAGGAGGCAGCTGATCGATGTTTCTCTCTCATCGATGTTTCTAACTATCTCTCTCCCTTCCTCTCTGTAAAAAATCAATAAAATATATTTTTTAAAAAAATAAATAAAAAATAAATAAAAAATATAATTCATAGAAATCATATCAAATTATTTCTACACTAAAAAGGTACACCTCTAGCCAATAAAATGTCCTTATTATAGATGCTGAACATGCCCTTACAGATGCTAATGTTAAAAAAGTTTACTTTGTTTTCTTAGAGGAATGTATCTCTTAGATAGCAGGATGGATAGCTTTAATACAGTGGCAGAACAATGTTATCTATTTCACATGGTTGACTGAAGATTAAATGGTAAATAATCTGGAATTTTAAGAATGTTTTATGTGTCTGTTTTCACCATTGGCATTTGAGGCAGTCTTTCAGTCATGTTTCTGTGCTGCTGTCCAAGGTACCTTTCTTAAGTAAATAATAAAATTTATTTTTCCTCTAAGTATTATAAAAACAAAGATTGACTACAATTATAACAATGTAGAAAAAGATGTGTATACTTACTGGATTATATCCATTATAATTATTAACTCTTATTACATACTTACATGCATTAAGTATCTCAAGCATTACATGATTTATAGTGTTCTTTTATGCTACTTTATAAAAAATAAGTATATGAATTTCTGTGTGACATGAAGCCTGTATAAATATCATTTTCTGATTAGTATATAAAGTGATCAAAGTTTTTAATTAAATTTGAGTTGGAAATTAAATTCTCTTTGTTTTAGGTTAATAGGAGATTTATAGAGAAAGCTAGATTTATCCTTTCAGACTTATCTAAGTATAACATCTTAATCTGATTTTCCAGTATACCATATTTAGTCCCTTATCCCACGTTAATTCTCTGTCTCATTAACAATTTATTTTATTTGCTTTGTTTTGATAACAATATGTGGTAGAGAACGTCCCATATACATGTGAAGGAATACTCTATTTATTCATAATAAAAATATATATTATAGGATGCAAGAGAGGATTTCTGCATCCAGGTTGCTATAAATGCCTTAGCATTTTGATTATTAGTTACAAGATGTATGCCTTTTAAGAAATTTCTATCTCTGAAATAACCTCTTTTTTAAAAATATCCAAGAAATTAAGAAATTTTAGATCTGTTACATTTTATAAACCTGTTCTGTCTACTCTGTATAGTGTGATAGGTAATTCAGGAATTTTCTACCCACCTATATGAATTTATGTACATTTTCAACTTTGTTTTAGATATATAAAGCAAAACACTGTTTGCTTGTGTATCGTCTATCTCGCATTGTTAAGTTACCAAGTGGGAATTGCAAATACAGTCAATTCTCATTATTCGTGGTAGTTATGTTCTATTAAGGTGTTGCAACCACTGAATCAGCAAATACCAAACCACTGCTCCTAGGGGAAATAAAGGATTAGGTTCATGGGAGCCTCTGGTTACAATATTTTTGTCACCTGATCAATATATAACCTTGTTTCATGTGTATTTCTGTTTAAATATGCCTTAACATTTAAGGCATTAAAAATCATGGTGTTGACACGAATTAAGGTCTAATTACCTCATTGAATTCACAACCAATAGCACTATTACTCATGCCATAATGAAATTTACCTAACACAGGTATTTTCTCCCTAAGACCATCTCTGCCTTTGTACTGAAAACATTACTCAACACTTCAGCATCATGCATGAGGGCCATTTTAAATAGTGAAATCACAAACAGAAAGCAAAATGACAGAAAATGTGGCCCTAAGTAGACTGCAAAAATGATACTTCTTTACAATATGTTTATAGTATGAGCTGAAAGAAGTGACAGAGCATCACCGCTCTGGCCTCATGTTGGAATGTGTGCATTGGTACACTCACAATTTTTGCTGCTCTATACATGTGTACAAATGACTCTGAAGGGTCCCAACATTCATTTTGGTTTGCAAATAATTTACAGCATATTTGCAATTATGAAATTCACAAATAATGAGGATCAACTGTATGTTGTTAAAATTTTTATGCTGGGTCATCCAGCCAAAAAAATTTTCTAATTGATTAAGAAGTTATTAGAACAGATTTTAAGTAATGTATTCAGCAAATCAACTAAAAATTATTAAAGCAATATATAGGACTACAAGGTTGATAATGCTATTTTTATTGAAACAATCAGTGTTTGTCACAAGTACTATTCAACTTTTGAGTCAATTGTATAGTTATGGCACCGTTAATAATTCATAAAAATTGCATAACATTTTAATGTAATATGGAATAAGTTTGTATATTAATAACTTAGATTTTGCAAATAAGTAAATCGGCATCATCTTTTAAATTATATCATTTTAAAATAATATGGAAGAATATAACGGCTCTCAGAAAATAAAATATTTTGGCTATTCATTTAGAAGACTCAAACATTAATTTTAAATATAGAAGAAATACATATAGATGAGTTAAACATTTTAACTTGGTATAAAGTTTTCTGCATAAACAGTGTTAGAATATACTATTACTATTTCATTTAAACAAAATTGCTAAATAAATATTCCATTAATCTAAAAGTAACTCTAAATTTCCGGACCTGATTATATATTTCAAAAACTACATTTTAAAACCTGACACTCAACCTAAGTTTCAAAATGTTATTGACACGGAACTATGTTATACAAAACTAAACCCTAAATGGTGTTAAATGTATAGGTTATACAAATTAAATACAAGTTTTAAAACAAGAAATCAAAATATTAATTACTTAATACCCTACTAATATTGTTACCAGTATTTGTCATAAAGTGCTCCCTTGATATATTTAAATTCCATTATTACAATAAGATGAATTACAGTTATAGAAAGTGGTTTATCCCATTCAATAAAATCAAATATATTTTATCTGTCCATTGTTTGTTTTCAATAACCTGAACTAATGATCCCACTTCTAGTCTTTTGCTCTCTCTTATATCAATTATTTTTCTAAAATTATTTTTCTAAAATATAATCCTGACTAGATCATTCTGATGCTTGAAACAATTCAAAGCCAAGAAAATAAAAACCAAACTATTGCCAGTCTTAAAAACCCCTTTGTGATCATGTCCTTATCTAGTTCTTAAGCCTCACCTCTTGCTATGTCTCCTCTACATAGGATACCCGAACAATAATGCAGTAACTTTAATTCACCCCAAACCACTCTGTTTTATCTCTCCATGCCTTTCATCCTTATCGTAGAATTCATTTTCCTTTAGGCTGCCTACAGAACTCTTACTTATTTAAAAATTACTCTGAAGTGTTGCCTTCCCTATGACTCTTTACCCGTCTGCCTTGAGAAATATGTTATCATTTTGCACTTTAGAACTGTTCACATCTATTTGTTGTTGCCTTTATCATATAGAAGTAGGTTTCCAAAAGACTTAGAGTGTCATTATGTATTAATATTCTTTATTTAGTATTATTTATTTTATAAGTCAAATACTAGCGCAGTGCTCACCACAGAGTGTGTGCTAAATAATGTGTGTGTGGAATGATAAAATGAAATGAAAAGACCCTCGTCCACTCCATACTCACTGTCAATCTGGTTTAACACAGAATACAACCATGGTGTGATTCTTCACTCAATAAAGATTCATTGGTAATAGAAAGCAGGGAAATATTTTCATTATACATATTAGCAACACACATTAAAAGGATTAAAAGGATTCAATATTTAACATGAAGTTCATCAAATACCACTAACTGAACTATCTCAAGCTATATTTTTATTTTAGATTTATGTACCGTCTATTTTCAAAAGAATTGAAACATTGTGTTAAAGTATAAATTAAATACATTCAAATATAGAGAGCAGATTATAGCTAACAAAGGATGCTTTTATCAGCTGGGCACTCTTCTACGTATTTTAACTATATGATTCATTTAATCCTCATGGCATGAAATAATATAGGTGTTATTTTCTCCATCACCATTACAAACAAATAAAATGAAGATACAGAAGTTAAAAAGTAAATAAATAAAGCAAAACACTTGCCCCAAATTACTCAGCCAGTGTCTGAGAGAGCCAGAGTCAAATCCTGTGGTCCCACTCCAGAACTCATGCTCTTAATCATACCTCAACACCCCCTCTACCTCAGAAGTGAGAATGAGGAGGTAGATATCACCCTCACTATGAACTTAAAGCTAGACTTGAGCATTAAATTACAGTCTACATTTTCTTTGGCTCATTGCAAATACAAATAATTTTTGATTATTGATATCTTGTCCTGGACCAAGTATTTTACATATCCTCTATAATAAAAGTCCAGGGACGATAAGCCTGGCCTTTTATTATATAGGCCAATGCACCTATATAATAAAAGGACGACTGGAATGACCGCCTGACCCATCACCATGAGGTGCATTGACCACCTCTCGGTCCCTCCCCACCAGCCCACAGGCTCCCATCGCAGCATGGTGAAAGGGGAACCACGGTGAACCGAGGTGAGTGGCTGAACACCGACCTCTTGGACCCTCCCCCAGCCCACAGGCTCTGTCTGGGGAACGGAAGCCAAGCTGCCATCGGACTGGCCTCTTGGTCCCTCCCCCCAGCCCGCAGGCTCTTGGGAACCACAGCGAACTGGGGGGTTGGAGGCAGGGTGGGACTGGGGACTAGCAAGTGGGCAGAAGATGGCCCTGATTGCCGGTTAGGCCTATGGACCCTACCCATGCATGGTTTTGTGCACTGGGCCTCTAGTTATTCTATAAAATGATTTCTGTAAAATAACATTTTAGTATATGGCCATATAGTAGTATCTTAATGAATACTGTACCAACTAATTGGATAAGAGAGAGGAGTATTGAGAACAGATTTAGTATCATTTTATTTTTCAGAAAAAAATAGCAAATTTAGGTAACTTTTTCATTGTCAAACAGTAAGCAACTGTACCAAGATGGAAATTGATGTTTCTAAAACATAATGCATTATTTGATGTAAAGGTTATACATTAAACTGAGTTTCAATGAGTGTTTATATTTCTGAAAGTAATTAAACTCAAATACCACAAATGCTTTGCATTCTGATGTTCTAATTTACGATGACAGATACAGTCTGAGTACCTAGAGGAATGAATAAAGAGCATACCTATTAAACCCTCTCTCAAATATCTATTCATTCTTTCAACCATGTTTATTGCACCTTTTGTGTCAGATGCTTTTGTAAGTGCCAGGGATACTGCAGCAAACAAATCAAACAAAATTCCTCCCCTCATGAGCTTATACTCTACACCCAACAGTAAACAAATAAATATATAAAAATTTGGTATGTCAGGTGGTTATTGGCACTAAACAGAAAAACACAATTGATAAGGTTACCCCAGATTAGAAACCAGAAGTAACAGAGGTGGATGACTAAGGAAGCAATGTTTCAAGATTAAGCGACATGAACAAAGGTCCTAGGGCAGAGCATGATTTGCAATAAAAGTACATAATCCAATCATCGTCTTATCCTATATTTTTGTCAACATATATTCTAGAAAGTTTTTTTTTATTGCTACCCCATAATTTGTTTTCACATGTTCAAATTCAATGTGAATGGGAGAACATACTTGCCAATGATACATCTGATAAGAGGTTAATATGCCAAACATATAAACAACTTATGAAACTCATTACCAAAAAAATAAACAATCCAATTTAAAAATAGGCAAAGGGCCACTGTGGAGAACAGTATGGAGTTTCCTTAAAAAACTGAAAATGGAACTCCCATTTGACCCAGTAATCCCACTCCTAGGAATATATCCTAAGAAACCAGAAACACCAATCAGAAAGGATATATGCACCCCTATGTTCATAGCAGCACAATTTACAATAGCTAAGATGTGGAAACAGCCTAGGTGCCCGTCAGCAGATGACTGGATCAGAAAACTATGGTACATCTACACAATGGAATACTATGCTGCCATAAAAAAGAAGGAATTACTACCATTTGTAGGCACCTGGATGGAATTAGAGAACATTATGCTAAGTGAAATAAGCCAGTCAATGAAAGAAAAATACCACATGATCTCACTCATTTGGTGATAATGAAAAACATTATAAACTGATGAACCAAAAGATAGTTACAGAGGCAGTAAAGCATCAAACAGACTGTCTAATTACAGCGGTAAGGTTAGGGAGAGGTGGGGGAAATAAGAGATCAACTGAAGGACTTGTATGCATGCATATAAGAGTAACCAACAGATGCAAAACATTGGGGGGGGAGGGCATGTATGGGAGTGGGGTGGGGGGGGCAATGGTAAGATATGTACACATATAATACCTTAATAAAAATTTGAAAAAAAATATTAAAGTGAATATTGCAATAAAAAATAAATAAATAAATAAAAATAGGCAAAGGACCTGAATAGACATTTCTCCAAAGAAGACATCCAGAAGGACAACAGACATGAAAAGATACTCAATGTCACTAATCATCAGAGAAATGCAATGAGATATCACCTCACACCTGTCAGAATAGCTATCATCAATAAATCAAAAAAAAAGTGTTGGCGAGCATGTGGAGAAAAAGGGAACCCTCATGCACTGTTGGTGGGAACACAGATTGGTACAGCCACTGTGAAAAGCAGTATGAAGTGTTACCTCAAAAATTGAAAAATGGAACCACCTTATGAACCAGCAATTTCACTTCTTGGAATATATCCCAAGAAAACTGAAACACTAATTTGAAAGAATATATACACCCCTATGTTCATTGCAGTGTTATTTACAATACCCAGGATTTGGAAGCAGTCCAAGTGTCCATCAGTCAATGTATGGGTAGCCCAGCCGGGTGTAGCTCAGCGGCTGAGTGTCGACCCAGGAACCAAGAGATCACCAGTTTGATTCCCAGTCAGGGCATATGCCCAGGTTTCGGGAAAGATCCCCAGTGTGGGGCGTGCAGGAGGCAGCCAATTAATGATTCTCATCATTGATGTTTCTATCTCTCTCTCCCTCTCCTTTCCTCTCTGAAATAAATAAAAAATACATTAAAAAAAAAAAAAGCTGTAGTACATTTACACAATGGAAAACTACTCACTGTAAAAAAAGCAGGAATTCTTACCCTTGGTGACCTGGAGACTGTTATGCTAAGTGAAATAAGCCAGTCAGAGAAAGACAAATATCATGGGATTTCACTTAAATGTGGAATGCAATGAAGAAAATAAACGAACAAAATAGAAACAGACTCATAGATACAGAGAACAGACTGACATCTGTCAGAGGGGAGAGGAGTTGGGACACTGGGTGAAAAAGGGGAAGGGATTAAGAAAAACAACAACAACAAAACAACTTCATAGACAGAAAACAGCATGGTGATTACCAGAAGGAAATGGGAATGGAGGGAGTCGGGGAGGAAAAGGTAATGGGGGGATAAATAGTGATGGAAGAAGACTTGACTTGGGGTGGTGAACACACAATACAATATACAGATTATGTATTATAAAAAAAAAAAAAAACAAGACATGGGCTTCCTGTAAGTACAGGAGTTAGGGAGACAGTAGTGTGAGCTGTAGCATACTGTAGAAGCTTCTTGAAAGACAGTGAGGCATGCTATGGATTCTAAGACATATGTAGAGAAAATAAAAATATATGAATTAGAAAATATGTATGGCCCACACATGTGGCTCAGTGGTTGAGTGTTGACCTATGAACCAGGAGGTCATGGTTCAATTCCTGATCAGGGCACATGCCTGGGCTCAATCCTCAGTGAGGGATGTGCAGGAGGCAGCTGATCAATTCTCTCGTCATTGATGTTTCTCTCTCTTCCTCTCCCTTCCTTTCTAAGATCAATAAAAATATATTTAGGAAATATGTATGGAGATATTCTAGGGACAATGATTTGGGTTGGTAGTATTGGTACATAATGTTGAAAAAATAGAATAGAACCAAGATTATTTATTATTTAAGTTTGGAATAGTATCAAAATCACATTTTCTATTTGGAAGGACTTTAAAGTCACTTGGTTATTTAAAAAGAAAGAGAGAGAGAGAGTAAAAAAGAAAGAACACATTCAATGTGATGGATATTTTTATGATAGTTCCTGCCATCCTTAACAGTAAAAATATGCTATGACAGTAACTTCACACATATTTATTGATAACTAATGAAAAGCTTAATATTAGTAAGGCATTCTGAGGTCTAAAAAAGAAATAAAATTGAACTCCTCACCCAAAGAAATTTACACACTATCATATGAAATATAAGATAGGTAAGTTAAAAAATTGGAAAATAATTAAAGACTGAACTGTTTAAGTTAGATTCCATTTAAATAGGGAGAAAGAGAGAGGAGAATTGTAGTTACAGGTGAAGAATAATAGGTTTAAAAAAAAGGAATAATACAACACATTGGCTAAAAAAGATCAGTTTTACTCTTATATCTGATTCCTTTTTGTTTCAAATGCCTCACATTTTCTATTCATTATTTGGGATATTGGTATTGACATCAGAAATAACAAAAACTTGCCCAATACTACCTGTATTGCTTACTTTTATAAGTCAACTTGTCTAAGCTATTGTGCTCAGTTGATGGTTCAAATACTAGTCTAGATTTTCTATAAAGGTAGTTTTCAGATGCGATTAACATTTAAACCAGTGGACTTTTAAAAAACTTATCATTATTATTGAAATTATTACAGATGACCCCTCTTTTCTTTCCCATTGACCCCTCCACCCCACCTCCTTCTCTCCCAGACCTTCACCACACTATTGTCTGTGTCCATAGGTTATGCCTATAGCAGATTATCCTCCATGATGTCAGTGGGCCTCATCCAACCAGTTGAAAAAGGCTGAGGTTTCCCAAAAAAGAAAGAATTCTCCTCAAGACTGCAACAAAGAAACCCTGCCTAAACCTCTACCCTTCTGGCCCCCTCACAATTCCATAAAACCAGGATCGGGCCTAAACTGGCAGTCGGACATCCCTCGAGGGGTCCCAGAATGGAGAGGGTGCAGGCTGGGCTGAGGGACACCCCCATCCCGGTGCACGAATTTCATGCACCAGGCCTCTAGTAAAATTTAAATCCCTACCTTCTAATAACAAAATAATCAAATATAAAATATGAAAATCAAGCCAATGAAGAATGTCTACTTTCTTATTTGCCATTGTGTCTAAAAATACAGCATACATAGCATAAAATATTCTTTAATAATCTTTGAGTTCTGTAATACCTTTATACATTAGAGAACTTCAATAATAGAACAATACATTTTAACTGTTAAAGTTCCTTTCTTTTGTCCATTTTTATCTGAAACTTTACAGTGTTATGTGCTTTTTTGACATAATTATAGAGTCTCAGGCACTGAAATATATTCAAAGCAATATGGAAACCAAGAAGAATGTGATTTTCCCTGCCAGCAGCAATCTGAAATAGGGCCATATCTATACAGCCTAAACAGCTCACCCCCACTGGGAAATAGCAACCTCCCTGTTATGGAGATGGCATTATTTTTCAAGATGATCTGCTCCATGTACTGCTACTCAGCATGCTATCCATAACTCTCCAGATAAATTGAAGGGACTGAAAGATTTATGAACTCATGAATTCTTTTCTTGTAGGGAACCCCAGCCGAATTCACCGGAGGGTTTCTTATGCCTATGTGAGAATCCTTTGGCAAAATAGAAAACATGTGGAAAGAGTAATGGGACATTAAAATCGACTCCTATTTACTAGAAATTCTCTTGTGAATGTGTACAAGAAGAGTAGCCTAGGACCATACTATATCTTGCTAGGTCGTACTATATCTTAAAAGGAGGCATATTATGTATTTTTGACCAATGTACCTTTTCTTTAACCATTTTACACTGATTTTTTGAAGCAAAAAAATTATTTTAAATAAAAGCTTTGTACATTATGTAGATCTTATTCTGCCTATGAACTATTTTTTTTTCATAAAGATCAAATTAGCAATATATTGATAGGTAATAATTGTTATTTATTTCAAAAATATATATTCAAATATATATATTCAAATATATATATTTAAAAATAACACAGAAATAAAGGACTAACAAAAATACACACTATTTTATTTGAATGATATAATTATATCTCTATAATAAAACAATTTTCTTACAATGTTTATTCAAAACAATTTTTCTTTGCACTAAAGAATGCAGTCCAGACAAACTTATGAAATTACTTTCTAAAAAAAGAAAAGATTAATCAGAGAAGAGAGTTTTATTTAGAAAATTTTCAGCACATTATTTTATAGATATCATGGTTTTTGCTATTTATAATTGGTTAATTATAAAAGCAAATTTTCTCATTAAGCACATTTGAGTCTCCTCAGGGCGGCCATTTGTGAATTTTTACATAAAAATATGTGCAATCTAACCTCTTAGCTATTTGTTTATGGAAACCAGTGAATTATTTGAGAATTATTTTACCCCTGTAGTCTTAAGACAAGTTCCTTATCAGGGCTCAAAAACCACTTCAAACATTAGGGTACCAAACTCTAGAGCCAGAACTTGGGTTTGATAAACTCAAGTCTCAGCAATTCTATCACATTTGTTATTTCTCTTCTTCCACAATTAAGTTATGTTACTTTAAAATTCCTTTGTAAAGTTAACTCTATAATTTAAATAGTATTAATTTACCTTTTAAAAAAATTTGTGAGGAGTGTGTGCCTATGTGCTTACATGTGTGTAAATGTGTGTGTGTGTGTGTAAGAGGGAGAGCGTGATTTTTAAAACAGTGTTTCTCCAAATTAACCAAGATGAGTGCTCATTTGGAGGTCTACAGATAAAACTCCCTAAAAGTGGCATAAAATTTAGAGCATATAGTCGTATATAACCTCACATCATCTAGTTCAGACATCTGGTTATAAATGGTCACCTTAGGGCAAAGTAAATTTTTCTAAGTTTAGAATTCAATTAAATTGCTAAGGAACAATAAATCGGTAGTGCCTGCCTAAGCTGGGTATATGTTTGAAGTTCTTTTGTTGTTGCTGTTGTGCTTGCTTGTTGTTTTAATTAAAGGACAATTTTTAGTTTGGCAAGCATAAATACTGTGGGCGGGGGGGAGGGCTCATGTAATTGGGTGCCATTGGCTTTTATAGGCCTAAATATGTAGAGATTTTTCAAATTATCTGAAAATGTACTTTCATAATTTATACTGAATTTGTTGGACAGTATTTTTTTTGTTAAGATATTAAGCTATAAACCTCCACTGCCTCATCCATCATTTTTTCTTCACTGTCAACAAAGAATCGCTAATAGTTTCATTTTCATTCTATCTCTTTTGAAAGTACTTGAAGAATTGCAAAGTTCATATTAGAATGCTTTGGGGATTCTCTAGGAAATCCTTCCATCTCATTAGGCTTGATGCCCAGAAGTGTAGGAATGAAAGTCACACAACACATTTCAGATCAAGTCACAAAATCAGAATACTCTTATGGAGTGGTAATAAGACTGAAGATAGATTAAATAACAAACCAAGACTCATCTTCACTGCAATATATTATACTTTCTGCCATATCTTAGGACACAGCCAAGAACAGGTCTTTTCCAGTCAACTACAGAAGAGAGCATGGAGACAAAAAAGTGACCTTAGGAAGAAGTGGTTTACAGGAAGTGTTCATACAGAAAAAAAGTAAAGGCTAGAACACTGTGTTATCAACAAAAATAAAAATAAGATATCCATAATAGATTTTAAAATAATTCCAAATGAAATAGATATACTAGTAAAAGTAAGGTACAGGAAATTAATCCAATATCTACATCTATAGTTGGAATCAATGGAAATATTATTTGGATACCAGGATATTAGCAACAAACTTAATACCAAGCATAATAAATGTGTACTGAAACCATGATATTGATGTAGAAATTTCAGGAAATTGGGATTGAGTTGGATATGTTATTGAAAGAAAAATTGGCAGAGACACTAACTGAAACTGAAATGCAGATTAATTCAATATGAAATGATAGAATTTGAATGATGGAATTTTTTTAACTCCATCATTTTAAAGATAAAAAGTTGAAATCTAAATTGGTAACAAATTAATTTCCCAAATAAGAATTAGGTGACATTCTCTTAACAGAACAAAGACTAACCTATGTTTTCTCCTAACCCAAATTCTATACATACTCCAAGGTTCACCTCAAATCCCACTTCACTCCTAGGTTTCTATACTACATATACTCCCCTTTCTCTGGATATAAGTATCATGTAGTATCTTTATAAAGAATTTACTATGTATTATATTGTTAAATCTTTCATGGGTGTATTTCTTACTGCTACCATCAAAGATTCTTCTAATGGACAACATCTTTATAACTTTCCCTTAATACCTAGTAGAATATGTATGTAGGAGGCACTCAAAGAATGTTTGCAGGTTGGATGAAATGAAGGAGGAACATTTCAAGGCATCAAATTAAAGTTTTGAAAGCTTTTGTGTTTTCAAAAATGAGACCTTGGCTCCCATTTCATGTCTACATTAAGAAACATCATTTTATTCAACATATGGTTCAACATGTTTCAATAGCCAGTAAAATGTTGAGACATTTTATGTAAAGCGTTGCTTTATTTTTTTCCATTAAACTACATTTGTCTTTTCTTTAAAAAACATATCTCTTTCATTTTTTTTTCTAGAGAATTTTTTCCAGAAACTTTATTGCCATTCCTATGTCTTCAGATAACCCCTTAGAAAACTTATATATCCAACTCAATATATGCCGTAAGATATATATATTTCTACAACATTTTAATATGTGTTTATGTTTTTTCTCATTATCCACATTAGGTTTTATTTTCTCAAATGCTCATATAATCTTTCATTACCTCCATTCATTGTATTTATGATTCATCACAAGCATATGAAAAATAAACCTGTGGTCAGGTTCATTTTTGCCTAGAAAGTACAGGTAGGTTAAATGCTTCCCTTGTGTATTAATTCAGTTTTCTAAATAAAACTGTCTTCTCTGATTAATCTTTTCTTTTTTTAAATCCTCACCTGAGGATATTTTTTCCATTGATTTTTAGAGAGTGGAAGGAAGGGGGGGGGGGAGAGAGAGAGAGAGAGAGAGAGAGAGAGAGAGAGAGAGAGAGAGAGAGAGAGAGAGAAGAGAAACATCGATGTGAGAGAGACACATTGATTGACTGCCTCCCACACATGCCCCCACCAGGAGCCAGGACCAAGCCTGCAAATGAGATAGGTGACCTTGACCTGAATCAAGCCCTGGATTCTTCAGTCTGCAGGCTAGCGCTCTATCCACTGAGCAAACCGGCTAGGGCCATGCACATCATTATTAATAAAATTTTACTTACAGTTGAAGTAATTGATTTTACTTATAAATGATTTGAATAAAATAATACATGAAGGATAATTCCATCAAGTTAATTAAAGCCAATTAGTTCATTTTCAGCAAAATACAATGACAGTTAAACAGCTGGCACACAGTAGGTGCTAAATTTGTATTTGTTAATGAATAAATAACTGTCCAGAAAACAATAAAGAATACCAGATACCATCCTATCTTACTGTGGATATTAATGTGTCATCTGACTGGTGTATGGTACTTAAAATTTGCTCATTTAAGAATGTCTACAATGAGTTATCAAAAAATACATATTAATTTCAAAACATTAAACTTCCCTGTGAATGTAGTGAATATTTATTATTTTCCTCCAAATTAAAAATAATAGCTTAAAATTATACTGGCGAGCAATCTCGAAGCTTATATGTTGTGCTTTGTATGGTAATTAACCCACTCAATAAAAATAATAGAAATAGAAACTTAATTACTGGAAAACATATATTTTATAAAATAATTCACAGCATCTGTTTTGTTTAAAGCTATACTATCACCAAAACATTAAGTCTTAGAAGTTTGTAGTTTAGGTTAATGATTGGGCATACAGTGCACACACTGAATAGATTTTCACCTTTTCAACTGAAGAGTATTCACCAGGGATAATTATTATCTGCTAAGTGCTCTTCAGACTAACTTGATATCACCAAGAAATATCACAAAAATGTTGACACAATGACCATCCAGCTGGAGATTCCAAACAATTCTATTTTCACTGCCATTTACTACACATTTTAACTGCACCAGCTGGCCAGACCCTTTCATTTACCCTACTCTCAATAAAATAGAACAAGAATGTGTTTTTTATTTGTTGGTGGGTTTATCTTGTTTATCTAGTTTACACTGATGAGGAGGTAGAAAATTCACATTTAAAATTAAAATTGAATTACACATGATAATTACTCTGACCAGGCAACCTCATTATTTTATACATATCAAACGTATTTATTTCCTAACATCTATTTCATTATTGCAGTTCACAGAAGAAGAAAAAAATGAGGTAAACTCTATGTGTAAACTAGAATATAGATTCTGTGCATAATCAAAATTTTTAGTTTTTATTTACTGGTTTTAATCAAATTTTTGATTAGATGAATAATACAGCTTAACTATCAAACTTGAATTTATATTAAAAATAAATATAATGAAAATGAAATGCATATAAAATCCATGTATTGAAGTAGTTAACTAAATACATTCTAGAGTAAACCAAACCCAGATTTAAACACAAAGATCTGTAGTTTAATGTATTTTGTATTTTCTTTAAGCAAATGGAAAAGAATAGCTCATAATAATATTTCTTAACTTACAAGGTTGGGTAAACAGTGAGTGAAAAAAAAATAAATACATATGTAAGTTGATTTACACAGTTCTTGGCAAATTATAACACTTGATTATCATCACTGTTTTCATTAAAATATTAATATAAATTATACATATAATGTCATATTGGTTTATATCCCATATGTCCATCCTCCATATATTTTGAGATTTATATTCCCATACTTTTTTTGGAGTAGACGTTTTTCTATTGCGAATAAATCAAAGGGTAAAAAGGGAAAGGCAACTCAACCTCCAGTATCTCCTTCCTACTCACTGGTGCACATCTCTTATTCCCGCCTTCATGTCCCCAGTCCAGAGACGTTAATCTCAGGCTACAATGGTTGCCTAATCATTCTTCACTTGGAATCAAAGCATGTGAAGACTAGATATCTTAGGCCCATAAAGAATGAAAATCAAAATGTTGTATAGTTAAGAATAATTTCCCCCAGGTAAATCACTGAACCCTTTTAGCAGAAAAACCGTATTTAAAATTCTCTAATTTAGAAAAAGGTTATTTTTGTAATTGTTTTACGGTAAAGGTGATGGAAAAGGCTTAAAGAATACTAAATTAAGAACGGCAGTAAGTCACAGATATTCTCCAATATTCCAAATCCTTCCCAAATCTCCATTTATGTGGGTTTTCTTAACCCAAGGCCAATGAATCAAGGACCACTGGGCTATAATTCAATGGCTCTCAACCAGGGGTGATTTTGCCTACCAGAGGACATTTGACAATACATACATGGAGATCTTTTGGGAATCATAACTCAGAGGGTTGGGTGCCACTAGTATCAAGTGGCTAGAGGACAAGGATACTGGCAAACTTCCTCACCAAAAAGGACTGCACGCACAACAAAGAATTCACCAGACCAAAACATCAATGGTGCCAACATTGAGCAACTCTGGCTGGGCTTTTAGAAGAACAGGATGTCTATTTGTGTGCATGTCAACATCTGCTGATCCTCCCACACCCAGGGCCTCTGAATTCATTAATTACAGATGAGACAAAACTCTCCAAAAGAAAAAAGAGATACATTGTACATAAATAACTATAGGCATTTCTGAAGTAAATTTAGCTATTACCCTGAAGCCCATTAGGTATTGTGACTAAATTATTATATGTAATACAAGTTTGTAACAAACATGGTACAAATGCATAGAAAGAAGGTTCTTAGTCATTTGCAAACTCTGCCTCAAAGTTTACAGAAAAGATAATGAATACTGAGAAATTAGCCTATAATTGGAAAATAATCTAATATGTTAAATCATATTGTATTTTTGTGCATTAAAGTTCACCTATCACCTTTTTAGTTCCATGATAAAAACAGATTAGGTACCAGGATATCTCATTTTAAGATGTTTACTCAATAGTTGTTTACTAAATAAATAACCAAATGGCCCTAACTGGTTTGGCTCAGTGGATAGAGCGTCGGCCTGTGGACTGAAGGGTCCCAGGTTCAATTCCGGTCAAGGGCATGTACCTGGGTTGCGGGCACATCCCCAGTTGGGGGGGCGTGCAGGAGGCAGCTGATTGATGTCTCTCTCTCATCGATGTTTCTAACTTTCTATCCCTCTCTCTTCCTCTCTGTAAAAAAATCAAAAAAAATATATTTAAAAAATAAATAAATAAATAAATAAATAACCAAATGACCTTGGTTATTTTATCTCTTAAAATTCTCCCTATGTTGACTCTTTCTGAGGATCACAAGAAAGATTAAATTATGGAAGTTCTTTAAAAAGTGTATGTCAATATAAAATATAATGACGTTTTTTCTGCTGACATCCAAGCCCTTTATTGTTATGCATTTTTGAATTATTTTTATTTTCTGCCTTTATATCATGTGATCTGAACCATGACAAAACTAAGTAAATTATTTTATAACTAGTTTAATCAAGCTAAAGTTTGCAGTAGAGGGAGAGTTTTATCTCATTTATAGTAAGAGGAGAAAGGTGTAGTATTTGATTATATTCCACAGCAACATGGGGCCATTTTTCCATATATCAAACCTATTACAGAAAGGGGAGTTATACATAGACATAATACACCTCATTATATCCTTTTAAAGGGTAAATATCATGTTATTTAATGGGCCAGTACAAGAGCATGAACATGAGTAAGCCTAATAAATGTTCTTTGACAATAATGAGGTACAAATAAAACGGTTCTTTTTTGTAGTTCTGTCAAGAAAGATTGCAATACAGGCAAAGTTTATCTTTTGTTATCACTAATCTCTTTTATTGTTCTCATTCCTCAGTTCCCCATAGCAATTCTTCCAGTTTTTCATATATGACTTTTGTCTTTGTGGATTTGCTTTTTCTTTTCATTTAAAATATTTTTCTGAAATAATTAACTATAATGTGAAGTTAAATAATAATAATAATATAAAAAAATTATCAATTGCTTACACTATTCTATAATGAACTGCCTTATGTAAATTTCCTCTTTTTATCCTCACAGCAACTCTAAGAAGTACAGATTCATTTCCATTTTACAGATAACAAAACCATGTTTTTGAGAGGTTAAGTGAACTGCCTGAACAACCAATAGCTAGGAAGTAAATGAATCTACATTGGTCTGATTTTGAAACATATGGGCTTAAAAACTATATAAATATATCCTTCATCCTTGGTTTTACCCCAAATCAAGATTTGATTATCTATTGGTAAGTCCAACTAGTATGAAGAATATTTTCAAACAGAAACTTTATTCTCATCCATTAAATTATATTATCTATATTAGCAAGCAGCATGTCATAACTTACTAATATTTACTAAGCATTTACTATGCACCAGGCACAGTTTTAAGTAATTCACAAGTTTTCTATAAAGTGAATCCTCATAACAACTCTCTATAAAATATGCACTATTAGCTGAAACCGGTTTGGCTCAGTAGATAGAGCGTCGGCCTGCGGACTGAAGGGTCCCAGGTTCGATTCCGGTCAAGGGCATGTACCTTGGTTGCGGGCACATCCCCAGTGGGAGGTGTGCAGGAGGCAGCTGATTGATGTTTCTCTCTCATCGATGTTTCTAGCTCTCTATCCCTCTCCCTTCCTCTCTGTAAAATATCAATAAAATATATTTTAAAAAAAAATATGCACTATTAGTGTTGCCTGTTTATAGATCAGGGCATCTGCACAGGGAGTAAGCAATTAGTCCAGTCACGCTTCCATGGTAGCAAAGTTGTGATTCAAAACCAAGCAGTGTGATTCTAGAGATAACACTGTACACTAAGATCCTGTTACCTTGTCAAGTACTCCTCAAACTAACTCACCCCAGTGAAATACCCTGTGGATGAAATATACATTATTTAAAAAGTTGCTCAAACTGGAAAATAAGATTTCAGATGAATTCCTTTTGGAATTCAATGCAACTTCACACTTCATTCAGTATTTCATCATACAGTAAGAGAGCAAAGATTCTTAAAAACTGATATTAGTTTGCAGATTGGGTAATTGCATTCCTTTCTGGAAAGAATTATAAAAAATATTCTAGAAGCAAAATATAACCAAAACAATTCTGGTGCCTGGCACAGGTGATATCTGGGAAGAGGGGGGCAGTGAGGTAAAACTGGGGGGATATCTGTTATAATCTCAACAATAAAGATAAATAAATAAATAACAATCATGGTGGATTTAAAATGATCAATTTTAAGCAGAAGCTTAAAAATAAAATGTTTGAACATGTCAACATACTCTTCTGAATGGTTCAGAAAGATTGTAAGTTGTAAGTATAACATAACTCATACAGTTATAAGATTATGACTTTTGTTTCAAACAGTGAGATGTATTTTAGAAGGACCACAAGTAAGTCATAAAAATATTTGACTATTGTTATCCAAGGGGGAAAACTTATGTTTTACAGAGATGTCAAAAGTAAACAAGGAGCTGAAACCGGTTTGGCTCAGTGGATAGAGCGTCGGCCTGCGGACTCAAGGGTCCCAGGTTCGATTCCGGTCAAGGGCATGTACTGTGGTTGCGGGCACATCCCCAGTGGGGGGTGTGCAGGAGGCAGCTGATCGATGTTTCTCTCTCATCGATGTTTCTAGCTCTCTATCCCTCTCCCTTCCTCTCTGTAAAATATCAATAAAATATATTAAAAAAAAAAGTAAACAAGGAATATTGAGAACTAATATGATCCTAAATTGATGGCTATGGGAATATACAGCTTTTGCATCACCATTTTACATATTTATATTTGTCCTCATTTAAATCAATAACCAACTTGGAGAGCAGCATTGTGATTTTGGCACTTAGCATGATGTGCTAAAATATTTTCAATTTGTTCAATTTTTAGAATAAAATTTATTACTTAAACCTTCTAATGGATGTATGTTTCTCAAACTATATTCTGCAGAACAATGATGTGAAGAGTTACTTCTCAGAAAAAAAATCCAAGAAAAATAGTTTTGATAAAACTAAATATTTGGAAATATGAATATTTAACACTGTCATGTTAAACACAGAGAAGTCCTATAATTAAAAAAAAAAAGAAACAATTAAAAAAAAAACAACACTCAACTTCTATCTTTTCTGTCACTAAAACCTTACTGAACGCCAGGTGTTGGTTCAGGCACCACTTTGGCCCTGAAGATAAAGCTGGATAGAAATTATGCAAGGTCCCCACGTTTACATAATACTAGTGAGAGAATGACAAGCACTGACCACATGAAAAACGTATCAGAGATAGGAAAGTGCCATGTCATGCCCAAACCCAGTCATGTTTGACTGAGGGTCTGCCCCAGATCAGTGACAGGGCAGGTTCCTGTGGAGGTGCCTTTCAAGCTGAGACCTGGCTAACAAGAATGATGTTAGAATACTATTCAGCAAGTGCAGTATTAAAGGTGAAAATAAAGAGTGTCTATGAAAGGCCAGGTGGTGGAAGCAGATTGGGAGATGAGGCTGTGGACCCTCAGTCCAGGGAGCACTGAAAGCTCTCCTGAAGTGAAAGCAAGTCAAATAGTATTTAGTTTCTACAGCCTCAGGAGACATCCAGATGGAACACTTTAGGAGAAGAATATTGTTTCCATTACCTTCTTCCATATTAAAAACCCTGTTTCCTTCTCTAGTTGTTTTGTTTTCCTACCTCAGTAGATTTACCTGACAGTATAAACTCCTTGAGAATGGGGAATCTTTTTTTTTCATTTTTTGTACCAATGGATCCCAAGAACCTAGAACGATAACCTCATATACGAAATTCTCAAGAAATATTAGTTATATCAGTGAATAAACATCACTGTCCTAAAAGAGCAAGAAGCAGTTTCTTCTTTCCTCTATAAACAGCAATTTTAAAATGTAAATTTTAAAATGTGTAGAAAAGGTGCTCATTAGACACCATATGAAGACATTAGCTTTCCCAAAATTTCCCCATAGCATATTCTTTAGGAACGTCTTACAAGATAAACATCATATTGGTCAGTTCATCAAAAAGGAATTTATAATGTGCATACCCAAAATATATTGTTTTCACTTAAACATGTATATTCATATGCCAGTCTTTAAAAATTGAGGCAACTTCTGTTGTTAGCAAGTATGACTACTGACTAAAGTTCCACAGTCTTTCTTGTATCATATACCACTCCAATTAAGATTATCAGACTTTTAGTTTCTGGTTCTTCAAAATGGGATGAGAATTTAAAGAATATGTGAAGCATTCTGAGTATAGAATGCATCTACATTTTATTATTTTCCTACAAATATTTTACAGTTACTTCATCTACATCTAGTTAAACATAATTATTTTTAACGATTGTCTTTATCAAATATTGTCTAAGCATTCAACATTGTTTTTGTAGAAGCAAATATCTTTTTTGATCAAACTCATTTTAACTGACTCTGCTAAACTCAGAATTCAACTGACAGGAAGAAAAATCATGTATATATTAAAGAGAAATATTGCATGCTATAGGCACCAGTTAGAATTTTGTAAAGAAAATTTAAAGAGTACTTTCTAAATACAGGTCAACTAAAAGAGCTTCTTTGGTATTAACATTGTATAGATTAGCTTTCCCTATAACACCATTTGAGGAAATGCTGATCAAGAGTGATCAAAGTGCTCTATTATTTTACTAGTGGAAATTACCTATCCAAATTGAAAGTTTTATTTTTCCAAAGGGGATGTTCTGTGTTTTTTACATTTAAGTAGTTTTTGTAAATGAAAAACAGAAGGAAAATCTATTGCCAAATTTAAATAGTATATGCTTATAAAAGCAACATTAAACATTTAAATAATTAAAAATGTTGATGACTGTAGCTAATCAAAACAGAAAAAATAAATACACCTGATAATTTAAAGTTGTCTTTACTTGAATATTTTTTTATATTCCTTGAACAACTGCTGTGTAAGCATTTCTTTCTGCAAAGAATTATCTCTCTCTGACTTTCTATCTCCCAAATTAATTATGCAATTGGCTAGATAACTAGCATTAATAGATATTCATTCTTGTCTGGTAATTCCTTGTTTTGAGATAGAGAGTGAAATAAGGGAGGGAGTTTAATGTAAATAAATAAATTTACAACAATGTACGTTTTAGTGATTTATCCATATAAACAATATGTAATTGGTACTTAAATCTAGAAAATATAGGAAAGTCTAGATCAGGCGTCCTCAAACTACAGCCTGCGGCCCGCCGAGGACATTTATCCGGCCCGCCGGGTGCCGCTGCCTGTCCTGCTTAGCAGCCGACTTGTCCCGGGCCCGCAGTGCGCATAGGAATTTGTTCATAGTTTGTTTGTTTAAACTATAGTCTGGCCCTCCAATGGTCTGAGGGACAGTGAACTGGCCCCCTGTTTAAAAAGTTTGAGGACCCCTGGTCTAGATATTGTCTACTAGAAACCAAGTGATTTTATATGTCAGACTAGGGGCCCAGTGCATGAAATTTGTGCACGGGGGGGCCCTCAGCCCAACCTGCACCCTCTCCAATCTGGGAGCCCTCAGGGGATGTCCTACTGACGGTTTAGGCCTGCTCCCCATGGTTCTCTGCTCTCTATGGACCTGCCTGCTTGACGCCACCACAGGCCCTGGTGTCTGCTCTCTGTGGGGGTCTGCTTGCCCTTAGCCGCTGGGGCCAGGGGGCAAGCAGGGCCCTGCTGTCTGCTCTCTGGCTCGCCACCACAGGGGCATCCAGGGTCCTGCTGTCTGCTCTCTGTGGGACCCCTGTGGGGGACTGCTTGCCCCTTGCTGCCACAGCCAGGGGCAAGCAGGGTCCTGCTGTCTGTTCACTCACTGCAGGGGACTGCTTGCCTCTTGCTGCCATGGCCAGGGACAAGCAGGACCCTGCCCTCTGCTTGCTCACTGTGGGGGACGTTCCTGCCCCGCCCCAGCCGCTTGCACGTGTGCCGGCTCAGAGTGCCTGGATCCCAGGGATGTTCCCGCCCCACTCTCAGCTGCTCTGTGCCTGGGTGCATAGGCCCAGAGTGGCCAGGGGGCCATTCTGGGACCCCAGCTGCTCCGGGCCTATGCATGGGCCTACAGGCTGCTTGGCACCAGTGCATGTGCAAGCAGCTGCCCCGCCCCCAGCCACTCTGCGCCTGCATATGCAAATTAACCCACCATCTTTGTTGGGTTAATTTGCATACTTACTCTTGATTGGCTGGTGGGCATCATGGAGGTATGGTCAATTTGCATAATTCTCTTTTATTAGTGTAGCTATGAAGAGAATTTTTAGAATGCCCCAAGAAAAGTCAGAAAATCAGCTCCTCAATTACTGAGATTAGACAGAAGTGTCATTCATTCCACTGAGGTTAGAAGGCATAGGATAGTTTAAAAATGAAGTAGCAAAAGCACAGACATGCTATTTCAATGAAGAATTCTTTGCAGAAGAATTTCAAATGTTGTTTACTTTGATGGTCAAACAGAGGATCAGGTGGCAATCATGAAAGGTTCATTACATATATTACCATTCCAACCAAGAAAAATGATAATGCAAGTATACTGAGAAAAGTGTAGGATTTTAGAGGAAACACATAATGTTGGCAAGAAGGTTTTCAGGCCAACAGAAAAAACTGAAAGAAAATATGCTCTTCATGGACATTCAGAATATGTCAAAAACTGACAAATTTAGGGGGAAATCCATGTACAAAAGTATTAAGGAGAGGACAGAAAGAAGGCAAATCATTGCAGATGAAATAAAAATGAATCCAAGTGCCCTAACCGGTTTGGCTCAGTGGATAGAGCGTCGGCCTGCAGACTGAAAGGTCCCAGGTTCGATTCCGGTCAAGGGCATGTACCTTGGTTGTGGGTACATCCCCAGTAGGAGGTGTGCAAGAGGCAGCTTATCGATGTCTCTCTCTCATCGATGTTTCTAACTCTCCCTCTCTCTTCCTCTCTGTAAAAAATCAATAAAATATATTTTTTAAAAAATGAATCCAAGAAATAAAAACTACTGAGATAGTCATCACATGTTCCAATTATCTGTACTTTTCAAAGAAAGCTGCCTTGAATGAAAAACAGGTGAGCCTTAGAAATTATTAGAGAACAAATATAATGTAGAAAGCACAATATGACATGAAACCATCCCTTTAACTAGATAGTCCTGGCCATAAGTTACAGCTATATGAAAGAATGGATGAGGAAGGTAAAGAGAAAAGACATTGAGTGTCAACTGTGTGCTGAATACCACTTAGGACACATTCACATATGTTATTACCAAGATTGACAATAAGTACAGTATAGGAGTAGCTAACAGTATTTCCATTTTACCAACAATAAAACTGAGTCTCTTAAAAACCAAATAACTCGCTTGTGACCAGAGAGCCAATAGATGGTAAAGTAAAATGTGAAACGTACGGTCTTTACACTACCCAATACTGTTTAAAATACAGGTTGAACTACAATGTGATTTCAACAGAAGGGACCTTATCTCTTATTATCACTGTATTTCAAACTTATAAAAAAGTGTCTAGTATATGACAGGGACTCAATAAACATATGCTGAAAAATGGTGAATGAAGGTCTGATAAAACACATTCCCTATGATAAAAAACAAAACTCCACAATAAAAAAAAGATAAAGAAAAATCAATTCAAGTATTCCAGAATTCAGTAAACATATTCTATAAAAATACTAATATACAAAGTTCTGTGAAGGATTTGTGATAATATAAGTGAAAGACTGTTATATAAGATAATGGCTGTTATATTCCTTTGCAGAATCATAATAGATAACAGTATACTGTAATGTAAAATTGATAGAATAAACATTTAAAATGGAAAGTTGTAGAAATTCAGAAAATAAGGAGTTATAATTGAACTAGAGAAGGTTGAAAATGTTCTTGAATACTATGAGACTAAAATAGCACTTTATGTTAGGAAAGCTTTGGATAGCCAAGTAATGAGACATCAGGAAATTTACTCTCCTCTTTGGGACACATGTAAAATCTGTAAAAGGTGAATACAAAAACACATTAAAGAAGATTCTTAAAAATCTTATAAACTTATAAAAATAAGTTTCTACTCAACTAGGTTATAAACTATATAGTATATATATATATATATATATATATATATATATATATATGTCTTCTACAGCTAGCACAAAAAGGCAACCCATCTACTTCCCATGTGTTTAATTCCATACACTAATAAAGACTTTATAGCATATTAACAATATTTTTAATAAAATTGGAATAAAAACATCTTTTTGATTCCTGAATTTTTTAAATTTATTTTCCCATCTCTCTTGGAAAATAATGGTGCTTGTACTCTAGGCTACCTAACCTTTTTCAATGAGAATTTTAAATCAGTTTGATTCATTGTTTTAAAGTATACCAGAATTCACAGGCAAATGACTAAACTGAGGACTTGGAGAACTACAGCAAGCAACCTAAAGCTTTTCCTTTTTGTTAGTAACTACAGTATACAAAAAGCCTCAGGAAATATTGCACCTTAAATAATAATAATAAGCATGGGCTTTGGAGACACACAAGTCTAGGACCAAATTATGGTTGTCATTTACTACCTGTATTAAAGTTCAGAAAGTTATTCATCTTCTATGAGATTGTTTCTCCACTTATAAAGTAGAAAAAATGTAGGTTGTTTTGAGGATTCATCAAAGTAACCAACGTATAATGCCTAACTATAAATGATGTCCGAAGTTGTTTTTCTCTTGTATTACCAGTAACTTAAAATCATTAGGGATGAGATCATCTTAGATGAAATATTTTTTTCAGAATATATATGGTTTTATATAGATAAAAAGAAAAAGACAACAGTGTGGTAACTTCTAGGGGACAATAATATGATAACTATATATAGTTTTAGATTGAGCAAAGAAGAAAAGAAAAAGATTAAAAAAAACTCGTGGACACTGACAACAGTGTGGTGACTTCCCAGAAGCTGGAGGAGGTATAAGGGGATAAATGGTGATGGAAGGAAACTTGATGTGGGGTCAGGAACACATAATACAGTGTACAGATGATGTGTTGTGAAATTGTGCCCCTGAAACCTGTATAATTTTCAGTGTCATCCTAATGAATTCAATAAAAAGGGAGGGGGGAGAATTCACTAATTCACTGTTTTCTACTCTAGTGAATGCTTATTACTATCTAATATATGTTAAGTACTTAATCTCATTTAAAATAATTTAACATTTCCTTAAATATATAATGCATTCTTGATTTTTATCACTGTGAATGTAGTAGAATTTTAAAATTCATATGGTACTTATTAAATGTTAATAACTGGATAAGCAATAAATTTATCATTAGTTTTGATCTTCTCTTAGTGAGAAGCCTAGAAAAGTCACGAGGTTTGGGATAAAAGGACCTAGATTTGAACTCTGGCTCAGCCATTACCTGTTCTACCCAGGGCAGATTACCTTACCTTTACAAGCCTGTGTTTATCTTATATAATAGAAGCCTAATATTCAAATCAACCAAACAGCAGAATGACCTGAAGAATGACTAGTCGCTATGACGTGCACTGACCACCAGGGGGCAGACGTTCAATTCAGGAGCTGCCCCCAGCCCGCAGGCCCCAGGCTGGCCAAGGTGGGTGCCAGCTGTGGCCCTCCAATCACCCCGCCAGTCACCCCACAGATCGGGCCTGATCTACTCATGCATGAATTTCATGCACTGGGCCTCTAGTTTAAAACCAGAAAAGCAATACCTTATTGCATACTATTGTGATGGTATGTCATATATAGTAGGTACTCATTGAGATCTAAATATGAATCATAATGTTCAGAGTTGTAACATGGTTATGAACTTAAATCATTCTGCTGTGCACTTAGAAAATATGCAGAATTATAACAAGCATTCATATTTTCTGAGCTTCTACTGAGTTTATTATCTGTGGATAAAATTGCAATATACAGTAAAATTCTGGCCCATACAGTCTGCTTCTGAACCCTATTGTCTTCAGCATAACATAGAGATGTCATAAGGGTCATAAAAGCATAGTTAATCCTGAATAATTATTTGCTGTCCCATCTACAATTCACAGTTGGTTATTTGTTTTTAATCCAGGTGTTGATGGTAGTTGATATCTCATTGCTTTAATTTGCATCTCTCGGATGATTAGAGACTTCGAGCATCTTTTCATACGTCTATTAGCCATCTGTATCTCCTCTTTGGAGAAGTGTCTATTCAGACCCTTAGCCTATTTTTTTAATTGGATTGTTTGTTTTTGATGTTGAGTTTTATTAGTTCTTTATAAGTTTTGGATATCAACCCCTAATCAGATGTATTATTGGCAAAAATGTTCTCCCATTTAGTGGGTTGTTTTTTTCATTTGGCTCATGGTTTCTATTGCTGTGCAAAAACATTTTAGTTTGATGTAGTCCCATTTGTTTACTTTTCTTTTGTTTCCCTTGCCCGAGGAGATATATCAGAAAAAAAAATGCTGCTACAAGAAATGTTTGAGATTTTACTACCTATGTTTTTTTCCCCAGGATTTTTATAGCTTCCAGTCTAACACTTAGGTTCTTTCATCTATTTTAAATTTATTCTTGTATATGGCGTAAGAAGGTGGTCTAGTTTTGGGTTTTTGTACATATCTGTCCAATTTTCCCAGCACCATTTATTGCATAGACTATCTTTACCCCATTGTATATTTTTTGTCTCCTTTGTCAAATATTAATTGACTACACAGACATAAGTTTGTTTCTGGGCTCTCTATTCTATTCCATTGATCTGTATGTCTGTTTTTATTGATCACTTCGCAACTGTCAAAATGGCTATCAACGATAAATAAAATAACAAGTGTTGGCAAAGATGTGGAGAAAAGAGAACCCTCCTGCACTGTTGGTTGGAATGTAGATTGACCCAGCCACTGTGAAGAGTAGTGTGGAGTTGCCTCATGAAATTAAAAACGGAACTGCCTTATGACAAAGCCATTCTACTTCTGGGAATATATCCGAAGAATCCTGAAACATTAATTTGAAAGAATATATGCATCAGGATATTAACTGCAGTGTTATTTACAATACCCAACATTTGGAAGCATCCCAGGTGTCCATCAGCAGATGAGTGGGTAAAAAGCTCTGGTACACTTACACAATGGAATACTACTCAGCCATAAAAAGGAAGGAAATCTTACCCTTTGCAATAGCAATGGCTAGACCTGAAGAGCATTATGTTAACTGAAATAAGCCAGTCAGAGAAAGATAAGTACCATATGATTTACTCATAGGTGGAATCTAAGGAACAAAATAAACTAACAAAATATAAACAGACTCATAGAGAACAGACTGACAGCTATCATAAGGGAGGTGGGTTGTGGGCTGGGTGAAAAAAGGTGAAGTGACTAAGAAAAAATAAAAATAAAACACCAATAGCTCATAGATGCAGACAATAGTATAGTTGCTTACTAGAGAGAAAGGGTAAAGGAGGGATAAACAGTGATGGAAGGAGACTTGACTTTGGGTGGTGAACACACAATACAGTAAACAGATGACAGATTATATAATTATACACCTGAAATCTATAAAATTTCATTAATCAATGTCACCCCAATAAATTCAATACTTTTTTAAAAAAAATTCTATTGCTTTTATATGAACTATTCCCATGCTATCATCAGTTGTCACCTCTTCCATTCTAAACTCTGTCACAAATATTAATCTTCACATTCTAACTCTTTCACTGCCATCACATTGTACTTTCTTCTGTCTCTTCTCATTTCTTCTTCAGTCCTCATATGACCATCCAGTTACAGTAATGCTTTACCTCTGGTTAGTTAATTAAAACACCTTCAATATGTTCAGCATAAAATTTATGGTTTTAGTGCTATTTGAGTGGTCTTGGTCTGCACCCTAATAATTAAAACCTCTTTTGGTGTGTTTTGACTTTCCGATTTGGAGTCATTTCATTTGCTACTGTGTTTAACAATAACAAATACAAGTTGTCCATTAAATAGACTCTTTGAAATAAAAAATGTCAAGAGTTTAGCTGAATTACTCCATGCTATTGTTGCCTTAGCGTTCATTTTGTATGGCCAAAAGGCCAATAGGGACCATGAACTAGCATCAGTCCTTCAGTTCATACCCTAGATCCATGGTCGGCAAACTGTGGCTCACGAGCAACATGCGGCTCTTTGGCCCCTTGAGTGTGGCTCTTACACAAAATACCACAGCCTGGGCGAGTCTATTTTGAAGAAGTGGCGTTAGAAGAAGTTTAAGTTTAAAAAATTTGGCTCTCAAAAGAAATTTCAATCGTTGTACTGTTGATATTTGGCTCTGTTGACTAATGAGTTTTCTGACCACTGACCTAGATAATCACCTGAAGAATCATAGTAAATTTAAGTGCCTGATATCACTTCCCCAGCAGTCCTTGAAATTAGCCTCCCAGTCTCTCCTTGTGTGCCTTCCCTTAGATAATCACCTCCCTCTTCCTCCCTCTCTCTCTCTCTCTCTCTCTGTCTCTCTCTCTCTCTGGTTTGAATCAACCTATTCAGTTTTCATCAGGAAGCACTCCTCCTAGGACCTTAATAAAGGCATATGTCCCAGATCCTACAACTTCCTCTGCTGCGTCTGGCCCTGAACTCCTTGTGTGGCCCTTGGAGGTATGCCATGTGTGTCCCACCAGACTTGTGAGTAACACACTTCTCTATTCCAGTTTTTCCTGTATTCTTCTATTGAATCAGGGCTCACCATCTGACACCCCAGAAAACTACTTATCAAATGTTATTTTTAAAATAACATTTGTTGAATATATATATATATATATATATATATATATATTCAACACAAGTATAATAATTTCACATATAATTGGCACAGTGATATAAATGTGGAAAAATATACCATGTCAATAATCAAATTTAAGATTGATATCAGGAAAATAAAAGAAGCACAAAATCATTAGCTAATATAAATATAAATTGAGTGCTTACTATGTAGTAGGTACTGGGTTAGCATTTTACAAGCATTTCTCACATCATCTATGTCATTTTGATAGGGAGGTACTAAGTGAGGTTGAGGCATTTGTTCATGTTGCATAGCCAGTAAGCAGAGAAATAGAAGCTCAAACCCCCTCACCCCTATTCTGGCTACCTCAAAGCATGATGGGTTTTTCAATGCAACTAAACAATTATAATAAATGATAAACTCTGTGCATAAGCAAAAGTAATTCCTTATATCTATTTCATATTAATTACATGTGACCAAAACATTGATTAATGACATATTCTCAAGAAGACAAGTGAGCAATTATTCAAAGATTTATACGTACAAAAATTCCTCTTATATTACAAAACATTGGTCCCTGATCCCATTGCAGGCCAAGGTATAAAGCTACTATCTATCTTTTATAATAAACATAAATGTACCAGCAACTTTGGAGGCAGACATATACCTGAGTGTAAAATATGATGTAGGTCTAACATTATTCTAATTATACAATGAATTATTTGAACTGAAATTTATTTTTTTATTATAATTATTCGATATAGTAAAATTTGTGGGCTTAAATTTTTGTCATCACAGTGAGGTGATTTTATTAGAAATCATTCATATCGCATAACATCCTTACATCTCTTCCTTCCTCCTTCTTTCGCTTCCTACCCCTTCCTTCAATTCCTACTCAGCATTCAGGTTTTGAGCACTAATAATATGTCAAGCAATATGTTAAACAGTAGAAATGCCATTTTCTATTCAGCTTATCAATTACCTAGACATTAATTTGAAAACGGGTACTCACAAATAAAATATATCTAAGTATGTTCGCCTATAAGATATATTATATATATATAAGATTAGAAAAACTTTATGACCCCTTTGATTTATTCACTTAATATCCCAATACAATGGTATGTAATGTTACTGGAGAGAATATATAGGCAATACTCTCTTGCCTTCTGATTGCAGCTCTTATGTTCACAATATCTCCTAAATCCTTTTAATATCTCTAAATTTAATTTAGTTCCATGAGAGGAAAGGAGTTTCTGGAGACAACAGGACACATTTTTTCCCATGGACCTTTAGATCAGCCAAACCTTTCAATACTTTATGGCAGGAGCTATAGCTTTAAAGAAATCTTATTTTGTAGCATGAGCATGGGCACTAACCTGTGTCCAAATGACTTAGTGAAATACGGAAAAGAATAATTTAGCTCTGGATTGAAAAGGGTTATAAACATCTCTCTTAAATTGAACAAATTACCAGCTATCCAGAAAGTATAATATATTGGCTTCTGTTCAAAAGAGCAACACTTAATGTTGGCAACACTGCCAAAGTCTTGCTTTCTTATATTCCCCTTTTCCTAGAGAATGTGATTAAAAGACCAGTTCCCATGCCAGCTGGATGCTTAAGAGCATCAAAGGTCCTCTCTCAGGATTCAGAACTTGATATGGCTTAGAAACCACTATGCTAATAGATAACTCCCCAACGTTATAAATCAAAGCCATATGACCACATTAAAATTCTATCAGCTGTAGCAACACCCTGTGGTTTATAAAGTACTGTTGCCCTAACTCTGGAAGACATTGGAAGGATACAAAAGTTCTGCCCTGGTTTGGGGTATGTAGCTACTTTTCACAATTGAAAGCTTTCAATCCATAGCAAATAGCCAATTCTCTCTACCTCTTTACTTTTATTGATTTTATTTAATTGAAACCTTAAGAGAAAGGAAGAGGAGGCTCCAGGCATTGAGGTAGAAACAGAAAAAAAAAATGTTTTGCTATTTTGAACTGTTCTTGTTATCTGCTGATTATAACTGCAAATAGCAAAAGCCTTTCTATATAATTTAAAAGCTTGGGTCTTCTTAAAATTATAATTATATCTCAAAATCTTACAATAATTATACCATTGCATTTCAAACTTTTTCTTCTGAAACCCTCAGTGAGAAATACACATCTAAAATCTTCACACAACACACACACAATGCACACACCATAAAAGCTTAATCAAACAATATTCAACTTACCTTTATTATATATAATGCCTTTTACTCTTATTAAATACATTTTATTTTAAAAATACTTTTAGTATACTTTTTCTTCAAGACACACTGTAGTTTGGATCCTATAGTTTAAAGACACTGAATGATTCCAATGTGTCTTATCCCTGAATTAGAACTTTTGCAGGAATTACTTAAGGCAGAGGCTCTTCATACATAGATTCAATAAAAAGTGCTTAATCACTATAAGCATGCAGATCCAACAGTCTGACAGATATTACAATTATTAAAATCTGAAACAATTAATGAACTAAAGAACAAATACATTTATTCTTTCATTTCTCCTTCAGTGGAGTCATTAATTAAAAATAGTGATGTCAGCCTGATATATGCAGAGTTATCTGCTCAGGCCCTAGGGATAGATGAACAACAGTTGTAGCGCTTACAAACCCAGGTGTTTTGTCAATCAAAATTAATACAGCTAAGAACGGAGAGTACATTTTTAAAAGGATCAAAAATAGTACTATTATTAAATGCATTTAATATCTTGTAAGTTAACCACATTTTAAATATGGTGAACTAATTAAAATCCAATCCGGCAATGATTATAACCATGTAGAAAAATGTTCAATTTTACTCCCTAGTAGTATGGGAAGTTCTTTTTTGTGTTGATGAATTGGAAACACATAAAACACCTAATCAAAGAGCATGTTACCCAATTTAAAATTTCCTTTACAAAAGCCAAAAGGCAGGTAATGTTATGCTGCTCAGGGAAAATAGAACAGTATACGTAATTTTCTCTTATACCTATAAAGCATCAATGATAATCTATAATGGATCAGCAAAACTTTGAGAAAGATGGAATGACAGAGATCAATTAGCAACTGCCCTCCCAATTCAGAAATCCTTTCTTGAGCATCTTTGAGAGAGGGTCATTTCATTAATGATGGTTTCAATTAAGATCTTTCCTGTGAAAGTGTGGAAAAATGTACCAAAAAGTAGGGCTTGCTTATATTGGAGCCAGGCACCTAACCAAATATCTTCAGAAAGTATTTTGAAGAAGTTAGGGGAAAAGTCACCACATCATCTAATAGTCAGTTAAGAGGAAGAGTAAATTAAAACAAAACAAACAAATAAACAAACAAAAAGAAATATCCACTAATGAAGATCCCCTTAGCTATTCTATATAAGTAATGTGATGTCCATAATGTCTTAATTTATGCTAATTTGAACAGGATATGGTAGAAAAGTGATTTGATTTCTAATTAGAAGATTCAAATGGCTTGAGAGACTAGTTTCTACAGTGCTCAAATACTTCAGTACTTGAAACATGGGCATCGTTTTGGTCATATACTTCATAAGAAACTGAAAACTCCTTGGGTATTAAGCTACATAAAAGAAAGACCTTTAATTCCATTGATTTAAATAGGCAAAACTGTAAGAATTATCTCAGCATTTTGATAACATATCCATAAGAAGAGTTTAGCCCTGGTTCTCTTTTGCTCAGTCAAAAAAAAAAAGAAAGAAAGAAGAAAGAAAGAAAGAAAGAAAGAAAGAAAGAAAGAAAGAAAGAAAGAAAGAAAGAAATAGTATTATTGAATCTTGCTAATATATATCCATCAACTTCTTTATTTTTCCCTCCCATAGCAACATTACATATTTTTTCACTAAAATTATTTATTCAATTGTAAATTTAATTAAATATTTATACACTTATTTTATTCTCATTATAATTTGGGTATGGAAAAAAAAACAAACAAACAACTATCCATCTTTCTTGTTTGTAATATCCCCCAATGTTGCTATCCAATGCTAGCAAGCAACATTATGGTGCCATGGGTAAAGTAGTAATTTAATCAAATATAATTAAAATTACTGAAACCATTACTTTGCACTTTGTATTAATAAGGACTCTACCAGAAAAAACTTAAAGCATTCTGGATATTTAAAACAGAGGGAATTTAATGGAGGGAGCTGATTACAAAGGGACGGAAAAGCTGAGAAGCCAAACCCAGCAGTTAGAACAGCAGGAAACCATTACTCTCCTAGCATGAAAGAACAAATGGATGAGGCATAAACAGAAGCCCAAGAGCCAGTTATGGGATGGAAGATGGAACAAAGAGGTTCCAGTGGGAGATGGAGACATTGCTAGACATTGCCCAAAGCAATGAAGGGGGGAAGAAATAAACACTCTGGCCTCTCGTTCATTATGTCCTCCATTCTCCCCAAACTACCTACCTATTCTTGGCCAACTGCACCTTGAAGACATGGCAGACTGAGCAATATGGCTGAGGAATTAGCTCCACCATCTACCACCAACAGCCCAGAGTAGTAGAAGGCTGAAGGTTGGATCTGGTCAATTGGGCCCAGAACTGTCACATGTAGGATGTGAACATTTCTTGAAACTTTTCAGAAGTCAGAAAATACAGAATTAATTCATTTCATGAGCAGTTTAATTACAAAGCCAATCTATTTAAAATAAGTACTTCATTAACATGTTTGTGTTCCAAGAGTTCTAAAATCACAACAGGTAATATTGTAGCAATTCATTCGATATTCTGAAACACATTTTTCCAATTGACTCCGTATGGCAATTTATCACCCCTTCTTTTTTTAAAGAAGGAAAAAAAATCAGAATTTTAAATATACTAGTTCAATGCACTATTTAATAAGCATATAGGTTTTTAAATAATGCCTTAATGTTTCAAAATTGAAATATCTATATACTTGAAAATGTACCTGGAATGTGTAGGGATGACTCAACAGATAATATGAGACTTTTCAATAATATTCTGAAAGTACAGCAAAATTGATTTCTATTGCTATTGGTAATTCTCCATTCTCATACATAAATCATTTACTATCTTGCATCCAAATAAAACAAATTAACATAACTTAATCAAAGGCAAATGTATAGGACAAATAGGCTGTGAAGTAATAAATACTTGTCATATCCAGTTATAAATCCACTTATAAAGATTTTGTGTCTTCCAATGGATGTACCTTCTGTGGAAATGTGCTCTGTGTTTTTGCTTTAGGGAAAAGTTTTCCTCCTTTTACAATATCATATTAGGATCTCATATAAGTTCCATTTCAATCAACTACATTAACAGAGTTGTGTTCAACTTTGCTCATGTAAAATATGTTACATTTAAGAAAAGACTCTCCTTTCCTTTGATTAAAGCATGACAAGCACAGAAGAGAATATTTTAAATTCATATCAGGAAGGTGACTTAAAATGTGCAAAATTCATATAGGCGAGTTAAAGTAGAAACATATGTAAATAATTACCTTAAAATGACATGTGTTTTTAAAAATGTTCAGACACTGGCAGGACGTAAATGACAATGTTCCTTGTATTGTTCCAAAGAATATTAAACATTTTGGACATGTGAACATAACTGTGTTTGTTAATAAGGTAAGAATAAAATAATCTATTCACATTAACACAACTGTAAAACTATATTTAAAAAGTCATCCAAAATTTATGTAGTTATACAGAGCTAAGTTATGTTCTCCTTGATTTTCCACATCTAGAAATTCTAGATTCTGAAGTGTAGTCAATATGGTTCTATCATCTCCTGTCCTTTGCTATGTGGCCCCATGAAACGTTAACTCAAATCTTCTACGTACTGCAAAATGCAATATGAAGACTGGAGAAAAAGTTAATTTCTCCATAAACAGTTTAACAAGTTTTGTTAAGTATAAAACACTAATACATATAAATGCAGTTGCAATCAAAGTCACTTTTTAAGAAATTAATGAATGTTGAATTTGTGCTTGTAACAAATTACAATATATTCTAGACATCCACACATTCATTTGAATCCAAAGTTTAAGTAAGAGATGCCAAATGTTACACTATTGAGTAGATGCATCATTAAATACTTTATCAAGAAGGTCCAAATAGCTCAAGTGAATCCTTCAGAGATTTATCAGTGCATAACATTATTAGAAGAAATGGACATTTTGACATTTAATGTATTGTTTTACTAACTTTAAAAGACAAAGTTAAAGTGATAAGAATGCTGAAATTAGTAAATGAAATTTCATGATAAGTCCTCTATTTAGGCTAAACAGAGAAGATGGTTTACAAATTATAGATATAGGTAGTGGGCCAGAGAATGTATTTCCCTTTTACATTATAACACGAGTTAAGGAAAGTTTTGGTTTGTTTGTTTTTTATTCTTTCTCTAGAACAGATATTGTGGCATTTTGGAGATAAAAATGTACATCTGACCTATAAAGTTCTATTTCATTAATGTAACCACAAGCAACAGAGTCACTGACTGACATGTTTGCACTTTCAGGCCTTTGGCTCTTAAAGTTATTTGATAACTGTTATGCCACTCTTTGCTTTTTATTGGAGACACCTTGAGGAATGTGTTAGATGAAAACTGGAGCACATTGTATAAAACTTAATAAGTGATATAATGTAATTCAGTAAAACATTATTTTGAGCATTAGATTTCTGTACTTTAATTGGGGGGTCTATAGTTGAGGGTACATTTTGTTTATTTTGTTTTGTTTTCTAATGAGTTACAGAATAACATCAAACACAATTCTAAATGTGCAAAGCAAAAACATACCATATATCTCTGTAACATTACGTTTGATGAAAAATATGTCACCTGACTTACACTCAATTAGTCTTTAAGTTTGGTCTATGAACAGAGTCAATACCAGTTGCAGGAGAAGAGTAAAGAAAAATAACAGAATTTCTTGTAATTATATAGGCTAAAATAGTTAAAAATCCATGGACGATGTAAAAAAAGGTAAAAAAAAAAAAATGGGATGCTCCCTAGAGAATTCCAGAATTACTATAAGCAAATTACTTTGGATAAAAAGTAATGCAGCTCAGATTTCTATTGCATATGACCAAAAAAAAAAGATTATTTTTTATTTTTTTAAAACATACTGTAATTAGTTAGAAATATTATTTAGAAAAGACAGAGGTTCTAGTCTGTTTAAAAATGTTAAAAGTCAAAAGTTCCCTAAAATAAGATATTACAAAGTCAGGACAGAAAAAAACAGGAGGGGGTGAAGTACAGTGCATACGTATAAGTAAACAAGGACTGCACCACACCAATAGCACTGGGAAGATATCTTCCCCACTAGTTAGAGAAGCTTTAGTAATGAAGCAATGAGCAAACTAGCCATAGGTCTCCTAGAAGCAAAATAGCTGTGGGTTCAGCTATTTTAATTAGCCATAGTATTTATTAGGTTATCCATTAGAAGCAAAATGCCAAGATATATCCTCAAAAGGCAAACAGTCTAGCAAATTCTTTAGTTTGAAAATATTAATACTCATTACAAATAAGCAATATGCTTCTACAAACATATAGATTATAACTCCCATTATATATGTTTACAGCCTCTGAAAATAGTGTGTCATCCTTACCACTATTGTTCAAACTTTTAAAACAAACTTAATATGAAGAACATGAATATGGGCTTAATTTATAACCTCTATGTGACAAAGAATTCATTGCTTTTACCAACAATGAAAAGGTATTTTACCAGGTAATATAAAAAAAAAGTATGTATTACTATTGTATATACCAGTGGCTTTCTGTGTTTACAGCAAAGATAAGAAGATATAGTATAAAAGCACATTACTAGTGTATATTAGATACTATAATAGTATTCCACACAAATTTGGACTCATAAGCATGTTTCAGAAGCTGTAAGTTATATACCACACCCAGTTCCCAGATAATTAAATTTAAAATATGTTACATGATCCAAACAGAAACATATCCCACTCTTTCACTTAGCCATGCCATGTATACTTATTTTGTGCAATCCACTCTTAGAAGCCAACTACCACCCAGTGGAGAGAAAGAAGATCTTTCAGGGAGATCTGAGGTGTACATCAGGTGGGGGTGTCAGGGGGAGAAGGGAGGGAGATGGGAAAAGAAGGAATAAGGGCGTTTAGCCTTGTTTAGATCTAAGTACTGCTGATCATCCATTTATATTTTCACAAGAGACTAAAGGTATCCAGAAGCTCACTCTGCAGTGTTGCTTAGCGGTAGCATCAGGCTATGGATGTTCATTAATGACAAAACATTTCAATGTTCAAGCTTAGGGGAAAAGGGGGAAAAGGGAGAGTGAGAAAAAGAAGTAAAACTGAAAACTGAAGGAGGGAGGGAAGAGAGAAGAAAGAGGGAATAGAGAGAGCGAGAGCGAGCGAGCGAGCGAGCGAGAGACAGAGAGAGAGAGAGAGAGAGATGTTGTATACATGTGTGAGTGACAGCATGTGGAACAGTAAAGTGTGTGCCTTTTAAACAGTAAAAGAGGATCTGAATGTGAAAGTGGTTGTTAGACCATGGAAGAGCCAACGTGTGTGGGGATGTGAAGTAGAGAATATGTGAAGGAGTGTGTTTAAGAAAAAGAGATTTGCCAGAGTGCAAAAAAAAAAAAAAAACAAAAAACACAAAACAAAACACGGTACTGGAGTGTGTTAGAAGGAAGATGCATGTGTGTGTGGCAGGGATAGGGAAAGAGATAGGAAATGGGACTGACAAGATCACAGAATAGGAACATTGATGAGGAACAAAAACAGGGAGTGGGTGGGGTGAAGAGTAGGGGAAATGAGATTAAATAAGAGAATACAAAATTAGAATGGAGGTGATAAAAAAAGAAAAAATTGAAGATAAAATCGGAAGAGAAGGAAAGAATGGAGAGAAAACAGAAAAGGGGAGGAAAGAGGCAATGGATGGGAAAGAGTAAGAAGAGGGAGGGGATGAAAAAAAGAAAGAGAAGGGAGAAAAGGGGAAAAGCGGTAAAAGCTGTAAAAGGAAAGAAAGCTGAAGAGGGAGAAATTGAGCCTAAGTGTCCAACTGAGAGGGAAAATAAATGGGAGCTGGGAACAAGCAGTTTGAAAAAGTCGTTTAGACTAGAGTCAAACAGAAACAAACCTGATAAACTTGTCAGACTCTCCAAGAGTATCCAAAGACAGTAAAACAGAGACCTGGTGAACTGAGTTTCAAAGTACCACCTGCCCCTCCTAACCCGCACTCTCCACTCACCCCGGGGCTACTTGGCGTCCGGGCAAAGTGCTTTAGCGCCACGAGTCCAGCTCACTACCTGCCCCGGCGTAAAGGGACCAGGGCTGGGGCAGAATTAGCACCTGGGTGTCCTGGGATGTGGCCTTTGGATAACGATCACCATCAGCGTTATTACTGGGTTTAAAAATGAAGGCAAAGAAAAAAAAAAAAAAGGTGGAAAGAGAGAGAGAAAGAGAGACTGAGACAAGTACGAAAAGCACGCCGTTCTTCCTACCTAAGCACCGCCGTGTCCCCTTTTCTGACCATCATGTTGTCCACGGCCGCCCAGGGAAAGTCCACACTCTGTCCAGCCGGGAGGCAGGAGGGTAGGAGGCAGCACAGGCTGAGGAGCACCGCCGCCAGCCACTGGTTCGAGCAACAAGCACCCTGCACCAACAGCATCATGTCCATCCCTGCTAGGGCTGCTCACTCTCCAGAAGCTTTCAGCTCGCACTCCCCCACCCCCTGGTGCTGGCGTCTTCCCGGGAACCAGGCGGCGCGCCACAGGATTTTTTTTTCTTTCTTTCTTTCTTATTTTTTTTTTTTTTTTGTGTGTGTGTATGTGTGTGTGTGTGTGTGTGGATGGGTGGGTTTCTTTTCTTTCTTTCTTTTCCCCTCTCTAGTTGTTGGGTGTTGTTTCTCTCTCTCTTTTTTGCCTCCCCTCCTTTTCCTCTTCGCTGTCCCTCCCTCCCTCCCCTCCCACCCCCTGGCACCACACTACACCTCCTCTCGGTTGCTTTTGGCCGAGTCCGGAGTGTGTCTGATTCTCGGGCGGCTCGCACACCATCTAGCGAGGAGGCGAGCGCGCCGGCGAGTGAGGGAGGAGGCGCGGCGAAGGCGGAGGCTGGGCGAGCGGCGGCGGCTGCAATCGCCGCAGCAGCAGCAGAAGCAGAAGCAGCGCGGGGCGCAGCGGCGGCCGGCGGCCCCCGGCTCGCGCGCGTTGCCAAGCGGCCGTTTCCTTAGCAACCCCGCCCGGGGATTGGGGGATGCCACAGGGAGGGAGGGAAATGAATGGAGGAAAAAAGAAAGAAAATGAAAATATCTATCAGGAGGAGGTATATCACAATTATGCAGACTGCGGGGGAAAGAGAGATGCATCCTAGACAGACGGCTTCCCTTCCTGGCATATGCACTGCTTTGCTAGAAAAGTCTCCGTGCCGGGCCGAGGAGGAGAGAGCAGAGGAGCGCTTGGCTTTCCCTCTCCAGTGCGTTTTACCTTTGGAGGCACGGTAACTTTAAAGTCCTCCAAGTTGTGGCCGGCGCCATCATGACGCCTGGGACTGAGAGCGTTTGTTGTTTCCTTTTTATTTGTTTCCATTCTCTCATGGGCGGCTGTGCTACAGTTAACAAGCAGCCAACTAGTTCACGCTTTACCTCTTTTCGGAAATAGGTAGGGACAGTGGGTGGGGCGGCTTTTTGAGGGGACGCGCGGGAGGTGCATGCCAGGCTTTGCAGTAGAGCAGCTGGAGTGCCTCTAGGGTCAGTCAATATGGTTTGGAGGACGCCTCCCTCCCGTGTGTGTTGACACTAAAGTGTGTGTGTGTGTGCGTGCGTGTGTGTGTGTGTGTGTGTGTGTGTGTGTGTGTGTGTGTGATGAAAGTATATAGTGTGTGGATGTATGTGAGTGTATGCTATGCGCGTGCTGGTGTGTGCGCGCGAATCGTGCACTCCGGGCCAGTGCGCGCTCTGCACGCAGGCGCACTGAGAGGGACCGGGAGGGTAGTGCGGGGATGCAGAGTCGGGAAGAGACTACAATCTAGTATTTTAATTGTGTAGAGCCAGGCCGTCGTCCTGTTATGTAAGAGGCAGTTTAACCCGTTTGAGCCCATCAGGCGAGATGATCAGCGCATCTGTATCCACGCAGGGCAGGGTTATCGGTTTAACGAGTCACAGGATTGTATTTTTAACAGCCTCCAGACCAGGATGGACAGGCTTCCTGCTCCGTGGCGCAGAACGCGACCCTGCCTCCCCCGCCGCAGCCCCTTAGCCGCTCGCCCCGCGGCTGCGAGCCGCTGTCCTGGCCCACGGCAGAGTGGGGTGCTGGGCATGGGGCCGCCCCCTTCATTTTCTCCTTCTTCCCTTCTTGAATGCATTTCCACCTTTAAGAACCTTTAGCTACTCCGAGTTGTTTGCAGATCAATGAGAGAGAGAGAGCGGAGGCTGCAGTCAATAGCAGTTACGCCAATCATTCTGGTTCAGTGAGGAGTTTGGAAAGCAAAGCGGGGAAGTGAAGGGGAGAAACAAGTGGAGTAATTAAAAAATACGCTCAGCGCCCCATTCCTTCTTCCCTTCCTCCACCCCTAGCCTCCTTAAGCAGTCTTTAAAGATGTTCTTCGCCTGATCTAGTTCTTCTTGGAAGGGATAAATAAAACTAGCACGTCCCTAACTCGTTTTCCATAATGCTAGCAGGGTCCTTTGGCAAGGCGCACAGAAGCAATAATCTCTGCAGGGGTCAGCATCCGGCTGCCTCCCCAGACGGAGCTCTTTACGAGGCGGGCAGGGAGTCGTTTTGCTTGGCGGTAGCAGCGCTCAGAGTGATTTTTATCGCGGTGCGCGAGGATCTGTGGAGAAAGGGAAGGGTTCCCATCACCTGTGACCACTACACTGGCTGATGGAAGAGCCCCTAACCAGCATCGCCTCGCTGCTGAACCGACACTCCAAGGCTTGGCAATTAACCAAAACGTTTGCAGCAGGAGTTACTGATGTTATTAGTATTCAAGACTAACTCTCAAACCCAGCTCAGATATTGAGAGTGCAATGGTATTCAACCGCATTTTGAAACATCAATAAAATGTTAGTCATTTGCGGATGAATGGAAACATTCTCCTTACAGTCTGGTACGCTAGGGAAATAATTGTCAAATGAGAAACTCCTGCTAATATTGATGCCAAATACCAAATAACACTGTCATCTTGTTAACTGTTTTGTGTGTTTTTTTCTTTCTGGCGTGGTACGCTGATGGATAAAGCTTAAAATTATCTAGGGCAAACGGGGGATTAGAAACATCATCATGTCATGTACATGGGCAAAATTATGCAGCGTTATTTAGAATTCTCTCTAGAAATAATTGAGATCCATTTGAAGAGAAGCAGAAGACACAGCTTCCGACATTCTGACTCAGTTTAGCTCTGTTTTATGCAGGAACAGGGTGCCAGCGTTTTCTAGTAGAAGCTATGAAAAGCATCCTTTTGTAACTGCTGTTTCCCAGAGATCTGACATCTTCTGGGAGGAAGGAGGAGGGAGCTGGGGTTTCTGTGACCAGGGATGGAGCTATGCAGCGGTTTTAATATGTACAACAACCCTGCAGGCTTGTAAAAGGAAACTAGAACCACTTCTATTTAAAGGCAAAGAGTTTATTTTCTTTATTTCTAGGTTTGTTTGTTTTTTAATCAGCTTCCATTCACTGATTGCAAAGCACTTAACTCTCACAAAAACCAAAGGGAAGCTATAACTAAACCTAGTTTATGGATAGATATGTGGGCTAGTGGAGAGATTATTTACATATATGTGGGGCTGTAACTACAGTGCTTTTGCTGTTCTAGGGAGGAAAATGATTTTTTAAACTTCTCTGACAGTCTTCTCCCCTTCCCAACCTTTCTAAGGGAATATATTTGAGAGGATTTTACAGGGTTTTGAGATCCTAGATTTCTTCCCAGCATAGACTAAATTCTGGCGATCTTGGCTCCTTCTGAGAAAAATAAAATAAAAACAAGAACACGAAAGAAAGGAAACCTCCCTACTTAGTTAGCACATAGTTCCTTAGTATAATTTGTTTTTAAGTATCAAGCATAGGTAACAGCATTGTTTGAACCTTTTAGTGGGTGTAGTAGGATGGTCCCCTTCATCACAGTTTTTAGGAACTGACATTGGAATGAATTACTACTTCCTTTGAGTCGTGTACCTTTATTTTGTTTTCAAAGCTTGGTTTCTAATATTTGAAGAAATGTGATAACCAGTATGGAGTGAGTTTGGAAGGAGAAAGGTGGAGCCTGATTGTAATAACTGACTATGCCATTATGTAGCTTGGTTTACACCCTTGTTTTTCAAGTCCCGTGACCTCAGTGTTGTTGAAAAGATAAAGTTAGTTTAATCAGTTTGATTTTTATTCCACAGTGCAAATGAGGTTCTTATAAAGGAAAAAAATTAGACTTTAAGTTCACATTTGTTTTCTGATACTGAATGAGTAAACCCAGGAACATTTTTCATGCTATTACTGTCTAGGCATGAGAAATTTTAGGCAAACGGGTCTCGGGATCTCATGGAAAGGACTAATGAGATAACTTTGTAACTCCTGAAAGAGTCAGTCAGGAGGCCTTATAAACAGGACATATGGATAATAACTCCTTAACTCTAGCCATAATTGATTTTCTATTTAATTAAGCTAGTTTAAGCTTGGAGCACCTTATCAAATTAAACTGACCTATAGTGATATGCAGGTCACAGTGAGAACTAAGATGTTCAGGGAATTTGTTGGGTGTGGGAAAGTCTTCCTTTATAGAAAGGTTTCTTAACCCAGGCACTTTAGGTATTTGGGGCAGGTAATTGTGGTCAGTACTGCCTTGTACATTGGAAAATGTTTAGTAGCTTCTCAGGTCTCTACACACTAGATGGCAATAGCACCAGTAGATGGCAATAGTTGTGATAACCAAAATTTCACGGGATGTTGTCTAAATGTCCGTGGACTAGGGGAGAGAGGGCAAAAATCACCTCAGGTTGTGAAACTCCATTATAGATTACATTTATAAAAACATACCATCTTGTGCTTTCACATAAAATAGTAAAGCAGATTTGTAGGGGGAAAAGTATTTTATTTGAATTCAATAGCTACCCAAGTAGCTCCCCTCCATCGATTAAATCTCTATATTCACCTGCCATGTGATGGAGTGACCTAGGTTAGCAAAGATGTAATGAATTTAAAGGTTGATTCTAAATGTCTTCCTATGATTTCTCTGTGGGAGCTCTTTTATTTAAGCCAGAGTTGAAGTGATAGTCCTTATTTTTAAAAGCAATTGTCATTTTGCGGTTGTTTGAATAAAAATATAAGTAGATGGTAAGCTTCTTTCTTGCAAGAACTAACTTAAACCTTTGTATTCTTTATATTCTGGTAGTGACAGCTACAAGGTACACAGTCAGGAAATGGCTATTAAATAAAGAAAAATGAAAACAAAGTCAGTTCCCTGTTAAATCACTCTATGTAAAATAAATCATGTATTCATACATTTACCACTTTTAAAAACATCAACTTATCTATTAAATGTAGATATAGGCAAAGAGGTAAGAAGTTTTGTTTTTTTTGGGGGGGGGAATGGGGGTTGCAAGGATACTATACTGTTTTCAAAGCTCTTTAAATTATTGTCATAGAATCTCACTGAAAATTTCACCTAAGTATTTAAACCAGAAAGAGAAGTCTTATAATAAATGTGAGTGGTTGTTTGTTTCCAAGCTTTTGGCAATTATGAATAAAGCTACCTCAAACATCCATATGCAAATTTTTGTGTGGACATAAGTTTTCAACTCCTTTTGTTAAATACCAAGGAACATGATGCTGGGTCCTACGGTAAGAGTACGTTAAGTTTTGTAAGAAACTGCCAAAGCACCTTAATGTTAATATGAAAATTGTTTGAACCACATCAGTAAGCTGACTTCCAAAGAGTCTGTACCATTTTGCATTCCCATCAGCAATGTATGAAAGTTCTTGTTCCTCCATATCTTCACCAGCATTTGATATTGTCAGTGTTCTAGATGTGGGCCATTCTGACAGATCTGTAGTATCCTATTGTTTCCCTTTACATGTCCCTGATGACATATGATGTGGAGCATCTTTTCATATGCTTATTTGCCATCTGGACATTTTCTTTGATAAGGTGTCTGCTAAGGTCTGTCAACCAAACTTTATTCAGTGCAAACAGCTTAATTATATTACAGCATGGCGGCCGCTCAGTAGTGTTACAGCTCAATTATGAGACAGCACAGCTCGAGAAGGGCATGGCTATGAGGCATCCCTAGGGTAAAGTGGCCTGTGTCTAGGTCTCCCTAGGTGACTTGCTTCTCTGGTTACCAGCAGTGGTCCTTTCCAATATGATCTAATCTACTCTGTCCTGCTCCAGTTTGATCTGGATGCACACTCTGCTTCACTCTGTTCTACTCCTCTCTGGCCTTGAGTATAAGCCATATCCTGTGTTTCTGATTCAGCTCCAGCCTGGGAGACTGTCTTCAGGCTTTCTTAGAAAGGGAAGAGCCAGAGGGGAACTAATTTATATAAAGAAATGTTTCCACCTCTGCTCTCTCATAGGTCTATTCTTATGCAAATGACACTTCAAATCCTCACAGTTGAGTCCAAAAAGCAATCTGATTGGTCAGAACTGAGCCACTCTGATTGGCCAGTGAAGATGCTGCTAGCAGGGGTGGGCAAACTTTTTGACTCGAGGGCCACAATGGGTTCTTAAACTGGACCGGAGGGCCAGAACAAAAGCATGGATAGAGTGTTTGTGTGAACTAATATAAATTCAAAGTAAAGGAGTGGAGGGGAGAGCAAGAGAACCGGATAGAACAGCCGGATCTGGGCGGGCCGTAGTTTGCCCAAGGCTGTTAGGGACATAGCTGGAGGGCTCTATTGGTCAGGGAGAGTCTCAGTTCTATTGGTTGAAATAGAATTCCAGGAACTGCTTTATAAGGGAACTGTTTTATTCAAACTGCAGGAAGAAAGAGCAGGCAGGCATTTTAGTGCAGGAGGCAGGCAGCTTAATTCAGGCTTCTTCCTGAAGTGTGGCTTGTGTGAGAGCGCAACAAACCTATCTGGGACATTATTAGTCACTATTTCTTCAAATATTTTTTCAGTCCCACCCTCTTTATCCTTTCTTTCTGAGACTCCAGTGGCATAAATGTTAGCTCTTTTGTTATAGTCCCCTAAGTCCCTAAGTTCTGTTTTTTTGGTTGTGTTTTTTTCTAGTCTATTTTCACTGTTGTTCAGAGGAGGTAATTTCTATTCTATCTTTGAGTTTACTTAGTCCGTACTCTGTCCTCTCCATTCTGTTGTTGATCCCATTCTTTGAGGTTTTTGTTTTTGATTATTCTATTGTTCTGTTCTACATTTTTATTTTAGTGCTTTATACCTTTTGTTTATTTTTTGTTGAGATTCTTTTTCTTTGCTAAGACTCTGTTTCTTTGTTGAGACTTTTTTTTTCTTTTCATTTGTTCCATCATTTTCTTTATTGTTCAATGAGACATTTTTAAGATAGCTTCTTTAAAATCCTTACCAGATAATTCTAACATTAGTGTCATCTTGGTGTTGACATCTATTGATTTCATTTTCTAATTCAAGTTGAAAGTTTACTGGTTCATGGTATGTTGATTTTTTAGTTGATTATTTTGTTATTATAAAACTCTGGAAAATATTTAAAATCATCTTTTAAAATAGTATGCTCACAACCTTCTCCTAGAAAAAAGGGCTAACATCTCTAGAGTGCCAGATCAGGGTAGAAGTCTATGTTCCCAACCGTAGGGGGGTGATTCTATGTTATTGATAGGCTGATCTGGAAATTCAGGTTCCCACTAGGCCTCTATTGCTACTACCCTGTCTGAGAGGGCAGCCACACCTTGTTCTTGTTCCCCACATGGTCTCCACTGACACGATAGTATAAGGCCTGGTCTCCTTACTTATAAGTGGTAATGAAACTTCTGACTCACCACGAGGCCTCCTCTAACATCTGGCCTGTGTTATCACTGCCTGGTGGGAATGAAAATCCTGGCAACTCAACTCAACCATTTTTAATACCACCACACTGCCCTCATTCCCACTCCTGACCCCAGGGAAGGAGGTTTAAGAAGCTTTGTGCAGCCAGATTTGTTTGGGGGAGTATTTGGCTGGACTTGAGCAATTATTGTTTAAAAGCTTTCTTCTTGCCAGGATGCCCCTTTTCTGGTACTTAGGCTAGAAAGAGCAGGCTTTTGTTTGGGATTTTTTGTCTATGCCTGTTGGCACTTGTAAATTGCCAGCTTCTCCAGCACTCAGTCTGGCATAATGCATGAAGCAAAAGGAAAACCCAGGGAACACACAGCCAGGTCACTCCGTAGGTCCTCAGGCTCCTGGCCAGTCTGTCTTCTTTTTCTCACCATTCAGAGTTATCTTGTGTTTGTTTTACATTTAACGTCAGTGTTTTTAGTACACTTGGTGGGAAGAACATCTAATCCATCTTTTCTAATACATAATGCCATTAATTTATTTTCATTATAAATTTTATTTTTCTAGTAAGCTCAACCTAGGTTTTCATCTCTTCCATCAGAATGTTACTTGAACCGAGCTTGTTTTTTACTACTACAGGATGAAATGAAAGTAATATCTATTATGGAAACGTAAAAGTTTAAGGAAGAAAACTTTAGTGTATAATAAACTTTCTTAATAACAGAACTTCACTGACCAAGTGAACATTTTCAGACATCCAGGCTGTGTTACCAATCTATATTTTGTGTTTCCGTCACTATTGTTGAATGTTTATGCCAATCAGAAAAACTTAATGGCTATATAAGTAAATGTGGAGATGTTTACACATAGTAGAAAGACCTTATGGTTTAAAATGAAGGAAAAGTAAAATTTGTTATGGATGTAGCTAATTTTAAGTCAGTATTTTAACATTGCATAATAATTATAATTGGAGGTAAAACTGAAATAGAAGACAGGAGACCTTAATTTTTGACAAGTTTTAGCCACTAGGTGGTGAAGGATCAAAGACAAATCTTTTCTTGGCTCCATTCCAGTTCTTGCAAGGCAGAGGGATGGGAATAATATGTAATCTCTAAGGTTCCTTCCAGAATAAAGTGATGGACGACGCGTGTTTACTTATTGAATCATGTGAATTAATGCTACCTGCTCACAGGCCATCTCAGTCCCTCCTGGATACTCAATACTAACATTCCATTTTGGAGTTGTCCAGTCAATTAGTTTCTGTTTTATTATTATGTTAATGTTAAAGTTTACAACGTACATTACTAAATATAGGTGACATATAAGCTCAATTCATTTTTTCTCAAAGTTTAAGGGAGGGATTTATTTGGACTATGAGGTGGGGCTTTGTACACAAATAGAGTAATGAATAATGGACATTGAGTTGAAGCTGGCTTTATAGGATTGAAGAAATTAGAATTTCTCTAGACGTTGGTGGGAGATTAAATGCTTTCCTTTTTTGCTTGGTACATATTCTTTCCTGGTGTGCATATTCAAGTGCAGGTGCACAAACCCACTTTATTAATAATGCAGTATATTTAAGGATTGGCACTGGTTTAAAGAGCATTTTAATTAAACACATGTAAGTAATTTTAAAATTAAGACAATTCTTTAGTCTAAAGGATCGTTTACCCACCTCCCTACAATTTCTACATGAGGCACGTACCTGATCATGTTTTAAAACACATAAAATTATGCTCTGTTTCTATAATTATAATCTAGGAGGTACACTTACACTTATTTGTCAAATTTAATGAGATTTATATGGTAAGATTTATTTGTGATCATTTATGATCCAATTTTCCATTACCCCAAAAGCAAATCCATATGCTCTCAGGAACTCTTAATAATATTTAGTCCTGACTCCTTTGAGAAAGAAGAGAAGGATTGTGTCCAGACAGTAGTAAAATGTCTTATAGTCTGATTAGCTCATTTTTTTCCAAATGCTTTTTCTGCTGGCCATGTCTCCATTCAGAATTTAATTTTGGCATTCCCAAATGACTAATTTATCTGGATTATTCATATATAATGAGTGTGTTATTTTTCAGTGCAGGATCACATGGCTTTGGAGACTGAAATCAACTTTATTTCATTAGAAGTGATTTTCTAATTTCCACACAATTTTCACTGCAAAATGGGGGCAGCAGTATGAAATAATGATAGATTAATATTTCTCATATTCTCAAATAATTGCTATTTATACTTATCATGATTCCACCTCACAAATGTATTTATTTCAAAACTATTTTTGTTTTAGATGATTAGTGGATTCTCCAGGTTATCTTGTGACCTGGGACACCATTAACACAGTTAAGTTTAAGAAGCTGCGAAGTCAAGAAATTTAAGATAAAACATATAATGTCTGAAAATTCATAATATAAAAACTCACCACAAACATTCACTGAGAACTTATTTGCCAAACACAATGTTTTAATTATTATTTTATATATTACTAGAGGCCCAGTGCACGGATATGTACACCGGTGGGGTCCCTCCACCTGGCTGGTGATCGAGGCCAATCAGAGCCATCTTGTCCAGTCCCAATCAGGGCCAATGGGGGCCAGCCGGTCGGAGAGGGTCCACAGGAGGACTCCAGGATGTGTCTGCCCCTCTTGGCCAGTCCCAATCTGCAGCAAGCTAACCTACCAGTCAGAGCATCTGCCCCCTGGTGGTCAGTGCGCATCATAGCGACTGGTCAAGCGTTTGACCGAATGGTCAACTAATCGGTTGGACACTTAGCATATTACACTTTCATTACATAGGATTTGTTTGTTATATGTACATTGCTTTAGAAAACTGAATATTAAACACAAAAGTAATTACATTTATTTTAAAATATTTGTTAATTATAGCTGCAAAATAAAGCATTAAGTTATTAATCAATCAAAAAAATTGTTTCATTTCAACCTCTCTTTAAAACATATTACTCTTTTCTCTTTATGTTAGTTAAGTATAATAAGTTTGTCATTATTAGATTTTTCATCACGACCCCTACTATATCTCATTTAATATTTGAAATAAAATTAATATTCAAACTTATTTTTATTGAGCCTATAGTTTTATTTAGAGGAATGAATAATAAAGTTTCATTTGTTTGCAATTTATTGGCAAATAGTAATTGAAAATTCTCTGTCTCTGCTCACCATAAAATAATAATTCTCTCTTGACTAAATAACTTGTCTCCAACATTCTTTTTTCCTTACCTACAACCTCATATTTCAAAATAACTTTCCTAAAACACAAAAGTTATGTCCTCCCTCTTCTCATTCTTTTATGGCTTCACATTATCCTCAGGAAAATAACCAAATCCTTAATACAGTCTGCAGGCTGCAGGAACTGATTTATCTCCTCCTTTATGACGTAGCCTACCATAATGTTCTTACATACAAATTATTGCACAATCTATCTGTGATTCAATGTGGGAGGATACTCTTTGAACACCAGAAGGCAAGATCAGGCAACTCCATATGTTTATTTGAATTTATAATATTGAAATCATATGTATATACATAAATTTAGCCAACTTTTCAAGTCATTAACATACTTCTAAACATTATGTTTAGTTCCAGAATACTTCATTGTGTAGCTATGTGTAGTTATATAGTTAATTTTTTGATACATCTCCTATTGAAACATTTAGGTAATTTTATATTTTGCCATGTTAAAACTACCAATGAGCAAATTTAATTTCAGTTTAAAATTTAGTGTTGAATCTTTACACAGAAATAAATTAATATGGATCCTTAAAATGCATTACTAGAATTAGACTATCTTGGTCCAGTGACATAAACCTAAATGATAAGCTTTGGATATATTGGAAAATTGTTCTCCAAAAAAATTGTTTCAATTTATTTTTCTATTAGCAGAGAATTGTGAGTTGTGTTTTTCTGATTTGATAATCAATGAAAACTCTTGCACTTGTTTCAATTAATATTTTTTTATTACTAATTCTGCTGAAATTATTCATAAGCTCATTAGTGATTCATATTTTGGAAATTGCATATATATACATTTGTAAGTGGATATAGACAGGGTGGAGCAAAAGTAGATTTATAGTTGTGTGTATGCCAAACACAGAGTTTATTCTTGTATTATTATTTATTAATCATTGTATTATTTTCCATACAAACAACTTTAGACCTACTTTTGCACTACCCCATTCATATACGTATACATATACATAGATTTAATTTTAAAAATTTTTCTCTTTTCTATGAATATTTAGAAGACATTACATATTAAAACTATAAATATTGTTTTCTTATAAACTTTATTGTTAGAACGGTTAGATTTTCAGAAAATTAAGAAGATGATAAAGTTTCCCTTATATTAAAATCTTACATTAGTATGATCCATTTGTTACAATTAATGAATCACCATTGATATATTATCATTCAAGTCAATACTTCATTCAGATTTCTTTAGTTGTTACCTAATGTCCTTTTTCTGTTCTGGGATCCCAACTTGGATCCACATTACCTTGTTGTCACATCTAAGGATCCTCTAGCCCTGACAGTTTCTCAGATTTTCCTTGTTTTGATGACTGTTCAGTTTTAAGGAGTATTGACCAGGTGTTTTGTAGAATGCTCTTCTGTTGGAATTTGTCTGATGCCTCTTTTATGGTTAGACTAGGGTTATAGGTTTTTAAGAAAAATATTTCATAGACAAAGTGGTATTTTCTTGGCATCATCTCAAGGATACATTGTATCAAAATGATTTATTGCTGTTGATGTTGACCTTGAACACCTGGCAAAGTGGTGTTTCTTTAGGGTTCTCCACGATAAAGTTTCTCTCTCTCTCTCCTTTCATGAAGGTGGCATCTTTCCTATCTAATAAAAGAGAAGCATGCAAATTGACCGTACCTCTGCTATGCCCACAAGCCAATCAGGAGCGAGTATGCAAATTAACCCAACCAAGGTAGCGGTTTAATTAGCATATCCAGGCACAGAGAGAACACTGAAGACAGCGTAGAAGGAAGCCAAATGCTGCAGAAGGGAGCGAAGGTTCGGAGAAGCAAGCAAGCGGGGCAGCGGAGAAGGGAGGGAAGCAGGTGGGGTGGCAGAGACCACCGCAGGAAGCCTTATTCTTGCAGGAATCTTCCTGCAACGGGCCTCTAGTATATATATAAAACCCCAAGCAACTGAACGACCAGCTGCTATGATGCACACTGATCATCAGGGCGCAGATGCTCAATGCAGGAGCTGCCCCCTGGTGGTCAGTGCACTCCAACAGACAATCTCCCAAAGTCCCTCCCCCTATCAGCCAACCTCCCACAGCTCTGATCAGCCCTGATGACCAGCCATGCCAAGGGACCACACCCATGCATGAATTTGTGCACCAAGCCTCTAGTATCTACATAAAATATTTATAATTCCTCTGCACAGGAGATTTGATTTATCTCCCATATTTATTTATTTATGCAATCATTTTAATTTATTTATATTATTGTGGGAACACTGATATTTATTTTATAGTTTGGATTACAATCCAATGTTACTTTATTTTATTGTTCAAATTATTTGAGGTTTGGACATTGGGAGGCTCTTTCAGTGGATCATTTGTCATATCCCTATCAAACTTGGTTTTTTAGCTTTTGTGTTTTTTTGTTAATCCTCACCCGAGGATATTTTTTTTTCCATTGATTTTTAGAGAGGGTAGAAGGGAGAGGGGAGAGAGAAAGAGAGAGAGAGAGAGAGAGGCATTGATGTGAAAGAGACACATGGATTGTTTGCCTCCCCATATGTGCCCAGACCAGTGGGCAACCAAGGTATGTGCCGTTGACAGGAATCGGACTCAATACCCTTCAGTCCGCAGGCCAACACTCTAACCACAGAGCCAAACCAGCTGGAGTGAGCTTTTGTGTTTTCTGGTAATTTCTTTACTTTTTGGCACTACTTGATGCTTTAGATCTCCATGTTCATCTTTCACGGTATATTTCCTGCATCAGTTCTAGAGACAGAAATTCTCCATGGAAACTTTTCCTTTCTTTCTTCTTTTTTTTTTGTTTTTGTTTTTGTAATTGGAGAATGGTATGAGAAACCAAAATATGGATACTAGGTATGCTTATTTCTACCAGGTTGTCATTGTTTCTAGCCTTGTCAGCTGATGGGGCAAAGAAACACATGTGTATCCTAACCAGTGTTATAGAAATATTTATACATATGTGTAAATATGAGTTCATACTGATATCTCCAACTGTAATTTATTAAAATATAGATCATTCTAACCTTTTCATCTTAATTATGTGCTAATTCCCATTCCAAATAGTGAGAAACATAGTTCCCACTATATGTTATCAAGTTACTTAATTGCATTATATATGTATTGTAGTATCAGAATTGTTAACCCATCTCTCCATGGAAAACTACTTTATTAACCACAGTACAGGGCTTAGTTGCAGTTCTTTTGACTTTAATCTTATGATTCTACTGATTTCCAAAGCTACTTACATCAGCACCTTTTCCTCCTACCCAATTCAATGAGTTCGTTTCATGAATTTTAAATAAAAAAATCTTTTGTCACCATCTGCTTTTTATTCTGGGATCCTTGATGTTTTAAGTGAGATTCTTTGAAATTTGCATACACTAACTTTTACTTTTTGTGCTATAAAGTTTAATAGGTCTTGACCAATGCATAAGGTCATATACCCACAATTAAAGTATCACAGAGAATAGTTTTTTGCCCTAAAAATTCTCCTGTGTTTCAGCTATTTAACCCACTTCCACATCCTTATCAACCATTGACCTGTTCAATGTCGCTATAGTTTTCCTATTTCCAAACTGTTATATAAACTGGAATCTTATAGTATATAGTTTTTTCAGATTTCTTTCATGTAGCAATGTATTTTGAAGGTTGATACATGTCTTATTGTGGCTTATTAACTCATTTCTTTTATCACTGAACTAGAGGCCTGGTGCACTAATTTGTGCATGGGTGGGATCCGGCCAGCCCTCCCTGATGGGGGCCGATAGGGCTGGGCTGGTGGGGAGGGGAGGAGCTGCAGGCAGTTGGCCGGTCAGCCCTGCCCCCGATTTGGGTCGGCGGGGGGACAATCAGGGGCCGGGCCGGCTGGGGGAAGGGGCCACAGGAGGTTGGGGGGGGGGTGACCGGGATCCCAATCAGGCCAGTTGGCCGCCACAGTGCTTGTCATAGAGACTGTTCATTCTTGTCATTCTGGTCATTCTGGTCACTTGGCTTTTATATATATAGATAATGTCTGATTGTTCCAGTACCATTTGTTGAAAAGAGCTTCTTTCTTCTTGAATTTCCTTTGCCCATTTATCAAATATCAGTTGATTGTACTTGTGTGGGTCTATTTCTGGAATCTCTATTTTTGTTTCATTGACATATATCTCCTTTTGTTTTTTGTTTTGTGTTTTTAACAATACCACCCTGTCTTTTTAACTGTAGCTTTATAGTAACTCATGCAATCAGGAAGTGTGAATCCTCCAATTTTATTTAATTTCTTCAGTATTGTGTTGACCATTGTATGTCTTTACTTTTCATCTAAACTTGGGAATCAGTTTGGCAACATTCACAAAATAATTTGCTGGGATTTTTATTGCAATTTTATTGAATCTGTAAGTTAATTTTGAGAGAAGTGTCATCTTAACAATAATGCCTCTTCCATTACATAAATAATGAATATAAAAATAATGTCTTTGTCTATCTTGTGCAAAAATATATGAATAGTAATTTGTATTTTAGTTTATATTAGTATAATTTGACTTTGTATCTGTTAATATATGAATCCATGAAGCTTTTTGATGTGTTTTTTTTTAATGATATAATGAAGGAATTAATTTTTGGTTTTGTTTCATCATCTGATTAATAAATTCATATTTATCAGGTACTAATTTTTATATACCCAGAGATGATAACTTTTTTCCTTTCTCTGTAGGATGGATTTAATAGTTATGGCATTTTTATACTTTCTGATGTTTATCAAGACTGATAACCTATTGTTTAATTTTATGAGGTCCAATTAGAATGTTAGAATCCAACAGTGTTACTTTTTAGGGGAGTCAGAAAAACACTCTCTCTTTCCCCAGAATCCCTGCTTCGCCCAACCAATTTTTGTATTTATTCAAATGTTATTGCCTATTGGATGGCAGTTCTCCATAGGTCTCTCATATTTTTTTGCATGTCTTTTGAGCAGAGGCACTGTCTGCCTTTGGTTTAGACTACCTTTTCAAGGAGTTTTGTATAGCTAACAGACTTGAAAGAGGCAATCTTTACCTCATCCCTCATATCCTTCTTGACAAAAGGCAAGTTTCTTTACAGTCGCATGTATTAAACATAATGTCTTCTGGGGCTAAATCTAAACATACTTGCTACTTATTATAACAAATATAGGTTCTTTAAGCTTAGAATTCCTCTCCTGTATGCACTCCCCTTCCTATGTGGGTGTCACCTAGCCCTTTTCAAATCCCCCTTTGGGGAAGGGAATTTGAGAAAGTTATATGCATGCCAGTTCTCTGGCTACTGCTCTTACTGTGATTAGTACACTGTACTTTGTCTCTGACACAGAAGTCATGTTGTTTGCCAGCATCCATGAAACTATGGCATTCTAACTTAACTTGCAAGTCAGGAGAAATTTCAGATCATTCTCCATTCTTGGCACTGTTTTTATTGCATACATGTGAAGAAATAAAAATATAAGGAAAAATCAAGAAAGTATCTAGCACAAAATTTAAGATGTCTAGCATGAAACTCAAAGTGTCTAGCACAAAATTTAATTCCCTCTGGGAGAGGGAAGCAAGAAGGATTTGATGAGGGAAAGGTACTTGGTCAAGTTTCTGGTGCATGACCAATATCCTGTTTCTTCACCTAAATAGTAGTTAAATGGATGCTGAATTTCTAGTTTTTATTTAAACTATGAATATGTGTTTTATGCACTATTCTCTATGTTCTTATAATGAAAATTGTTAAAATGATAGATTTGGTACTCAGTGTATATAATATATATTTAAGCACTTAGAACTTTGCATATAGTAAAGGCTAGAAAACATTTTTTAAAAAAGCAGGATGTACATATTTTATATTTAGTATAATACTTAATTCTATAAAATGTAAAGCAATAACCTTAGAGGAAAATGAAGCCAAATGCTAATAATATTTATCTCGAGTGGTATGAATATAGACTGTTTCTTTTGTCTCCCACCTTTACATTTAATTTTGCAATTTTTTAATCTTACCTAATAATAGACAAACATGTAAATTGACCATACCTCTGCTACGCCACCAGCCAATCAGGAGTGATATGCAAATTAACCTAACAAAGATGGTGGTTAATTTGCATACACAGCCACCCAGTGATGGGGGCTGGATGCTTTCATGGTCGCCATGGCAACAACACAGGCATTCTGCCCCATCCCTGGTCTCTCAGGGCCTCTGGGCAGCATGGGAAGGCAGGGCCGGAGGGGAAAGAGACAGCTCCCGGATCGGGAAGAGGCAGCTCTGGGGCCTGAGCGGAAAGGGGCTGGGCTGGAGTGGAAAGACAGTGCCGGCAGCCAGGGAAAGGAAAGCCCATTCTAGCATGAATCTTCGTGCATTGGGCTTCTAGTACTATATAAATGATATGGGAAAATTTCCTTAAATTAACAAAAACAAAACATAAAAGAATCTTTACAAATTTCTCTATCACATGTACCACTAAACTATATGCACCACCTATAAAATATGCTAATAATGAAACAATTACCAATTTGTGAGATGGTAAGATACTAGAAATCATACACAATTCTTCACACTAGAGATATAAGGCAAGATAAAAACCATGAGAGTGAATTCAATCTAGAAGTCTGAATCAGAAACCAACCCCTCCCACTCTGAAAGGACTAGACTGCCTAGAGGGGTTTAAAGCAAAGTGTATGCCTCCCACGGAATGCTCAAAGTAGTCATTAAAATGCTCTTTCACTTGCTTTAGTAATAATAATGATGGATTAATAAAATAATAATGTCTTCAATATGTAGCAAAATAGCAATAGGTAACATTTGCGATTCATTTTGCCAGTAATTCACATGTATCCTCTCATTTAATTCTCAGCACAACTCAGTGAAGACAAACAGCTCCTAGTCCCTCCCATTTTACAAATGTGGAACAACTAAGATTAGAGGGTTTTAAAGTAATTAGTCTTAGGTCACACATCTAGGATGTCAGGAGCCATGTGGCAGAAACCCACACTTGTCTAAATATGAAATAAAATCTGAAAACAGCCAGGTATACTGGCATATTTATTAAAACATTTAAATGAAAAAATATACAAAATTATACCCTTCTCTATCTTATCCATTCTTTATCTCAGGAATGAATTCACTTTTTTATTTTGTTTGTTAGGTTAGGAAGACAGAATAAAAATTGAAATTCTTCCTGGGAAATGTTGCATAAAAACATAGTGTTATAAAAGTATTTCCCAATTTTTGACTATTGTTATTTCATGCTTTCTAAAGTCAGATAAGTATGGTATAGAATCCTGTTTCTGCCTTCAAATCCTTGGTCAAGTTTTAATAGCTCATTGATATTCAAATTATTTATTTGTAAAATTCTATAATAAAATGTATAAGGTTATGAATATTAATGTTGAATAATTTATATGAAAAATGCTTAGTTTCATAAATAATTAGTGATATTATTTTTCTGTTTGGTAGAGGAAAGTGACAGGATAATTCAAAAGTGAAGGGGAAAATCTTTAGCTTGTTGGAGCCTCTCCCTACATTCACATAGCTTCTACCCACAACACTTTTGAATAAATTCTCCTCTCACTCAAAAATTAAGCAACATTATTGATTGTGAAGCTGGATTGTTTTATGTGAAAATAATAAACCGAAACAATGTTTTGTCACTATACTCTAATATGTGTGTATTTTTTCCACACCAACAAGTAATCCAAACCCCAGCTCTTGTCCTACAATTCAACTCAATTCTGACACTATCTACCTGGGACACTATTATCTCTCCCAAAGGTAAGGGGTTTAGTTCCACAAAACTGCCTGAACCCCCACTTCAGATGCCAACCTCAAATCTTATGCTTCTGACCAAACTGCTTTAGGTCAGAGGTTCCCATGACCCCCTCCAGAAGTTGTATTAATTTGCTAGAATGGCTCACAGAACTCAGAGTAGCATTTTGCTTACTGGGTTACTGGTATATTGTAAAAGGATATAACTCAGGGATAGCCATATGGGAAAGATGCATAGGGCAAGGTAAGGGGAAAGGTTCAGAGCTTCCATGCTCTGTGGGTGTGTCATTCTCCCCAAATTTCCATGTGTTCACCAACTCAGAAGCTTCCTGAACACCGTCCTTTTGGATTTTATGGAGGCTTTATTACATAGGCACTGTTGATTTAATCATTGATTATTGGCAATTGATTCAATGTCCATCCTCCTCCCCTACCCAAAGGTTAGGGGAGTGGGAATGAAATTTTAAATCATGTTGTTATTGGTTCCCCTGGCAATAAGCTCCCACCTAAAAGGCATTCCAAATGTCACCCCATTGACAAATTTTCAGGTGTGGTTGAAAGGGGCTTGTTATGAATACCAGTGCACCTTTATAGCTCTTATCACTTAGATAATTGCAAGTTCTAGGAGCTCTGTGACAGAGACAAGGACAAAGACCAAATCGCATCCCATGTACATATATAGATTGTATGTGTCTAATCACATCTGAAATCTCTGAGGTCATAGAGGAAAACATTAGCTCCAAATGTTAAGTTTGGGTGGCTGAAAACATGTTCCAAAAATAATAATTCTGCAACCTTGAGCAACAACAACAAAAAATCTGTGAAGGCAGTGACTTCAGAGAATGAAGAGGAATGGTGGAGAGACATCAAACCTAATGAGCGGATAACAGGATCCTTACCCTGGTTGTAAGTTTATAAACCTGGAATAGAGAATCTAGGCTTTCAGTTATTACATTACTAGAGGCCCAATGCACAAAATTCGTCCAAGAGTAGGCCCTCGCAGCCCTGGCTGCCTTGCCCCCTGCCCACTGGTCGTTTTGGAAGGTCGTTCCGCTGTCTGGTCTAATTAGCATATTAGCTCTTCATTATATAGGATATTATATAGGATATATCAAAATAAACACAAATGAGAGTTAAAGACCTTGGTCCATTAACACCCAAGTGGAGCAGCCTGGGGACAATAATCACCTCTGAAATCCTCAAATTATTCACATATTTGATTTAGTATCTACCCCTGAGGCCCATCAGATTGCTCAGGCTTATTTGATAATATGCAGGACATTCTGTCCAAGAAACAGAATTATCACACACTTTCTATCCCTGAGCTACCTTCCATCTTTCTTGTTAGCTATTCCCACATGAATTGTGAAGGTATTTGTGGAGTATGTGTGTGCTGTTTCTGTTTGTGCAAGGTGTTGCCGGAGAAATAAAGAAATTGCTGAAGACTTTAACTTTTGTTTTCAGATTGACTCTAAGTAATATTGGGGTAACTCTATCTTTATAAATGAAATGATTCAGATCCTTAATTTGTTTTTGAATTTCAAATTCCATAAAATAACAAATGCAGTAATAGTAACTACTGGTATTGTTATTAACATATTAATAAAACTCAGAACTTAACCAGTGGCTTTAAAACCCTCATTTTAGTAACAGCTCACATCCCTTAAACATGCTGAGTTATGTTTACTAAACAGCTTAATAAACTGCTGCTGAAACCACAGGATACGATCATCGCTGGCATGGCTTATTGCACAGGAAACACCATAGGAGATAAGCTTATAAATGCTGATGTGAAGTATAAAATACTGATAAGCAAATGACTAAATGACTTAGATTTAAACTACTTTATAGAATGTTTTGAGATTTGTTGTTGTTGTTGTTTATCCTCATGGGAGGATGCTTTTCCCATTGATTTTTTAAATTAAATCTTTATTGTTGAAAGTATTACATGTGTCTCCTTTTTTCCCTCATTGACCTCTTCTAGCCTGCATCCACCCCCCATGCCTTCACCACCCTTGTTTTTTTAGAGAGAATGGAAGGGAGGGAAAGAGACACAGAGAGAGAAACATCAATGTGAGAGAGACACATCAACTGGTGGCCTTCCTCATGTGCCCTGACTGGGCCGGGGATGGAGTGTGCAACCAAGGTACATGCCCCTGACCCTTGACCTGAATTGAACCTGTGACCCGTCATCCAAAGGCCAATGCTCTAACCACTGAGTGAAACTGTCTAGGGTGAGATTTTTTTTTTTTATTTAACTAGAAATAAAGGAATGAGTAAAAACAAATGGATAAAGCAAAAGTTATATCATACAAAATCTTGGAATATAAATATTGCTGACTTTGTTTATGCACTATCACTCAGATGGTGAATAAACTGTAGCCCTTGCTTCTATTTTACTTTTCTGAAAATTTAAAACACCTCAAGGTAAAGTATTTTGAAGAAAGAACTATGTGTTATTAGCATGAGAGATTGATGGTAAAGTAGAAAACAAGGCAACAGAGATTACAGTGGAGTGAGGAAAATCCAGCAAAGAAAGAAAAACATTGCACAGAAGACTGAACATTTCTGATAAATTGAAAGTACTTCAACTTAAAGAATTAGAACATTGACTATAAGTGTGGTAATTGATATATAGCTTGTAGGAAATGGTGACATAACATAAACTAGCATGTAGCAGTTTGTTTTCAGGAGCAATTTTTTAATACCAGGTTCTCTAAATTAGGCTATATTTTATAGTAAGTGGTAAGAAGGTTTCAGAGATTCAAAAAATGAAAGGGCAATGGTTTCTAATTAATGGAGGAAAACAGGAGGCAATGATCTCAGAAATAATTGTCTTGCTCAATGTTAGAAAGTTATATAAAACCTAGAAAAATAATCTTAATAATATTGCTGATTGTCAAGAACTGTGAAAAATCTGGCATTTAATTTTACTTGCTAGCTTATAAGGTATATTGCCATGACTTCATGAATGCTAAGAGGAGACATGAGACTCCTGGGTCAGAGACAAGTTTCTTGTTCACAGCAAAGCCAAAGTATGAATACTTTCTTGTACCTATTTTCCAAGCCCTAATTCCCATAAGAAAAAAAAAAGTCAGGTTATATCTGCAAACATAGTTTTCTTCCAGACTATCTTTTCAAGAATGTTTGCAAAGTGAACAACCTTGGAAAATAGAGGTAGTGTCTCCCTCCTTATAAAAGGAAAATGTGTTTATTATCGATAAAATAATGTCTCCCTTTGGGGCAAAAAGGAAGTTCATTATAAAGAGTGGGTTTCCCTTAGCTTGGATTGCTCAAATGTTCTCTTTGCAAACATCCTTAAAAAGAGTCTGGTAGAGAACCGTCGGTGCCTCTGCTCTTAAGACGTAGAAACATGAGAGCTCCCTGTAGAATTGTCTCCTGATACTGACATTTCACTACGTGTCTAGCAGTGTTTTAACATTTTGTCTTAACTGATTTTTCTCCTTTGGACAACACTATGACGTTCTCCTCATCCTTATTTTAGTGAGCAGGAAAATGAGGCACAGAGAGGTAAGTCACTGTCAACTGGTATGTGGCAGTCTGGTTCAAAAAACATGCTCAAATCCCTATGCTATCTTGTAGTGGGAAAGTTCTTAGAAGAAACTTTGGGTAAATTCAATATATATATGAGAATACACAACATCATGGATAGCCACTTCTTCATACACACACACACACACACACACACACACACACACACACACACACACACACTAGAGGTCTGGTGCACAAAATTCTTTCATGGGTAGGGTCCCTAGGCCTGGCTGGCAATCAGGGCTGATATGTGGGGTGACCGGCAGGGTGATTCGGCAGGGCAATTGGGGGGCCCCCACTGGTCCTGCCGTGGCTGGCCTGGAGCCGCCCGCTCACTTGCAGGCTGGGGGCAGCTCCTGTGTTAAGTGTCTATCCCAGGGGTGGGCAAACTTTTTGACTCGAGGGCCACAATGGGTTCTTAAACTGGACCGGAGGGCCGGAACAAAAGCATGGATGGAGTGTTTGTGTGAACTAATATAAATTCAAAGTAAAGGAGCGGAGGGGAGAGCAAGAGAACCGGATAGAACAGCCGGATCTGGCCCACAGGCCATAGTTTGCCCAAGGCTGGTCTACCCCCTGGTGGTCAGTGCACATCATAGCAACCGGTAGTTCTACCAGTCGTTCCCCTGTTCGTTCAATTTCCATATTAAGCTTTTGCTATACAAGATATAAACATATCTATGCATATATATATATATTTAATAATATATATGTATATATATTATTAATATCAGAGAGGAAGAGAGAGGGAGAGAGAGATAAAAACATTAATGATGAGAGAGAGTCATTGATTGGCTGCCTCCTGCACACTCCACACTGTGGATCGAGCCAGCAACCCGGGCATGTGCCCTGACCCTGGGAATAAAACTGTGACCTCCTGGTTCATAGGTCAGCATTCAATCACTGAGCCACAATGGCTGGGCCCACGTCATTTTTTTGTGTGACACATGTGTGTAATAAGAAAAAACCATCAGGATATCCATGTGCCCTAATATTTGGGCACTTATAAAAATACTTAAAAATAAAGAGAAAATAATGGGAATTTGGATTGAAACATAGAAAAAGAGACATTTCAGTGAATAATATATAATCAGGAAAAGAAAAGCAAATAAATGGAGAACAATTAAGTCCCCTTGTTTGCCAGTTCCTACTAAGGAAATTGTAGGAGTTAATATAGAAAGACAATGTAGTATGATGAAATATTTGGTATGATTTGGTCTACATTTATATTAAAACTAGTTGCCATGTGCATGAATCCGTGCGCCAGTAGCTCACCAGCAGCTTGCTGCCACCTTCCAGTAGCTCTCTGCCTGCTGCCATGCCCTCCTGTAACGCCCCCCGCCCCCCTTCCCTCCATAGCTTGTGGCCCTGCCCCCTCCTGTAGCTCTCCGCCACTGGCTTGTAGCCAGTAGCTTGCTGCCGCCCTCCTGTAGCTCTCCGCCCACTGTCTTGACCTCCTGTAGCTCCCTCCGCCCCTCTGCCCCCCCACATAGCTTGCTACCCTGCCTGCTCCTGTAGCTCTCTGCCGCCGTCTTGTAGTTCACTGACCCACCCTCCTGCTGATCCGTGATCCGGTTGTTATTCGGTCGGTCGTTACGCTTCACAGCATAATGACCATTTGCATATTACATCTTTATTACATAGGACTAGAGGCCCAGTGCACAAAGTATGTGCATGGGGGAGTGGGGTCCCCTCAGCCCAGCCTGCACCCTCTCCAATCTGGGACTGCTGGCTCCTAACTGCTCACCTGCCTGATTGCCCCTAACTGCCCCCCTGCTAGCCTGATCACCCCTAACTGCCTCTGCCTACCAGCCTGATCACTCCTATCTGCCCACCCTGCCAACCTGGTTGCCCCCAACTGCCCCCCACCATTGATCTGGTTGCCCCTTACTTCCCCCCCTGCTGGCCTGGTCACCCCCAACTGCCCCCCTCCACTGGCCTGGTTGCCCCTTACTGCCCACCCTGCTGGCCTGATTGCCCCCAACTGTCCCCCGCTGCTGGCCTGGTCACCCCCAACTGCCCCCCACCCCACCAGCCTGGTCACCCCTCACTGCCCCCCTTCTGGCCTAGTCACCCCATACAGCCTGCTGTTCAGTCATTTGGCCATACCTCACTAACCCCCTTGCTGGACTGGTCGCCCCATGCAGCCTGCTGGGTTCAGTTGTTACTGTTACTGTGATGGTGTCCCAGACAATTTGCATATTCCTCTATTATTAGTATAGATTATATGTTTAATCGATTGAACCTTTACGTTCATAGAATGGCTTCAATATTCTCAACCTAGCCAGTATTCTAGGTGCTGGGATGTATATACAATGGTGAATAAGATAAGGTTGTTGCCCTGGCCACAGCCTTAGTTGGTTGAGTATTATCCCATGTATCCAGAGGTCACTGGTTGATTCCCAGTCATGGCAGATGCCTGGGTTGCAGGCTTGATCCCTGGTAGTGGGCATGCAGAAGGCAGTCCATGGATGCTTCTCTCTCCTTCTCCCTTTCTCACTCTCCAACCAATAAAAAAAATAGTTTAAAAAATATATAAGGCTGTTGCAATTTTTGAACTTACATTTTAATGGGGAAGAGAGACAATAAACAGATAACCAGATATGGAATAAGTTTTCAAATAATTAAAACACTATGAGGAAAAATAAGCAGGGTAGGAAACCAATATGGCGACATAGGTAAGCATCTAAACTGCTGCCTCGCACAACAATTTCAAAACTACAACTAAATGACAGAACGGACACCATCCAGAACCACAGGAAAGCTGGCTGAGTGAAAATTCTACAACTAGAAGGAAAGAGAAAACCTCACAGAGAATTGGAGGTACGGCAAAGGGTCTTTGTGGGCTCAGAGAGGAAGGGTGGCTGAGCGCCTGGCTGACTTTCTCTGGCGGAAGGGGGAAGGAAGCCCCCGACCGCACTGAACCCCAGTTCTGACTGCACTGAACCCCAGTCCCGGGCGAAACCCCATGGACCCAGGCTCATACAGGGGGAGTCTGGACTGTCAGGTAGAGAGAAAGGCACCCGGAGATTTGGAGACCCGGGGGAGAACCGGGGGAGCCCTGGCAGGCAGGGTTCTGGAGGCGCGCGCACCAGTGTACACAAAGTCTGCGTATGTTGCCACAGGCTTTCCCTAGCAGAAGGGAGTCCGAAGCTCCTGACTGCACTGAACCCCAGTTCCAGGCGAGCCCCTGGGGACCTGCACTCTTACGGGGGGGAATCTGGACTCTCGGGCAGAGACTCGGGAGCTGGGGAAGGCAGAGGTCTGCAGGCGCGCACGCGCGCAAGGGCAAGGCTGACTGGAAGCCAAGACTGTCTGCTCTGCCCTGAGACTCCACCCCATCCAAGCTGAGCACAGAAGCTATTGCAATTTGGCAAGTCTAATCCTATAAGTCTGTCTCCAGCACCGAACTTCTCCCAGCGTAGACACAGCTGATCCTTACAGCCAACTGGCCTGGAGGTCAATTCCTCCCAGTGATACCAACAACAATCAAGACTTAACTACAACAAGGCTGTACACACAGTCCACAAAGGGGTGCACCAAGAGTGTCCACCTCAGGTTAACTGGGGAGGCCGACCCACTGGGCCATATAGGAAACCTAGCACACAAATCTACCCTACCAACTCAGGGAAGCAGTGAAAATGCGGCGTCAAAGAAACAGATCACAAACGAAAGAAATGGAGGAAAACAAACGACTAGATATAGAATTCAAAACCACGGTTATAAGGCTTTTCAAGAATATCCTAGAAAAGGCCGATAAATATAACGAGACCCTCGAAGATATGAAAAAGGACCAACTAGAAATTAAACATACACTGACTGAAATAAAAAATATTATACAGAGACCCAACAACAGACTAGAGGAACACAAGAATCAAGTCAAAGAATTGAAATACAAAGAAGCAAAAGACACTCAACCGAAAAAGCAAAAAGAAAAAAAAATCCAAAAAGTTGAAGATAGTGTAAGAAGACTCTGGGACAACTTCAAGCGTACCAACATCAGAATTATGGGGGTGCCAGAAGAAGAGAGAGAGCAAGATACTGAAAACCTATTGGAAGAAATAATAACCGAAAACTTCCCCCACCTGGTGAAAGAAATAGACTTACAAGTCCAGGAAGTGCACAGAACCCCAAACAAAAGGAATCCAAAGAGGACCACACCAAGACACATCATAATTAAAATGCCAAGAGCAAAAGACAAAGAGAGAATCTTAAAAGCAGCAAGAGAAAAACAGTTAATTACCTACAAGGGAGCACCCATACGATTGTCAGCTGATTTCTCAACAGAAACTATGCAGGCCAGACGGGAGTGGCAAGAAATTTTCAAAGTGATGAATAGCAAGAACCTACAACCAAGATTACTCTACCCAGCAAAGCTATCATTTAGAATTGAAGGGCAGATAAAGAGCTTCACAGATAAGAAAAAGCTAAAGGAGTTCATCACCACCAAACCAGTATTATATGAAATGCTGAAAGGTATTCTTAAAGAAGAGGAAGAAGAAAAAAAGTAAAGATAAAAATTATGAACAACAAATACATATCTATCAACAAGCGAACCTAAAAATCAAGTGAATTAAAAACCTGAGGAACAGAATAATCTGGTGAATATAATAGAATCAAGGGCATAGAAAGGGAGTGGACTGATAATTCTCAGGGGGAAAGGGGTATGGGGGGGTTCAGGAAGAGACTGGACAAAAATCATACACCCATGGATGAGGACAGTGTGGGGGAGGTAAGGGCAGAAGGTGGGGTGGGAACCGGGTGGAGGGGAGCTATGGGTGGAAAAAGGAGAAACAATTGTAATAATCTGAATAAAGATTTATTTAAAAAAAAAAGAAAAAAAAATAAGCAGGGTAATGAAAAAGACAGAGTAACTGATATTTTAATTACAGTGTTCATGCAAAGCCCTTATAAGAAAGTGATTTTTGACAAGAATTTGTATCAAATGTCTTCTTAAGGGCTTAACTAATTAATTGGCAACTGTGAGGAAGAAACAACTATATAGGTGGACCATACAATCACATCTAAAGACTGTGTGGTGGGTCATCTTTTTTAGAAACATTGGCAAAAATACAGATCAATCAGTGTGAAAATTAATAATCGAGATGGGAGATGTAGTTTTAACTAGAAATAGTCAATGATTTTTCCAGCTAGCTTGACTTTTGTAAGTGATTCACTTTTGATTGCCTAGTTTTGTTTTGTTCTAAGCCACAGCTCCCACTTATGCATCTTCTAAGTTGCCTCGTCATTGCACATAAAGTCAACTCATAGCTCTTTCTTTTGTGTATGGGCAGAAATCAATGCCTCCTTATCTGTAATGTAACCTTGGTTTCCCTGCATCCTAACTGCCATATAATCTTCAGAAAACTTCGTAGCTCTTATTAAATTATCCAGAATACTAAAAGTGGTTCCAGGACATATATCTCTTCATGTGTTTATAAGCCATCAGCCTTCATGTGTATATAACCCAGAGGAACTTGAATTCACTTTTAATTAGGTTCCCAAAATAGTAGAGATGTCAGAGAAAGACATCAGGGTCCTCCCAAGACATTGTGGTAATTTTGAGAGAGTAGGTCAGATTAATTAAATGGGCCTAAATTTAAGAGAACTAAACAGACATGAAGCTAGTCTGATCATTTCTTGGACCCTGCCACTATAGAGAAATAACATGATTTACTTTTGCAATAGCACATTATTCCCTAATATGATTATAGGTTTGTTTATTTATTGTTTATTTTACCCTTGAAGCAGGAACTTTGTTTTGTTTTGTTTTTTTACTGCATTTCCAGTATCTAAGAAAGCTTGGCAGAAAGTAGACATTCAAAAAATATTTGCTGAATAAATGAATAATTCTGTAATTTCAATATTCAAACATTTGAATCAATTTTTAAACATAATATTCTAATTTGTTCTCTACCTTTTTATGTTGATACAAAAATTAAAATTGCAAAACTGTAAAAAATAAAGCTAGCCCACTTGTAACCATTTTATTTATTCAAATGGGTTGTAATTGCTAAAGAAAGGAAGAAAGACTTAAATGTAAGTCATCAAACCATAAAAATCCTAGAAGAAACCATAGGTAGCAAAATCTCAGACATCTCTCCTAGCAATATGTTTACCAATACACCTCTTAGGGCAAGGGAAACAAAGGAGAAAATAAACAAAATGAGACATCAAAATAAAAAGCTTCTGCACAGCAAAAGAAACTGTCAACAAAATGAAATGGGAGCCCACTGTATGGGAGAATATATGTGCTAATGAAACATCTGATAAGGGGTTAATTTCCAAAATATATAAAACTTAACCAAAGGAAGATAAACAATCCAATTAAAAAATGGGCAAAGGATCTAAATAGACAATTCTCCAAAACAGACATACAGATGGCCAAGAGACATATGAAAAAATGCTCAAAGCCACTAATCATCCAAGAGATGCAAATTAAAGCAATGAGGTACCAGCTACCATCAACAAATCAACAAATGACAAGTGCTGGCACAGATGTGGAGAAAAGGGAACTCTAGTACTTTGCATGTGGGAATGCCAACTGGTGCACCCACTGTGGAAAACAATATGGAGTTTCCTCAAAAGAATAAAAATGGAACTGCCATTTGACCCAGTAATCCCACTTCTGGGAATATATCCTAAAAATCCTGAAACACCAATCAGAAATAATATATGTGCCCCTATGTTCGTAGCAGCACTATTTACAGTAGCTAAGATATGGAAACAGACCAAGTGCCCATCAGTAGATGAGTGGATAAAAAAACTGTGGGAAATTTACACAATGGAATATTATGCAGCTGCAAAAAAGAAGGATCTTTTAGACTTTGAGACAGCATGGAGGGATCTGGATAGTATTATGCTAAGTGAAATAAGCCAGTCAGAGAAAGACAAGAATTACATGATCTCACTCATATGTGGAATCTAATGAACAAAATAAACTGATGAACAAAATAGATCCAAAGACAGAGAAGCATGAAACAGACTTACAAATCTCAGAGGGAAGGGGGGGAAGAGGTGCTGGAAGAGATTAATCAAAGAACTTATGTGCACAACCCATGAACACAGACAATAGTGCATTAAAGGCCTGGGTGGGGAGGGACAGTGTGGGGTGGAGTGTGTCAATAGAGAAAAAATGGGACATCTGTAATACTTTCAACAATAACGATAAATTTTTAAAAATAAAATAAGATAAAGGAAGAAAGGAACATAGGAAGGGAGGGACAAAGGGAGGAAGGAGAGAAGGAGGGAGAGAGTAAGAAAAGAAGGAAGGAAACACAATATAGAACAAAAAGAATAACTTAAAAATAAAGGGCAAACAGAAAAACTAAGAAAAATAAGCAACATCTAAATGAAATAACAGCTGATACAATTTTGAAATTGGAAACTGTCACAAAATGAAATTATGAAGTAATAGTTGAGAAAAAAGAGTGAGCATATAAACTGAAATTTTTTTTAAAAATACTTGTTTGTAGCATCTCCAACTTTAAAAAAAAAAACAACCTATTGCTCTCCTGGGTTCCTGTCAAATTCTGCAGAATCAACAATTACTTTACTGGGCAAAATATAAAAGAAGGTGGTGCCTGGCTAGTGTTGCTCGGTGGTTGAGATTTGACCCATGAACCAGGAGGTCGTGGTTCAATTCCTTCTTGCAGGCTCCATCCCCAGTAGAGGAGGTGTAGGAGGCAGCTGATCAATGATTCTTTCTCATCATTGATGTGTCTATCCTTCTTTCCCTCTCCCTTCCTCTCTCTGAAATCTATAAAAACATATTTAAACAAACAAAAAAAGTTGGTTATAATATTTACTTTGGAACAAAATTAAGTTGGTTTTGAATCCTGACTCTGACACTTTTTGACTGGTGACCTTGTACAAGAAACTTACTTATCCCCTCTAAGCCTCAAATAAAGATAGCAATAGCTAACTCAGAGTGTTGCTGTGAATACTAAACATGGTTAATCATATAATGCATTGCCATTTACTACCTAATTTGTGATCAATAACTAGCATTTCATATTGTTATAGGGAATGTTCTAGACAGATACATAATGAAAATTAATTCTAGAATGAATAAAATGGTTCTTCCTCATTGGTGTTAATAACACTGAAAGACCTTGGGGCTTATGGAAATAGGGAGATTAGAAATGTACATGTGGGGATCTCTGTCATCACTACAGAGCCTTATTAACTGATTTTGTATTAGCATCATATTCTGAATTTAAACTAAGGGTCAAATGTGGGTGGAAGGGAAAGAAATTAAGATACTCTGTGCACTTGCTATGTATCGAATGAGGCACCATTCAAGCTACATGACAAGTGCTATCTCATTTAATTAATTTCTCAGACTGACACATTTGTCCTTTTTTCAGAGGAGAAAAATATAATTCAGGTTAATAAATTAACTTGTCCAAGATCGTGCTGGGAAGAGATTAATCAAAGAACATATGTGCAATATATAGTCCCCACACAGTCCCACCCCCACCCGGGCCTTTACTGCACTATTGTCTATGTTCTAATACTTAGTTAATAAAGAATTTGGGATTTGAATCTAGAGCCATCTAGTTAAAAAAAATGTTCTTTTTACACTCTGATATCCTAACTTCTATACTTTAGGTTAACTGAATTTCCCTCTAATTCTGAAACATCTGTATCAGGGATGAGAAATCAAGGGGAAATGATTGTTTCCTGCCAGAAAGCAGCAAAAAAACATATGGCGAAATGCAGATGTGGTCCAAATTCCCAAAGTATGATTTTTACCCAAGTAAATTTGTTTATTTTAATATCTTATTTTAAGAACATGTATTTATTTTCAGAGTGTAGCCTCATCTTATTTTTCTCTACAGAGGAATACAAGAGAATAATTGTATTCTGCAAGGCTAAGGAGGCTGTCTACCAGACATTGCCTAGATGACTGGGAATACTGCAACACCCCAAAGCCAGAGATTTACCCTGTAGAGTTTTAAAAATGACTTATGGGCTCAAAACAATGGCCTCTCACAACCAGTTTTTTTTTTAAATGGTGCACATTTTCTGACTAACTGTGCATAACTGAAACAATCTGAGACAGCTTAAGGATATGATGAATTTGTAGATTATATATTAGGGTATCTCACAGAACTTGAGCACAAGAATGAAGCCAGAACTCAATCAGAGGGGCTCCATTAGAATATGGAAAGTACTCTGAAACCCACTCTCTTTTATCTCTGCTTCTGTGATATTATTAAATAGTTTTCTCTCTTTGTTCACTGTGTGAAATATGGGTGTATAAAGTATATATGCATATAGGTTACATTTTGGAACATACAAATCTCTAGGCACTTACTCGCTGTGTCTGAATCCTAATTCCAAATTACTGGGAAAGAGAATCTGGATAGTTAGAGCTTAGGTCAAGAATTCAATCATAATACTATCAACTGTAGCCATGGGGCTGGTGTCATGTACAAATAAAGCATGTAAGACTCATGCTTGTAGGAAAGGGAATGGTCTCTTGGGGAGGGAGAAGGCTTCTTCAATAGAAATAAGCTACCTAACTTCTCTACAACATATGTGCATATCAAATATTTTACATATAATTTCAGACAACTTACTAACCATTCTGAGATTCAGATTTTAAAAAATCATTTAAAAAATCCTGTTCTAGATCCAAAATCTGCTTGCAGCTCTAGCCATTTGTTTTGCAAAGTGTGTAGTGTGTATATTTTAATGGTATAGAAATTGTTTTGCCTCATTTTGCAAAAGTAGAGTATGTTGCTTTAAACAGCAGCTGGATCATTTTCTGTGTATAAACATAGAATCAATTTACAGAAGTAAAGAGAATTTGGGCTAGAAAAGGGAAAGGAGAGCAAAGAGCATGTCCAGGAAGATAACTTGTGTGTAATCACTTGAGCTTTCCTGACAGATGGGAGCTCAGTAAACAATAATGTTTTAATAATATTTGCACCCTGTGCAATTCCATGCTGCTTCCATCTTGCCTTTGCCTTTGCTGAGGTCAGCACATATCTGCCGTTGCAAAGTGAAGTCAGAGGTTCCAGCTGTAGTGAAAGTGAGACTGTGGTGTAGATGCCTCTCTATTAAGAACCAAGCAATGACATCTACACTCTTATGTATGCCTGCTGACAGGCATTTATGATAATGACTTGCAAGGTTTGCTGACCCTGGTTGACTCAATCTGTTCATTTCTGATTTATCCATTCCCATTAGAGTGCTTGTTTATGGATGCAAATATTATTGCTAAAGAGAACACTATTTTTTTAAGGAAAATAAAGTCCGAGCAAATGCTACTTTTTAAGTCTATAAGCTTTTATTTTCCTGTGTAATGACTCCTTGAGTCTTAAAATCTAGATACTAAATTACCAAAAAGTAAACATTATTTATATATAAACAAGTCATGGTTTTTAATAATATGCTTATCATTATAGCAAAATTAATTTTATGTGAGAGGTCCTCTTTATTCAAGTGATTATTTTTACTTATTCATAGAATCAAATTCAAAAGGTATGTGTGTGTGTGTATATATATATATATATATATATATGCACATATATATATCCTTTCTAAACAAAAATATAGATTTCTTATTTATTTATTTTTAGTTTTAAAGACATGCATGTATATAAATATATATATATATATATTATATGTAAATATATTTAGCAAACATTGTAATTCGGATTTATAGTAGGAATTCATATCAATATAATGGTTAGGGATTAGGTTAAAAGCCAAAAAAAGAGCATTTGCGGGAAGTTTTAATTCATTACTTTATTTTGAAGAAAAAGTTATCGTATACTTCGGGAAGCTTATGGTGAACATGCTCCATCTCAAGATACTTGTGAACACTGGTTTAAACCCTTTACAAGTGATGATTTCAATGTGAAAGACAAAGAACATCCAGGTCAACTGAAAAAGTTTGAAGACCAACAATTAAAAGAATTATTGGATGAAGATGTGTGTCAAACTAAAAAACAACTTGCAGAAAGTTTAAACGTTGCTCAGCAAACAATTTCTGATCTTTTACAAGCAATGGGAAAGATTTTAAAGGAAGGAAAATGGGTGCCACATCAACTGAATGAAAGACAAATGGAAAACCAAAAAGTCATCAGTAAAATGTTGCTTCAAAGGCATGAAAGAAAGTCTTTTTACATCAAATTGTGACTGGCGATGAAAAGTGGATTTATTTTGAGAATCCCAAATGCACAAAATCATGGGTTGATCCAGGTCAACCATCAACATAGACTGCAAGGCCAAATCACTTGAGAAAAAGACAATGCTCTGCATTTGGTGGAATCAGAAAGGTGTGGTGTGTTATGAGCTTCTAAAACCAGGTGAAACCATTAATACTGATCACTACCAACAACAAGTAATCAATTTGAACCATGCTTTGATTGTGAAACAACCAGAATGGGCCAAAACATGGCAAAGTAATTTTGCTTCATGACGATGCATCATCACACACTTCAAAACCACTTAAAGACACCTTAAAAGATCTTGCCTGGGAAGTATTAACCCACCCGCTGTACTCACCAGACCTTGCTCCTTCAGATTACCACTTGTTCCGATCGATGGTACATGCACTTTCTGAGCAACACTTCAAAACGTACGAAGAAGTAAAAAATTGGGTCTCTGAATGGTTTGCCTCAAAATAAGAAAAGTTCTATTGGGACAGTATCCACAAATTACCTGAAAGATACTTTTGATGTTTCTCTTGAAATTGTCCTGTTTTCTTTGATTACAAAATCTGCATTATTAAAACTATATTCATATGAAGATATTTTCTTCAATGAATGGTGTTGGAAAACTGGAGAGCCACATAACAAAGAATGAAACTGGACCCCCTACCTTGCACCATACACAAAAATCAACTCAAAATGGACTGAAGACTTGAATTTAAGGCTTTATAATAAAACTTCAAGAAGAAAACATAGGGGAACTACATCAAACTAAATGTAGATTTTAGAGACTCTCTCCTATGGTGGTAAAATATGCAGAAATCTGGAATTCTCAGCATTGTGTTTGTCCATGGTGAAAGACCTTTTGAGCCGGTACTTAACAGAGAGAATTCAGAGCGGAGTGATACATAAACACATTCTGAGGACATTGCTTGAATATTCCCATAACCAACTCTACCCTTTTGACATGTAAGTTAAGGAGACAATGAGTTTTCTCTTTTTCCGCTTAAGGTAGATTGAATTGGGTTTTTGTTACATCCAACTAAGAATACTAAGTAATATAACTGTTTACCAGCTATCTCTTCCTGAGGTTGAATTTTGAAAAAGAAATCAACAAACAAACAAAAAAACACATCTCTATATATTTTCTTTTCTTCAGTCTTTTCTATTTTGTTCAGCAGTCATGTAGGGCACTAAAATTTTTCACTTTAATTTTGTTTCTTTTTTGGGAAATGGATATGATTTAAGAGAAAAAAATGGAGATACCACTTAGGGAAACAATTAAAAAGTGTTCAGCCTAAACATTTATATAGTCACGACAACAACTTTATTGACTGAGTGTGTATAATGCACAGGGCATGCTTTTAGACACTTCATACTCACTATTACTTTATTTATGCATCATGATATACTCTGCAGAGTTTGAATTAATGGTATAGTTACTGGCTTTCTACAGAGGAAGAATTTGAAACTCACAGAGATTAAATAACATTAGTAACTTTGCATAGCTAGTAATTCACAAGATCAAGATTCAAGCCTAGTCAGTCTGATTCCAAAGGAATGTCATGATAGCTTAGAAATAGTGGCATTTTATGAAGAATATTTAATGCTGCATATATTCAAACTATATGTCTTTAAAACACTGCATGTCTTTGCAGACAACATTGTTAGATTTAGCCATGATGGCAAAAAGGGCAGTTTTCCCCTACTGCTTACAATTTAGTATTAAATAGAGATTTGGCTATAAATATGTTGTAAAAGATTTCTCATTAAAACCGTCTGTCATATCTACATCTGCATAGCAATTTTAGGTGAACTGTATACCATAGTGGGACTTACTGCACAATGCAGAACAATATAATTAAATACTTACTGAATAGAATTTTGCTTGTACTAGGATTTTTTCCAATCTGCATACCTGAATTCACAAAACTAAAATGTCTCCATTCTATGTTTGTGTTATATTGAGTATGATAAATACAAATAAGAATTAAGATAGGTGTTTATATTCCAGCAGTAACTCCTACAAAGAAAGCCTATTGATCACAGAATTAAGCTGTCAGTTCCTAATTTAGAAAGAACTATTCTACTCTAAATCAACAAATGAAAATATAAAAAAAATAAAAAGCTTTGGAAAACAAAACAGAAGGCAAATACCTTCTAATTCTGTTGTCATCTGAAATTAGGGTTACCTTTCTCTTTACATTTATTTTCTATATGTAACAAGTAGACGTGTTATTTAGCAATAAGAGCTAACATGTTTCAAGTAAACCATTTCACACTGAATCTTGCTGTAATGGTGTACTTACCTGAAAAGTGTTAAGACTTTTTCCCGAGTTCAAATATCCTTGAAGGAAAATTTATAGTTAATCTTGGTCATGCCCTTGAGCTGTCTTCTAGTTCACAGGAGTAAACCAAGCAAATGAAACTCAGATGTACATGTATAAAATTTGACACGGTACTCATTGGACTACTTAGATTTATGAGATAACTTTCATTGACTAAACATATTCAGTTTAGAGCTTTGAGGTAAAGCATTTCCTGTGCATAAAATTAGCAAGAAAACAACTACAGCAAGATCCTCTCAACAATACCTGATATAAAGTTGGAAAGGGTTGAAATGTGTTTTCCCAAGATTGCTTTTCAGTTATTTATTTTTGGGTAAGTTACTGATAAAGGAACGCAGGCCAGCCAAATGTTCATGTTTCTATGTATATGGAATAATGTAATCTTGCTTGGTATGTTGTAACCTATTATCTTGAAAGAAAGAAGATCAGAAATATACAAACATCACTAATGTATCATAAAGTTTTCTCTATAAAAATAATATGTATTTATGGGCACTTTAAAAATGGTAGTGTAAATTATTGAATCTTTGCATTTCATTTGGCTAGTTGGAAAAATTAAAGAATTGAAGGCAAGTGTCTTCCAATTTATGGAGGGCTCAAGGGTGGCCATTTGTTGAGAGGAAAATAGCTAAAACCCTGTATGATCTTGATGGAGAAGCAAAGTTTATGTACCTGAAAAGAAAAAAGGAGAACTTTGTGAGAGGCGTAGGAAACCATGATGACTCATTCCTTCTCACGACTGCTTTTCCCCAGCAAAAAAAAAAAAAAAAAAAAAAAGGCCAGGACATCCTATAGTAAGGGTGATATGGTGAAGATTAGGCCAAATTTAATCATACATATGACTTTTCAATTTTGGAAAAATGGAAGCTGACACTGTCTGGGTACTGCATACAATTTCCTTCATAATCAAAGACACCAAGAAGAGATAAATCCTGAGCTCATCATCTGTGTTATATAAAACAAAACAAAACAAAACAAAACACAAAACACTGAAGGTTCAGGGAAACACAAAAGGACAGGGACCCTGAATCCAGTACTTTCCAATTGGTTTCACCCTGTGATTTTTTTTTCTATATTTTTAAGCCTTAGGTACCAAAATAAATGCTGCCAGTCAAAATGGGGTCTTTTCACAAAGTCTGAAGGAAAGCATTTCCGGAGACCCATGCATGGGAGATTGAGGTGTTGTGGTATATTTATTGGGATAGAAATAGAAGGCTGCACCCAGGTTATATGTCTCATCTCTGTCCATCAGTCCAGGCTTTACTTCGTTAAGCCAAGAACAAAGGCCAGTGTCCAGGAGTTCTGTACCATGACAAAGTTTAGTCCACTTTGGCCTTTGTCCCGTCTGCCTACCTGTGCTCAGCAGACACTGTGTTGCTATATCCAGGCTTGTGCTTGGAGCCCACACTTGGAGTCTGCAAGGCTGCTGGGCCATAGGAGACTGCTAGGTCCACATGTCTGCTATGAAGAGAGAACACAAGAATGAACAGGGCTAGCGTAGGCTACCAACGGAGAAAGAATGAGGTTGTTAAGCTTGGATTATATGATCTTGGGCTTGAGAAGGACCAGGCACCCTTTCAAACTAACCAGTCAACTTTCCAATCTTTCCTTCGGATGGGTCCTCCCCCTAACCAACCATTTCCTAGATCTTCTGAGGTTTTGTGTCTCTTATCCAATCCAATCCTTTTCCCAGATTAGACAGACAGGCCTTCATGGTCACAATCTTGACTCCTGATGCACATGCCTTGTAGTAGAAGCACCTCCTCCTGTGCCATCTTGGCTTCTACTGGGCATGAACCCAGCAGAGGAATTTCTCCTGTTCTTTTTATTCTTCCTGCTCTTTTTATTCTTCCCTGAGTAATGACCAGTAACTATCTTTTCTGTCCCCTTCCTGTGTTAGATCCAAGGGCAGAGGATGCAACAGCTCCCTGGGGAGTGTGTGAAGCTGTAGCTTCCTAAGGAAGCAGACTTCTTAATGTCTGATTCCCTTTTCTACCTTCCTTTATTAATATCTTGCTATCTACACTAACACATAGACCTCCCAGTCTTTATAAGTTTCATTTCAAGGGCTAATCATAAATAGTTTAGGAAAAACAAATAAACAAACAAACATGACCTTTCTTTTCAGTACATCTACCTGGATGTTTTAATGTGTTAGGCAAAAAAGTATTCTAAAGTTACCGTATGACACTTTCTAGGACAATGTTTTGTGAAAAAAAAGTCATCTGGTAGGCATATAAAAATAATGATGAGAGAAATCTGTGCATGGAATAAAGATATGTGTCTTCACAAATCTATGAGAAGTGTAAGTAATCAATAAATAGTAATCAATGAATCAATATACTCTAAAATGTTCATAGAAATAAGGTACTAAATTATCTAAATCTGAGTTTGATGATCTTTACAATGAAGCTGTCTGAGCTTGAAATTTTGTATAATTATATCTTCATGAGTACAAGGATTTAAACAAATTCTGGCACTACCTCCCCATTGATAGAATCATAATTCACAGTTTCAGGGCTTAGTCCACAAGACTGTCCTCCAATTTAGACCAACAGCTGTAAACCCATGTTGTTACCTGTGCCTCTGACCAAGTGGCTATCAATCTGAGGTCTCCCCAACCCCCTCCTTAAATTTGATTATTTGGTAGAACTGCTCATAGTATTCAAGAAAACCAGTTTACTCACCAGATTACCAATGTACTAAACAGGATATTAAAGAATAAAAATCAATAGCCAGATGAAAAACTACATAGGGAAAGGTCCTCCAAAAAGGAGTTTTCATTCTCTTGGAGCATGGGGCCAGACAAGGTGGTGTTATGCCCAGATTTCGTGATCCCCAAAGACCACCAGGGAGCCGAGTCCGATGCAAAAGCAAAGAGCCTTTAATCGAGCTAGCTCGAGCCCAGTCCCCCACACACACACAGGCGCAGCGGCGAGGTGGAGAGAGAGAGAGACCCAGAACCCAAACGTGATGATTTATAGGGGGCCTGGGAGAGGTAGGAGGGGTGAGGTAGTGTGGCCTCCACTGATTGGTCTGGGTCAGGTTGCACATGGGGGCAGGGCGAGGCTTACTTTCCTCTTGCATTTCTATTGGCTAATTCAAATTTGTGGGTTGGGCTCTTGGAGAGGTTCTAGGGTGGGAACCTGTCTCCACAAGGTGGAGGACATGGAACAAAAGGAACATGGAGTCGGTCTCTCCCCGCCCTTTCAGTGGCATGTAGAAGGATTCTGTTTCCCCATCGTGGAAACCCTATAGAAAGGTGACATGAGCTGTTCTTTTGTTTTTTTATGGAGGCTTCATTACATAGTCATGATTGATTAAGTCATTAGCTACTGGTGATTAATTCAACTTCAAGCCCCGGGCTGAAACTGAAAGTTCCAATCTTTTAACCTAGTAATTTTCAACTAGTGTGCCACAGGAAATTTTAAAACATGCAGTATCTGACTATTGTGAGAGGCGCTGACTTCTTTTCCCTTAGATTGTGAAATAAAAAAATGCCAACAGCCAACACAACAATAGCCATTTGGTATTAATGCCCTGTACTGACCCATAACTATGTAGGTTATATAATAGAGTTGCATCTTATTGGTCATGTCACATAATAAGGTTACATATGATTGGTTAATTCTTGGTACCAGAAATCCTTACATATAAGCACAGGCACCTGATTTTTTAAAAAGTCACTTTGGAGCAAAAAGGGTAGGTAATTACTTTTTTTTGGTAAATCAGTCAAAATTATACCTTTTTTTGTCACATAGGCAAAAAGTTATATTTTTTGGTGAGCTGTATAATTTTAGTAATTAGTTTATGTATGCCATGAGATAAGAAAGGCTGAAAATCACTGCTTTAACCATATTATTGGCTCCTATTGGCAACCAGCTCCCAACTTTGGGTGGGGTCCCAAGTCAGCTCATTAACATAACAAGAAACACTATTTTCCTCGAATTCCAAGAGTTTTGGGAATTATGAGCCAGGAACTGTGATTGAAGACCATATATATATATATGTATGTGTGTGTATATATATATATATATATATATATATATATATATATATATATATGAGAATTTTTGGTCATCTGAATCATATATATATAATATTTCAGAGGCACTTTCAATTTCTATGAGTACTTCTTTTGGATCCCTCTCCTATTACCAGGAAATGGAGCATTTCCTACCCTTCCCCTTGCAAAAGGGAGGAGAAAACCAGAGTGAATTCTTGTTAACCTCTGGCTTTCTCTTACATAAACAGGAGTTAGGTAATGAATATTGATATTGGAAAGATCAACTAGGTCCTTTTGATATCTGGCAGAGACATTTCTAGATAATCTGTAGAGATTATTGGTATACTTACCACCCATTTTTCTTATATTTAGAGATTCTATCATGAGTCTAGAGTAAATAGATCATTTAAAATCCTATTACAATATTTTTGATTTAAGAAGGAACATGATCTGATTTATATTTTCCGAAGATCACTCTACTTGGTGGAGAATATATTGCAAGTAGATGATATTAAACCTGCAAGACAAGTTAGGTGACTTCATGGGTAAACTAGGCCTTGCTATTTTAAGGAATAGCAGAATCAAGTCTCCTGGGGAGCTTGTAAAAAATAACACATGTCAGGCCTTACACCAACCTACTAAAGCAGAATATATATTTTAACAAGATCCTCAGGTAATTTGTATGTTCATTAGAATTTGTGAAGGACTTGTCTAGATGACATATGAAGGTTATTGCAGCTAAGGGGCTGATTGTGGAATTGATGAGAAGGGAACAGATAAAGATATATTCTTGAGACATAATTTCTGATGACTGTTTGTGAGGAGTGAGGAAATGGAAGAAACCCACAATGATGACTTCAGTTTCTAGTTTGAGAAGCATGATGGTGGCTCATGGCATTTGGGAGAGGAATATTCTTGATAGAAAAGAAAGAGAAGGTTTACATTTGGTCACAACAATTTAAAATTGTCAAGATAACATCTTGTTATGCCCCAACCCATCCCTACCTCCTATTGCTATTTCACACTTTATCTTTCTGCTGCAATGTAACTTCCTAGTTGAAAAAGTAAGATTAGTCTGGCCAATTACAAATCTGAGTAGATCATTCTTATGGTTTTCTTATTTAAAAAAACCCAAAAAACAAAAAAACAAATATAAAGTCCACATTCCAAAGAATGCCCTTTTATTTATGTTTAACTATTTGACACTTCTATCCTGATAGTCATTATTTAGTAATGGTAACTTTTCATCCATTGCTTTTATCTTCTGTGAGTTAAAATCATTGTCCAAATAAGACAAAACTGTTGCAGATCATCATTTTAAAGAGCATTCGAATTTTGAAAGAAAAATAACCAAGTGATTGCTCAGAAAAATAAAAGAAAAATAAAGTGAACATAATACAAAATCACCTGTGTGTCTAATATAATCATTCTTTCCTTTTTACAGCTTGCAAAATCAATGGCAACAATTCAAAATCAGTCCTATTTCTGAAAGGGTTAGTAGGCAATTTGTGAATACCCCTTTATAGAAGTAGAAAATCCTCTCTAGTTAGAATATATTAGACTTTAAATCTTTATAATTACTATATTTTCTGGCTACCTGGTCAACAAAGAGATACTTATCTAATACCTAAAAATCACAATATATTACCATTGCCAGGGCAACATCATTGGGAATAAATCTTGAGGCAGACATCATAAGGATTTCGTGATTTCCATGGTGGCTAAAGGAAAATTAAAAAGTGATTCTCTAAGGTGGGCTATGAGAAAGCTACAAAATGCTATAAAATAACCCTTTTGATGTGCACTACTTTATTACTAATAACTGTGTGTTTAGTGAGTTTTCCTCTGTGGTGTTTTCTTTCTTGTTTTGAGCTACATTACGAATAAGGATGAAATAAACTAGTTCAAACAACATGGCCATGGTCACTTTTAAAAAAATGTTAAAAGCAATCAAAAGTTAAAATATATTTTTAGGTCTAGTACACAATATTAAAATAGGGGCACTATTCATATTTAACTTAAAAATGGGGACACAGACTACAGGGGGTCTAAATAACTTGCTCAAGCTCATTCCACCCCTAAGTAGCAGAGCTGGATTTGAAACCCAAGCAATCTGGTTCCTGAACTGTATTTTTTTTTTTAAATCACATTTTATTGATTTTTTACAGAGAGGGAGGGAGAGGGATAGAGAGTTAGAAACATCAATCAGCTGCCTCCTGCACACCCCCTACTGGGGATGTGCCCGCAACCAAGGTACATGCCCTTGACCAGAATCGAACCTGGGACCCTTCAGTCCGCAGGCCGATGCTCTAGCCACTGAGCCAAACCGGTTTCGGCCTGAACTGTATTCTTAACCTCAAGCTAAAACTGTCTTAGCTGGATAATGCAACACACACACACACACACACACACACACACACACACAGGCATGCACGTACATACAAACACATTCTGTGCACAAAGTAGGTACAGAATCATTTCATTGATGTCATAAAAACTTGTTTTCTTTCTGAAATGTTCAGAGAGATTTTCATGTCACATTAGATACATTTTCTTTGTTTATGCCTATCAATCTCCTTCCTTAGTAAGCATGCTTTGAAATTATATAAATGAGCATTTTGATCATGATCTAATGATTTTAAATAATACTTACATAGCCATTTCCTTGGCAATTTATATCTTGATTAGATGCAAAAAAAATCTTTACAAATAATTTGGCTGAGTGAAATGATATAGGAATCCCCAATAGCGTAATTTTTTAAAAGTTTACATTTTTTAAACCACAAAGTATAGACTGGCTTAGGGTCATATATATTGTAGAGCAAATCTACTTCCCAAAACATTAAGCAAATCTACTTCCCAAAATATCTATTAAATTTGAGGCAATGGTTTCCTCCTTCAAACCTCTTCTAAGCATACAGTGGGATCTCTATTAGCAAATTGAGTGGGGGAATACTTCATTCTGCAAAGCTCTCACAAATATTGTAGGACATTTAGCATCTATATCCCCTGGTCAGTGCAAACCAGTAAAAACTGAAATTACCCCCACATTATCAAATGACCCTGATAGAAAACAATCAAATGAATTAGGGGAAAATAAGAGATAACATTTCTACCACTCACTTATCCACTCTCCTCTCTTTCCTCATACACAACAGACTAATTTGAGCACTCAGTAGGAGTCATTTAAGAAATGGGAAGAGACCTACTATATATACTGCACTTGAGAAAGAAGGAAAAGAAGCAAATGATAACATCTCTCAAGAAAGGTACTTATGATCCAGGCATTCTCCCTCATGATGGATGCAGCTGGATAGAGACAACTTATTAATGTCCACTTTGGGATCACGACTTGATGGCTCTAGTGTCCTCTCTTCCAGCAGTTTGTTCTTACAAGTGAATATCATGGAATTATCATCCAAATAAGCAAGTTGTGCACAACAGTATCCCCACTTTTTGTCAAGGCTTCAGTCCTAACTAAGTTATCTTTACATATCTCTTTGAATCACTTTGTTTTTGTCTATCACAGCTACGATGGTCAAGGCAACTCTCTGTCAGCATTTGTTTGGGGCCTTAGTTCTTATTTTAACTGATTTCCTTCATCATAATTAGATGATTTAAATATTTTCATTTGTATTCTCTTTAATCAAAATTCCTTTTAAAACATAGTTTATATCTCAATTTAATCTGAACTTCAGTATATTCAGTGTGATTTTCAATTTAACATTACTAATATGAAATCATCATGATGCCTTTGTAATAACCTGGTTATTATTTAATAGGAAAGGAGGAATATAAGCATGGCATTTATACAGTTTTGCCAAAAAGCTGCATTTAAGCCTGTCCAAGTTCATTTTCCAGCTCATTGATGGAGGATGGACTGGACAAAGGTGGTTTAAAGGCATGCCCAGTAAGATCTGAGTGACATGGAAAGGTTCTTGCCTGTCAATCATACCTGAGAACAAATGAGTAGCCAGGATGGGCGAGGTCATTGCAAGTGCTTGAAACCTGAATATATAAACTTCTAGACAAAGAACCTCATTCTACTGGCTCCAGGGCTCTGGGCCTGTGACACTTGTTTCAGGAACTGTGCTCCCCTGCACCCATAGGTTAATGGACCTTAATTAACTTGGATGCTGCACCACACCTGGCTGCAACATGGAGCAGAAGCTCTGGATCCTGGCCTTGCTGTTAGAATCCCACCTGCTCCTCTTTCAGGACTGGCATAAGGGGGGTAAAACTTTGGATCCTGAGCAATGTAACTTCATGCAAATAAAGCCTTTTTCTACATCTCAGTCTCCTGTGTGAATCTTAGAAAATGCATTTTCTGGAGATATTACAAGAACCTTGCTCCCATGAGCAAAAGGGAAGTTTGATTCTCTAGTAACAATTATGTACAGAGCACTTAAAGCAATCATTCTCTATTTAGGTTATATTAATCATGAGCCAGTATGTCATTTTTTTTTTTTATCTTGAGCTGTTATTGGAAGTTACTTAACTTTTCTTAGATTGTAAGCTCTCAGTAATCAGGAACTGTGTTTTATTCTTCCCGTGTTACCCACAACCCCTGGCACAGGAGAGAGAATGCTCACAATATGTTTTTATTTGAAATATTTGTACTTCCCTTCAGATTTCAGACATGATATGCAAGAATTATCTTCTGTGAAATCTCTTCACTCTTCTGCACTCATCCAAAGCCAATTCTTGAGACATCTATGCTCCATGTCAATAAGATGTATAGCATTATGATTCACCAGCCAACTCCATTGTTAGCTCTGGCATTGTCAAGCTTTTGGTTTTGTTTTTTTTTTTTTGAACAAACTGCTAACAGATAAAGTAATAAGAGTATTAGAAAATATATTGGCTGCAGGAGCTGTTGTTATTGAGGGCAAAATGGAAGGGACTTTATCTATTTCCCAGAAATATTAATAATTAAAGATTCCCTTAAATCAGGGTTGCTTGTAGCTAAAGCCATAGCTTATTTTTTTTTTAATTTGCCATGGCTTATTTTTTAAGCTTTATTGTGCAACCTAATCATAAGTTCAATGCCAATTCAAGGTGTTTAAAATATATTCATTGTGATGAGTTGGCACATGGTCATTTTTCAATTACATTAATTTAAACTACAGATAATGATAATGTCAGTAAGACCTCTTTTGTTTTTCATATATAAATCATAGCTAAGTCTGGAACTACTTTAAAATCTGCCCACTTAAAAAAAAAAAACACACACAAGTATCTTTATTTTGCATGAGGAGTACATTTTGGTAGCATAGCCTTATTAGTTTAATTTTTCAAAAAGGAAAGTGATGTCCTAAATATGGAATAAATAAAGAGGAATTAATATTCCTGGCTGTTGGGGCTTGCCTAAGCAAAATTGTGAACACCCTGGAAAGGCCATAAGGACCAGTTGCTATTGTGAAAACATGTGCATTTGTTCTCTGGTATAAGCACTGATAGTTCCTCAGCTTGGGCCAGTCTCTAGACCACCTGTCATATTCGCATCTAATTTGCCATATCACTATTAAGGCTGCCCTGTTTCGTGTTTTACCTGTTCAGCTCATGTTCTTTTTTTTCATGTAGCTTTATAATGAACTAACGTAACAAACATCAGCTAATGATTTCACACATAAATCCATTAACCCATTCCAGGAACCATCATTTACTCATTGACACAAGTTGAGTGGAAACCTAAGCATTTGCTCTCCCTTTCCTTGCGAATTTAAGGAATAACTAAGTACCCAGCACACCCAATTCCCCCTTTGAAGCAAGTGAGCAGAAACAGGGTCCTCTCCACAAGCAGTCATGATGTAATGTATTGGCCTGAGAACCTGCATCCTAGCAAAGACAACCATTTCTGAGCAGCTCCATAGTTTTGCCTCAAACTAGAGAAGGACCAACTGATACAATTATGTCATATCTCTTGAGGCATTGGAATACAAAGCAGAGAGAGAAGGAGAGAATCCTACTAGGAGACAATAGAAGGAGATAGTAGCCATAGAGGCAGAAATGTAGAAAGGGGGGAGAACGAGTTGTTGTGTTGTGAGTCCCTAGAGTAGGGCTATTATATGTTCTCTGCTGAGGGAAAGACAAGTCACCAAGACTGATATTGACACCCAGGTCTACTACTGCAACCCATATGGCAAAGCATATTGATCTAATGTTTCTGCTGAGATACTTTCTTGGGTTCCTTTTTTTTCCATGTAGCTTTATAATAAATCCCTTCCCACATCACTATTCCATTATAATTTGTAAAATCTCAGCTACTAAAATTCCTCCATTTGCTCCTTCACTAATACCTGGGTTTTATAGCATTATATAATTTGTGTTCCTGCAAACACATGTAATTTCATACCAGAGCTCAGGAGAGCCTTGCGGGCTAACTGGTTGCCTCTACTCATTTCATCTACTTCTCAGGTACCTTCCAAGTTATAAATCCAAAGTGCTAGTGCTTTAATTGAGACTTGTGCTTGTTTGTTCTACCTTAATAGTAACTATTTTAATGCACAATCATAGAAACACAGTTGCATCTATTAAATGCTGCTTTTGTCTTCATTCTTGTGTCTGAATCTCCATTTGTATGAATAGTAGTAAATGCTGAGAAATGTAGAATGTGACTTTTACTTACTTTGGAAGCACCCACTGTCAATGCTTCACCCATTTCCCCTTGGCACATCATAAGTGGGTACCATACTGCCTTCTCTAATCACAGGAGTGTGCTCAGCCCGTCACATGGAGCATGTGAAAGTTCACAGAACACACCCAGGTGCAGCTCTCCAACAATGCTAAATGAGAGTAGGCAAGTAGGTACACCAACTTCACGGCCCCTCAAAATGGAATAATTTCTACCTAAGGTGGACTATGTTATATATAGTCTACCAGATGTTCCCTAGTTGTTGAAAGTAATACCTTGCTTATTAAGTACTTATACTAGTTTTCTTTTTTTTTAAATAAATCTTTATTCAGATTATTACAATTGTTTCTCCTTTTTCCCCTCATAGCTCCCCTCCACCCGGTTCCCACCCCACCTTCTGCCCTTACCTCCCCCGCACTGTCCTCATCCATGGGTGTATGATTTTTGTCCAGTCTCTTCCTGAACCCCCCATACCCCTTTCCCCCTGAGAATTATCAGTCCACTCCCTTTCTATGCCCCTGATTCTATTATATTCACCAGATTATTCTGTTCCTCAGGTTTTTAATTCACTTGATTTTTAGGTTCACTTGTTGATAGATATGTATTTGTTGTTCATAATTTTTATCTTTACTTTTTTCTTCTTCCTCTTCTTTAAGAATACCTTTCAGCATTTCATATAATACTGGTTTGGTGGTGATGAACTCCTTTAGCTTTTTCTTATCTGTGAAGCTCTTTATCTGCCCTTCAATTCTGAATGATAGCTTTGCTGGGTAGAGTAATCTTGGTTGTAGGTTCTTGCTATTCATCACTTTGAAAATTTCTTCCCACTCTCGTCTGGCCTGCATAGTTTCTGTTGAGAAGTCAGCTGACAATAGTATGGGTGCTCCTTTGTAGGTAATTAACTGTTTTTCTCTTGCTGCTTTTAAGATTCTCTCTTTGTCTTTTGCTCTCGGCATTTTAATTATGATGTGTCTTGGTGTGGTCCTCTTTGGATTTCTTTTGTTTGGGGTTCTGTGCGCTTCCTGGACTTGTAAGTCTATTTCTTTCACCAGGTGGGGGAAGTTTTCGGTCATTATTTCTTCAAATAGGTTTTCAGTATCTTGCTCTCTCTCTTCTTCTGGCACCCCCATAATTCTGATGTTGGTACGCTTGAAGTTGTCCCAGAGTCTTCTTACACTATCTTCAACATTTGGATTTTTTTTCTTTTTGCTTTTTCGGTTGAGTGTTTTTTGCTTCTTTGTATTTCAATTTTTTGATTTGATTCTTGTGTTCCTCTAGTCTGTTGTTGGGTCTCTGTATAATATTTTTTATTTCAGTCAGTGTATGTTTAATTTCTAGTTGGTCCTTTTTCATATCTTCGAGGGTCTCATTATATTTATCGGCCTTTTCTAGGATATTCTTGAAAAGCCTTATAACCGTGGTTTTGAATTCTATATCCAGTCATTTGTTTTCCTCCATTTCTTTCATTTGTGATCTGTTTCTTTGATGCCGCATTTTCACTGCTTCCCTGAGTTGGTAGGGTAGATTTGTGTGCTAGGTTTCCTATATGGCCCAGTAGGTCGGCCTCCCCAGTTAACCTGAGGTGGACACTCTTGGTGCACCCCTTTGTGGACTGTGTGTACAGCCTTGTTGTAGTTAAGTCTTGATTGTTGTTGGTATCACTGGGAGGAATTGACCTCTAGGCCAGTTGGCTGTAAGGATCAGCTGTGTCTATGCTGGGAGAAGTTCGGTGCTGGAGACAGCCTTATAGGATTAGACTTGCCAAATTGCAATAACCTCTGTGCTCAGCTTGGATGGGGTGGAGTCTCAGGGCGGAGCAGACAGTTGTGGCTTCCAGTCAGCCTTGCCCTTTTGCGCGCGCCTGCAGACCTCTGCCTTCCCCGGCTCCCGAGTCTCCGCCTGAGAGTCCAGATTCCCCCCACAAGAGCGTGGGTCCCCAGGGGCTCTCCTGGAACTGGGGTTCAGTGCAGTCAGAACTGGGGCTCAGTGCAGTCAGGAGCTTCTGACTCCCTTCCACTAGGGAAAGCCTGTGGCAACCTCCGCAGCCTTTGTGCGCACTGGCACGCGTGCGCCTCCAGTCCTCTGCCTTCCCCGGCTCCCAAGTCTCCGCCCAAGAGTCCAGATTCCCCCCACCCCACAAGAGCATGGGTCCCCAGGGGCTCACCTGGAACTGGGGTTCAGTGCAGTCAGAACTGGGGTTCAGTGCAGTCAGGACCTTTTGACTCCCTTCTGCTAGGGAAAGCCTGTGGCAACCTCCGCAGCCTTTGTGCACACTGGCGTGCACGCCTCCAGACCCCCGGGTCTCCCCCGGGTCTCCGAGTCCGGATGCCTTTCTCTCTACCTGACAGTCCAGACTCCCCCTGTATGAGCCTGGGTCCACGGGGTTTCGCCCGGGACTGGGGTTCAGTGCAGTCAGAACTGGGGTTTAGTGCGGTCAGGGGCTTCCTTCCCCCTTCCGCCAGAGAAAGTCAGCCAGGCTCTCAGCCGCCCTTTCTCTCTGCGCACACAAAGACCCTTTGCCGTACCTCCAATTCTCTGTGAGCTTTTCTCTTTCCTTCTAGTTGTAGAATTTTCACTCAGCCAGCTTTCCTGTGGTTCTGGATGGTGTCCGTTCTGTCTTTTAGTTGTAGTTTTGAATTGTTGTGCGAGGCAGCAGTTTAGGTGCTTACCTATGCCGCCATCTTGGTTTCTCCTCCTTACACTAGTTTACTTATCTCTTTTCGGTCTTTTCCCACTACTCTACTGATAACTTTCTGGGATTACTTCAAGTATTTGTCTCAAGGTCGTTTCTGGAGAACCCAACTTAAGATACTTTGTTCCCTTTCAATGCCATTTTATAATTGGAGTTCAGACAAAGCTTCCATATGCACAATTCATTTCTTTATTTTAAGAGTAATACATTCATCTCCATCAGAGAGATATAGTTGGCAAATCATAGAGTCTATTGTATACTTAAGCAAGTACTTATATTACTAGTTTTATTAAAGTATAAATATATGCAAACATCTTAATACTTGTTTTTCTATAGTTTCTTCAAGTTAAACTAGAACAGGTAATTTCTAATTTAAGTTATCATCTAGAGAAGCAGCATCCTAGCAGAATAGCTGACTTTGCTATGCCTACTGAGATAATTACTAGTACAGAGAGATAGTTATCTTAGTAGGCAAATCTTATTCACATTTAACAATTTTGTTTATAAAATGTTTCCATTTCAAGTTTCATTTAATATCATTAATTTTTAAGATTTTTAAATTAAGTTAAATTCTGTGTTTAGTTAAGATGTTGTTAGTTTAAGTCAGATGTCATTGTGAACAAGTTTCTTTGATAGTTCTTTTTCTTCCTCTCTTTTTTTGGATTGGAATTTCAGAGGCATAACCCATGGTTAAAGAAATATGGGAAATAAAAGTTTCTGGAATTATAAATAATTTTCTATTAACACCAGTATAATCTGTAATGGAAATAACATTAACTATATGTTATACATGTATTAAAATATGCATTGGATGGAGAAAAAAGATAGATACTCACATTTAAATTTTGACAACTCATTTGCTTTTAACTTAAATCTTTGCTAAACTTGGTTTTATAAATAAGGACTGTTTTTCTGATTATTAGTCTTTTTTAATACATGCAAAGTAATATATCTAGTAAGGACTTCCTTTTCAACTTCTTGTGCTGGAGATACAGTATAAGTACTTTATTACTTGTTGACAGGTTGCCTGTGTTTCCTGTTTAAAACATTATGTCTCCTAGAAATAGGTTTGCTCCATAGAGGTAGTTTGACATGGGCACGTCTTTACTGCCTGCAGTAATAAGCAACACAAAATGTAGACAGGTCAAATGTGACATCACATGAGCAGGATATGAGAATGAGCATTCTAAGGCAAATATCACATTTATAGCTCTCATTTCTAGTAACAAATACTGTCAACAAGAAGCTCAATTATTTTACTCAAATTGGAAAACACAAAGTAAATAAATAGTTTAAAAAATAGTCTTATTTGGGAAAATAATATTGCCTAAACTGAAAAATTGAAGGTGTCAGATTTTGACAGAATATTTTCCAATGTACCTTTCCAAACGTAAAATCTATTGACGTTCACCCTTTCCCATGCTATTTAATCCTTCTCCTTGATATATCCTGCTTCCCCAAATGCTGTAATGAAAACCAGAGTTCATGGCAAAACTCAAGCCTCTCTGAGCTCCCTTACCTCTCATTAGTTGAACCCAGCTTTGTCAAATTTTATTCCTTCAGCCATCTCCCGTGGCTCCAGTGAAATTCAGACATCTATTGATATAAAAAATGTAAAGGAAATACCAGGGTAATTTCTTCCCAAAGGAAATAACAGTGCACTTTAATAATATATTGGGAGCATGTGGCCAGGTCAGTCTGTTATTTATCCTTTTGGCTAGGCTATTTTATTTAGAAGTCAGCAGAAATAAAACAATAGCATTCTATATAGAATAATTCACTTACCATTCGCTAGTTTGTGTAAAAAACAAAACAACAAAGCAACAAAACCAAACTGAAGAGAATTCTTTTGCATTTTCCTCACTTGATTTGCATTTGCTTGAAATTCACCTGAGAGATATTAGAAATAAAATGGAAAATGTGTTGAAATATACTGAAGGAAATTTCCATATGGAATAATAGAATATAATTTCTAATAATTAAACATTTCTAAAAATAGAATAGGCTGCCTTGTGAGTCAGTAAAAATAAAACAAAACTGCCAAAATAAATTTTAAAGCACTTGTAAGTACTGTAGAAGGAAGGACTTCTGTCTGGAGATCTCTGCCCCCTCACAGAACTTTTTCTTCTGGAATCTAATATCACATTTCTTTTTAAATTTTATATGGGTATATTTTTTAATTTCTTTACAAGATATAACTGCAGAGTTGGTTACATCCTTTATTCATTTTCTTTCATCACAGATCCTTGCTCATACCAGACTCTCATAGATATGTTTAGTTATAGTAATATTAGTGTGCACCATTTATCAGACAATATGTTGTACACTTTACATTGATTATGTCATTGAATATTTATAAAAACCCTATAAGACAAGTATTATTTTTAGCTATTTTTATCAAAGAACATAAGCATTAGGGATTTCAAAAGAATGCATGCATGAATAAATTAGGGCTGGGCGAAAGTAGTTTTACAGTTGTTCATATTGAAAAATACATGCAGGTTATGATCATTATAATAGCTTTATTAACTCTGTGTTTTGTGTACTCATAATTGTAAATCTACTTTTGCTCACACCTGTATATAAATTATTTAGTACATAAACATGGGTAAATGAATGTTTAAGTGGGAAGTTGGACTAGATAATATATGATATTCTGAACATAAGAGCTTTATATTCTATGTCTATGAATATAAAGGCTATATATATTAATGTCTAATGAAATAATTCTATATATTAATCACCACCCCTTTAATTTCTCCTTTTAGTATCCTTTGCATTGCTTCTCACAGGTGCCATACATCAATAATTGTATCTTTGTTGCTGTAAAAATAAAACAGTGTAGAGAGTACTGAGATAAATTATGTGGAAATTAATACAGCATCTACATATGCACATTTACTAACAGACTTTTGGCTTTACTCCCAATTAAATTCCTTTCAGTAAACACTTAATGGGCCTCTGCAAGACACTGAATAATACAATGAAACATTCTTATTACTGAGAGTTGTAGGTTGTAGACTCATTGAAATGGTCTCTCTTGGAGTTGTATGTGACATCAAATAGCCCTGCTGATTTGTTTTTTATTAGATTACAAGTTGCTTGGTATTGTTAAACAACAAGAAAATGACTCTCTTTTGAAGACCAGTGTGATACTCTTTGATGTAATGGAAAATAATGTAACTTCATAGCAATGTTGATTTACCCTTAAGGAGGCTTTATATATTTTTTTATTTTTCCTGTGTTATTAAGCATGTGATATTATAATTTTATACTTGGAGGATAAGTTAAATGTAATTTCAAAGGCTGTATTTTTTGTCTTCAAGTGTTATTTTTTTTTTCCTATCTCAGAAGGAGCCTGATGATTATTTGAATGAAAGAAAATATTTAGAAGCATCTGTGACAATTCAATGGAAGTATAAATAGGGAGGAGGTTGAAGTTTGTCAGAAAATGGACTATTTAACAGATACCTTAAAGTAATATCAATAAGATTAATAAGTATTGGTTCTGACTATCTGTTATAACTATTACAATCCTAAATAAAGCTGAAAACTGAGATCTCTGCCACCTTAAAACAAACATTTGTTTTCACTCCCAAGTGTATTTTGGGAAAAAACACAGCTTTATATTCTGAATTCACAATACTGTTCCTTATTTGATCTGTGAACTTGATTTTACTTCTTAAGCTCATTGAATCTATGGTTTTTCATCTCTAAATTGGAAAATATTTTTCACTTAATGAGGCTGGCAGAAGAAACACATAATGAGTATAAAATGCTAAGCACAGTGCTAGATATATAGCTGATGTTTATAAATAATATACATTTTTACTCTTGTTTTTTCATTATCCAAACCTTTTACCACTTTCTAATCCAACCCTCATGAATCTTTTTTTAGTAGACCAATTCACAATGATGATACTATCTTATGATCACTTTTATAATTTAAAATCTGTGCCACATGCACTTACTTATTATTCTATTTTCTCATGAATTATTTATAACTTTTTTCATGTTCACTGCACTTTAGAAGAGTGTGATGATATTGGGGCCCAGAAATAATTGGCCAAGATTTATTAAATGTGTAATCTCTGGTAAGTCATTTAAACCTCAGTTTACTTATCAGTAAAGTAAGGGTTGTCATATTGCTCCATCAGATTTTTGTGATATTATTAAAGGTGATAACATTTAAGTTCCAAACCTAGTGTAAGTATTTAGTATTTGTTAGCTTCTCTCCCCCTCCCCCCCTCTTCTTAATCAACCAGCATTTTGCTCCTTGGAGACAATAGCCAGGTCTTATCTATCATGGAACCATTTAAGAAATTGATTGGTCTTTGTGCAGTGCTCACAGTTGACCTTTTCTGTCTCTTGGCAATGCGTTTCAAACTTCAGAGTGCATATGAAACACCTGTGAATCTTAACAAACTGCAGAGCAGATTCAACAGGTTTGAAGAGGGGCCTGAGATGCTGTACTTCTCAGTGAGGCTAATATTGCCGCTCCCAGACCACACTTTTATGGCAAGCATTTAACTAGGTTGGAGGAGGTAATCAGAGGTTGTGACCTTGGGTTGACCCGTGACCTTAATTGACCTGGGCAATTGGAGATTTCTCACCCTTCCCTGCCCTCAGAATGTAAGTTTCGAGCACCATTCCCACAGTAGAAGCCATTTTCAAGGATGCAGCCTTGAGAGATTCTGGTGGTGTTGAGACCGTCTGAACCCAGTACGGGACTGAACCCAGTTAGGCGGCTATATAAACCTTTAAGGTTCTGGCGGGCGGTGCAGAGATGTACTTCTCTTGTAGCTGCCCCAGGAAAGTCTCCTGTGTAACTATTAAACCTACCACCAATCTACTGACGTCTCTTTCTTCGGTCTCTTGCTGCTCTCTGTGTTTGGGGGCCAGTTTGCAATACAACAAATTATAATTTTGGCCAGAAATCTGTTATAGTTCTAAAAGCCATTCTAATGATAAATAAGTAGGAATAAAACCAAGATGGAGCAGTACTACGAATTGTGACATACTTTTTTTCACATAGTCATTTTTGATTCTAAAAGTTTAAAAAAATTTTGTGTGTGTGGGTGGGTCATTTCTAAGACTGAAATCTTTTACAACAGGGTTCACAGTTCTGTATGCGATATATATATATATATATATATATATATATATATATATATATATATATATATATATATATATTTTTTTTTTTTTTAAATCTACCTTTGGCTTTGAGTGCCTCTTAAACCCTTTTTGTGTTTCTGGGTCCCTTCAAACCATTTTAGCCTGGGGCTCCTCTCCTGGGTGACCCTATTCTAGCCTGCAATCCAGGGTACTCAAACTTTTTAAACAGGGGGCTAGTTCACTGTCCCTCAGACCGTTGGAGGGCCGGACTATAGTTAAAAAAAAAAACACAACTATGAACAAATTCCTATGTGCACTGCGGGCCCAGGACGAGTCCGCTGCTAAGCAGGACAGGCAGCAGCACCCGGCGGGCCGGATAAATGTCCTCGGTGGGCTGCATGTGGCCCGCGGGCTGTAGTTTGAGGATGCCTGCCGCAATCCCTCAGTTTAGTGACAGCCTGCCGGCAGCACTTATTTGCAAATACACCCCAAGAAACAAAGAATATGAGATCGGGAAAGAGAGAGAATAAATAAAGGGAGTGTTCTAAGAGGCTCTATTGTTACAGAAAATCAGAGAAGAACCAAGCAATACTTAGAGAGATGGAGTTACATTTATTACACGTGGGTCCAGAAGAAAATGACTCTCAAATTCTGGGCCCCAACATGGAGGAACTTTCCCTATTTATATGTTTTTACCTTCTTTGTCTCCCAAATATGGGGTGTTTCCGGCCCCCTTTGCAAGTTCTTAAAGAGCCCCTATGTGCTGGGGCCTTGAGACCTCAACCAAAGGCCTGGCCTGGTGCCAGCACTGATAACCCCATCCGGGGAAGGTTTAATGGCCTCTCTGAAGTGGGAGTAGTCTTATTTTCCTTATTATTTAAGCAAGCAAGCATTTACAGAAGCCAAATAGCAGGGTTAAAATTTCAAACAGCAGTTTTTATATAAGATGGATGCTTCACTATAAACTATTGTTTCTTTGAACAGACCATCTTGGGAGAGCAAGGAATTGTTGCTGTGGGTTTGGCAGCCAGATTTTGGAAGTAAGGCAAATGTAAGAAACTGAAGTGGCATGAAATGAGTAAGTACAGTGCCTATTCTTGGTCTGACTAATGTGGCTTCTGGTTTCTTCATTAATGTGTTGCTTATTTCGATCTCTTAGCCAGTCCTACTCCACTCCCTAAGGTATAAAATATGACAATATACTTGATACAATTGGATTTTCCCCTTAGGTAATATATAAGTGCTTACATGCCTAAATTGTCAGGTCCTGAAGCAGAAATTATTTGTCATATAAAAATGGCTTTAACATGTAGGATATTAGAAACATTGGAGAGTATTTTATAAAACCATAGGGTAAATAGAAGATGCATCTTTCTTGGTGTTGTTATAGAATCATAGTCACAGGCATGCCAGCAGTACTTTCCTAGGAGATAATAGCTGTATTCTCTTCCTATGCTGTGATTGCAGAGTTGAATTGATAGGATGTGAAAATGTATTTAATTAGGTAATATGGTATTAGTTAGATTATTATATTGGTTTCTGACAGTGTTCATTCTGATGTCTTTCATTAGTGATAATATTAGTTTTAAGTAGGACATTAAATGATTCTAAGGAAACTATATTTTATATAGCCACTTTGTGATGGATCAGTACTTGACATGGGATCAGACAATACAAATGGTTTGAAAACTGAAAGCTTTATTTTATTTTCTGTGTGGCAGTGGTGTAAATAGAGGTTATTTATTTATTTATTATTAATAGTATTTAGGAAAAATCTGTTTTTACCCTCCCTTAAATCAGTACAGACTTCTGAGCTGCCATCTAATTCCTTGATTTTCTAGTTTAGCAGACACTATATGGAATCCAGGGGATGAATTACTTCTCTAATCTTTATAGAATTATTTTGGGGAACAAAGTTTTGGTGATAATAATTAGGCCATAAAATAAATAAATGATAAAGGGCAGGGGAAAAAAAAAGAATCAGTCCACAAGTAAACTGACAATAATTATTCTTTAGGTTTATTTCTGAGTGTTCTGAGTATTCTTATGTGCTGGTGGAACCAAAAAATGTGGTGTTTTGAGTCTGAGTTCTCATCTTGTGAAAATTGAAGAATGAAGTCACAGACAAAAAACAATTAATGGAACCAAAGTTTACTGGGAGAAGCCAGTCCTGGAAAAGGTTCCAGGAGCAGGCCAGTGTCCAGACCTTCTATTCCAGGTTACAGTCAGGAGTAGTTTAATATCCAAGTTAATTAAAGTCTAATAGTCCATGTGTGGAGGCCCATATGGCCATGGGCCACCTGGGTGAAGGGGGATGTTCTCCCCTGCAACAGGAATATCAGGTATCCATTGTGCACTGGCCAGAGGAGAAAGGAGAAAAGGAGCGCGTGCTTTTTTGTGTGTATGTTTGCCCCTCTGCCTTGTGATTGGTTATCTGCATGCTGTCTGTCTTAGTAATATTCATTTGCTTCTCAAGCACACCCTTCTTTCCTTAGTAACTCCTCCTAGCTGTGTTCCTGGTTTCACTTTCCTCCCATGGTCCCGCCCCTATCTACCTAACTTTTTTCTGTCTCACTGGGTCATGAAGTTAGTCAGAAATGCAACACAGGATATAATACTTAGGATTTTTGTTTTATTTATCTACTTCTTCATGACATTTAAAATATATAATGTGGTAGCAAATACATTCTTATAAATGTACATGATAATGGAAAAATAATAAAGGCCCTGACGAGAAAACAAAAGAACACAAATGGCCTCTAAACAGATAGAAATATGTTCAAAATTACTAGTAATTGAATGAGAAATGGACAAAAAAGAAATTTAGCCTGTCTCAGACAAAAAAAAAAAAATGTTTTCCATATTGAAAGTAATTTTGATGGTTGGGTGTGGGGAAATGAAAACTACAAATAGTGCTAATGGTAGTGTAAATTCTTTTTTAGCATTTTAGAAAAAAATTTCACAGCACATTTAAAAAAAATCTTAAAATTGTGTCACTTTTTAACAGAAATTAATCATAACGGTAGAGTTTTAACTACTAGGATGTTAGTTTTTTTTAAAAAAATATATAATAGCAAAATTTTGGAGGTCACTGAAATTTTGAGTAGCAATAGGAAATTAATAATTATATACCATTATGTAAGTTTTCCCCATTATTTGAAAGTAGGGCATTTCTATGAAACCTTTTGTAAGCTGAAATGGCATGAAGCAAAGAAGCAATTAGCTATTTTCACTTTTTACCTTTTTGGTAAAATGGAAAATCTTTGAATTTCTTTCCGTTAGTGAAAATAGATACTAATTAATGTCGGTCTTTCATAAAAGTGATGTAACACAAATTTGGAAAAGCAGGGGGTGAATGTACTATAATATTAAAGTGGATTGTGTAGTGGAATATTTAATAAGATAAAACTATATGGCACAATATTAGCAGAAAGAGAAGATAAAAAAATCTAAATATTATCATCTTGATTTCAAAGTTACGTACAAAAATTCCAGTGTTCATTAATTGTCAATTCATTAATTGAATAATTTTAGCCACCTATTATGTATAAATTATTCTTAAATGATAAAATTATGAATTCTTTCTTCTTGTCAACACTTTCTAAATTCCCTATAGTAAACATGAGTTTTATATTCTTTCAAAATAAGACACAATGTTTATGAATCAATAGAATACATTTAAAATGATTTTAGTGTCCATGTATAGTTCCTTACACTTGAATCTGGGTTTATTCTGTGATTTGCTTTGGACCAATAGAATGTTGTGGAAGTGATGATGTGTGATGGCAGAATCAATTTCATAGGAAGCTTAAGCTTCTACCTGAGCCTCTTGGGACCCTTGCTTAGGATTTTGCCTGTGAAATGTTCTTTTTTTGGGACCCAGTGTCCATGCTGTAAGAAACCCAAACCACTGGGAATGGCCAGGTGTAGGCACTCTGGTTGACAGCTCCAGTTCAACTTTAAGACCAAAAGCCAACACCCACTGTGGGAACCCCTTTCACATACCTCGTGGTTCAGGGTTCCAGTTCAGGGTTTGGGTTCTGGAGAAGGCCGCACACAAATGAAAAGAGACTTAGAAAAGTATTAATTTGGGAATATTGGGGGCCAGGCGGGAGCCCACCTCTAGGGGGAGGACTACCCCTGCTCTGGCTTTGCTATCCCTTTTATTAAGGTTATGGGATACACCCATATCCTTTAGGCAGGAAATTCCAATAATAGCCAATCAACAAGAATTTACATAAGACTAACAGGTGGAGGCTGCTTCAACTACCAATGTCACAACTAAACAATGAGTGATTAGCTCAGACCTTTCAGAGCATTTAAGGTTGACCAGCCTTCAGATTCCCTTTCCACATCTCTTTATTAGTGGGACAATGATCGTTTCCGGCAACCAACTATCAACTGGAGGAGTGAACAGTGTTAAATAAATATCTAGCCCAGGTGAGCCTTCAAATAACTGCAGGTACAGTGGACATCTGGCTAACACAACATGCTAGACCCCAAAGACAACTACCTGGCTAAGCTCAGTCAGCCCACAAAATCATGAGAGATATGATTAAACCACTAAGATTTTGGGGTGGTTTTTGCTCACTAACCAGAACAGGAAACTTTGTGCTTTAATGTAATCTGTCTTCTGATTGCCTCTTAAAATAGGTTTATTATTGATTTCCCTCACAGAGCTCTACTTCTGCTCTGATCCACATTGATAAGTGCTCCCCACATGTATGAAATGCTTTTTTTCATGACTCCCTGCACTCTTACCCTCACACAGAGTATCCATATCTACTATCAGATATTCTGTAGGACTTATACATGCTCAGGACTACTGAAGTGCAGTTGATAAAGTAGGGGAAGACCAGCTTTTTTAATTTCTTCTGCTCTGAGTATCCTGTTGGCTTTCTTTTTGAGTCCTCTGTGAGAGAAGCCTCTCCTCTCTTATATATTCCAGACTCTGCCTTACCTACTTTTACAGAATTGAAAATCAAACCTTACAATTATGCATCTAAAAGAAGAATCTTTGTTTCTTATCTTCCCACGTTTAGAAATGTGTTTCTATTTCAGTGTGAGTTGGGAAAATAAATTGACCCTCGGAATAAAAGGGAGGGAAGAGGAAGTACACAGATATAGATAATACGCAGGTTAATGTTTGAGAGACAGTGATACAACAGTATATGTTTTCTTTCAATGGAAGGGAAACCCCTGTAGTCTTCTTGATGCATTTTCTCTCTTCTTTACTTTTAACAGGTCAGTATGAGTCAAGGCTTATGATTCATATCTTTTCTCCTCTCTTTTTCATTCTCAGGGCTTCAAATACCTTATATCAGTGGTCGGCAAACCACGGCTCATGAGCCACATGCAGCTCTTTGGCTCCTTGAGTGTGGCTCTTCCACAAAATTCCACGGCCTGGGCGAGTCTATTTTGAAGAAGTGGCATTAGAAGAAGTTTAAGTTTAAAAAATTTGGATCTCAAAAGAAATTTCAATCCTTGTACTGTTGATATTTGGCTCTGTTGACTAATGAGTTTGCCGACCACTGCCTTATATTCATGGCAACAAGGAGTGTGAACTATACATAACCAACTTAGACCTTTTTTCCGGATTTCAGATTCATATTAAACTGTCTTCCACACCTCTATTTTAATTAGTACAGAAAATGTCATGTGGAATTGAATTTCTGAATTCCTATTCCTCCCACCCATCAACCACCAGCACAACCAATGTGCCTCCTCTTATAATTAGAGATTTTAATAAATATCCACTCTGTTCTTCCAGTGTCAGGCCAAAATCTTAGAAGCTATTCTTGATTGCACTTTTATTTGCCTCATACCTCACCATGTAGTCATCCTAATTGATTTTCATCATTCCTTATTTGCCTTTGAAAGGGCGGGGAGAGACCGACTCCATGTTCCCTTTGTTCCATGTCTTCCACCTCGTGGAGTCAGGTTCCCGCCCTAGAACCTCTCCAAGAGCCCAACCCACACTTTTGAACTAGCCAATAGAAATGCAAGGGGAAAGTAAGCCGCGCCCTGCCCCCATGTGCAACCTGACCCCGACCAATCAGCAGAGGCCACACTACCTCACCCCTCCTACCTCTCCCAGGCCCCCTATAAATCAGTGTGTTTGGGGTCTGGGGCTCTCTCTCTCTCCACCTCGCCGCTGCGCCGGTGTGTGTGTGTGGGACTGAGCTTAAGCTAGCTCGATTAAAGGCTCTTTGCTTTTGCATCGGACTCGGCTCCCTGGTGGTCTTTGGGAATCACGAAATCTGGGCATAACATTTGGGGGCTCGTCCGGGATCCCCAAGAACCTCAAGGGACCCCCGATCCGGAGAGTCTGACTGGCCACGGTAGGTGTCTGTCTGTTCCTTGTCTCTTTTGTGTGAGCTCATTTCTGAATCTCTGGCAGTGCCCAAAGCGGTCTAGGTGGACGCACCGGAGGACCATGGGTGGGAGGAATCGGGAGACGTCCCGATCCTCCTTCAGGAGGGACGTGTATTCCCCTCAAACCTCTGGGACGAGGTGGGTCGCTCCCACCGATCGGCGTGAGGCCGTCGTCCACACTTTCGGTTTTGTCAGTTTTGTTCCAACGGACTTGCGTTGGAAAGCTTGTCTCAAGGGCCCTTTGTTTGTCTGTGTCTGTGTTTTTCTGTTTTGTTTTGTGGACTCTCTTGACGGACATTATGGGACAGACTCAAACCACTCCTTTAAGTATTATGGTTGATCATTTCAAAGAGGTTAAGGGAAGAGCTAGCAAACTCAGTGTAGAGGTCTGGAAGGGCCGGTGGCAAACTTTTTGTTCTAGGGAGTGGCCGACTCTTAGTGTTGGGTGGCCGCCGGAGGGGACCTTCGACCTCCCCACCATCCACCGGGTGAGGGACATCGTCTCTCAGCCCAAGAAGGGACATCCTGATCAACTCCCTTACATTATTACTTGGCAGGACCTCATGGAAGATCCACACTCCTGGCTTAAGCCCTTTCTGTCCCCGCGCCCCCTGGAGCTGAAACCCATACTTGCTTTGCAGGAAACAGAGAAGATGAAGAAGAAGAAGGCCCTCACCCCACCATCAGCTCCCCTCTATCCTGTCTTTCAGGGGGGAACTGAAGAGGAACTAATCTTTCCTCCCTCATATCAGCCCCCTAGGAATCCACAGGGGGGTGATCCTCCCACACAAAGGGAAGCGGACACCACGGGGAGTGGAGTTCTGGGAGCGGCTACGGTTCCGGTGGGAAGCCCGCCTCTTACTAGACAAAGGGCTCAGAGGGAACTGTGTGTCACAGCCCCCGACTCCACTATTAAAACCCTACCTTTACGAGCTGCAGGGCCCCCCCCCCCATGCGGATGGCAATCAACTCCATCACTATTGGCCTTTTGCCACTAGTGACCTTTACAACTGGAAGGCTCAGAATCCTAAGTTCTCTGAGAAGCCAGCAGGGCTTATTGATCTGTTAGATTCTGTCCTTTTCACCCACCAGCCCATGTGGGATGACTGCCAACAGCTTTTACAGGTCCTGTTCACAACTGAGGAGAGGGAAAGAATCCTCAATGAGGCCCAGAAAGTGGTTCCAGGCATGGACGGGAACCCAACCACCAACCCGGTCCAGATAGATGTCTCTTTTCCCTTAACTAGGCCTGAATGGGATTTCAACACAGCAGAAGGTAAGGAGAGGCTCCGGGTCTACCGCCAGACTCTAATGGGGGGTCTCCGAATGGCTGCTAGAAAGCCAACTAATTTGGCCAAGGTAGGGAATGTTCAGCAGGAAAAGGATGAGTCTCCAGCTGTCTTTTTAGAATGGATCATGGAGGCATACCGCACCTACACCCCCATGAATCCAGAAGCTCCTGAAAACAAGGCAGCTGTGATCATAAGCTTTGTATACCAATCGGCTGCGGATATTAAAAAGAAACTGCAAAAAGTAGATAGGCTGGGGGAGAAGAGTTTAAAGGACCTACTGGAGGTAGCCGAGAAGGTGTATAATAACAGGGAGCCCCCGGAAAAAAGGCAGGCTCACGCTGTGGCGGCTGCGAGCAGCAAACAAACCCAAGACCTAGCTAAGATCCTGCTCGCCACCACCGCGGACTCTTCCGAGGAATGGAACCGTCGTCTCTGCCGACTCTCCGGCAACCAGGAGGACGGTAAGGGAACCGCCTGGGGCGGGAGGCAGAAGCTGCAGAAAGATCAGTGTGCTTACTGTAGGGAGATAGGGCACTGGAAACAAGAGTGTCCAAAAAGGGCCAGCAAAAAGGGAGGTGAAGCGGATCGAGTGAAGGTCCTGGAGCTAGATGAACTGAGTGACTAGGGGAGTCGGGGTTCGGATCCCCTCCCCGAGCCCAGGGTAACTCTTAGAGTGGAGGGGACCCCCATTGACTTCCTTGTCGACACCGGAGCGCAACACTCAGTCCTCTGTATGCCTCAAGGGAAATTAACAAATAAGAAGTCTTGGGTACAAGGGGCAACTGGTATGAGCCAATATTCATGGACTACCCGAAGAACGGTGGATTTAGGGACGGGCTGGGTATCCCACTCTTTTATGGTAATTCCAGAATGCCCCTACCCACTGTTAGGACGAGACTTGCTCACTAAGATCGGAGCTCAGATAACTTTCAGACAAGGGGGGCCTCAGGTTACTGAAGGCAAGGGCCACCCCATTCAGGTCCTGACCATAAGGCTGGAGGATGAGTACCGGCTTTACCAAAAAGCCTCTCCAATAGAGGGCAGCACAGACGAATGGCTGCAGGAGTTCCCCACGGCTTGGGCGGAGACAGGGGGAGTGGGGCTCGCCGCCCACAGGGCCCCAATCCTGGTAGAGTTAAAACCAGGGGAAGGCCCAGTGAGAATCAAACAGTACCCCATGCCTCAGGAAGCCCGGAAGGGAATTCAGCCACACATTCAGAGACTGAGGGGCCTAGGGGTGCTGGTCCCCTGCCAGTCTGCCTGGAACACCCCCCTCCTGCCAGTCAAGAAGCCCCACACGAATGACTACCGGCCGGTGTAGGACCTCCGGGAAGTAAATAAAAGAGTTATGGACATACATCCAACAGTCCCCAACCCATACACTCTCTTAAGCTCTCTGGCGCCCTCCCGTGTCTGGTATACTGTGTTAGATTTGAAGGATGCCTTTTTCAGTTTGCTGCTCGCACCTCTCAGTCAAACCCTGTTTGCCTTCGAGTGGCATGACCCGGAAGAGGGCTACAGCGGACAACTGACGTGGACTCGGTTGCCTCGGGTTCAAGAACTCGCCCACCATCTTCGACGAGGCCCTGCACGAGGACCTGGGTGAGTACCGGAGAACACACCCCAACCTCACTCTCCTTCAGTATGTGGACGATATCCTGATTGCAGCAGACACGGCTGAGGACTGCAAGGAGGGGACAAGGGACCTGCTGGCCTCCTTGGGGGCCCTTGGATACCGGGCTTCTGCGAAGAAGGCCCAGATATGCAAAGAAAGGGTGAGTTACCTGGGATACATCCTGGGAGGGTGGACAGCGGCGGCTGTCAGATGCCAGAAAAGAGACTGTTTTGAAAATCCCATCCCCCACCTCCCGAAGGGAAGTAAGGGAATTCCTAGGATCGGCTGGCTACTGCTGCCTCTGGATACCGGGTTTCGCAGAGATTGCCAGGCCCCTATACGAGGCAACCAAGGAGGGAAAGGCCTTTGAATGGACTGAAAGAGAGAAGGCAGCCTTTAAGCAGTTAAAGAAAGCCCTCCTAAGTGCTCCAGCCCTGGGCCTGCCAGACATCACGAAGCCCTTCCATCTCTTCGTAGATGAACACAAAGGAATAGCGAAAGGGGTCCTAACTCAGATCCTAGGCCCCTGGAGCTGCCCGGTGGCTTATTTGTCCAAGAAGTTAGACCCTGTAGCTGTCGGCTGGCCACCGTGCCTAAGGATTATTGCGGCAACGGCGCTTTTAGTCAAAGACGCTAACAAGCTGACCCTGGGGCAGGAAGTCTGGATCACCACCCCACATGCCATTGAGGGAGTCCTGAAGCAGCCTCCTGATAGATGGATGAGCAACGCATGTATAACCCACTATCAGAGTCTCCTTCTCAACCCTCCCAGAGTACGGTTTCATCCCAGTGCAGCCCTCAACTTTGCCACCTTGCTGCCCGACCCAGACCTAGATGCTCACCTACATGATTGTGCAGGAATCCTAGAGCAAGTGCATGGGCTCCGGAAGGACCTGACCGACCAGCCCCTTCCAGATGCAGACGTCACCTGGTTCACTGATGGAAGCAGCTTCATACGGGACAGGAGCAGGTATGCGGGTGCAGCTGTAGTCACTGAAACGGACACTGTATGGGCAGAGGCTCTACCCTCCGGGACGTCAGCCCAGAGAGCAGAGCTTGTGGCCCTCACCAAGGCCCTGACACTGGGAGCTGGAAAGCGGCTCAACATCTACACAGACAGCCGGTATGCATTCGCCACCGCTCATGTTCATGGGGCAATCTACCAAGAGAGAGGGTTACTAACAGCAGAGGGGCGGACTATAAAGAATAAACAGGAGATACTCGACTTACTCTCAGCCTTATGGCTCCCTGCCAAACTGGCCATCATACACTGCCAAGGACACCAGAAGGCTGACGACCCAGTGGCAAGAGGAAACCGCAGGGCTGACCAGGCGGCCAAGGCAGTAGCCATTTCTCCGATCCCCACCATGGCCTTACAGCTCCCAGACCCAGGAGACCCAGTTCTGCCAGTTCATCCAGGATATTCCCTGGAGGAGTTACAGCACATTAGGAAGCTTCCCCAAGCAAAGGAGGAGAAGGGGTGGTGGAATACACTACAAGGGGAGCTCATACTGCCGGACCAGCTTGGAGTCTCCATGATAAAACACATGCACTGGTCCACTCACCTGGGGGCACGTAAATTAAAGGACTTAATCCGACACGCCAGAATTAAGATCCACCAGCAGGACATTAAAATAGAGCAGGTTGTATCTGCTTGCAAGACCTGTCAACTCACAAATGCGAGAATCAGGCTGAGTGAAAAAGGAACCAGGGTTCGAGGAACCAAGCCTGGGGCACAATGGGAGGTCGACTTCACTGAGGTTAAACCAGGAAAGTATGCCTATAAATATCTTTTAGTATTTGTAGATACCTTCTCCGGATGGGTAGAAGCATACCCAACTAAGCATGAAACAGCTCAGATGGTAGCTAAGAAGCTGCTGGAAGACATCTTGCCCAGGTACGGTTTTCCCGCTGAGATAGGGTCAGACAATGGACCAGCTTTTGTCTCGCAGGTAACGCAGGCAGTGGCCAAGGCCATTGGGGCAAATTGGAAATTGCATTGTGCTTATAGGCCCCAAAGCTCAGGGCAAGTAGAAAGGATGAATAGAACTCTAAAAGAGACCCTTACCAAATTGACCATGGAGACTGGCGGGGACTGGGTGGCTCTCCTTCCATATGTCCTTTACCGGGTTAGGAACTCCCCCTACACCCTGGGTTTTACTCCTTATGAGATCATGTTTGGCCGGCCACCCCCTATTATCCCTAACCTTAAAGCTGAATTTCTTACAGAATTTGAAAGTCAAGAACTGTTTCTTTCCTTGAGAGGGCTCCAGAGGGCGCACGAGGACATTTGGCCGCGCCTCCGCACTATCTACGAGACCGGCCCAGCCCCGACTCCTCATCAGCATAAGCCTGGGGACTGGGTCTACGTCAAGAGACACCGCCGGGAGACCCTTGAGCCACGTTGGAAGGGTCCCTACGTTGTGGTGCTGACGACCCCCACCACTCTCAAGGTAGATGGCGTCGCGACCTGGGTCCATCACACTCACATCCGGTCAGCGGACCCATCTGTGATCCGGGAAGACTTCGTCACCAAATGGAGCATTGATCGAGATCAACGCAACCTGCTCAAGCTCAAGCTATGGCGTGCTCGACCTGCCTGATGCTGGAGGGGGAAGGAAGACTACCGGATGGGACACCAGGAAGACTTGGGGACTCCGATTTTATCAGTGCAGGGAATTTGGGATGGTGTACTTTCGTGACCCAGGAATGTTGTTCAGTAGAAATACAAACCGACCCATGATTGGGCCTATAAGTTTCAAGACAAGGGGGGAATGAAAGGGCGGGGAGAGACCGACTCCATGTTCCCTTTGTTCCATGTCCTCCACCTCGTGGAGTCAGGTTCCCGCCCTAGAACCTCTCCAAGAGCCCAACCCACACTTTTGAATTAGCCAATAGAAATGCAAGGGGAAAGTAAGCCGCGCCCTGCCCCCATGTGCAACCTGACCCTGACCAATCAGCGGAGGCCATACTACCTCACCCCTCCTAACTCTCCCAGGCCCCCTATAAATCGGCGAATTTGGGGTCTGGGGCTCTCTCTCTCTCCACCTCGCCGCTGCGCCGGTGTGTGTGTGTGGGACTGAGCTCGAGCTAGCTCGATTAAAGGCTCTTTGCTTTTGCATCGGACTCGGCTCCCTGGTGGTCTTTGGGAATCACGAAATCTGGGCATAACACCTTTACCCCCACAACTCTCTCCACAAAATACATATGACATCCTAACAAAAATCAGATAATCTCACTCTTCTGCTTAAAATTCTAAATTATTTGAGTTTAAATCAGTCAGTCTTTTGAACCAGTAAAACTACAGTGTAAATACATTATTTTAACTTTATATAGGTTGTGTATTTATCATATCATCCTTACCTTTTCTCTATGTTAGTGTTATTTTAGCTTTTATTTATCATTTGGTATGATTTATAGGTTAATTTTTTAATTTTTTTTTGGTCTGGGAATATTCAATTTTTCATATAAATTAATGGTAGTTTGCTTATTTGCTTTATTCCATTGGGACTTATGAAAGGTTTCATTGAAAACTCTACTTTTGGATAGTGGTGAAAACCTGGGTGTGTCTGTACCTTTATGTGTATGTACTTACTTGTGTATTTACCTATTTGTGCATACACAGTGATAGAGAAGTCAATAGCAACCCTATCAAAATTGTATCTTTTATGTGTTTTTCTAATTTGAGAGAGAGAGCTTGTGGAAAGAGGAAGATTGGGAAACATTCATCTAATTGGAATAACAATGCACTGAGTATTTAGAAAGTTTTGGGTTATATGGAAAAAGATTTAATGGAAGTAAGTCATAGAATGAAAGATTAATTATCAAGGTCTTCAAAGGTACTTTTAATTTAGAATATATTTAGGCTGAACTACTTTTCAATTTAAGTGACTAACTTTAATATTTGTAGTGTATACATATTTAGAAGATAGTCATTTAAAAATGCAGCTTAATATTTGATTCATAAGCCACTTTAGCTAATGTTTGTTTATCAGCTACTTGGTGTTCAGTGAACAGCTGTACAGGACTTATTAAAATTCAGAAGCCAAGACTACCCCCACTATGCATGATATCATGGATGAAAACAGTATGGGATAATTCAAATGAGCCAGTTAATGTGAAACAGCAAAAACTCACTTGGAAGAACGGTTTTAGTTAAATGCCACTTAATTATTATAATCAGATTCTAAATAATTTCATAGGTAAATAACTGTGAATTCAGTTACTTTTGTTCATTATATCAATCAGGTAAGTTTATAGTAAAAGTAAATATTTGCTTAGAAACTTCTACATGGTCATAATTTCAAAATCATAATTCACTAATGTTTTGTTTTAATTTTCTTTTATTTTAAAACTATATATGTGCCATGTATTAAGTTATATACTTGAATACAGTATATTCCTTAAACTATTTTGTATTTATTTGTTATTTTAAGGTGATAGTGTTGCAAAGCTTTCTTTCCTAATAAACTGTATTTTTTATATAAGTACAAAAAGTGCTTCCATGATTGAGATCACTTTTTAAAAAAAGGACCTCAGTAATGCTTTGCAAATAAATCCACAAAGCTATTGCAATGCGTTAGACATATCTAAATATCAGTGGGCTTAAAGTTAAGAAAATTTTGCTCTATGGGAAAATTATAATTTTGTAAAAGGTACACCAACCAATTTAGCACCCTGATATTTTTCAACTACCTCTCATATTTCTGATATTCGTGAGGTGTATTGTTAACTAAGACAAATAAGTATGTAGCATAAATAGAATAAAGTCAGAGAAAGAGTCAGCATAGCTCCCAAAATGGATGTAGAACATGAAGAAAAGTGTAAAATTTTAAGTGCAAAATGCAATCCAAGTTTGGGAAAATTATGAGAAATAGAAAGTGATCTACTTGAAACAACTTCCTAAATAAATATTTTTCCTTATACAACTTAAAATTCGTTGCTATAAATAACACTAGGATACAAATCTAATTAAAAATGAAGTATTAAATCCAGCCAGTGGCCTAATTCAAGTAAAGAAGAAAAAAGTGGTATTTTGTTAATAACTTTAAAGTTAAAATTTCTTTTAATCTCCTGCTACATTCAGTATCTCTTTCTAAACATTTGTTTTTTATTTTTGCTTTTTTAGATTTAATTTTAGAGAGAGAGGAAGGGAAAGGGATAGAGAGATAGAAACATTGATGAGAGAAACATCATGGGTTGGCTGCCTCCTGCATGCCCCCTACTGGGCATTGAGCCCACAATGCTGGCATGTGCCCTGACCAGGAATTGAACCTGTGACCTCTTGGTTTATGGGTTGACCCTCAACCACTGAACCACACTGGCTGGGCAAGATCTCTTTTACCTTCCTGTTACTGTGGCCATTATTCATCCAAATGGATTAAAAGAAGAAACAACCTAAATACATAATTATAGTGGCTATACTTTAGGTGTTGTGCTTAAACTAAAGATAAATTCTTAATAAATCAAGGTGGAAAGTGAAGGCATTCTAAAGCAAAACCTTTTAGAATCCATTGTAAGCACTTCCTACCTCCTCCCTCATAGCGTTTTTCCCTCCCCTCCTCTCCCCTCCCCTCCCCTCTCCTCCCCGCCCCCTCCCAACCTTCCTTCTCTTCATCACATCTCTTTCTCATATACACTTTCTACCTCCTTTTTCACTTTTTTCAGAAGCTCTGTCTAACTGGCCTATTCAAATAATCAAGGAAAATATCTCTGTTTTAAGGTCAGTTAAACTCATCTTTGCCATAAAAGCCAATGCATTCACAGGTTTTAGACATCTTTAGCATGGGGGTGGGGCATTTTGCCTACCACAGTGAACACTCCATTAGACTTATATCCCACATACTTCTCCATCAATCCTAACATGATATAGAGTTGAAAGAAGAAATTCATAAACCAAGAAGGTGGAATTTTTATTCTTTATTTTAAGACATCTATTTATGATTTATGTAAAATGTATTAATACAGATACTATTTTCTTGGTTTATAAAATAAAATGAATTATTTGTAACATATAAATTCTCCACTGATGTGGCATGTGCCTAAAGGAACTAAATCACCCCTAAAAATGATATGACCTCATGTCTGATAGAAGGTAACTATTGATTCAGAAGCCAAATTTTCATGAGTTAACTGGTTTTCTTTTGATTCCAGGTGGATTATATACTTTGTTTGTCAGAGACATATATCTCAGTCTTAAATATATTCACTTAATAAATAACTTTTTTATTGGAATTTTATGTTAAAATATATTTCTATAAAATGTTTGCTTTTTTATAATAATAAATATGACATTGTTCTCCACATTATTCTTTCTACCAGGATGTTTGAAGGAAAGGTACTGTATTTTATTCTCTTTTATAATTTCAATACTCAGAATAAGATTTGGTATTTTTTTCCCCCCTCAATATATTTAGATTGACTAGATCAGTGGACGGCAAACTCATTAGTCAACAGAGCCAAATATCAACAGTACAAGATTGAAATTTCTTTTGAGAGCCGAAAACCGACTTCTACGCATGGGCCACGAAGTTTCAATCGCACTGTATGTGCGCGCTCACGCGTGGTATTTTGTGGAAGAGCCACACTCAAGGGGCCAAAGAGCCTCATGTGGCTTGCGAGCCGCAGTTTGCCAACCACTAGACTAGATTAACATCCAAATGATAGTCAGATTTTTTAACTTAAAATTTTTACTGTTTCCTTCCATTATTCATCCAAAGGATTTTTGTTGTCACATTTACTAAGAATAGGTCAAAATAGTTTAAAGATTAATTGGGAGATATAAAATGTTTTAAAAATACTTTTTCAAATAGTATGTAGAGACCATTCTGAATCAGGACTATCTTTGGATCAGGAAAGCAAAAACTGTGCCTCTTACTCACAATGACTTCAGAAATGAAGTTTCCATATATGAAGATAAGTAAATTCTAATTAGCCTTGTCTATCAGCGAACTGTTTCTATATACTTAAACCCATCAGATTGTCTTGACAACCTCTTTGTATTTAAGTGTATCTTCCTAAAATCATAAATTGGTTTAAAATATGAGTTAATATGAATTCTATTTTTGCAAAATATGCCTACATATTAATATAAAGTATTAAAAATGTTAAAACTTATCTCATGGAAATAAGGTGAGAAATATGAAAGAAGTGAAAAAAGTTCTGAGTGAATCAAAAGTTAAATTACTTTCTAAGCTCTGCTTGGTAGGCCAAGCTCAATTATTAGGAAGCAACTAATTGTTATTCTGCAAAGAACCAAGTATGTGCCTTTCTTTTGTATTTGTTACAAGCAGATAATGAGCTAAACTTGCTATGAAGCAAAAAGTTTTGCATAGTGGCTCATCAATTTTTTTTAACCCTTTCTTTGATTGTTTTCTAAGACTTGATTATATAAAAAAGTGATGAATATATAACTTATATATTTTGTGCCCTATCCATGTGTTAATTTGTTAAAGATGCCCAGAATCAATGATTTTGTTGTTTTTCAAAGTGAAAAGTGTTCTTTTTCTCATTATAAAAGTAATATTAACACTGAAAAACAATTCAAATCTTAAATGGAATGAAAAAGAAAAATAACAAAAAACAAACAAACAAACAAAAAAACCTCACTGCCCTAACTGGTTTGGCTCAGTGTATAGAGCGTCGGCCTGCAGACTGAAGGGTCCCAGGTTCGATTCCAGTCAAGGGCATGTACCTTGGTTGCGAGCACATCCCCAGTAGGGGGTGTGCAGGAGGCAGCTGATTGATGTTTCTCTCTCATTGATGTTTCTAACTCTCTATCCCTCTCCCTTCCTCTCTGTAAAAAATCAATAAAATATATATTAAAAAAACAAAACAAAACACCTCACTAACAATTCTATCATCTAAATCCTTTTAGGTATTCCCTTTATGGACATAGGGATTATTAAATTATCAAATGATCATATTTTACATAACATGTATAAGCTATTAATTTATTTAAAAATTGTGAATGCTTTTCCATGGCAATAACTTATATCTATGTTATCATATAATGTTCTATGTTAAGTGTTGCATGGTATGGCTATGACATTACTGCTTAAACCAGATCCCAAATTGTTCACTTTCAGATTGCTGCTAATATTTTTAATTATGAAGGATCCTGGAGATGCGTACACTTGCTACTATTGTTCGGCTATGCAGTTAGTGCCTAGGAATAGAACGAATTGATCAAAAGATATGCCCTTCTAAAATTTTTGTGGGTATTTGGGCTTCTAGTGGTTTATCCATTTATTTATTTATTTATTTTTAAAAATATTTTTATTGATTTCAGAGAGGAAGGGAGAAAGAGAGAGGGCTAGAAACATCAATGATGAGAGAGAATCATTGATCAGCTGCCTCCTGCATGCCCCCTACTGGGGATTGAGTCAGTAACCCAGGCATATGCCCTTGACCGGAATCAAACCTGTGAACCTTCAGTCCGCAGGCCCAAGCTCTATTCACTGAGCAGGGCTCGTTTATCCATTTAATCACTTCTGCAAAAAGAACCAGATTTGTTGTGCTAAGCGTTTTTGTTTTCCTGTCTCATTTATGAATTTCAGTTTTGAAAATCATTATTTACCTCTTACCAGATTCTTTTTTCTTTTGTGTACTTCTCCCCTAATTTGCCAAGATTAATATTTAATGTAACAATATTTATGAGCCTGGACCTGGAGCCAGAACACCTAGGTTTGCATGCTGGTTTTGCAGTTTGCTAATTTGGTGATGCTGGAGGGTCCTTCAATCTCTGTGTGTCTCAATATCCTGATCTGTGCACTGGCAACAATAATAGTATTTACCTCTTAGGTTTTTGGTAGATTATTTTGGAGAGCATTTTATACAAGTTGAATTTTGGGGTCATATTTTAATAATTCATTTTAATTTTATAAATTAGGAGCAGAGACCATAGACTATTTAAAAGAAAATTAAGTTGTTTTCATGGTCAAGTAGATGATTTTTAAAAAAGGTTTTTATTCGATAAATGAAGGTTTAGGTCAATTGTATTTTTTAGAAATTTTAAACTAAGAAAAAATATATGTTGTGTCTTTTTCCCTTTTGAATGCTTTTGTTCTTAGATTCCACTGTGCTGGAAACATTGCCAGGACTTTTTTTCTGCTGTTTATAGTTGTCTAGGAATCTTTTGTTCATCTCTTATTCCAAACGTGTTTTTATCACTTTATTTTATTTTTTTTGCTAAGCAACATATGTGTAGATTTTGTTCTTACCCATTCTAACAATTATCTGTCTCTAATCTAGAAATTCAGCATGTTCACATTTAGTTTTATAAATGCTATAATTGTTTTTATTACTTGCATTTTATTTTATGTTGGCTATTTATTTTACTTTGCTGTTTTCATATTTATTATTTTTCTGATTTTATTATACGTTTATTATTTTCCTTTTTTCCTTGCTAATTATGTTATACAATGCTTTTCAATATGGATTTGCTTATTTTTCCATTTCAAACCATCAGAATTTAATATATCTTTTTCCTTTATTATGTTATTCACAGCATATGACAATCCAAGACAAAAACTTTAGAACACATTAAATTCCCCACTTCTGGTTTTTTTTTGTTTGTTTTTTTGCCTCCTGCATTATTCAGAATAAATGAAGCTATGCTATATGGAACAGAATCCCCAAAGCTTTGTTGCTTAGCACATTAAAGTTTTCACTTTTGCAAAGTCTAGAAGCTTTAGCATCTCTGAAGGGAAGCTCCCTCTTAGTGGGGATCCAGTGATTTAAAGTGTTTCCATCTTTTCACACAGCCATCTCAACATATGGGCCCTCAGTGACTGTGGCAGAGGAAGAGAAAGCTGAAGCTTCAAGCAGTATGTTTACAGCCTCACTACCACTCACATTTCATCATCCGATTTTGTCACAAGGTCTCACCCTCACTTTAAGGAAGTCTGGAAAATAATGTCTTGACTTGTGCTCAAAGGGAATGATGGGAATGCATAGCACTGGTCTTGCTTTCCCTTCCCACCCTTCTGAATTCTTCATTTTTTTGGGAATAATTTAAAACTTTTAGTTTCAGGCTTTATTATTTTTAATATATCTAATGTCTATATAATTGAATAATATTTGTGTAAGAAAAGAGGAAACAGAAGAGAAGTTATTTTCCTAAGGAAAAAAAAAGTAATAGGTTTACATATTATAAATAGGGAGACGTTAGGGGAAACAGATAGTTAATAGGGAGGATATAACATTGGTTTATGATCTTTCACTCATAAAAGTGTGTGGGTCAAGAACATAGATTTCACCCTGCCGGAGTTACTCAGTGGTTGAGCAGCAACCTATGAACCAGGAGGTCAGGGCTCAATTCCAGGTTGGGGCACATGCCCAGGTTGTGGGCTTGATCCCCAGTAGGGGGCATGCAGGAGGCAGCTGATCAATGATTCTCTCTCATCACTGATGTTTCTATCTATTCTCTCCCTCGCAACTGAAATGACTGGTCGCTATGACGCACACTGTGGCCAGCGAACCAGCCCGATCAGGGAATGGGGCCCCTGATCGGACTCTCCCACCCTGATCAAGGATGGGGCCGGCCAGCCAAATGCCCCCCACTTCCCCTGGCCAGCCCCTCCCCCTGGCTGGCCCCACCCCTGATTGCACCCCCACCCCGATCAGTGGCAGGGCCGGCAGGCCCACCACCCACAGCCCCTCCCCATGCCTGGCCCTGCGCTCAATAGGCCCCCCCAACCCCAATTGGGGGCGGGGCCTGCCAATAACCCATGGCCCTTGCCCCTAGCTGGCCCAGTCCTGATAGGGCCCTATTGGGGCAGGCCGTCCAGGCAACCTCCTGCCATCTCCTTCTCCCAACAGGCCCAGCCCTGATCCGCTCCGATTGGGGCCGGGCTGGCCAGACCCCACCCATGCACAAATTTGTGCACTCGGCCTCTAGTCCTATATATGCTAAGTGTGTGACTGTTCATTTGACCATTCGACCAGTCGCTATGATGTGCACTGACCACCAGGGGGCAGATGCTCTGACCGGTAGGTTAGCTTGCTGCTGGGGTCTGGCCTATCAGGACGGGGCGAGACGGGCCAGACATGCCCTGGAGCCCTCCTGTGGTCCCTCCCTGGCCCTGATCATGCATTGGTGGGGTCCCTTGGCCTGGCCTATGGGGATTGGGCCAAAACTGGCTCTCCGACATCCCCCAAGGGGTCCCGGATTGCGAGAGGAAGCAGGCCAGGCCAAGGGACCTCACCGGTGCACGGATCTCTAGTAAAATTATATTTATCTATATAAGAAATTTCCAACCTGTTTTGCCAAATAACTGCACTGTTTTTATTCCCACCAATTATGGATTAGGGATCTAATTTCTTCACATTCTTATGAATACTTTCTATTGTTTGTCTTTTTCATTATAGCCTTTCTAGTGGATGTGAAGTAGTATCTCCCTGTGTTTTTATATTCATTTCCATAATGACTAATACTATTGATAATATTTTTATGTGCTTAGTGGACTATTTGTATACTCTTTGTTGAAATGTTTATTTAATATTTGTCCTTTTTAAAATTATGTACTTATTGAGTGTAAGAGTAACATATTTTGAAAATATAAATTACAAATAGTTTCTCCCAGTATGGGGCTTGTATTTTCATATCTCAGTGGTCTCTTTTAAAGCATGGACATTTTACATTTTTATGTCTAATATGTTCTCTTTTCTTTTGTATTCATTCCTAAGAAACCATCTAAGAAACATAAGGTCAAAGTAGTTACTTCTATCTTTTCTTTCATGAATTTTAAGTTTATTCTTATAGTGAAGTCTGCAATTCTTCTACTCAAGAGTGTTTTGGCATTCTTGGTACTTTAAATTTCATACAAATTGTAAGGTAAACTTAATTTCTTCAAAGAATATCTGCAAATTGTCAGCTAGAATTTTGATAGGGTTTGTGTTAAATCTGTGGATAAATTTGGGAAGTGTTACTATCTTAACAAGTCTTTAACTTTTTCCATGCAATCTTAAGTAGTTTTAAAATATAAATTTTGACTTCTTTATTAAGTTCAATATTGGCTATTTTATTGTTAAAATATAGAAATACAATTAATGTTGTGTAATGATCCCTTATCCTATTATTTAGCCAAAATTATTTATTTGTTTTAGCAGTTTCTTTGTGGAATTGATTAGGTTTTTATAGCACAATGACATAGTATATAAAAAAGACAGTTTTACATCCTTCTTGATTACTTTTATTTCAGTTTCTTCCCTGATGTCACTGAACCCTCAATGTACTGCTGAATGGTAATTGTTAGATATGCTTATGTTCTTCCCAATTATGGGGAAAAGCATTCAGTCTCTAATATTAACTAGAATGCTAACTTTGAGTTTTCATAGATGCTGTTTACCAGATTGAGGATGTTCTATTCTATTACAAGTTTTTGAATCTTTTTAAAAAAATTCTTTATTGTTTAGTATTACATAAGTCTCCTTTCCCCGCCCACCCCCAATTGACCTCTCCCTGGCCACCCCCACCCCCTAGCACATGCCCTCAACCCCCGCCCCTGCCCCCCATCTGTGTCCATTGGTTATGTTCATATGCATGCATACAGGTCCTTTGGTTGATCTCTTGCTCACCCCCCACCCTCCCTCATAGGTGGGACAGTCTGGTTGATGCTTCTATGCCTCTGGTTCTATTTTTGTTTATCAGTTTATGTTGTTCATTATATTCCACAAATGAGTGAGATCATGTGATATTTATCTTTCTCCAATTGGCTTATTTCACTTAGCATAATGCTCTCCAGTTCCATCCATGCTGTTGCAAATGGTAAGAACTGCTTCTTTTTTACAGAAGCATAGTATTCCATTGTGTAGATAAATCACAGGTTTTTAATTCACTCATCTGCTGATGGGCACTTAGGCTGTTTCCAAATCTTAGCTATTGTTAATTGTACTCTTATGAACATAGGGGTGCATATATCCTTTCTGATTGGTGTTTCTGTTTTCTTAGGATATATTCCTAGATGTGGGATTACTGGGTCAAATGGAGGTTCCATTTTTAATTTTTTGAGAAAATGCCATACTGTTTTCCACAGTGGCTGTACCAGTCTGCGTTCCCACCAGCAGTGCAAGAGGGTTCCTTTTTCTCCGCATTTTGCTTGAATTGTTGATGATGGCCATTCTGACAGGTGTGAGATGGTACCTCATTGTTATTTTGATTTGCATCTCTCAGATGAGTAGTGACTTCGAGCATGTTTTCATATGTCTCTTGGCCTTCCTTATGTCCTTTTTCGAAAGGTGTCCATTTAGGTCTTTTCCCCATTTTTTGATTGTATTGTTTATCTTTTGTTAAGTTCTGTGAGTTCTCTGTAAATGTTGGAGATTAAACCCTTATCAGCAATAACATTGGAAAATATGTCCTCCCATGAAGTGGGCTTTCTTGTGTTTTTTTTTTTTTGTTTGTTTTTAATATATTTTATTGACATTTTACAGAGAGGAAGGGAGAGGGATAGAGAGCTAGAAACATCGATGAGAGAGAACATCGATCAGCTGCCTCCTGCACACCTCCCACTGGGGATGTGCCTACAACCAAGGTATATGCCCTTGACCGGAATCAAACCCAGGACCCGTCAGTCTGCAAGCCGATGCTCTATCCACTGAGCCAAACCGGTTTTGGCAGGGCTTTCTTGTTTTGTGGATGGTTTCTTTTGCTGTGCAGAAGCTTTTTATTTTGTTGTACTCCCATTTGTTTATTTCCTCCTTAGTTTCCATTGCCCTAGGAGCTGTATCAGTAAGGATACTGCTACAACAAATGTCTGCTATTTTGCTGCCTATGGCTTCTTCTAAGATTTTATGGTTTCCTATCTTATGTTTAAGTCCTTTATCCATTTTGAGTTTATTTTTGTGTATGGTGTAAGTTGGTGATCTAGTTTCATTTTTTTTGCATGTATCTGTCCAATTTTCCCAGCACCATTTATTGAAGAGACTGTCTTGACTCCAGTGTATGCTCTTCCCTCCTTTGTCAAATATTAATTGAGCATAATGGCTAGGGTTGATTTCTGGGTTCTCTGTTTGGTTCCATTGGTCTATATGTCTGTTCTTGTGCTAGTACCAGGCAGTTTTGAGAACAGTGGCTTTGATATCTGGTATTGTGATCCCTCCAACTTTGTTCTTCTTTATCAGGATTGCTGCAGCTATTCGGGGTCTTTTTTTATTCCAGATGAATTTTTGGAGAGTTTGTTCTGGGTCTTTGAAATATGCTGTTGGTATTTTAACAGGGGATTGCATTGAATCTATAGATTGCTTTGGGTAGTATGGATATTTTAATGATGCTGATTCTTCTAATCCATTAACACGGTATATTCGTCCATTTGTTTATGTCTTCCTGTATCTCTTTTTTCAGCGTCCTGTAATTTTCTGAGTACAGGTCCTTTACTTCTTTGGTTAAATTTATTCCTAGGTATCTTAATTTTTTTGATGCAATGGTAAATGGGATTGTTTTCTTAGTTTCTCTTTCTGAGTTCATTATTGATGTATAAAAAAAGCCGTAAATTTCTGGGTGTTAATTTTGTATCCCGCTACATTGCCAAATTTATTTATTAATTCTAGTAGTTTTTTGGTGGAGTCTTTAGGGTTTTCTATGTACAATATCATGTCATCCGCAAAAAATGACAATTTTACTTCTTCTTTTCCAATTTGGATACCTTTTATTTCTTCTTGTCTGATAGCTATGGCTAGCACTTCAAGTACTATGTCGAACAGGAGTGGTGAAAATGGGTATCCCTGTCTTGTTCCTATTCTTAGGGGAAATGATTTTAGTTTTTGCCCAATGAGTATGATGTTGGCTATAGGTTTGTCATATAATGCTTTTATTATGTTGAGGTATGATCCCTTTATTCTCACTTTACTGAGAGTTTTTATCAGGAAAGGGTGTTGGACTTTGTCAAATGTCTTTTCTGCATCAATTGATATGATTATGTGATTTTTGTCTCTCAATCTGTTTATGTGATGTATCACATTTATTGATTTGTGGATATTGTTCCAGCCTTGCATCCCTGGAGTAAATCCCACTTGGTCATGGTGTATGATCTTTGTAATGTAATGGTGGATCCGATTTGATAGAATTTTGTTGAGGATTTTAGCTTCTATGTTTATCAGGGATATTAGCCTGTAATTCTCTTTCTTTGTAGTGTCTTTATCAGGTTTTGGAATTAGGATAATGCTGGCTTCATAGAAAGGGCTTGAAAGTGTTCCTTACTCTTTAGTTATTGTTTTAATGTTTGGTAAAACTCCCCTGTGAAGGCTTCTGGCCCAGGGCTTTTGTTTGCTGGAAGTTTTTTGTTGACTGCTTCAATTTCCTTCATAGTTATTTTATTTTGTCTTCTGAATCTTTCAAAGCACATTAAAGTTATTATAAACACCATGCATATTTATTAATTTTTAGTATTCATATTCTTTGCTTATGAACTTATATATTCATGGTGAAATTTTAACCTTTTTAAATTAAGAACATTCAGTCTGAGACTACATTTTTTTCTATATCCTGTGTGTGAGATCCCTTGAATGTTTTTTCCTAGGCACCATATGAATCTTCCTTGAACTACTTGGTTCAAATTGTATTTAGTAGATCTTCTTTAGGCTGTGTGGGACTATGTTATAATTAAAGTAGAGATTATTTAGTATTCAGTTTTGGCTACTTCACTTGTATTTCTGAAGACTTTCAGAGAGAGGAAATATAAAACTATAGATATTTTATTATTTAAAAAAATTTTTTTCATATTTACACATAAGTGTTTTTTTTGTACAAATTTCTTTCTTCCACACAACAAATAAGGGAATTACCATTATTGTAACTGTTTCTACGATCAGATGCAAATGAAACTGACTTAATTTTCTTTTTTTTTCTTTTCTTTTTTTCTTGCATTTTAATTTCTTTATTGGTTAAGGTATTACATATTTGTCCTCATCACCCCATTACCTTCCCAACCCACTCCCCCAATCATGCCCTCACCCCCCTGTTGTCTGTGTCCACTGGTTAGGCTTATATGAATACATACAAGTCCTTTGGTTGATCTCTCCCCCTTACCCCCACCCTCCCCTACCTTCCCTCTGAGGTTTGACAATCTGATTGATGCTTCCCTGTCTCTGGATCTGTTTTTGATCATTAGTTTATGTTGTTCATTATTTCCCATAGATGAGTGAGATCATGTGATATTTATCTTTCTCTGACTGGCTTATTTCACTTAGCATAATGCTCTCCATCTCCATCCATGTTGTTGCAAATGGTAAGAATTCCTTCCTTTTTAGCACAGTGTAGTATTCCATTGTGTAGATGTACCACAGTTTTTTAATCCACTCATCTGCTGATGGGAACTTAGGCTGTTTCCAAATCTTAGCTATGGTAAGTTGTGCTGCTATGAACATAGGGGTGCATATATCCTTTCAGATTGATGTTTCTAGCTTCTTGGGATATATTCCTAGAAGTGGGATTACTGGGTCAAATGGGAATCCATTTTTAGTTTTTTGAGGAAACTCCATACTGTTCTCCACAGTGGCTGCACCAATCTGCATTCCCACCAGCAGTGCACCAGGGTTCCTTTTTCTTCTCATCCTCTCCAACATTTGTAGTTTATTGATTTGTTGACCAATCTGCATTCCCACCAGCAGTGCACCAGGGTTCCTTTTTCTTCTCATCCTCTCCAACATTTGTAGTTTATTGATTTGTTGATGATAGCCATTCTGACATGTGTAAGATGGTACCACATTTTTTTTTGATTTGCATCTCTTGGATAATTAGTGACTTTGAGCAGGTTTTCATATGTCTCTTGGCCTTCCTTCTGTCTTCTTTCGAAAAGTTTCTATTTAGGTCTGTTTCCCATTTCTTGATTGGATTGTTTATCTTCCTTTTGTTGAGTTGTATGAGTTCCCAGTAAATGTTGGAGATTAAACCCTTATCAGTGATAACATTGGCAAATATGTTCTCCCATGCAGTGGCCTTTCTTGTTTTATTGATGGTTTCCTTTGCTGTGCAAAAGCTTTTTATTTTGATGTAGTCCCATTTGTTTATATTCTCTTTAGTTTCCATTGCCCTAGGAGCAGTATCAGTGAAGAAGTTCCTTCGGCATATGTCTGAGATTTTGCTGCCTGTGGATTCCTCTAGTATTTTTATGGTTTCCCATCTTATGTTTAAGTGCTTTATCCATTTTGAGTTTACTTTTGTGTATGGTAAAAGCTGGTGATCTAGTTTCATTTTTTTGCATGTATCTGTCCAATTTTCCCAACACCATTTATTGAAGAGACTGTCTTGACTCCATTGTATGCTCATGCCTCCTTTGTCAAATATTACTTGGGCATAGAGGTTTGGGTTGATTTCTGGGTTCTCTATTCTATTCCATTGATCTATATGTCTGTTCTTGTGCCAGTACCAGGCAGTTTTGAGAACAGTGGCTTTGTAATACAGCTTGATATCTGCTATTGAGATCCGACCTACTTTGTTCTTCTTTCTCAGGATTGTGGCAGCTATTCAGGGTCTTTATATTCCAGATGAATTTTAGGAGAGTTCATTCTAGGTCTGTGAAATATACTGTTGGTATTTTAATGGGGAGTGCATTGAATGTATAGATTGCTTTGGGTAGTATGGACATTTGATGACGTTGATTCTACCAATCCATGAACACAGTATGTTCTTCCATCGGTTTATATCTTCCTCTATCTCTTTTTTCAGTGTCCTGTAGTTTTTTGCATATAGATCTTTTACCTCTTTAGTTAAGTTTATTCCTAGGTATCTTAATTTTTTTGGTACCATAGTAAGTGGGATTGCTTTTTTAGTCTCTCTTTCTGTAAGTTCACTGTTGGTGTGTAGAAATGCCATAGATTTCTTGGCCTTAATTTTGTATCCTGCTACATTGCCGAATTCATTTATTAAGTCTAAACGTTTTTTGATGGAGTCTTTCGGGGTTTTAATGTACAGTATCATGTCTTCTGCAAATAAGGACAGCTTTACTTCTTTTCCAATTTGGATGCCTTTTATTTCTTCTTCTTGTCTAATTGCAATGGCTAATACTTCCAGTACTATGTCGAACAGGAGTGGTGAGAGTGGGCATCCCTGTCTTGTTCCTGTTTTTAGGGGAAATGGCTTTAATTTTTGTCCATTGAGTGTGATGCTGGCTGTAGGTTTGTCATATATGGCTTTTATGATGTTGAGGTATGAGCCTTCTATTCCCACCTTGCTGAGAGTTTTTATCAAGAAAGGGTGTTGGATTTTGTCAAATGCTTTTTCTGTGTCAATTTATATGACTACGTGATTTTTCTCCCTCAATTTGTTTATGTGATGTATCACGTTTATTGATTTGCAGATATTGTACCATCCTTGCATCCATGGGATCAATCCTGCTTGGTCATGGTGTATGATCTTTCTGATGTAGTGCTGGATCCGATTTGCTAGAATTTTGTTGAGGATTTTGGCATTTATGTTCATGAGGGATATTGTAATTCTCTTTCATTGTGTTGTCTTTATCTGGTTTTGGTATTAGGGTGATGCTGGCTTCGTAGAATGAGTTTGGAAGTGTTCCTTCCTCTTACATTTTTTGGAATAGTCTGAGGAGGATAGGTTTTAGTTCTTCCCTGAATGTTTCGTATAACTCTCCTGTGAAGCCATCTGGCCCTGAGCTTTTGTTTGCGGGAAACTTTTTGATGACTGCTTCAATTTCTTCCATAGTTATTGGCCTATTGAGATTTTTAGAATCTTCCTGATTGAGTTTTGGAAGGTTATATTTTTCAAGGAATATTTCCATTTCCTCCACGTTGTCTATTTTGTTGAAATAGAGTTATTCATAGTATTTTTTAACAATCCTTTGTATTTCTGTGGTGTCTGTTGTTATTTTGCCTCTTTCATTTCTGATTATGTTTATTTGGGTCCTCTCTCTTTGTTTCTTGGTGAGCCTGGCTAGAGGTTCATCAATCTTGTTTATCCTTTCAAAGAACCACTCTTGGTTTCATTGATCTTTTGTATTGTTTTTTTTTTTTTTTTTTTTTTGGTCTCCATATCATTTATTTCTGCTCTAATCTTCATTATCTCCTTCCTTCTGCTCACTCGGGGCTTTTCTTGTTGCTCTCTTTCTAATTCTTTGAGTTGTAGCATTAGATTATTTACCACCATTTTTTTCTTGTTTTTTTGAGGTAGGCCTGTAGAGCTATAAACTTCTCCCTCAGGACTGCTTTCATTGTATCCTATAGGTTTTTTTTTTTTTTTTAATATATTTTATTGATTTTTTACAGAGAGGAAGGGAGAGGCATAGAGAGCCAGAAACATCAGTGAGAGAGAAACATCAATCAGCTGCCTCCTGCACACCCCCTCCTGGGGATGTGCCTGCAACCAAGGTACATGCCCTTGACCGGAATCGAACCTGGGACCCTTCAGTCCGCAGGCTGACGCTCTATCCACTGAGCCAAACCGGTTAGGGCTGTATCCTATAGGTTTTTGATTGTTGTGTTTTTATTGTCACTAGTTTCCAGGATGTTTTTAATTTCTTCTTTGATCTCATTGGTAACCCAATCAATATTTAATAACATGCTATTCAGCTTCCAAGTGTTTGAGTGTTTTGCATTGTTTTTATTGTAGTTTATTTCTAATATGATACCATTGTGGTCTGAAAAGATGCTTGGTATGATTTCAATCTTCTTGAATTTGGGGAGACTTTGCTTGTGACCCTGTATGAGGTCTATTTATGAAAATGTCCCATGTACACTTGAGGAGAATGTATATTTCGCAGCTTTGGTGTGAAATGTTCTGAAGATGTCAGTTAAGTCCATCTGATCTAGTGAGTTTTTTAGGATTGCTGTTTCTTTGCTGATTTTTTGTCCCAGGGATTTATCTAGTGATGTCAGTGGTGTATTGAAGTCCCCTACTATGATTGTATTGTTGTTGATCTCTCCCTTGATATTTTCCAGGAGATTTTTTATTTATTTGGGTGCTCCTGCATTTGGTGCATGGTTTATCAGGGTTATAGCCTCTTGTTGTATTGATCCCTTTAGTATTATGAAGTGGACTTCCTTATCTCTTGTTATGGCCTTCACTTTGAGGTCTATTTTGTCAGATGTAAGTATTGCTACCCCAGCTTTTTTTTCATTTCTATTTGCCTGAAAGATATTTTTCCATCCTTTCACTTTCAGTCTGTGTGAGTCCCTTATTCTGAGGTGGGTCTCTTGTAGACAACATATATATGGGTCATGTATTTTTATCCATTCAGCCACTCCATGTCTTTTGATTGAAGCATTTAGTCCATTTACGTTTAAAGTTATTATTGAAAGGTACTTGTTGTAGCCATTTTTATTTTTTGAGGCTGTGTTCCTCCTTAACTTTTTGTTTCTTCTTTTTACAGCATTCCCTTTAGCATTTCTTGCATTGCTGGCTTGGTAGTGATAAACTCCCTTAGCCTTTTATTGTCTGCGAAGCTCCTGATTTCCCCTTCAATTTTGATTGATAGTCTTGCTGGATAGAGTATTCTTGGATTCAGTCCCTTGCTTTACATCACTTTGTATATCTCCTTCCATTCCCTTCTAGCTTGATGTGATTCTGATGAGAAATCATTAGATAATCTGAAGGGGGATCCTTTGTAGGTAACTTTCTGTCTCTCTCTTGCAGCCTTTAAGATTCTCTCTTTGTCAATAACATTTGCCATTGTAATTATGGCGTGTCTTGGTGTTGGTCTTTTGGGATTCATCTTATTTGGGACTTTCTGTTCTTGAGTAACCTTTTTCTTCCCCATATCAGGGAAGTTTTCTGTCATTATTTCTTTAAATAATTTTTCTAATCCTTGCTGCACTTCTTGTCCTTCTGGCAGCCCTATTATATGTATGTTATTTCATTTTGCATTGTCCCAACACTCCCTTAGGCTCTCCTCCTGCTTTTTAATTTTTTTCTCTAGTTGCCATTTAGATTGGGCTTGTTTTTGTACCTGATCTTATAACTCACTAATTCGGTCCTCTGCTTCTTCTAGTCTGCTGCTGAAGCCTTCCATGCTGTTTTTGATTGTAGCTATATAATTTTTCATTTATTCCTGATTTTTGCATAAGTTGTTGACTTTTTCGTCCATCCAGTGTATGAACTGAATGGCCATTACTCTGAATTCTTTTTGTCATGTTGCATGCCCGTTTCACTTATTTCCTTTATTGGCAATTCCTCCTTTTCTTTCTTTTGGGTATTGCTTTGCTTTGTTGTCTCCGCATTCTGACTGTCACCAGAAGGTTCAAATGTTGAGTTGCGGGGTCCTGGGCCATGTGCAGTGGGAGTTTTGTACCCCCCAAGTGTCACCGAAGAGCTCCTACACCAAGACGTGCGGTTGCTCTGGGTTGGTGGGAGCCACACTCGCCCTGGGTCAGAGTCACAGGCGCTTAGTGTGGCCTTGTGTGTGCACCTAGAATTATGGACTTAGTGTGGCCTGCGCCACGTTGAATCAGAGGACCCACTGGCGTGTGCCAAAAATCAAAGTCCCCTATTGCGTGTCAGGAGTCTGAGTATCAGAGTCTTTGTTGCTTGGTGCTACCGCACACTGAGAATCAGGGTCCCTGTGTGCACATGTACCACGAATTGGAGTCACTGGCTCTTAGTGTGAATGTACTGGGAATCAGGGATCCCAGGCGCACGCAATGAGGAACAGAGTCTAGTCACTGGTGCTTATTGCTGCCTCTTGCGTGGAGATTCAGGGACCCCGATCTGCTTGGGAGACCAGGTTGCTCAGTCACACTGTGTTGACAGGAGGTCCACTTCTGCCCTGCGGTAAACAGCCTTCTGTGTGCGCTTGCCCTGAATCAAAGTCAGGTGGCACTGCCACTTAGTGTGGGTGTGGGGTCTGGTCTCACGGGTGTGCACAGTGGAAAACAAACTCCCCGTGTCCATGCACCCAGGCTCAAAATCTGTGCTGCCTCCCTGTGTGGGCCCAGGGTCTGGTCATGGGGAACAAACTCCCCGAGCCCGCACATCCGGGTTCAAATTCAGCACAGCCTCTCTGCTAAGGTGCAGGGTCTGGTCATGGGAAACAAACTCCCCAGGTTTGCACCCCCAGACTCAAATTCAGCGCTGTCTCCCTGCATGGGCGCAGGATCTGGTCTCAGAAAACAATCTCCCCACGTTTGTGTGCCTATGCTCAAATTCAGGACTGCCTCCCTGCCTGGGTGCAGAGACTAGTTGCTGGAAACAAATTCCCAAAGTTCGCAAATCTGGGCTCAAGTTCAGTGCTGTCTCCCTGCCCTGCATGGGTGCGGGATCTGGTCAGAGAAAACTACCTCCCTAAAGATGAGCAGCTAGGCTCAAATTTAGCTCAATCTCCCTGCCTGGGCATGGGGACAAGTTGCGGGAAACAAATTCCCAGAGTTCACAAGTCCGGGCTCAAGTTCAGCGCTGTCTCCCTGCCCTGCCTGGGCATGGAGATGAGTCACAGGAAACAAATTCCCAGAGATCACAAGTCCGGGCTCAAGTTCAGCGCTATCTCCCTGCCCTGAGTGGGCGCGGGATCTGGTCACAGAAAACTACTTCCCTGAGAATGAACAGCTAGGCTCAGATTCAGCTCAGTCTCCCTGCCTGGGCGCGGAGACTAGTCGCAGGAAACAAATTCCCAGAGATCACAAGTCCGGGCTCAAGTTCAGTGCTGTCTCCCTGCCATGCCTGGGCGTGGAGACGAGTCACGGGAAACAAATTCCCAGAGATCACAAGTCCGGGCTCAAGTTCAGCGCTGTCTCCCTGCCATGCCTGGGCGCGGAATCTGGTCACAGAAAACTACCTCCCTAAGGATGAGCAGCTAAGCTCAAATTTAGCTCAGTCTCCCTGCCTGGGTGCGGAGATGAGTCAGGGGAAACAAACTTCCCATGTCCGACACCAAGGCTCAAAGTCAGGGAGAGTCGCCACTGCTTTGTGTGTGTAGAAAGCTTTATTGTGCGGCTGGGGTCTGGTAGTTTCTATGTCGCTGCCGCAGGGGTGGCGGAGGAGGGGGATTGGCTTTGTGACTCACAGAAATCTACGGCCAAGTGCCTGGAGTCTTGGTGTCCCTGGGTCTGCAGCTGTGGTGGCAGGTCTTCTACCAGGGTGGCTGTAGGGTCCTGGTTTGCTTCTGAGCCAGACTGGGTGTTGGCAAGGCTAGGATTCTAGTATCAAGAAATTCTGTTCTTGAAGATGGCGTGGTCTCTGTGCCACCGGTGTCTTCTCCAGAGCGTTTGCGGTGGCAGTGGGGTTTTGTCATCTAAGACTGCCCGGATTGGCAGCCCCCTTGAAGAACTGCAGGGTCTAACTGTCCCTATTTCACTCTCACACATACCCACACATGTCCACACACACATCTATCGCTCCCTCACTCTCTCACACACTCTCCCTCCCTACCTTCCTGCAGGTTGCCATCTTTCCTCCTTGTCTTTATAGATATTTTAGAACAGTCACTTCTGAAGTTTTTGTGTGTACTTACTGACATCCCTCAAGGTCCTTGTCACATGATAGGCATTCAGTATCTTTACTAACATTGTCATCTTGTGATATCATTTCCTAAAATGTCTTTACATATTATAGAGGTTATCAATTATTTTTCTGGGATAGTTTTGAAGTTCTTAAAACAAGACAATAAATCAAATGAAAACACTAACCATTACTCCTTATTATGTCTCTGATATGTGCTAGGCATTATACTAAACATTTGACTTAATAATTCTCATTTAATTATTATAATGTCTTATGAAGATGTTCCTCTGATATTAGTTTATATTGTATCAACATAAAACAAATTCAGTAGCTAAATATCTTCTAATTTCCACAACTTTCAAATAGTGGATTCAAATTCAGGTTTGTCTCTCTCCAGAGACCATACTCTTAGTCATTAGGTAATATAGCTACCTACAGAGAATTAGTGGTTTTTGTTTTTTTTGTTTTTTTGTTTTTTTTTTTTGCCATGAATGCACAATCATGTTTACTTTGAAAATATTTTTCTAAGATAATTGTGAATTAGAGAGTAGTATATTATGAAATGTCATGATTTAGAAAATTATTAGTGGCTGAAATATTTCTACTTGACATCATTCATTCATTTATTTATTCAACCCATAATTGTCTCTTATTCTGAACAGTAATAGTATGAGTCATGAAAAAAAAATAGAATGAGGAATTATTTTCAAAGCTTTGGTGAACCACTGTATAGTGTAATACAACTGTGGAACTATAATATAGTTTACTAGAGGCCCTGTGCATGAAAATTCATGCACTGGAGGGGTCGTCCCTCAGCCTGGCCTGCCCCCTCTCACAGTCCAGGCGCCCACAGGGGCAGGAGGCAACCTGGCAATCAGGGGAAGGCGACACCCCATCACACCTGCTGCTGCCACTGCTAGCAACGCAAGCCTTGGCCCACCCTGGTTACCTGAGCCTCAGGCGACCCTGGGTGGCTGGAAAGCTGACATCTGAGGCTTGCCTGTGCCTCGGTTGTCGGCTGGGCAGTCGCCATTCGAGGTTTGTTTGTGCCTCGGGCCTGCTCTGGGCAGCTGAGCAGCCACCATCCGAGGCTTGCCTGCACCTTGGGCTGGCCCTGGGCAGCTGGGGGGCTAAGGGGACTGGGAGACTCCAGAGGCAGGCACACGGAGCCGCCGGACCCGCCTGGGGGCGGGCCCGGCTATGCCATGCGCCTGCCACTCCATCAAGGCTGAAGGGACAGGGTGCCGCTATCTTGTGGCTGTGAGCACCACCATGTTTGAGGGTGTGGCAGTCAATTAGAATATTCTCTCCTTATTGGCTGTGGGCGGCACCAGCATGGTGAGGGTGTGACGGTCAATTAGCATATCCCCTATTTATTAGATAGGATGAAAGAGAGAGACACTATTTTAACTTTGATTATCCAATACCCTTTCAACTAAGCTGTTAACTTTTTACTCAAATATTGCAAGATAACAGTTTCCAAGATTGGTTTATAATCCCTCAATGACAATTTAGCAATTTGTATTTTTACTACCATTGTGACTGCTTTATTTGACTACTTAATAATGTCTTCTACTTCATTTCTTACTTACATGCCAGAATTAAAATCTTGAAAAAACATCCTTTCCTTTTCAAAAATATATTATTTATAATATGTATTTTTAAGGTAATTAGACTATGCTTTTTAAATAATCGGCTTCTTTTTACAGTTTTGGATCTTATAGTTTTCTATGTTCAAAGCAGACAAATATATAGTTTTTAGTCACTGATCTTAACCTATTTGCAAAAGCTGATGGATTCATGTTGCTGAGGTATGCTATCTGTGCAAGGACAAAATGGTCTTGTGGTCAGATCATAACATCGATTAAAAATGATGATTCTATTCGATTTCTTTTTCTAACTTGTGAGGACATCTTCTCTCTTTATGTGGCTGTATTCTTTTTTTAAATTGCAATATTAAGTATGTTGTCCTCCCTTATCTCAAAGAAATTTCAGAAAGCCTCTTGTGCTAACTCGAGGTAACACAAATACCTGACTAGTTCAAGTTATAAGACATACATATTAAATATGAATTAATATGCTTCCAAGATTATCACCCCCAAAATATGAATATTGGATGCTAAGAATCTTATATTTCCATAGCCAAATTCATTGCCAGGAGAAAGAAACATGATAAAACACCATATGAGAGATGAATGCCAATTATCACTCCAAGGACCAGATACAAGTTTTCAGAAAGAATATGATATACAATCAAGAAACTAGAACAAAATTGTATTATCATTGTAGAGAAACAATTTAAATCTTGCTACATTTATACATGTTGATGGAAAAATGTGTAACTGAATGTCAGTATAGATGGATCTGTCTATAAGTGGATACATTTTGAAGGATTTTAATGATCCACTCTGCTTTCTTTTTAGTGAGCTACATCAACTTGTTTACCTCAACAATGTAATGAATTCAAAGAATCTTCAACTTGAATCCTTATTTTGGTCTCTTGTGCCTATGTGTAAAATTACATAATGTATATATCTATGGGAAAGGGTATATTTGACTACCATTTTGATGAGTGTATTGAAGTAAATAAAAACGTGGTAAAAAATAGAAAGAGGAATTATTTTCAAAGTGGTAAATATCATACAAATAAGTTACTGACTTCATATCCATAGCGCTACTCATGATACTTCAGGATATTAAAATATCAAGACCATTGCAGTTTAAAGGATCATGGAAACTACTAGCCTTGGGATTTCTTAGTGCATACTGGATATTTATACTACTTTGAGATTTGAAATCCACAACTATGTGTGAATAAAAATTTAAAAATTTAGATCATGTTATAATTAACTATATAAAATATATAAAGATTTGGGGCATATAAATCTAAAATGCCCAGGTCAATTCATATAAAAATTCCAGTAGTTCACATTTTAACATTTTGGATTTATGATCCAGAATTATGCCTGAAGTACTAAATAGCTATAGTTAATAATTTATTGCTTTTGTCAGTGTACTCAGGCACAACTCTAACAGGCAGTATAAACACACTTTATTAGTGAATACAGCAAAATGTGATGAAAATAAATTTTAGAATAACAAAACTCATATGATACTTTCTGTATCTCAGGGGCATGACTTTGGGTTGTTTTCAATGTCCAATAGGGTCACACATCTTTATTGGATACTAGAGGCCTGGTGCATGGAATTTGTGCACTGGGCGGGGGGGGTCCTTCAGCCCGGCCTGCACCCTCTCGCAGTCCAGGACCCCTCAGGGGATTTCTGGGAGCCCCTCGCTCCTTACCGCCTGCCTGCTCACTGCTCCTTAGTGCTGCAGTGGAGGCGGGAGAGGCTCCCGCCACCACCGCCTGCGCTCCCTAGCCGTGAGCCCAGCTTCTGGCTGAGTGGTGCTCCCCCTGTGGGAGCACACGGACCACCAAGGGGAAGCTCCTGCATTGAGCATCTGCCCCCTGGTGGTCAGTGCACATCAGAGCGACTGGTCGTTCTGGTCGTTCTGCCGTAACTGTTGCTTAGGCTTTTTATTATATAGATTTTATTCCTGCAGCAATATGTGAATGTGTGAGTGCTTCAACAATACTATGGGTAGTGGCTGAAAATTTAAAATTAAATTTAAAATAATGAGTTTAAAGGAATTTCCTGTCAGAGAGTGAGTAAAAACAAACTTCCAGAACCTGTGGGTATGGAAGCATCACTGTTTGACCCACATCTGTATCATAGTTAGATACTATCAAATGTCTTCAGGGAGTATGAAAACAGATGATTTTTATCCTTATCTCAACAGAGAGGAAATTAGTAGGTTATTTTTAACCCTCCTTTAGCTCAGACTCTTACAGTGACCTGAAGACTAAAAATATATTTCAAATTACAATTCTATCATAGAGAGCTAAGAGAGCAAAAGGACTAGTGAAAGCATGTCTTAGTTGAGGTTTCTGGAAAGGGGTGATGATAGTAGTAGAAATATTTTCTCCGCAACCCTAATCCAACTACCACTAATAATAATAGAAAATGTGATAGATATCAATCCAAGAGGTTTTAGATCAGACCCAAAACCTCAAGTTATAGTCAACATCTGATTAGCCTGAAATATACAGCTCTGATTTATTTAAACTTTCCTCTGGTGCAGGGGCAGACTTAATTATTATTATTTTCTCTTTTCTTGTCTATTGTATGTGCCCAAACCATCAGTTTCATTTGTGGACTCATATGGTATACTTTCTGCAAGTCAACAATTAATGAACTGATCAGATCTCTCAGTTCAGAAATTATGAAATGATTCAAATTGATCATCCAGTTTAATTTGCCAGGCATTCTCATTGATCTTACCTGACTATGAATCAATTTGTTGCCAAGTATGTATGTGTGTGTTTCAGTTATACTACAAGTTAAACATTGATTTTTTTCCAGAGATTTGGTTTTCAACAAATCATCATAGTTGACTTGAAGAGACTCTTCCTGAAAAAATAAGTTAATATTGATTTTGTAAATTTGCATGAAGATCTTATTTGAAATAAAGACAAAGTTTTCAATTGTCACTTGTTTTGAGTATTTGGAGAAGTGGTATTACAATGAAGAGTGTTTTCAAAAATTTTAATTATAATATGTGGTAAAAGTAACATAGGCAATCACATCTAACTACTTTACATACCTGTCAACCTAAAAAGGACACATTTGATTATTAAAATCGCTTCCTTGTGAAAATATTAGCATTATAATCGGTGACTATTCTCTAGCTTCATAAGTTGAGGCTTTTATACATTTTGGATTAGATTTTAGAATGATAAATCAAAGTTCTACAGAGATCTCCAATTCTCAGAGATTCAGTTTTTATACTTGTATTGAATTTTTACCTACCTTCAAAGTTTCTTGGTTATTTTATACAGGATTGATCTACCCTTCCATTAACACTGTAAACATGTTTGGTTTCTACCCTAAAATTTGAATAAAAAACTAAATATTCAGTTTATCTCACTATCACTTTCTTCCTTATATTAATTTTCTACAATTCCACATGTGCACATCATCTCTCTTCACACCATCTTTTCCTTTTACCATAAACTTGGTGGCTTAAAAATAGAAATTTATTCATTTACAGTTATGGAGCAAAAAGTCTACCTAGGATAAAATCAGGTTGTCAGCAGGGCTGTATTCCTTCTTGTTATAGCTTTGTTTTAAAGTCAATTTTGTCTGATATAACTATTGCTACCCCAGCCTTTTTTTTCATATCTGTTTGCATGAAATATATTTTTCCATCCTTTTACTTTCAGTCTGTGTGTGTCTTTTGATCTGAAGTGTGAGACTCTTGTAGGCAGCATATACTGTATACTAGTATGGGGCTTGTTTTCTGATTCAGTCAGATACCTATATCTTTTGATTGGAGCATTTAATCTGTTTACATTTTTTAAAGAATATGTTGATTTTTTTTTTTTTTTTAGAAAGAGAGAGATTGATTTGTTGTTCTACTTTTATATGTATTCATTGGTTGATTCTTGTATGTGCCCTAACCAAGGAGTGAACCCACAACCTTGGCATGTTGGGATGTTGCTCTCACCAACTGAGCTACTCGGCCAGCTAATCCATTTACATTTAAAGTAATTGTTGATAGGTATCTAGTTATTGCCCTTTTATTATTCATATATTTGATCATTTCCCCCCTTCTTAAAGAAGTTGCTTTAATATTTCTTGTAATACTGGTTTGTTGGTAATGAACTCCTTTTGTTTTTGTTTTGTTTTGTTTTGTTTTTTGTCTCAGAATCCCTTTATCTGTCCTTCAATTCCAAATGATAGTTTTGTGGGTAGGGTAATCTTGGTTGTAGGTCCTTGCTTTTCATCACTTTGGATATTTCATGCCAGTCCCTTCTGGCCTGCAAGGTTTCTGTTGAGGAAACAGCTGGCAGACATATGGAAGCTCCCTTGTAGGTAACTGTTTTACCCTTGCTGAATTTAAGATTCTCTCTTTGTCTTTAACCTTTGGCATTTTAATTATGATGTGTCTTGCTCTGGGCCTCTTTGGGTTCATCTTGTTTGGGACTCTCTGCACTTCCTAGGCTTGTATGTTTATCTTCTTCACCAGGTTACTGTTATCAGACTAAAAGGGTCTATTTCCCTGCACACATCAAAGCCCAATAAGACACGAACAGGAATTTTCAGCCAAGAAAGTACAGGCTTATTAGTTGAGAAAGTGGTGACACACCTGGAGTCACAGATGAACTAGTTCAAAGACCTGGCTCCCTGATGGTTTCCAAGGGATGGATTGGATCATTAATCATGGTGACTAAAGCAGTTAGGGTCATGCTCTCTACTGATTGGTTGGTGTTAGGGTAGGAGGTACTTGATCATTGTATCTGGTCCTGATGTCAGTCATAGCATTGCTTTGTCTGGTTCATTTTGCTTTCCTGGTGCTGGAGTTAAAACACAACTGAAGCCAAGATGTTATTTTTAGTTTGATTGAAAACTCTTCCCTGTGGTCAATAGAACCAAGACCTTGTTTCTAAGACTATTGAATGTTGACCAGAATCTCATTGTTCTGAAGTCGTAATGTTAAGCAAGGTAAAGCAAGTGAATTGGGGTGCTGGATGAGGCCAGTTTGAGTTAAAGGATAAAAACAACAAAAAAAAAATCAGATTAAAGAAAATAAGGTTTCTTCATGGTTACACCAGGGAAAATTTTCATTATTATTTATTCAAACAGCTATTCAATTCCTTGCCCTCTCTCTTCTTCTTTTGGTATCCTTATGATGTGATTGTTCATAAGTTTTATGTTATTCCCAAAGCCCTTAAAATAGCCTTTTTTTAAAAAAAAAAAAATCTTTTTTTTTTCTTTTTGCTATTCTGATTTGGTGTTTTCTGCTCCTTGGTCTTCAGAATTGCTGATTTGATCCTCTGCTTCATCTTCATTTCAATTATTGTATTCTTCATTTCTAACTGATTTCTTTTTTGTATTTTATACCTTCACTTTTATATTTACTATCTCTTTGTTAAAATTCTCACTGAGTTTATCTACTCTTTCCCTAAGTTCATTGTGCATCTTTATAACCAGTGTTTTGAACTTTGCATCTGGCAGGTTGCCTGTCTCCACTTTATTTAGTTCTTTTTCTGGAGTTTTTTTTTTTTTTTTTTTTTTCTGTCATTTCATTCAGCACATGTTACTCTGTCTCTTCATTTTGGCTACCTTCCTGTGTTCATTTCTATGTATTAGGTAGAGCTGCTACATCTTCCAGTTTTGGTTGAGTGGCCTTAAGTAGTAGGAACCAGTGGCACAGTGTCCTTGGTCACATGAGCCAGGTGCTCCAGGTGTGTCCCTTGGTGGGTTGTGTGTGCCCACCTGTTGTATTTGAACCTTGATTGCTGTTGGCACCTCAGTAGGTATGAATGACCCTCAGGCTGTTAGTACTGGCCCTGTCTATAGCAGAGGATCTCTTGTGCAGGGGCTGACTCCATGGATCAGAATTTGTGTTAATGAGGCTCTGGTGTCTGCTGAGTCCTCCGTTTGGGTGTGTTGTTTGTGGAGGTGGTTGGGATCTAAAGCTGTCTACCAGGTGTGTTGGTTCTGAAGCCTCTTGGGAAGGGCTCTTGTATAGACCAGATTCAGCTGCTGCAAAGTGATCTGCAGAAGGCTGCTGCTTGTGCGTGGCTTGGAGGTGCCTTGTAGAGGCTAAGCTTCTATTAGTCTTGGGCTTGAGGCCACTTAGCAAGATGTATGGTACCAAGGTCAGACGCTCCTTATTAGGGATTTGTAAACCTTTATGAAATTTTAGAAAAGCCTACAGCAAAACAATTTGGGTGGGATGGGGTCTTAAGGAATCACCAGGGCAGAGTGAAGAGTGTTAGCCAGGTTGATGAAGAGACTCAGTCTCACTCAGCCACAAAGCTCCTCAGCCACAGGCTCTGCTGGTTTTCACAGCCAGAAGTTATGGGCACTCCTCTTCCCAGTACTGGAACCCTGGCTGGGGAGCCTCGTGTGGATCTAGTGCCCCTCGCTCCTAGGGGAGACCTCTGAAGCTGCAATATACCTTCATATTCTCAACTGCCATGCATAGGTGGGGAATTAACCCATTCTGCATCTCTGCCCCTTCTATGTGTCTCAATGTGGCTTTTTCTGTCATCTTCAGTTATAGGATTTCTGTTCAGTTAGGCTTCAGGCAGTTCTCAGTGAAAGTTGTTCTGTAGTTTAGTTTTCATTGTGATGTGGTCATGAGAGGAGGCAAGCATAGTATTTTACCTTCTCTGCTATCTTTACTAGAAATCTAACATGGGTACTTTTTATTTTTCCTGCACTGAAAGCCATAAAATGTTGTGGAAGGTTTTATTGTCCATAGTGCCGTTTTTGTGAGGGTCTTGCAAGTTGGCTGTGATGAACCAAAGGAAGATATTTAAACTTGTGCTTGCTTCATTGTTCATATAACAGAGAAAAGTGAATAAGTCTTCATCAATTTTCTCAGGAGATGAGATTTTTGTTTTTCTATGGGCTTCTATCATGTTCAATATATAGTGTAAGCAATGAACATTTTGAATAGTCATAAGAAAAACAAGTGATTTTTCTCCCTCAGGAAAATATTATTCTTTCCATTTTTATGTGTCTATTTACAGAGGGTTTCCACATCTTATCTTTGCATACAAAGATGGGAGGATATAAGTAAACTGACATTTAGTTTGTTCCTATTGTAATAAAAAGAAAATATTTACTAACCTCTTTCTATGTGCCAGACACTTAGTATTCTGGGAGATGCAACTTCAAACAACTTTCCCAAAGTCATATTAATGGCTAGTAAATGTGAAGTTGTGATTTGAACCCAGGCATTCTATTTTTCAAGTCCGTACTCTGACCTGCTATGTGGATCTGCCTTTAGAAGTCATGTGTTGGCTAAGTGCTTCACCTCTCTTTTATCATTTAGACATCATAAGATGCTCCCAATTCCCAAAGTCTGAAATCATTGTATTGCAAAAGAAAAAAAGGCAGCCTGTGATACACTTCAGAGATGTGCCAAGTAGCTTAACACCACAGATTGGGGGCATTTATGCAAGTTTGCAATCTTTCCAAACTAGTCATGAACAAAGTTCTGTGCTAAATGCTCTGAGGGATGTAAAGGTAGACTAAAGACTACTATTGCTTCAAGGGAGCCCATATTCTAGTAGGTCTGGTATTACTTGTGGATAATCTCTATAACATTGTACCAAATTATTTTTGTTCATAGTATTTTCAACCCTCCTTTCTCCGCAACCACAGTCTCATTCCTGCCAGTTCCAAACCGGTGGGACTTTCCTGTAGTCCTTGCTACTTGAATAGACTGCCTCGTCCCTATTTAGGAAATTTAATATCTGCCTTATTTTTTACCTTTAGGTACCTGAGTCCTTTTTTTTGTCTGCTTGGCATGTAAATTCCTATAGACTAGACGCTATTTTACATTTTCCCAGAATCCCAACCCAAGGATAATGGTTCTGATATGTAATTGCAGCCTGGTGACTGGCATCTGAGGACTGGCTGGCAGACGAAGCTGACTTCCTGCTTACTGTCCTTCCTTTCTAAGTAGCATCCACTCTTGTATTTATTATTCACATGCTCTGGCTCAGTCGAATTCAGTTCAACAAAAACATATTGAGTGAAAAGACTTAATATTTAGTCTCCAGAGTCAAGTCTTGGTTCCATCATTTCTATTTGTGTGGTTCTGAAGCAACTACTCACCTTTTCGGTTCTAGTTTGCTCATCTCAAAATAACAACAATAATAATAGCAGTAATAATAACACTAACCATATTTGGGCTTTTCTATGTGCCATGAAAATAAGGAAAAATGAGAAAATACTGTAAATGAGAAACTCAATAACTGTGTTGAAATATATGGGGTTATACAGAAATAAAAGGGCTACAAATGTATGCATATAAACTTTCTGTTTCTCTGTGTGGGGTTTTGTGTTGGAGGTGTCATATCTGGCATGATATGGGATGTGGTAAGATGGAAATCAGACAAGAGTACAGAGAAGAAGTGAGGGGGTTGCTAAAATTCAAAAGGAGGCATAGATGTGGGGACAAACCATGGACATTTGTGGTTTGATAAAAAAGGAGCCAGGAATAGAAGCCAAGTTGAGTTACCTAGGAAAACAGGTGAGATGACTGGAAACTGCACCCGGGGAAGCGATCACTAGAACTGTTTAATTATGAAGATTGACATCTCTTGCCTCGAGCTACTTTTAATGAGCCTGGAATCTGGGGTGTCTGCACCTCCTTCGGCAGCATTGCTGTCAGATGCTGCCCGACACCTAACAGAAGGAGCAGCATCTCTAAAACCTGGGTTCATTGTAGTGTCAGAAATTCATACAGTCACACAAACATCTCTCATTTTCTTTTCACACAAGAACACCAATTTCTACCATGTTAGGGTACATCTCATTCTAAAAGTTTAAAATATTTTAGAGATTCTAATGGCCAACAGGGGATACATGATCTGTGCACAGCCCCCTATTTATATATGGATATTGATTGATATTGATTGATATCAATGCTCTCACTAAATCAAGTTTTATCTTTATATTAATTAGAAGAGAGAAGAAAGGTAAATTTCTACGTTTTATTGATAAACTTAAAAAATAAATTGCTGTAACATAAATTGGGATCATGAATTTACATATCTGTAATGGTTTTTGTTGCACTTTATGGAAACAGAGTCAGAATTTTAGTTAGCTCAAGGAAGATAAGAGGTTCTGTTGTTTCACAAATGAAGAAAGAGGATATCAGTTTTAGACTGAAGAAACAGGGCTGTTCCTTCTTTTTTTAAGAAGGAAGATGTAGAAGGTGTGAAAGTATAGGGGTATGTGTGCGGGATTGGGAGGTAAGGCGAGTGGGGACATAAGGGAGAGTTCTATAGTCCTTCTCAAGTGCAATCAGTAGTAAACTCCAAATGAACCAACTTTTATGAACCACGTTCACTATGTCTGAGGGCTAATGTGGATTGTATAAGTCAGTGAGCTTCCTTGAAGGCCATCACTTCAAAAAAAAATAAAGGAAAATTTCAATGCAGTGGCTGGATTGCTGTACATATTAGAAGTGATTTGCTGCATTCATGAATCTATAATCACACCTGCAAATGAGGAAGGAATCTATAGAAATAGGAAGCATTTCCAAAGCCATGAATATGCATGCCTGCCGTGTGTGTTGCCAGAAATAACATAATAAAAATAGTGTGTAAGTATCCAGGATCCAGCAGTACTGTTTTTATTTTCCAGATGTCAGAACTCAGCCATGACGAGAATAGATAATAAACATGAAGTTCAATATTTAGAAGTCACTGTTCGTGACTTCATTTTAGAAAAGCTAGTTTTATGTGTATTGAAGGAATACAACTGATTCTGAGAAATGGTATCAGGGGTACCTGGAAAGTTCAGTCTCCGTTTCTCCCCTCAAAAGAATGTTTATATGTTGGCTGGTGCCTGGCCCTCCTTCACTAAAACTTTACTTTTAGTTTACTAAGGCTTTGTTCATAAATACATTTGAAAGATATAAGAGAAACCATATCTACAAATTTAAAACAAACAAACCAACCAACACATCATCAGTCTTTTAGCCATTAAAAAGAATTGAACCACAGATTCTCTCTTAAGAGGTATTTTCCACAGGGATTATTAGAACAATCATGGGGTCTTTCAGGTGCTGAGGACCTGGGTTCAAGGTATGTTGGTAATATTATGATTCAGTCCAGTTAGATGTATTTGGATACCTGACACACACAAAAAAACCCTTTCTGTCTCTCTAATCTTCTATTCATAAGACTGATTTTGCATCTTTATTATTTCATGAATAATGGTAACTGAAAATGATGGGTGTGTGAAAATGAGGTTTGTTGAGGAAACAAACAGAAACATACTTAAGTCTTCAGAGAGATTAGGAATTAATTTTCTTTCCTTTTAATCACATTGGTTTTTCCTTCAGTATATTTAGAGATTAACTTACCAGCTTCTTTGTGAATCTTACATTGATGTCTTCAATACTCATTAGTGTTACAAACCTCTGGGGGAAAAGCAGTGGCAGTCTTGGATACATACAGTTTTTTGGAACAGTGATTAACTTAATAAATATGTGCCAAAAGGGAAAATCCTTTGGAAGTGGCCGTTTCATTAAAATCCATACTTTGTATTCTATTAGACCACTTTGCTATCTGGCAAAGACATACTAATTAAAACAACAGGAACTATTTCTTTCCTTTAACAAGTTAGGTGTCTTTTTTTCACATATTGATTTTCTGTGTGCAAAACTTCATGTTATTTTACCTAATTTAATTAGGAAAGAAATTGAGTGATAATGAAATGTGATCCTAGTATTGATATATTAGTTCAGTGGTAGAATCATGATGTCATGGAATATGAGAGTGAGAAGCAATTTTAATTAAATAAATGTTTACAACATTGCTCCAGGCCAATTGCTGTATTGTGTCCTAACTGTTCAGTGATGAACATGAGGAGTTTATGCCCTTTTAGATTTCAGACTCTGAAAAGGAAACCAACAAGTAATCATTCAATACACAATATAATATGGTACCTGATATTATAAGGAAATGTAAGGTATGTGATGATATATACTGGGGACATTTAAACCAGTCTTGTGAGTAGAGAGTGGTAAAGGACAACTTTCCAGAGCAAATTACTTTAAACTAAAATCTGTGCAATATACAGAAAACATCAACAATAGAAGAGGTAGGATAAAATATTCTAAGGAAAAAAAATCATAGGCAAGGCCTACTATGTGAGCTATCTTATTTAGGGTTACTCAAGCAAACTATTTGGTGAGGTGTTCAGAATCAGAGCAGAGCCTGAAGGAACAGGAATGGACCATATTGTGTAGATCTTTTTAAAATTCAGACCTCATCTTTAGATCAACTGACAGGATTTTAGGATTTTAATTCAAAACTAGATGTGTTGTCTCAGCTACTCTGAGGCCAAAGTTTTGACTTCTGTCTACAATTTGGAGTTTATCAGTGAATACTCTGTATTGAATATAATTTTCTGTCTCTATTTTTTTTCTCCCTTCCCCTTCCTTTCTCATTGTGCCTTCCTGGCTTTTGGTCCTTATCATTTTGTTTTCCTCTGTCACAGAGTTGTTGATAGTATCCTAATAAGTAAGTTAAAGCAGTAGGTATATATGGTCAGTCATTGGTTTATATCATGATACATGTTACATGACAAATGCAAATATCTCAATGGCTATAAATGAACTAATCAAATTCAGTAATGACTAAAAGAAGGTATTAAATTTTTCTAACATAATTTAACATGCAAAAATTTGACTTGATATAAATAATAATGCAAAATAAAACTTACAGTGACAGAAGCTATTATAAATTATTTTGAGTAGGGATATGATTATTGATAAATTATATCTTAATTATGATTTACATAGAGAATAATGAATTCTAGTGAAATCTATTTTGGTAAAATAAAAATAAAATATGTAAATTGTTTAGTAGTACTTAATAGTAAAATGATCAAGTAGTTAAATTGGCTCAGTGAGTTCATCACTAAAATACTTGATAAAATTCATTACTCTATAAAATTTCAATTAAAATGTTTGCATCTTCTGCTGTTGTATAAGATGGGATGAGAGTTATCTTTCTGCATGAAACAAAAATAGATAAAATAAACAGAACATTGTTTTTTAGAAATCAAATATTAGGTAACGAATGACAGTGATCACTGAGATATGGAAAGTAGAAAAATGGATCAATAGAACAGAATAGAGAGCCCAGAAATAGACTCACATGAATATAGTTAACTGGATTTGACAGAGGAGCTAAAGTTATTCAATGGAGAAATAATAGAGTTTATAACTAATGGTACTGAAAAAACTGGACATCCACATCCCCCCTACTCGCCCCCCACCAAAAAAAAAAAAAAAAAAAAAAAAAAAAAGAAAGAAACTAGAAACAGACTTTACACTCTACAAAAAGTAACTTGGAATGGATCATAGACCTAAATGTAAAAAGGAAAGATACAAGCTTCTAAAAGATAACAAAGGAGATAATCTAGATGACCTTGGATTTGGCAATGACTTTTTGGATACAAGAATTGTGATTCGCCCTGATGGGTTTGGCTCAGTGGATAGAGCGTCGGCCTGCGAACTGAAGGGTGCTGGGTTAGATTCCGGTCAAGGGCATGTACCTTGGTTGTGGGCACATTCCCAGTAGGGGGTGTGCAGGAGGCAGCTGATCAATGTTTCTCTCATTGATGTTTCTGGCTCTCTATCCCTCTCCCTTCCTCTCTGTAAAAAATCAATAAAATATATTAAAAAAAGAAAAAAGAATTGTGATTCATGCACAGGACAAAAGAAGGCAACAGAAAATGCCTGTGAGGAAGGGCTCAGATGTTAAACTTAAAAAATATTTTAAAAGAACTATTATAAATTATTCAAGGAACTGAAGGAAAGGCAGTATGATGAAATTGTCTCATCAAACAAATAATATAGATAGAGAGGAATAATTTCAAAGATGCAAATGGAAATTCTGCAATTGAAAAATACATGAACAGTAAATTAATATTCACTCAGCTGTAGATTTGAAATGGCTGATAATAAAGTAGTGAACTTGAAGATAGAGACTGCAACCTAAGACCAGAGAAAGTAAAAGAGTAAAAGAATGTAAAAATGAACAAAGCCCATTGAAATGTGGTGAACAATTAAGTGTACCAACATTATATATATACACACACACAAACAGGAGTATCAAAAGGAGATGATAGAAAAAAGGAAAATGGCTGAAAACTTTCTAAATTTGATGAAAAATATTAATCTATATTTCCAGTATCTCAATAATCTCCAACTAGGATAAATGGAATGAGATAAAGCAAACAAACAAAAAACACCCAAATATATGAGTAAAAAATGTTGAAATTCATTTTTTTGTAAATTCTATTTTTTAGTGTATTTCTTAGACATTTATATTTTCTATATAGATAGTACAAGGTTACAGGATATAAGACCTATATATATGATCAATTTAAAAATTCAATAATATTTTTGTACACAAAATAAAAAATCTAAAAATGAAATTAAGAAAACAATTGTATTTATAATATATTCAAAACTAGGAAAATACTTAGGAATAAATTTAAATAAAGAAGTGCAAAACTTACACTTTCAGAACTGTAAAACATGGCTAAAATAAATTCTAAAATTTATGCAAAGAAATTCAGTTAAGCAAACCAGCTTTATAAAATAGCACATTGAGAGAACTAAAAGTACACAATTTCACGACATTTTCAATTAAGTGTTGGTGAGGATGTGGAGAAATTGGAACTCTCATGCACTGCTGATGAGAATGAAAATGATACTACCGCTTTAGAAAAATAAAAAGCAGATTCTTATGTTAAATACTGTATATTTCTACCAAATGATCCAGTCATTTTACTACCAATTATTTACCCAAGAGAAATGAAAGTATATGCTCATACCAAGGCTTTTACATTAATATTCATAGTAACTTTATTTGTAATAGCCAAAATTTATAGAAATTCAAATGCCAAAGTATAGAGGGGTGGACAAATAAACCATAGTAGATTTTCACATTGGACTATCATTCAACAATAAAAAGGAATAAACTACTTATACACATATCAGCATGAATATATCTCAAAATATTTATTTTCTGTGAAAATACCACGACCATAGGAGTAGAGATGTATGATAACATTTATGTAAAATTTGAGAAAATTTAAAGTAATCTAGAATGATATAAACAATCAGTGGTTGCTATGCCATGGTAGGAGGGTGAGAGCAGAGATGTACTTGAGGTTAAGATTACAAAGAGGCATGAGGATTTTGAGGGTGGTGAATATATTCAAATGTTTATTGTTGAGGTGGTTTTACAGATGGATACATATATCAAACTTGTCACATTGTATGCATTAAATATGTGCAGTTTATTGTATAACAACTATGCCTCATACCGTTGTTTAAAGATCATTTGCATTTAACACTTTTTTTTCATAGGTAAAAACTAAAGAGTAACAATTGACCATTGCCAAATTGACAGATTTATATATTTGAGTCATTTCTGAAGCAAAGAAGTGACACAATCAGAGTTACACTGTAGAAAGTTATTTTTGTTTTCATTTTTATTGCAAACTAGTTATGGAGAGATCACTTCAAAGGCTCTTGCACTAAAATTCAGGAAGAAACGATGGTGCGTTGAACTATTGATGTGTTTAGGGGTTTAGAGAGATGTGAATGGTGTCCAGAGATATTTAGAAGGGAAATCATAATTAAGACTTGATGACTAATTTGTAGGTAATAGATTTGAATGAATCAATTCATAATTTCATTTGGGGAACTGTGTAGTGGTACTTTGCATTTAAGACATTGTTGCTTTCATAAAAAATTAATTTGTTTCATTTTAGTCAAGGAAATGGAATTTAGGGACATATTTGAAGAATCAATGTACTGTGTTAGAATATCTATCTATCTCTCTATATATATAAAAGGCTAAGTGACCATCGCATCCAAAACAAATGAACGGATGACCAAACATCTGTGGGGTGACCAGGCCGGCAGGCAGTTAGTGAGGGGCGACCAAATGACTGAGCAGCAGGGTTCATGGGGCTACCAGGCCCACGGGGGGGGGGGCAGTTGGGGGTGACCAGACCATCGGGGGGGGGGCAGTGAGGGGAGACCAGCTGACAAAGGGGGGCAGTGAGGGGCAACCAGGATGGTGGAGGGCAGTTGGGGGTGACCATTCTGGGAGGGGTCCTTAAGGGATGACAAGGCCGGCGGGGGGGGGGCAATTGGTGGGGGAGCAGTTGGGGGCAACTACGCTTGCAGGGGGGGCAGTTAGGGGCGATCAGGCAGGCAGGCAGGTGAGCAGTTAGGAGCCAGTGGTCCTGGATTTTGAGAGGGTACAGGCTGGGTTGAGGGGACCCCCCCCATGCATGAATTTCGTGCACTGGGCCTCTAGTAGAATATATAAATCAATAGAAAGATTGAAATAGATCAGGTTGGATTTCCATACATTTTTATTGTCTGGATTATGAACAAGACAACAAGGATATAGGTATGTAGGATTTATTCATTATAAGATTTTCCCAACAATGATCCCACAAATCTTCAGTAGTAGGGAGTAGGGAGTCAAAGTTGGGTGTCTGCTCTCTAGTTGCTTTTATATCATCTACTAGTAATGCACATCTTACCAAGTGTAGGCATCTACTGCATAATAGCTCCAGTAAGGGGTTATTATGTATTTGCTTAAAATATTCAGTGACAGAAACAACTCTCTGAAAATAATAGTTTGTTTCAATGAGCTTCTAAATTATTGAAAAATTCAATTTTTATATTAAACTCCAAATATATAACCTCAATCATTAGAACATTTTTGCAGGTCTATTATATTATAAGTACTACACAAAACATTATGATCAGATAGGGTAAGGAAAAATAAATAAATTGTACCTCTCTTTGACTGACTGATAGCCTACTTTATTTCTTACTGATTCTTCTTTGTCTATCAGAGCACAAAATTTAAGGTATATTTATTCTACATATAAGCTCTTCAAGTATTTAAAACAGTGCTCAAATGCACCCTAGGCTAAATCTTTTCAGTTTCCCAGCTATATTTGAAATACCATGCTTTGAATTCAACCAGGTATTTATTTTATGGAAATGCTTTAGTTTATCTATGTGACTCCTCCTAAAGTGTCTGGTTACCAACTCAAATAGGACCTGCAGATATTAATGAAATCTAACATTTCAAATCATGTGGCAAGAGAAATCATTGTTGTGTCACAACACTTAAATAAATGAATGTGGAGTGATGGAAAAACAGCTGCTTTATTATTTAGTATTCTTACTCATAAGTCAATAGATTCCACTCAAATTAAGCTGAAAGAACATTATTTAGGGATGTGAATCATGTGAATCATCTTTTTAAAGAAACAAATTCTAGGCTGAGCTTCCAGGGATGACTTTTTGCTACACCGCAGCAATAGTCCTTCACAGAGACTGCTGCCTTTTCCATTGTAAGGAAGGTCTAACCCAGGAGACTACCACAGAGCTGTCACAGCTACTAATGATAAAGTAGGAGCTGACACACCAGCTGCCAACATGACCTGGGGTGGTGAATATACAATAAAATATACAGATGATGCATTATAGAGTTGTATATCTGAAACCTATGTAATTTTATTAACCAATGTAACCCCACTAAATTCAATTTAAAAAAAGAATATGCTTTCACTGCCATAATCAGCATAAAAAAAAATGTCTCTGGATTGTGTGATGACATTTAGATACAGTACCAAAGGCACAATCTATTCAATAAAGAATTGATAAGCCAGACTTCACTAAAATTAAAAAATAATTGCTATGTGAAATACACCATCAAGAGAATGAAATACACCAAAAATAAGTGATAGGCCAGAATAAACTATTTGTAAGAGACTTATCTGATACAGGACTTTTATCCAAAATATAGAAAGATCTCTTAAAATTCAAGATTATAAAAACAACCTAAGTAATAAATGAGCCAAAGACATTGACAGCTCACTAAATAAGATATACAGATGGCAAATAATCATATGAGAAGATGATTCATGTACTATGTTATCAGCGAAATGCAAATTAAATCAAAAGAAGATATCACTGCGGATCTATTAGAAGAGTCAAAGTATGGAACACTGACAACACCAAATGATGGTGAGAATGTGGAGCAACAGGAGTTCTCCATTCATAGCTGGTATTAATGCAAAATGGTACAGGTACTTTGAAAGACAGTTTGGCAATTTCTTACAAAACTAAACATACTCTTGCCATATGATCCAGCTAACACACCTCTTGGTATTTACCCCAAAATGTTGAATATTTATTCCACATAAAAACCTTCGCATAGATATTTATAGCAGCTTTATTCATAATTGCCAAAACATGGAAGCAACCAAGATGTTCTTCAAAAAGTGAATGGATAAACAAACTGTGATACCTCTTGACAATGGAATTTTGTTCAGTGCTGAAAAGAAATGAGCTATTAAGCCATGAAAAAATATGGTGAAAATGCATATTACTAAATAATTGAAAGAGGCCAATCTGAAAAGGCTACATACCACATGATTCAAACAATATGGCATTCTGGAAAAGTCAAAACTACGGCAAGGTTTCCTTAGTTGCCCAACATTATGATCAGGGGTTGGAAGAAGAGGATACATAGGTAGTTCACAGAGAATTTATTTTGAGCACAAAAGATTTTTAGAGCAGCAAAACTAATGTATATGACACTATAATAATGTACATGTCATTATACATTTGTTTTAAAAAAACCAATATACTACACCAATAGTGATTCTAATGTAAATCATAGACTTTGGGTGGTAATGAAGTGTCAATGTAGGCTTGTCAATTATAACAAGTACTAGTATATCACTCCGGTGGGGAATATTGATGAGGGTGGTGATGCATGCATGTGTATGGCTGGAAATCTCTGTGCCTTCTGTTTTATTTTTCTGTTAACCTAAAATTGCTCTAAAATTGTCTATGTTTCTTTTTTTTTTTTTAATAGGTGGCTCATTGTGTGCAACTTTATCCATGAAATTCAGCTCTAAATTAAAGTCATGAACATTGGCATAAGATTGTCAAAACCCAAATCACTCAAATGTGTCATAGCTACTGGGGAGTCAATGTAGTTAGATTAATTTCACTTTGGAATGATGAGATTTACACTTTATAGAACTATAAGTGTGGGAAGAGTGGTTAAAATATTTGAGATATATTTGACCCAGTGATCCCACTTCTAGGAACTTATCCTAAGAATCCTGAAACACGAATAAGAAAAATACATGCACCCCTATTTACAATAGCTAAAATCTGAAAACAGCCCTGGCTGGTTGCTCAGTGGATAGAGCATCGGCCTGCAGACTGAAAGGTCCCAGGTTCAATTCCTGATTGTGGGCTCGATCCCTAGTGGGGGGCATGCAGAAGGCAGCCAATCAATGATTCTCTCTCATCATTGATGTTTCTCTCTCTCCCTTTTTCTCTGAAATCAATAAAATATTTTTTTTAAAAAAAGATCTGGAAACAGTCCATGTGCCCATCAGTAGATGAGTGGATAAAATTTATACCATAGAATACTAGGCAGCAGTAAAAAGGAAGGATCTCTTACCCTTTTAGACAGCATGGAGAGACCTAGAAAGTATTATGCTAAGTGAAATAAGTCAGTCAAAAAAAAAATCACATGATCTTATTTATATGTGGAATCTAATAAACAAAATAAACTGACAAACAAAATAGATCCAGGGACATGGAAACATGCAACAGACTGATAATTTTCAGAGGGAAAGTGGAGGGGGGTGTCGAGAAGAGATTAACCAAAGAACTTACATGCATATATGTATAACCCATGACAGACAATAGTGTGGTGAAGGCCTGGGGGGATAAGAGGGGTAATGGGTCAATGGGGGGAAAAAGAGGGACATATATAATGCTTTCAATAATAAAGATAAACTAAAAAAATATTTGAGGTAAATTGATATTCATTATAATCCTTCTCAAAACTGTTCAACCTAAGACCAAATGTCTTTACATGTAAAATACAGTTGCAATGGAATAGATTCCTGCATATCTTGACCATAACTAAATCCTGTGCATCTTTTCTCTGGCCTTCCCTAGAGGGACTTGTGTAATTTACTACTAGTATGAGTTCACAATGGCCTATGAGTCATACTCAGAATGTCCAGTATATAACATATATTGACTCTAAATTGATGTTTATCACTAGAGAACTGAAAACTAAATCAAAACAAATAAACAAATAAAAAACACTGTTTCAATGGTCAGCTTCAGGATTTATAGAATCAGATCAATGGACTTTCCATTCAATTCAGTCTTACAGTGGACCACAGACCAATCCTATGGTTGTTTCCAGTCCCAGTGAGTAGATTGGTAATACCTGGCGGAAAAAAAAACACATGAGTTCCTCAGTTAGTGTGAGGACTTTTATGGTAAGAAGGGCCTAATGTAAGTCTGAAATAACCTTGCCACCTATACCTCTTTCTAAAATTGCAATACTGTATCTGTGGGGGAAATTGTAAAGATTAGTACCACAATTAAATAATTAAATATTCTTGAAAATATTAAAAATAGAGCTGCCTTACAACCCAGCATTTCCAGATCTAAGTATTTATCCTAAGACAGTGGTCGGCAAACTCATTAGTCAACAGAGCCAAATATCAACAGTACAACGATTGAAATTTCTTTTGAGAGCCAAATTTTTTAAACTTAAACTTCTTCTAACGCCACTTCTTCAAAATAGACTCACCCAGGCCATGGTATTTTGTGGAAGAGCCACACTCAAGGGGCCAAAGAGCCGCATGTGGCTCACGAGCCACAGTTTGCCGACCACTGTCCTAAGAAAACAAAGCACTGGTACTCGCATCCTCTTACAGTCACATCAAAATTACATCAAACTACAGAACAATTATCTTCCAGAGCCACCTGAAATTTAGCTAAACCAAAGTCCTACAACTAAGGACATGAAAAAGAAGCCACATCAAGACTGGTAGGAATAGAGGAGATGCAGAATGGGCTGGTTCTACACCCACCTGTTGTGAATAACAATTGAGAGGAATATCTTGGCTGTAGAGGTCCCCCACCCTCCCGTGAAGAGTGAGGATCCTAGCCCCACACCAGGCTCCCCAGCCCAGTGTTTCAGTACCAGGAAGAAAAGTCCCCATAATTTCTGGCTGTAATAACTAGTGATGATTGTGGCTGGGTGAGACAGAGGGCTTCTGGAGTCCAAGGTATTCCCCTTAAAGGACCTACACAGTGAATTACTTAAACTCACTATCTCTGATCTCTAACACTTGGACAGCAGCTTGAAATGAACCAGGGACATACAGGAAGTAACTGAATTGTCTGGCATCAGGGTGAGAGTGGAGGGACAGCTTTCTCCCAGACAGAAGTGCTGGCAGAGGATATTGTTCCTTTTCTGAGCCTTCCCTCTGCAGAGCCTGCATGAGGGTGCCATACCTGAGTCTCCATCAACCTGGCTATTTCTGTTCACCCTACCTTGGTGGTTTCCTGAGACCCTGCCCACCCAACTTGTGGGCCCACCCAAGCTGTTTCCAGTGGCTTTTCCATATGAAAGACCTAGCTTGGCTCATGCTTCAGGTGTTCCTAAAATCTCTCAAACAAGCAGCATCTGGCCTTGGCATGCTCTGTACCAATTACTAAGTAGCTCCAGGCCCATCACTACCAGCAGCCAGTCTTGGTTTGCAGCATGGCCTCTACTGGCCACCTCCAACGCCAGCACAAGTAGCAGCTATCTCATATTGCTTTGCAGCTTATGTGGGTGGCCCCAGGCAAGGTACAGGAGGCTGACCTTGCTTTGTACCACCCAGGAAGCTCCAGCACTAGCACAACTAGTGGACAGCTTTAGACCACATCAACGCATCACTCAACTACCTCCAAAAGCAACATACTTATGGGCCACCTCAGTGGGCACCAAAGCCTTGCTGAAGTAAGTCCTGCTCTGTGGAGTGGGTCTCTGCAGAATTGATCCTCTACAATATTAATGCCAGTCTTTGCAGCCAATCAGCCTGGGGGTAAATACCTCCATTGCCTGGCCAACAATAATTAAGGCACAATTATAACAGGACAGTGTACACAACCCACACAAGGAAGGGGGCATACCTACTGTGCACAACTCAGGTGAACAAGGAGGCTGTGCCACTGGACTGTACAAAACACTTACTGAATAATGCTACTCTATCAAGCCCAGGAGATATAGCAGCTCTACCTTACACATGATAAACACAGGGAGGCAGCCAAAAAGAGGAGACAAAGAAATGTGTCTAAAATTAAAGAACAAAACAAAATTACAGAAAAAGAACTAAATAAAATGGAGATAGGCAATCTATTAGATGCAGAGTTCAAAACACTGGTTATAAGTAGGCCCAATGAACTTAAGGGTACATGAACTTAGAACTTCAACAAGGAGATAGGAAACAAAAATGTAGATAGAAAACACAAAAAAGAACCAGTCAGAAATAAAGAATACATTAACTGAAGTGAAGAATACATTACAGGGGAATTGATAGTGAAGCAGATGAAGCAGAGGATCAAATCAGAGATTTGGAAGCTAAAGAAATAGGAAAGACCCAATCAGAAGAGCAAAAATTAAAAAAAAAACACACACAAAATAATAAGGATAGGTTAAGGAGGCTCTAGGACAATTTCAAGAACACCAGCAATCGCATAACAATTGCATCATGGGGGTTCCAGAAAGAGATGAGAGACAGCAATGAATTGAAAACTTATGTAAAAAAAAATAATGACAGAAAACTCCTCTAACCTATTAAAATAGACATAAAAGTGCAAATTCCCAAACAAGATCCCCAAAAGGTCCACACCAAGATGCATCATAATTAAAATGCCAAAGGTGAGAGATGAAGAGAATCTTAACAGTAGTAAGAGAAAAGTAGAGAGTTATCTACAAGGGAGGTCCCATACACTGTCAGCTAACTTCTCAATAGAAACTTTTCCGGCCAGAAAGGATGGGCAAGAGATACTCAAAGGGATGAAAAGTAAGGACCTACAACCAAGGATACTCTACCCAGCAGGACTATCATTTAGAATCAAAGGACAGGAGAAACCAAGATGGCGGCATAGGTAAGCACTAAGCTGCTGCCTCGCACAACAATTTCAAAATTACAACTAAAAGACAGAATGGACACCATCGAGAACCACAGGAAAGCTGGCTGAGTGAAAATTCTACAACTAGAAGGAAAGAGAAAAGCTCACAGAGAATTGGAGGTAAAGCAAAGGGTCTTTGTGCACGCAGAGAGGAAGGGCGGCTGAGAGCCTGGCTGACTTTATCTGGCGGAAGGGGGAAGAAAGCCCTTGACCACACTGAACCCCAGTTCTGACTGCACTGAACCCCAGTCCCGGACGAAACCCCATGGACCCAGGCTCATACAGGGGGCGTCTGGACTGTCAGGTAGAGAGAAAGGCATCCGGAGACTCGGAGACCCGGGGGACACCCGGGGGAGCCCCAGCGGGCAGGGGTCTGAGGGCGCACACGCCAGTGTACACAAAGGCTGCGGAGGTTTTCACAGGCTTTCCCTAGTGGAAGGGAGTCAGAAGCTCCTGACTGCACTGAGCCCCAGTTCTGACTGCACTGAACCCCAGTTCCAGGTGAGCCCCTGGGGACCCACGCTCTTGTGGGGGGAATCTGGACTCTCGGGTGGAGACTCGGGAGCCAGGGAAGGCAGAGGTCTGGAGGCACGCGCGCGCGCAAGTGCAAGGCTAACTGGAAGCCAAGACTGTCTGCTCCGCCCTGAGACTCCACCCCATCCAAGCTGAGCACAGAGGCTACTGCAATTTGGCAAGTCTAATCCTATAAGGCTGTCTCCAGCACCGAACTTCTCCCAGCATAGACACAGCTGATCCTTACAGCCAACTGGCCTGGAGGTCAATTCCTCCCAGTGATACCAACAACAATCAAAACTTAACTACAACAAGGCTGTACACACAGTCCACAAAGGGGTGCACCAAGAGTGTCCACCTCAGGTTAACTGGGGAGGCCAACCCACTTGGCCATATAGGAAACCTAGCACACAAATCTACCCTACCAACTCAGGGAAGCAGTGAAAATGTGGCGACAAAGAAACAGATGACAAATGAAAGAAATGGAGGAAAACAAACGACTGGATATAGAATTCAAAACCATGGTTATAAGGCTTTTCAAGAATATCCTAGAAAAGGCCGATAAATATAATGAGACCCTCGAAGATATGAAAAAGGACCAACTAGAAATTAAACATACACTGACTGAAATAAAAAATATTATACAGAGACCCAACAACAGACTAGAGGAACACAAGAATCGAGTCAAAGAATTGAAATACAAAGAAGCAAAAAACACTCAACCGAAAAAACAAAAAGCAAAAAAAATCCAAAAAGTTGAAGATAGTGTAAGAAGACTCTGGGACAACTTTAAGCGTACCAACATCAGAATTATGGGGGTGCCAGAAGAAGAGAGACAGCAAGATACTGAAAACCTATTGGAAGAAATAATGACTGAAAACTTCCCTCACCTGTTGAAAGAAATAGACTTACAAGTCCAGGAAGCGCACAGAACCCCAAACAAAAGGAACCCAAAGAGGACCACACCAAGACACATCATAATTAAAATGCCAAGAGCAAAAGACAAAGAGAGAATCTTAAAAGCAGCAAGAGAAAAACAGTTAATTACCTACAAGGGAGCACCCATACGATTGTCAGCTGATTTCTCAACAGAACCTATGCTGGCCAGACGGGAGTGGCAAGAAATTTTCAAAGTGATGAATAGCAAGAACCTACAACCAACATTACTCTACCCAGCAAAGCTATCATTCAGAATTGAAGGGCAGATAAAGAGCTTCACAGATAAGGAAAAGCTAAAGGAGTTCATCACCACCAAACCAGTATTATATGAAATGCTGAAAGGTATTCTTAAAGAAGAGGAAGAAGAAAAAAGTAAAGATAAAAATTATGAACAACAAATACATATCTATCAACAAGTGAACCTAAAAATCAAGTGAATTAAAAACCTGAGGAACAGAATAATCTGGTGAATATAATAGAATCAGGGGCATAGAAAGGGAGTGGACTGATAATTCTCAGGGGGAAAGGGGTATGGGGGGGTTCAGGAAGAGACTGGACAAAAATCATACACCTATGGATGAGGACAGTGTGGGGGAGGTAAGGGCAGAAGGTGGGGTTGAACCAGGTAGAGGGGAGCTATGGGGGGGAAAAGGAGAAACAATTGTAATAATCTGAATAAAGATTTATTTAAAAAAAATAGAATCAAAGGACAGATAAAAATCTATCCAGACAAGAAAAATCTATAGTTCATCACCACCAAAACAGTATTACATGAAATATTAAAAGTTCTTTTTTAAGAAAAAGAAGGAAAAAAACAGATTATATATGAATAATAGAATGCCAATAAATGCATATCTATCAACAGTTGAATTTAGAAAAAAAAAATAAACAAGAAGAACAGAAACACAGAACTCAGATACACAGAACATTTTGATGGTTTTCAGATGGGAGGGGATTGGGGTGATGGGTGAAAAAATGAAGGGATAAAGCAGTACAAATTGGTGGTTACAGAGTAATCACAGAGATGTAAAGTACAGAATATGGAGTATATCAATAATCCTATCTAATAAAACTGTAATATGCAAATTGACTGTCACACCAAGACATAAGATGGCCGCCTTCATGTGGTCAAAGATGGCTGCCCCCATGTGGACACAAAATGGCCGCCACAAGATGGCTGCCACAAGATGGCCTGCAGGGAAGGGAAGTTGTGGGAAGTTAGGGATGACCAAGCCAGCAGAGGACGGCAGTTGGGGGTGGCCAGGCCAGCAGAGGAAGGCAGTTGGGGGAGACCAGGCCTGCAGGGGAAGACAGTTGGGGGGACCAGGCCTGCAGGGGAGGGCAGTTGTGGGTGATAAGGCAAGCTGGGAGGGCAGTTAGGGGTGACTGGGCCAGCAGAAGAGGGCAGTTGGGGGAGACCACATCAGCAGGAGAGGGCAGTTGGGGGGACCAGGCCAGCAGGGGAGGCAGTTGGGGGGGACCAGGCCAGCAGGGGAGGGCAGTTGGGGGGGACCAGGCCTGCAGGGGAGGGCAGTTGGGAGCCCGCAGTCTTGGATTGTGAGAGGGATGTCTGACTCCAGTGGGATCAGGCCTAAATGGGTGGTCGGACATCCCTCAAGGGGTCCCAGATTGGAGAGGGTGCAGGCTGGGCAGAGGGACACCCCCATGTGCATGAATTTCATGCACCGGACCTCTAGTATTGTTATAACAATGTGTGGTGCCAGATGGGTATGAAATTTACCGGAATGATCACTTAGTAAGTTACATAACATCTATTCTCTATGTTGTATACCTCAAACTAATATCATATTTATGTCAACTATAATTGAAAAATAATTTAAAAATATTTAAAGTTTAAAAAAGTAAATAAAACACTAGGAAATATGTATGCACCCTTATGTTCATTTAAACATTATTTACAATAGACAACATATGGAAATAACCTAAGTGTCCATCAGTAGATGAGTTGATAAATAGGTGATATACACACACACACACACACACACACACACACACACACAATGGAATATCACTCAGCAATAAAAAAAAGAATAAAAATTTTCTATTTGATACAACATGGTGGACTTAGAGGATATTATGCTAAATAAAATAAGCCAGACATAAAAAGACATACTGTATGATTTCACTTATATATGGGATAATAATAACAAAATACAATTAAGTAAACAAACCAAAATAGTAAAATACTGCTAGATATAGACAACAAGCTGACATTTGCCAAATAGGAGGAAGTCAGGGATGGGTGGAAAAAAAAATGCAAACATGGTGGTCCCTATCTCATTCTTATTTTCTCTTCTTATTTGGCTTGTGAATAGACCAAATATGTTTTGGGGAATAATCAAATGCAATCATATTGTGATGCCAATCACAACTCCAATTACAGATGTGGTATCTTTGTATGAGCAAATAAATATGGCCCCTAGTGCCCATTACCCAGTTTCTAACCCAGAAACAATGCTTTTCCTTCTTATACTTAGGAGAACATGTAATCAAAAGTAATGGTTGAAAAAACAGTCTTGCCTTATAAAGATCTTGCTGTCTGTCATAATATAGGCTGTAGAGATGTTGAGCTCCATGATATCTCACAGATCATCATGCTCATCTGCTACATTTGATAACATTATGTAAATAGGACCTAATGAACAGAAAGTAGAAAGAATCTTAGGAGCCTTAGGTGAGGTTTCTAGTATAGTTATTTGGGGATAAGATGACAATCTACTTTGAAATATAAAATGCAATGGTGCATCTTGCATACCTGACATAAAGAAGCAAAAGCCTAGTGTGCCTCATATTTTGAATATAACATATAGGTATTATGTTTGGAAATATTGCTCTGATTCATTTACTGATTTACCTGTAAAGCTCAGCACTGACTTGATCTCTATGCAAGAAAAGACTGTATTTTAGTTCTACACAATAGTTCAAATTGCCAGTCACTGGGGCTTCATGACTTAGCAGACCCATGGTGTTGGGAGTGTTGTGGTAGATGGAACAATTGTGTGGAATTTCTGAAAAGCTGTCATAAAGGGATAAAAGCATAGACCTCTTAAGCCATGCATTTATCTACCAATAACTATTTTCCACTTGAAATGTAGCTCTGCTCTGTTACTGGGAGTTTGTAGAGTGAACACCTGTTCATGGGATACCACAACTATGCAATTTTTTATTGCACATCATGAATTGTGTGATCTGATCCACCGAACCATAAAATTGGATGTGCACAGTACATTCTATTGTAAAATGAAATTAGACTTAGCCACATAGGTCTGGGAAGGCACAAATAAACTGTATAAACAGATGGCTTAGAATCCCATGGCATTTGCACCTACTGCTTCACTGACTCTCCCTCAACTATCGATATGACCTCATGAGGAGTTTCCTATGACCACTTAATGGAGTAAGAAGAAATGAGTCTGATTTTCTGTTAGATCTCCAAGTTATATTGGTATTGGCTGGCAGTAGACTGCCATTGCTTATAGTTGCACTCACTGACAGCCCTTAAAAACAGTAGTGAAGAGAAATTTTTCTGATGTTTCAGTTCCTATAGAAGAAGAGATAGCCTGAAATATGTATCTATAGTTATTTATGACAAATGGATAATGAATTGGCTGGGGAAAAAATAAATATTCTCCAAAGAGATCTGGACAAAACCAGTAAAAGGATGGGAAAGATATTTCATACAAATGGAAATGAAGAAAGAGCTAGGGTAGCAATACTTATATCAAACAAAATAGACTTCAAAACAAGGCCATACCAAGAGACAAAGAAGGACACTACACAATGATAAAGAAGTCGATCCAATAAGAAGATATAACCCTTGCAAACATTTATGCACCCAACATAGAAGCACCTAAATATACAAGGCAAATCTTAATGGACTTAATGAGGGAGATGGACAGTAATACAGTCATAGTAAGGATTTGTACACCATGTTGGCATCAATGGATGGATCTTCCAGATGGAAAATCAACAAGGAAACAGCAGCCTTAAATGACACCCTAGATCAGATAGATGTAATTGATATCTTCAGAGAATTTCACCACAAAGGAGCAGAATATACATTTGTTTTCAAGTGCACATGGAACATTTTCTAGGATAGACCATGTTAGTATACAAAACAATTCTCAATAATTTTAAGATGATTGAAATCATATCAAGCATCTTTTCTGACCATAGTGGTATAAAACTAGAAATTAATCACAAGAAAAGAAAACCTGAAAAACATGCAAAGACATGGAAGCTAAATAACATATTATTAAACAATGAATAGGTTAACAATGAGGTCACAGGAAAAAAATCAAAAGATATCTTGAAACAAATGAAAATGAGAACACTGCAACCCCAGGTCTATGGGATACAGCAAAAGTGATCCTAAGAGGGAAATTTATAGCATTACATACCTATCTCAAGAAAGAAGAAAAATTTCAAATAAACAATCTAACTTTACACTTAAAAGGAACTGAAAATAACAACAACAGCACCAACAAACAAAGCCCCAAAGAAGTAGAAGGAAGGAAATAATAAATATCAGAGAATAAAAAAAAAACCAAAATAGAGTAAAAAAACACACAAAACAATGAAACCAAGAGCTGGTTCTTTGAAAAGATAAATAAGATTGACTAACAGACAAAATAGAAACAACCTCATGGATACAGAGAACAGACTGACAGCTGTCAGAAGGTAGAGGGATTGGTCATCTGGGGGGGAAAAGGTGAAGAGATTAGGCAAAATAAAACGAAAGGTATAGACACAGACAATAGTATAGATTATTAGAGGAAAAGGGGAGTGGGGGGAATTTGAGGAAGGTAAAAAGGGGATAAATAGTATTGGAATGAGATTTGACTTTGGGCAGTGAACACAATACAATATACAGAGGATGTATCAAGAATTGTACATCTGAAAACTATATAATTTTATTAACCAATGTCTCCCCCAAAATTCAATAAATTTTGTTAAAAAAATAGAAAATAAGTAAGCAAATAAAGAAATAAAATAGGAATATAGTGGATTTTTTGGAGTGTACATAGTATGAAGATATACATGTCCTATCTAATTTTCCATTAAGAAAATGTCTACTTTGGTTGAAAGTGCCTACATTTTGGTGGACAAGATGATCCATTTTGTGGAAAATAGTGTGCTTTTCCCCAAAGTCTTATCTCTTGCAAAATGAGTCCATGAATATAATGGCCATGATGGATACTGTGTATGCAACTGACAATATAGGTTTACTCTCAACAGTGCTGATCTGAGTGCCTAATCTGCCCAAAGCAGACACTAATGTGTCTCCAATATTCAATTATTCTCTAGGAGTCCAGGCATCGGTTTGAAAATGTTGATTATTTTCAACTTTTTTTAAATCATTGTTGAACATCACTTTTAATTTATAAGAATAGCCTGAAGCATGTCTACCAACACCAACCTTCAAAAATTTAGATAATCACTTATGTGTTACTCTTTTATCTCAACTACATCATATCTGATTAGAAAACTTTACAGGAAATGTGGTAGGTAAAGATACTCATGTCCAGAGTATTTACTAGTCTTAGCACATGACCTGAAAATAGAATAAACCTTTTGAAGGCTCAAGTATAGTGCCTGCTTAGAAATAACTTCTGGTATTATATGCCTTAAACAGATGGCTAAATATATTATTCTCTTTTTCAATGTAATGGGGAAAAGTAAAGCTCATAAATGTGTGAAGTGGTTATTATACTGATATGTCCATGAAGCAGCATGACTGGAATATCAATCAGTATCTATAATTTTAAATTTATAATCTTTTATATGAGATTTAAAAAGTCTTCAACTTTTATCTAATCTATCTATTGAACTTCAGCTCTCATGAATACTTTCAAATGACCCTGTGTTTTATTCCCATCAAAATATTTATTCTCCCCACCCACCCATCCCCCAAAAAATCAGTGTACACCTTTCTGTTGCAAAGAGTCTCTGAGATGCCAGGGTTACAAATATAAGTGTGTGATTCCTGCATTCACAGATTGAACAGTTTAGTTTGTAAACTGTTTGGCTGTGTTAATATGAACATACTATATCTTACTTCCTTCAACAAATATTTACCAAGAATTGAATATAGAGATGATAATGTGGTAGGTTGCAGGGATAAACACAGATGAACATAATAAAAATTATTTAATTATTTAATATCAAAAGATATTTAAACAGGAAAATCTTCGTACCAGATAGAACCTAATAAATGGTCACGAGGAACACAATGTAAAAATAGAGAGTTTATATCAAGCTGTGTCATTTTGTGGTATCAATTTGTGATTATTCTGGATGAAGTTTGTCTTTTAAATTAAGAAAGGACATTCTTATTTCATATGTCTTCTTTATCAGCTATAAATGGCAAACACAACAGTGAAGAAGGCTAACATACCGTCCTTAAATTTGAACCTGTTGGCATATGTCAAATAACTTGTAATTTAGACTAGTTTAAATATAGGTTGATAGTTTCATTTTTTTTCTTTTTAAATGGAAGTAATGGATAGGTGATTCTTTTCATGTGACAGGAAATAAAAAAACTTAAGTATAACTCTCAAATCTTAATTCAACATACCAGTTTAAGTCATTAGTATAGCTCAGCTGGAATTCTTTTTAAAGTATTTTGAAAATAAAATTTGATAGAGAAGATGTGGGAGAGAATATAGGATTTCTATGATTACATATAATTATGTCTTAATGGTGAGAAAAATAATGAGTGTATTAGGCTATTTAGTCATTGTGGGTGGAATTGTGGAGGAGGAATTGAAAAATAATTAAAAAAATATAATCTCTAAATTGGAAGGAATATGTGTGAACATTTATTACTCAGAGCTTGACCATTAATACCCTTAGAATCAGAATGGCAAACACAAAGTACCAAAGCTAGATAGTTGGCCACAGAGCCAAGATCTTAACACTACAGAAATGTTTTAAGATGAAGTTTTTATTTGCTGATTTTGATTTCTATTTCTCTAATTTTTAAATTTTTACTAAGATGGTAAAACCATAGAAGCTTCCTTATTTAATATTATGAGTCACTAGTTGTTTAATCCTGTATATTAAACCAGTGTATTCTATTCTATATATTAAACCAGTTTTATGAGATACTATCAAAGATTTTTATGCCTGTACAAGTATCCTATAAAAATACAGGAATCTTTAGCAATGTCACTAGAAATAACATTTTTGGCTACTTAAGAATTTTATAATAACCTAATAGATGATAAAATCTGACATGACTTTTCCTAACTACTTTCTTGAAATTAACCTCTGTAAAAATAACCTAATTTCTGAAAGTTTATTTTCTGGACACTATGCTTAACACCTGAGTGGAATACCTACTTTGAGTCTCAAAACAACTTCTTCTTCTTTTTTTTAATCTTTATTGTTGAAAGTATTACATACCTTATGTCCCCTTTTTCCTCCCCATTGACTCCTTCTAGCTCGCCCTTGTTCTCTGCCTCAGGATTCACCACTCTGTTGTCTGTGTCCATCAGTTATGCATATATGCATACAAGTTCTTTGGTTGATCTCTTCCCACCCACCCTCAAACACCCTCTTTATTATCCTCAGTCTATTTATTCAGGCTCAGAATGGTTACACAATTATTACGATGTGAAGCCCATACTTTGTCAAAAGCAATATTCTATATTTCTATTCTTCCTGTTCATCTTCTACATTTCAGTATTTTATCAAAGCTTTCATTTTATCTTTGTTTATTATTTGACTAGCCTACATTTCTTCCTATTTTCATATTCCCCCATGTTCCAATCCATATTTCTAGAACCATTGTCTAATCTGCTATAAATGTTACCTGGACATCTATCTATATATATAAAAGCCCAGCGACCTGAATGGCAGAAGACCAGAATGACCAGTAGCTATGACGCGCACTGCGGCAGCCAACCAGCCTGATCCAGGTCCCCATTGCCCCCCCCCCCACCCGACTGGCCCCCAACACCCTGATTGGGGGTAGGGCTGGCTGGCCAACTGCCCACAGCCCCTCCCCCTGGCCGGTCCTGCCCCTAATTGGCCCCTGAAACTCTGATTGGGGTTGGGGCCAGCTGGCTAACTGCCCACAGCCCCTCCCTCCTGCTGGCCTAGTCCAATGGGCCCCCATTGAGGCGGGCCGGCTGGGCCCCACCTATGCACAAATTTGTGCACTAGGCCTCTAGTGTTAATATTTTAATTTATAGCACTTAGTACTGTGGTCGACAAACTGCGGCTCGTGAGCCACATGTGGCTCTTTGGCCCCCTGAGTGTGGCTCTTCCACAAAATACCACGGCCTGGGCGAGTCTATTTTGAAGAAGTGGCGTTAGAAGAAGTTTAAGTTTAAAAAATTTGTCTCTAAAAAGGAATTTCAATTGTTTTACTATTGATATTTGGCTCTGTTGACTAATGAGTTTTCTGACCACTGACTTAGTACGTAAACATTTGTGAATTAAAATCATAAATGTTACACCATTAAAAAAAACAAGTTGAATATATGAAGAATTGAAGTAATTCTTTTCCTAAATAGAACTTCCTCCAACTTCTCCATTTTTACAACTTACACAATCAACATAATTTTACCATATATTCATATATCTTTACTTGAATTTATACTTATATCTTCAATTACCAACTTTTCTGTATATTATTTATTATAGATAATTTATACATACAATATAAATTTTGCTAGCTAGATTCTAATTTATAACTCCTCATTATTTCTAATACTAAGTATATATGAATATTCTTCTTCACCTTTATGAGTTCAGATTCTCTTCCACTAAACTATATATTTATTTATCAGATAAATCTTCACCAGGTATTAAAATGATAAATACATACTCCAATTTTTTAACTCTAACCTCTTTCCTGGCCTAGGTGAGGAAAAATACTGACTGGCAAGGCATTTGTAGTAAAAAAAAACCCACAATTTTCAAATTTTAATTCAATATAAATTTCCGAGTCTTTGAAAATAACCTCTTGAGGTTTCCCAATTGATAATATTTGCAAACATTTTTAGTAATATTTACCAACATTATCTTTAAAAACAATTTTGTCTTCAAAGGTAATTAGATATATGCTATTTATATCAAAGTTAAGATTTTAAAAATAAATACTCTTGTTAAAAACTTGGCAACAGGGTTTTATATTTTTATATGCTTATTTTCACCTTTATTGGCATGAATGCAGTTTTTGTTTAACTCTGGAGGTTAAATTTAACTAATAATTAATTCACCAGGCAACTCTTATAAAGCATATGTTTAATATTTAAAAAATGCAGATTAGCTCCTGGCCAGTGTGGCTTAATTGGTTGGAGTCTCATCTTCAGGGCACATACCCTAGTTGCAGGTTTGATCCCCCTGTCAGGGTGTTAACCAACAGATTGATCTCTCTCTCTCTCTCTCTCTCTCTCTCTCTCTCTCTCTCTCTCTCTCTCTCTCTCCCCTTTTTCTAAAATCAATAAAAATAATAATAAAATAAAAAATACAGATTAAAATAGTCTCTATCAACTATTTTAGTTTACAAATGAAATTAACAAATGAGAGAAAGAAGGAAATTGACTGTCATGCATAATAAAGTTTAAACTTAACATTTGATTGAATATGATATTATTATTAGCTTTTAAAATATGGCAAATATAAAAATTCTTTAAAATATTTTATTTTAACCAAAGTAACTTACATATTGACTTATAGTATAATTTCCATTAATAATTGATTGGGCATGTGGTATTTGTATCCTCAAAACAGAAAGAAGAAATTTTATAAAACAGGTTGATCCTATTTATGGAGACTTTTTGGAGGCCTATAATAATACACAAAGCAACTCTTTTGATACTTACGTAAGGCTTACATTATAAAAATTTACTTGTATACTGGTTTTGGGAACTAGTCATGCTTTGTGCAAAGGACAGCTATTAAAATACCCCAATAATCATACAGAAACCAGAGATTTATATTCACATTAGAGGCCTGCTGCATGAAATTCATGCACTGTAGAGAGGGGATCCCTCAGTGTGGGCCTAAGCTGGCAGGTGGACATCCCTCTCCCACTCTGGGAGCCCTTGCTCCTTACCACTCGCTGCTCCTTACCGTTCGGCTAGCTGCTCCTTAGCTCTGCCACAGAGGCGGGAGAGGCTCCCGCCACTGCCGCTGCTCTCGCCACCTGTGAGCCCAGCTTCTAGCTGAGCAGTGCTCCCCCTGTGGAAGTGCACTGACCACCAGGGAACAGCTCCTGCTTTGAGCGTCTGCCCCCGGTCGTTCTGGTGGTTCCACCATAAAGGTTGCTTAGGCTTTTATTACATAGATGTAATGAGAGTCCCATCAGTGGCCTGAACAAATGGAGTAAAATCTAGTCCAAGAAATGGGACTGGAAAGAATTATCTCACTTAAATAATCTACTTCTGGATTTAGGGTAGTATTGATTTTGGACAATATTTGCTTAATTGTTACCTGAAATAATTTTGAAAAACTATGTGCCTCCTCACACATTTTAAAAATGACACTTAAAAAAATTCAACTAAGATTTTTACATTTAGCCTGGCCAGGGTTGCTCAGTGTTGAGCATAGACCTATGAACCAGGAGGTCAGGGTTCAATTCTTAGTCAGGGCACATGCCTGGGTTGTGGGGTCAATCCCCAATAGGCAGTCAATCAATGATTATCTCTCATCATTGATGTTTCTCTCTCTCGCTCCCTCTCCCTTCCTCTCTGAAATCAATAAAATATATTAAAAAAAATGATTGTCAGACTTAAATGTTGCACTTACAGCGCTCTTGATGTCACAAGGGACAATACAAAAGGGAAATGCCAGTTCAAAACTGAGCTGAAATGTTACTCAGAAGAGTTGGGTTGTAAATGTGAAGCTGATTCAAGAATTCTGTATCCAATTGTTTTGGCACATATTTTTATACATAAGAGTGAACTATGATAAAAAATATATGTCTGAAAGAAGTTTAAAATATTTCAAAAAGTATAAACAAATGTTCTAGGAGATTAGGATATGTTGTATTGTTTAAATGGCAGCATGTATTTTACTATCTTGGTACTTTATAGTAGCATTACAGTATCTACCTGTGTGTCTCTGGATACCCTTTGGCATTTTTGATGTTATGAAAAAGGCAGTCCCTCTAAGTATCTGAGAAAAGGATGGTTTTGAGGAGTTGAGGAGACTGAAGATAAAACAAATGCAGATAAGGAACTCTAGAAATGTTCTTAGAGATGATTATGAGCCCAAATGAGGAACATTGGGTATTGGGATGAACAGGACAAGGCAAATCTGAGAGAGCTATATTGGAAACAAAACAGAAAAAAACTTAAGTGATAGATTTATGTGCCATGGGTGAGAGAGTAAAAAAAAAAAAATAAGTCTATCTTCCTGGACTATTAATAATTATTGGTATATTTTTTATATTATATTATTTTAAAAATATTAAATATCCATAAGGACACAGTGCAAGAATTCCATAATTGAAGAAAAAAGTGAAAAAAAAGTGGAGTACAAAGTAATGCCAAATTTTCTGTTCGGGTCCAAGTTCATTGTCTCTCGAAATGATAAAAATGTGTTCACAGACAAAACCAGTTTAGCAGAAGCAAAGTTTATTGAGAGAAGCTCGTCCTGGAAAAGGTGAAGCTGGGGTTCCAAAAGCAGGCCAGTGTCCAGAGCTTCCGCTCCATGTTGCAGCCAGCTGTAGTTCAGCATCCAAGCTAATTAAAGTCCATTGGTCCATGTGTGGAGGCCCATGTGGCCACGTGGGCGCAGGGGAGCATATCCCCTGCCATAGGAGAACCAGGAAACCAGTGCACCAGAGAGAGAGGAGAGTGTGCCTCCTTGTCTAAGGGTAGATACATGCGCTGCTAGCTCCTGATTGGTCCTTCCAAAGAATTCTGTCTTAGCAACATCCTTGGGATTGATTATAAGCGTCACTGCCTTGTGTCTGGTTATCTGCAAGCTGCCTGTCTTAGCAACATTTTAAAGCTCACATTTTCCGTACATGTATGCCCTTCGTTCCCTGCCCAGCTGGGTTGCCTTAGTAGTTCCTGCCAGTTGATTCCATTCCTGGTTCTTCTTCCTCCCTCCATGGTACCATTCCTGCCTACCTAGCGCTTTTATCTCCTCACAAAGTGTAGTATACTATTGATTATAGTAATGCTTGTGTAAGGGTAAGGATAGGAGGGTCAGAGATTAATAAATCAATCTGTTTTGGCAAATATTTTTTTTTTTTGCATTTTTGTTTCTCTTTTTATTTGAAGGCAGTTAATTATGTGCAAAGAAAGCATGTTCACCAAGGGCAGTGTTGGAGTGAAGCTCTGGAATATGTTAAAAATTATCTAAAAATTAGTCTAACTTTATTCATCTAGTCTTTTATATTTGGAAATAAATAGTGAATACTCTCTCTTTCAGGGTCTCCTATTTCATGATGTAAATAATTTCACAATACCCTACCTATATATACATTCCTAAAATGTTGAAATAAAATCAATTAATAGCAATGCTACATTCTCTAATCACTTATATTCTTGAGTTCTTATTTTATCTTTTTAAGTATCTATACTAATAAAAGGGTAATATGCTAATTAGACTGCATAGATTGGACGTCTTCCAGAGGTCATTCTGGATGTCCTTCCTGACAAAGCCGGGGCCCGGGTGGCACCGCCCAGGTCCTGAGTGCCTGCGGGGATTCCAGGTGCCTGCGGCCAGCCCAAGCAGTGCCACCTGGGGTCCTGGGTGCCTGTGGCTGGCCTGGGCAAAGCCGTCTGGGGTCTGGGGTGCTTGCGGCTGGCTCTGGCAAAGCCGGCCCAGGTCTTGGGTGCCTGCGGCCAACCAGAGGGAGGGAAGCCCGGGTCCTGGGTGTGGGGGCCGAGGCAGAGGCGGTTAGGGGCAATCAGGCAGGCAGGCAAGCAGTTAGGGGCAATCAGGTAGGCAGATGAGTGGTTAGGGGTGATCAGGCAGGCAGGCAGAGGTGGTTAGAGGTGATCAGGCAGGCAGGCAGGCAGGCGAGCAGTTAGGAGCCAGTCATTCTGGATTGCGAGAGGGATGTCTGACTGCTGGGATCAGGCCTAAACTGGCAGTTGGACATCCCCTGAGGGGTCCCAGATTGCAAGAGGGTGCAGGCCGGGCTGAGGGACACCCCCCCCTCCCATGCATGAATTTCATGCACTGGGCCTCTAGTTTTATAATAAAACTGTTTCCTATATCTAGTTTAGTGTTAGAGCTTTGTTTCATTGATTAGGGCGTCATGCCTCTAACTAAAAGAAACATGCATTGTTTGTTTTGTTTGGAAGATTGTATTCTCACATTGTATTAAGGTCAAAGGGCTGCTCTTCTAGATGGGGCATTGGTCATTGTTTCCTAATGAGCAGTACAAACTGCCAAGTTTATATTCATCGCTAAGGATTTCCCAGTCCTTTGGTGAAAATGCAATATGATTTGTTCATTGTGTACATCTCGCTAAGAGGTTTTCAGATTTCTTTGGGGCTGAAAATCACTTATCACTCTTTTGTTGGTTTGTGTAATAACAAGAGCTCATCTTACCTAATAATATACAAACATGTAAATTGACTGTACCTCCGCTATGCCACCAGCTAATCAGGAGTGATATGCAAATTAACCCAACAAAGATGGTGGTTAATTTGCATACACAGGCGCTGAGTGACAGGGGCAGGATGCTTGCGTCATCGCCATGGTCTCTCAGGGCCTCTGGGCAGTGTGGGAAGGCAGGGCTACAGCGGAAAGAGGTGGCTCCGGGGCCTAAATGGAAAGGGGCTGGGCTGGAGTGGAAAGGCAGTGCCGGCAGCATTTTAGCATGACTCTTCATGCATCGGGCTTCTAGTTTATCTCATAAAATGTCTTACATTATAAAGTAGTATACATTTGCCCAAAGTTTTAATTTGCCTCTGAGCTTTAAAGGCTATAATGGATATTATTTTGTGAATTAAGTAGAGTTAATTTTCCTAGGAGAGAACATAGCCAAAGTAAAAGAAAACGGAGATTTGTGTTAGGTACATGTGTTATCCAGGTGTATGAAAATATGACAGAGAACTGGATGATTATGACAATGGAACCATGCAACTTTAATGAACTGTTTGGTTGTGTTTTCAATCCAGTTATTTATTATCAAATAGTTTCTCTGCTCTTGGGCCAGGCTTTCAGATTATTAATACTTTTCAGTATTCACCTTCCACTTTAACTTTTCTCTAGGGAAAAATGAAGGAATCTTGTCACTACACTTTGAACCTGTGAGAAAAATGGATAATACGCCAAACTTTTTTCTTGAGTTTGAGAACTTTCAAAGACTCATACAATTTTGAAATCCAATTGTGCATTATTTATAGCAAATTCAAGATTAATTTTTTCTTTCATTTTCAAAATAGATTAATAATTCTTCATAATCTCCAAAATGTTCACACAGTTTCAAACAGCAAAGTTCTCCAGGTGCCATTCAGATAGCCTTATGGGGGGGCAGGGGCGGGGGGGGGGAGAGAAAAAGGAAAACAAGGGAGAAGAAAAATTATCAAACGTTTTTGTTTTCCATTTATTTATTTATTTATTTATTTATTTATTTATTTATATAATGTAATCACCTTTACTTAATTTTTTTTATTTTTTTTAATAAATCTTTATTCAGATTATTACAATTGTTTCTCCTTTTTCCCCCCATAGCTCCCCTCCACCCGGTTCAACCCCACCTTCTGCCCTTACCTCCCCCACACTGTCCTCATCCATAGGTGTATGATTTTTGTCCAGTCTCTTCCTGAACCCCCCCATACCCCTTTCCCCCTGAGAATTATCAGTCCACTCCCTTTCTATGCCTCTGATTCTATTATATTCACCAGATTATTCTGTTCCTCAGGTTTTTAATTCACTTGATTTTTAGGTTCACTTGTTGATAGATATGTATTTGTTGTTCATAATTTTTATCTTTACTTTTTTCTTCTTCCTAAGAATACCTTTCAGCATTTCATATAATACTGGTTTGGTGGTGATGAACTCCTTTAGCTTTTTCTTATCTGTGAAGCTCTTTATCTGCCCTTCAATTCTGAATGATAGCTTTGCTGGGTAGAGTAATCTTGGTTGTAGGTTCTTGCTATTCATCACATTGAAAATTTCTTGCCACTCCCGTCTGGCCTGCATAGTTTCTGTTGAGAAATCAGCTGACAATCATATGGGTGCTCCCTTGTAGGTAATTAACTGTTTTTCTCTTGCTGCTTTTAAGATTCTCTCTTTGTCTTTTGCTCTTGGCATTTTAATTATGATGTGTCTTGGTGTGGTCCTCTTTGGATTCCTTTTGTTTGGGGTTCTGTGCGTTTCCTGGACTTGTAAGTCTATTTCTTTCACCAGGTGGGGGAAGTTTTCAGTCATTATTTCTTCCAATAGGTTTTCAGTATCTTGCTGTCTCTCTTCTTCTGGCACCCCCATAATTCTGATGTTGGTACGCTTAAAGTTGTCCCAGAGTCTTCTTACACTATCTTCAACTTTTTGGATTTTTTTTTCTTTTTGCTTTTTCGGTTGAGTGTTTTTTGCTTCTTTGTATTTCAATTCTTTGACTCGATTCTTGTGTTCCTCTAGTCTGTTGTTGGGTCTCTGTATAATATTTTTTATTTCAGTCAGTGTATGTTTAATTTCTAGTTGGTCCTTTTTCATATCTTCGAGGGTCTCGTTATATTTATCGGCCTTTTCTAGGATATTCTTGAAAAGCCTTATAACCGTGGTTTTGAATTCTATATCCAGTCGTTTGTTTTCCTCCATTTCTTTTGTTTGTGATCTGCTTCTTTGACGCCGCATTTTCATTGCTTCCCTGAGTTGGTAGGGTAGATTTGTGTGCTAGGTTTCCTATATGGCCCAGTGGGTCGGCCTCCTCAGTTAACCTGAGGTGGACACTTTTGGTGCACCCCTTTGTGGACTGTGTGTACAGCCTTGTTACAGTTAAGTCTTGATTGTTGTTGGTATCACTGGGAGGAATTGACCTCCAGGCCAGTTGGCTGTAAGGATCAGCTGTGTCTACGCTGGGAGAAGTTCGGTGCTGGAGATAGCCTTATAGGATTAGACTTGCCAAATTGCAATAGCCTCTGTGCTCAGCTTGGATGGGGTGGAGTCTCAGGGCAGAGCAGACAGTCTTGGCTTCCCTTCAGCCTTCCCTTGCACGCACGCACGCGCCTTCAGACCTCTGCCTTCCCTGGCTCCCGAGTCTCTGCCTGAGCGTCCAGATTCCCCCCACAAGAGCGTGGGTCCCCAGGGGCTCGCCTGGAACTGGGGTTCAGTGCAGTCAGAACTGGGGCTCAGTGCAGACAGGAGCTTCTGACTCCCTTCCACTAGGGAAAGCCTGTGGCAACCTCCGCAGCCTTTGTGCACACTGGCACGCACGTGCCTTCAGACCTCTGCCTTCCCTGGCTCCCGAGTCTCTGCCCAAGCGTCCAGATTCCCTCCACAAGAGCGTGGGTCCCCAGGGGCTAGCCTGGAACTGGGGTTTAGTGCAGTCAGAACTGGGGTTCAGTGCTGTCGGTGGCTTCCTTCCCCCTTCCGCCATAGAAAGTCAGCCAGGCTCTCAGCTGCCCTTCCTCTCTGCGCGCACAAAGACCCTTTGCCGTACCTCCAATTCTCTGTGAGCTTTTCTCTTTCCTTCTAGTTGTAGAATTTTCACTCAGCCAGCTTTCCTGTGGTTCTGGATGGTGTCCATTCTGTCTTTTAGTTGTAGTTTCGAAATTGTTGTGCAAGGTAGCAGCCTAGGTGCTTACCTATTCCACCATCTTGGTTTCTCCTAATTTATTTTTTTAAATATTTTTTTTATTGAGTTCAGAGAGGAAGGGAGAGGGAAAGAGAGATTGAAACATCAATGAAGAGAGAGAATCATTGGTCAGCTGCCTCCTACACACCCCCGACTGGGGATCGAGCCTGCAAACCTGGGCCTGTCCCCTTGACTGAAATCAAAACTGGGACCCTTCAGTCCATAGGCTGATGCTCTATCCACTGAGCCAAACTGGCCAGGGCTGTTTTACTTTTACATACAAGATTGATTTTTAAAATTTCTCCTGTTGTTTTTTTTAAAGCTATTAATTGATAACCATTTTATCTAAGCAATTTTGATTTGAAAACACTGAAAATTTTGAACATAATATGAGAACCAATTACTCTTACGTAAAATAAGACCAAAATCCAAAAATTAGTGTTTACCAAATTCTCATTAGTTAGTGCCATATGCAAGAAGGAATGCTGGCAACCTAAGCCACATTTGGGGTATTATCACATCTCAGTTTCTTTGCACATTGCTTACTGTGTAGGAATATCCTCAAAACAGTACAGTAAAATTGGAAAATTGATTTTCAGTAAGCATATTAAGTATTGAGTGTTTGATGATGTAATGTTTTAATATTTTGAAATATTCTATAATATTGTCTATGATTGATCCATTGTTTAGCAAACATTGAGAACTATGTGTTAAATGTGTTGATACCATAATTTGAAAAGGTACCAAAATATATTCCAAAGTGTAAAAAATTGTTTCACTCAAATATTTTGAAATTTAGAGGAGTGTTGCTAATTGGCAATCTATATGAATGTAACATTGTTTACTATGGGCTTTGACTTCTTTCAAAGCTGTTTGCTCCATTGCAATCTGTAATCAAACCAGCCATTGACGTAAGAAAATTATCTTTAAAAAGTATTGTTCTTATATTTTTATATTTTCTTATTTTATAATAAACATTACAAATATTTAAATAAAAGATATTTCCATTATTATATACAATGTTGTAAATATGCTTAGTTGTAGGTATAGAACTAGTGTTGGGCAGGCCTAGACCTGGATGGTTATAATTGATTCACTGGTGATACAATGTATAGACATTATGATTTTTATAAATACATGTAGAAAAGAAAAATAAAATATCAAAGAATTTGACAAAAATATAGAAGTTGGGCTGTTGAATTTAGAAGTAAAAGACAATTTAGGTATTTTCTTACTAGTGTCTCTATTTTTTTAATTTTAATTTATTGTTAAATCAGGCTGTGAATAAATGAATAGGGAGTTTGACTTTTAATATCCCTACCCTTTTCTTTATCTGTGGGTTCTCTCCTTCCCATTTGTGTCATATTTCTCACAACTTCCTAGTATAACCCTGCAACTGCTAAAGTGCTTGCAGATTTGGCCAATCACTTTATTGTCCCTCACAGCACTTTACATTAGAAATATCCCTACTTCTAAAATTTTGCTTATAGCTAGTCCTTTTAATTATTTCCATCCAAATGCTATTAATTAATGGATGGTCATTTGTCCCATACTCCCACCATTTCCAATGATTCCAAACCCACTGATCTTTTTTATTATTATTATTCAAACTCTCATACCATTGGATTTATTTCTAAATTTAGAAATTGAATACAAACTTTCTTGTACATTACTTAGACATTCATTTTATAGTTGATAATTGTTTTTTTGAGGAACAGCTTAGATTACATATTTTGTAATTCTTCTAAACAAAAATATCACAACGTTGAATATAGAGTTGGTCTTTAGTATATATAAGTGATTTGGGAAGTGACATTTCCATAGTTACCAAAAGGTCTGACTAAAATAAAAGGAATGAAATTGTTTGTTCTTGTCTAAATTTACCCCGTTGATATATACAAGACTTTTTTTTCTTTTAAAATGTTATCTTCATTGGCTCTATTAATTCACTGGGTAAAAATTCACATCCTTTCCAACAAATTGGCTGCTTGCATACAACTGAAAGGGATAAAGCCTGAAAATCGAATTAAAGCAGAATTAGTGTTCTGATAAGCCTTTTTTTTATTTTACATAATATTTTGATGCACTTTAAAAGGAAATAAATCTGAAGCTTTCTTGAATGTGATTAATTTTAAAGATAGATATCTAAAGCCAGCTATAAAATAGAATTATAAGGCAATTATGTATTGCCTACATGCATATGTCTAATGTTCTTCACAAATGTCTTCTAAAAACAGGCACTTAAATGAAATTCTTAGCTCAGTTGACAATAACTTCATTGACAGAGTGAAGCTGTTAGAAAAACATCAGCATAGTCATTATAAGAAGTTGATGATTAATAATAACTTCTGACAAATACATAGTAACTATTTATTGTGTCACTAATGATTATGAACTCTGCCTACGCCTACTGTACAGTGATTCAGTATAAATTTGATTAATGGTTTTCTTGTTAAGAATTTTAAATGCAAGTAACATGGACTATATTTATATAGCTAGAAGCCAATCAAACACCTTCTATCATACAAACCAAAAGCTAAAGGGATACTTTCATTGTGCTTCATTTTTAGATGGACATGTAGTATTGGGTCAGATATCTTTTCATTAAAGCACGAGATAGTCTTAACTTTTATGGCATGATCAGCTTCTGTCACAAACATAATAGCCCACAAAATCTCTTAAAAGGTTAGTCATGCTCTATACAAACCTAAACAATGCCTTTCATTTTTCTTTTTTTTTTTTAAAGTGATAATCAATTCTTACCCTCAAAGGAGAAATTGCCATTAATGTAAGCTTATAATACAAATAGAGCTATGCATGCAGCCCCAAGCATTGACTTTTTTCTTACAAGCAAAATAACAGAGACGTTTTTTCATTTATTTTGACAAGCTAAAGGCAGATACTTCACAGACATTTTTATAAAGAGAAAAAGGAAAACTTTGATTGGTTTGATTAAAATGCATTTACTCAACCCAATAACAAGTTATTGTTAGTATTTACTATATGCTCTGCACACTCTCATTTTGAAGGATACCAATGTGCTTTAAAGCTCTCCTAAATAAATATCCCCAAGTACAAACTCCACAGGAAAAGAAAACATATCCACAGAGTGAGCCCCAGGCAAAACTGACACAGACTAAAACAAAAATCAACCTTTGATACCTTCTTATATACCAAATTAGTTCTCGCTTTTATTGTTCTACCATTCACTGAAGGAAGACAATTTTTAATTTCAACTCCCTGTTATTAGTAAGGCCTGACATCCTCATAACCTCATCTGAAGTACTTCTACTTAGGTTCAGTTTATCTCAAAGCCCCCGAAGCTTTAATTCAATCCCTTCACCTGGGGTCACCACATGTGGGTTCTAGGTTGTGTATATAGGGTTGTTCTCTGCATCAAGGCACTCAGTTAAGGGGTGAATTATGAACAAAATCCATTCAACCTTCCACTTGCCAGGTCAATGGTGGTCCTGTTTCCATCTTTTTTCTGTAGGTTACATTTTTTTTTTTAATGTAATAACCCCATAGTTTTCTGAAATTTATTTCTGAAAAACACTGTTGTGTAGTGATAGCTTAACTTGCTGAGTTATATCTTTGGAATAGCAGCATTTTAACATGTGACTTCTGGAAACTTTCGTAAGCTGAAAAAAAAATCAAACCTCTAAGTAGTGAAATTTAATAACTGGGATAGTCCAATATGGCAATTTTTGTAGATCTGTGGATTATGTAAGGTTACTAGTTATTAGTTACTTGTTTTTCTTTTAAAGCTTAATATATTTTAATTCTTACTTTTATTTTTGTTGTAAGGGAACCAATAAACTCTTTATTTTAGCTTTAAAATGATGTGAACAGAACCATAAAAACTGTCCAGCTGGTGTGGTTAAGTGGTTGAACATCAACCCAGGAACTAAGAGGTTGCTAGTTCGATTCCTGGTCAAGGCACATGTCCAGGTTGCGGGCTTCATCCCCAGTGGGGGCCGTGCAGGAGGCAGCCAATAAATGACTTCCTCTCTCATCAGTGTTTCTATCTCTCTATCCTCTCCCTTCTCTCTCTAAAAATAAATATATGTATATATTTTAGAAAACAAACAAACATGAAAACTTAAAGTGAATCTAAGATGTTAAAAGTCTTCCTAGAAAAGAGAGTCTATGCTTATTATAAAGCACAACAATGCTAACTGTTTTCTTACTAATTATTTTTTCTCACCTTTAAACTAATAGCCAATGTGTCCAAACATAGGGAAGAAAATATAATTCCTGGGAGAGAGGTCAAACTCCCATATTAAGTAGAAATGATACAGGAATTTTATTATGTTTACAAAACAAACAGAAAATCCATCTACTGCCTAATATTATTCTTGCCAAATTGTGTGGAATGTATTTGCTGTAATAGTAGGTAGTCTGTGTACTTCTTATTCTCACTAATGAACAGTATTTAAATTGCTGAAATACCTCCCATCATTTTTTCTATTTCCTTCTAACCTAATTTTTCTCTTTTATTCTAATTAGAACATGTATTGTTGGTCGAGTCTCTATTTTACTACTTGGTTCACCTTTGCCTTTGAGCTTCTTAGAAGGAGAAAACACTATATATTTTTTGGAACAGATGCTTCATTATGAGAGATGAGTAGATGAGTTACATTGCCATCCCACCTTTCCCCCATGTCTTGCAGTTGTTGTGGGTTGTTAAACAGCTTTAATAGAAGGTGAGACCAGCCTCTTTGCTCTGAGGGCATGAAAACTTTGTTTTTATTGGTCTCTCTATCTCCATGGTTCATTAAATACAATGTAGAGTCATTTTACTGCAGTGAGTGGACCCTTAAAAAGACCTGACAGTTAAATGGAAGTTGTCAGTCTTCCTTCTGTTCTAGCTAGATTGGATAATAAAAGGGCAGAACCTAGAAGTGAGGAGCAGAACTGAGATCAATGTACCAAACAAATACAAGAAATGTAAATGAGTTCTGGAAAAATGCAACAGAAGAAGGCATGGGCATTTAAGTGTCTAGACCAGCCTTGGGCAAACTACGGCCCGCGGGCTGGATCCGGTTGTTCTATCTGGTTCTCTTGCTCTCCCCTTCGCTCCTTTACTTTGAATCTATATTAGTTCACACAAACACTCCATCCATGCTTTTGTTCCGGCCCTCCGGTCCAGTTTAAGAACCCATTGTAGCCCTCGAGTCAAAAAGTTTGCCCACCCCTGGTCTAGACAAATAGAGGCCAGTGGTAATGAATCTATAATGAATGGCTTTAAGAATTGCAATTGTGCTTTGCATAACAGGTAAGTGGAAAGCTTATGGCCTGAAATTTACAAAGAAAATTCTAATAAGTTGCAATGGAGAATAGCATTTGGGTATAGAAACTATTAAAAAATTATGGTTTCTTCCACATCCTATCTAATAAAAGAGTAATATGCAAATTAACTGTCACTCCTTGACAAAATGGTGGTGCCCATAGACACAAGGTGGCGGCGACCAGTCCTCTCAGGCCTGCCAGAGTCCCCCAGTCCCAGGGAGGGCTGCCAATGAGAGCTGGCAGCATGCGGCCCAGGCCGTCAGCCTGCGAGGTGCCCCTGTGCCCCCAGCATGATCCGCTCAAAGCCGTGGCCCGGGCTGTTGGCCTGGGAGGTGGCCTCACCCCCCAGGCGCGATCCGCTCCCAGCCACTGCCTGGGCCTTTGGCCTGGAAGGTGCCCGCGCGCCCCCCAGCACGATCCGCTCCCAGCCACGGCCGGGGCTGTTGGCCTGTGAGGCAGCCGCATGCCCCCTGCACGATCTTCTCAAAGCTGTGGCCTGGGCCGTAGGCCTGCGAAAATGCCCGCGTGCCCCCGGGGCGATCGGCTCAAAGCTGAAAGCCGCAGCCCTGGCAGTAGGCCTGGGAGGCAGCCGCACCCCTCCCCGCCCAGCAATCTGCTCCCAGCCACAGCCGGGGGTGTAGGTCTGGGAGGCAGCCGTGCCCCCCAGAGCGATCCCCTCCCAGCGGCAGCCTGGGGTGTCAGCCTCCAAAGGGCCTGCGCCCCCATGGAGTGATCCCCCCCACACACACACCTATAGCCTTGGAACTTCCCTTGCCCCCAGTCGAGTGATTGGAGATGGGGGGTGATATCTGGGCGATGCTGCCCAGCAAACCTCTCCCATTGGGTAGAAACTTCTGACCAGGTTAGGGAGGTAAATGGATTTTGTTTAAAATCTTTAGAAACCACAAAGGAAATGTCTGAGGTAGGGTTTCACATCGGAAGTAACTTACAACTAATTTCTGAAGGCAAACAGGGACATTGCAGTTACATTACTGGAGAGTACCCTGAGGTCTGGAGGTTGGCTCTGCAAGGGCGGTGGCGGGTGCTCCCCACCCTGGTTCCTCAGCACCTTGGGCAGGGCTTGAGCCCACCCAGGAAGGCCTTTTCCCCTACAGTTTTCACCAAGGCAGGCAGGTTTTGTAGACATGAATAAGAAGTGCCCACGCACAAGTCCTGAAGATGCCGGGGCCGGCAGAAATGATAAACCGGGAAAAGAGCAAAACCAGAAACACCACCAATCCCAACATAGGTCATCTTTTTCTTCAGATGACGGTGGGTTTCCCTCTTCTTCGTCTTCTGGAAGCAAGACAGATTCAAGTACTGACAATTCTACCAACGGAAAAGTTAAGAGAAAGAGAGGACAGAAAAGGAATAAAAGGAGAAAAGAAAGAAAGGACAAAAGATGAAACATCAAGAAAAAGAAAGAGAAGGAAGAAATGAAGAAACAACCACATGATATCACCTTTCCAATGTCTCATGAAATTCCTGTTTAAGGAGTTTATTTTATGACACTTTTAGTTTGGGTTTACATTTTTACGGGTTTGTCAAGACCACGGTAGGTACATTGTCCAATATGTTAAAGAAAAAACCCTATCTAATAAAGAGGGAATATGCAGTGGAGGGCAGTTGGGGATGATTGGGCCGGCAGGGGAACAGTTAAGCGTCGATCAGGCTGGCAGGGGAATGGTTAGGGGGTGATGAGGGTGGCAGGCAGAAGTGGTTAGGGGCAATCAAGCAGGCAGGCGAGCAGTTAGGAGCCAGCAGTCCCGGATTATGAAAGGGATGTGCAACTGCCTGTTTAGGGGATCAGGCCTAAATAGGCAGTTGGACATCCCCTGAGGGGTCCCACATTGGAGAGGGTTCAGGTTGGGCTGAGGGACACTCCCCCCCCCCCCCAGTGCACGAATTTCGTGCACTGGGCCTCTAGTCAGAAATATAAGGAATTAGATATTGTTGATATCTATTCATACTCAAAAGGAGAAGCAATGCTATATTTCAGTCCAAGTCTGAGTCTGAAGGCATGAGAAGACCAATGCTCCAGCTCTAAGATTGTTGGACAGAAAGAGCAAATTATACCTTACCTAGACATTTCGTTCTATTCAGACCTCCAATGGACTAGATGAGTTCCATCCACATCAGGGAGGACAATCTGCTTTACTCAGTCTACTGATACAAAGTTAATCTCATACAGATACATCTTCAGAGACATACCCACAGTAATGTTTAACCAAATACCAAGGCAGCTGGTGGCCCAGTCAAGTAGACACATATAATTAACCATCATCCCTGGTATTAGGAAAATGTTTCTTCCTTCTTCGCTATTTCCTCACCACTTTCAATCATTAATATTCAAATAAAAAAGGCTTTTTTATCCAACTAGTTAAACTATGACTCCTCTACAACAGTTATAAATATCTGGGGATGTTTGTAACAGGAAAAAAACAGCCTACTGAATTGTAACTTTCCACACACTGTTTTTATTCTGCTCTCAGATTCCTATCTTTAACACAGTGCCTAGAATTATTTCTAGCATATGATTGGTTTTGGAAAATATACATTGACTAAATTAATTAATTAAAAAATAGCACCTGGTATTGTTAAATAATACCCTGTTGGATAAATGGTCTCAGCTACTGCTTTGACTTTTTACTCAACTCCCTTAAACTTCCTGTTTGATGTGTATTCCCAAGTGACTTTGATTTCTAAATACATTTTGGAGCAGTGGTTTTAAATATTTAATGTACATCTGAGTCACATCTATTAAAGTGCAGATTCATTTGGTAAATAGAAGGGAGTGGTATTCTGCATTTATAACAAGCTTCCAGGTAAAGTCAACAAAGGAGAGAAGACCACAAAGGTGTCAATAGCAAGGATCTTCAAGATACTCTGAAAGAAGAAAAGGATCAGAACATTGTTTATAAAAATAATCATTATAACATTTAGCTTATCTCAGATATGGGGAAATTAAGAATCTTCACAGAGCAAAATTCATTCGTTTACTTATTCAACAACTATTTCTTAAATTTCTAGAATATGGCAGGTATTGTGCTAAGCCCAAGACAAAGAAAGGTAATAAAAACACAATTCCTGCTTTCAAAGTGAATATAGAGATGTGTGATGGGGCTGGGCAGGGGGAGCTGTCAAAAGCAAACACACACACGCACACACACACACATACACACACAAACACAATTAAATAGTTCTTTTAAAGAGTGGTTACCTATCAACACAGGATGTTATAGAAGTTCAAAACTGGGATAATTATGAAACTTAGTACATCCCTAGTGATATGGTATCTAACTTATGTTTTAAAGGAAGAGTAGTGATGATTTAAGGAGTTCATTCTAGATAAAGATAAGACCTTAGAAAACAGATGGAAATGACGGGGAGAGGACATATATAAGGAAAGGCTGTAGATGGAAGTTTATAGATTCACATCTCATGTCTCCTATTTTTATTTTTGTAATGAAAGATTTGATCAACTGCTAAGTAAGGGTAGAGGTGAAGTGATGGCATGGGGATCTGTGAAGAGTGCAGCAAATGGATGGATAAAGGAGACAGACCCTGCCAAAGTCCCAGCTGAAGTTTAAAGCATAACGTTGTATTGTCACTACGATGTATGGTTGCATGTTTCTTTTTTACCTGTTTCTTGGCTTTCAGAGAAGAAAACATGGTTGGTTAGTTGGATTGATCTTAGCCTAAGATTTGACCAGAAGGATATAATAGGAGAATAAAAGTGCAAAGAATACATGATATTTTCTGTAAAGGGCATATCTGGAACCGGGGTAGAAGATTGAGTACAATGAAAGGAATCAATGGATGATAGGGTGGAAGGAGACAGAAAAATATGTGTAAAGTGACTGAGATATCTGACTGGTAGATTACAGTTACAGAAAGAGAAGTTTGACATTGAGATTTGAGAATTTGTATAATTTAGAGCTGCTGGAAAGGATAATTCAACTGGAATTGAATCCCACTGTATTTGTCCCTAATATGAACTAACAAACTGTACTCTCTTACAAATAAAGGTCTAACTGGTGGATGGAGTGGAACAAGGGGGATTTAGTTTTGAACATGGATTTTTTTTTAGTAAATATTTTGAATGTCATTAATTATTCTTCTGTCATGATTTTTTTCTTGAAGTAAACAATACCCATGTAAGTGACAAAAACATTTAGTGACTTATAACCTCACTATTACAAGAATTATTGTAGCACGTACCTTAAGATATTTTGCTTGGCAAGTATGTGATATTTCTGCTGCAGTTCTGTTTTTTTTTTCATTTCTGGAATTTATACTAGCAGAACACTTTTACATTTTTCCTAGGGAAGCTATTGGATTCTTCAACAGTAGTCTGGGATCATAACTCAAGGAATCAGAACTAGAACCCAAGATGGAACATATTTGTCATTTTAAAGATGGTGAAAATGAAGGTTGAGAGGCTTGTCGAAGGTCCTATGACAAAGTTAACAGCACTGTTAGGACCTTTATATTTTTGCCTTTGGTGAACATGTTTTCTGAACCTCATATCAGGTGATTAGTGCATTTTTATAAACAACTAGTGGCCCGGTGCACAGAGTCATGCACATTGAAAGGGAATTAATTAGAATAAATATTTTAATATCACTATTCGCCCTTTCTCTATAAATAGAAGTGTCAGAGGTGAAAGAAAATTAGCAAAATGTATATGATAATATATAAACTGATTAATAAATAAACAATAACAATATGATATAAAAACAACAAAGACATGATATAAAAACAACAAAAACATGATATAAAAACAACAAAAACAATATAAAAACAACATTGATAAAAGCAATGACTGACAAATTGATTAAACCTATTCTAATATCTCTCTGTATACAACATTCAGAGTGTTTGACTAATTTCCCTTGTGATTAAGTATTTACAACTTTAACTTTAATGTCACATGCTCTTCAAATTCGAGAGAAAGCAACATAAACTGACCATGTCTGAAAATGGGTTCAGGTAGAAATATTCCTACTCTGTCTAGAGTTTGTCCTTGTGATTTATTAAAAGTCATTGCAAATGCTGACATCACAGGAAACTGTCCCCGAGTTGTGCCAATAGTTGGTCTTCAGACATATTCTGTCGATGCCACCGCTTTCTTTCAGCTTCAGGATGTCAATAAAAAACAACCAAATTCACAATCGACAATGACAGATTGAAACACATGGGTGTGATTGGCGCCAGTGAGAGCTTTATATGTATCGCACATGCACGAGTCAACGTTCACTTCTAAATTGCCAGTGCGTGTTATATGTAATTGCTGGACAGTCAGTCGGACGGTCAGACAGATGTACGGTCGGTCACTTAGCCTTTTATATCCTATATAATAAAAGTCTAATATGCAAATTGACCAAACAGTGGAACAACCAGGGGAATGACTGGTCACTATGACGTGCACTGACCACCAGGGGCAGACGCTCAACACAGGAGCTGCCCCCATCCCACAGGCGCTAGGCCAGCCAAAGTGGGTGCCAATGGGGGGGCCCCAGTCACCCTGCTGGGCATCCCACAGATTGGCCCTGAATGCCAGACAGGCCTAGGTACCCTACCCATGCATGAATTTCGTGCATCAGGCCTCTAGTATATAGATAAAGTAGAATGTTTGAAAATATAGTGTTCTAAAAAAAATTCTGGGGTCTAGATTGGTATAATTAAAATAATCTAAAACTCTCTTTTTCTTTTTTTAAAAATATTTTTTATTGTTTAAAGTATTACATATATTAGTACATATATCTCCTTTTTTTTTCCCCATTGACCTTCCCCCAGCCTCCCCTACCCCCTGTCCATGCCCTCATCCCACCCCGCAGTGTCTTGTGTCCATTGGTGTACTTATATGCATGCATACAAGTCCTTTGGTTGATCTATTTCCCTCCCTCCCCAAAACTCCCCAGCCTTCCTGCTGTAATTTGACAGTCTGTTTAGTGCTTTACTGCCTCTGTATCTATCTTTTTATTCATCAGGTTATAATGTTCTTTATTTTCCATAAGTAAATGAGATCATGTGGTATTTTTCTTTCATTGCCTGCCCTATTTCACTTAACATAATGCTCTCCAGGTCTATCCATGCTGCTGCAAATGGTAAGAATTCACTGTTTTTTTATAGCAGCGTAGTATTCCATTGTGTAGATGTACCATAGTTTTCTAATCCACTCATCTGCTGATGGGCATTTAGGCTGTTTCCAAATCTTAGCTATGGTGAATTGTGCTGCTATGAACATAGGGGTGCATATAACCTTTCTAATTGGTGTTTCTAGTTTCTTGGGAGATATTCCTAGAAGTGGGATTACTGTGTCAAATGGGAGCTCCATTTTTAGTTTTTTGAGGAAACTCCATACTATTCTCAACAGTGGCTGCACTAGTCTGCATTCCCACCAACAGTGCACGAGGGTTCCACTTTCTCCAAATCCTTACCAGCACTTGTCCTTTGTTGATTTGTTGATGATTGCCATTCTGACAAGTATGAGATGGTACCACATTGTCTTTTTGATTAGCATCTCTTGGATAATTAGTGACTTTGAGCATGTTTTCATATGTCTCTTGGACTTCCTTCTGCCTTCTTTCCAAAAGATTCTATTTAGGTAAATTGCCCATTTTTTATTAGATCATTTATCTTCCTTTTATTAAATTGTATAAGTTCCCTGTAGATGTTGGAGATTAAACCTTTATCAGTGATAACATTTGCAAATATGTTCTCTCATATAGTGGGCTTTCTTGTTGTATGTTGATGGTTTCTTTTGCTGTGAAAAAGCTTTTTATTTTGATGTAGTCACATTTTTTTATTTTCTCTTTAGCTTCCATTGCCCTAGGAGTGGTACCAGTGAAGAAATTGATTCGGCATATGTCTGAGATTTCTCTGCCTGTGGATTCCTCTAGTATTTTTATGGTTTCCCATCTTATGTTTAAGTCCTTTATCCATTTTGAGTTTATTTTTATGTATGGTGTAAGTTGGTGTTCTAGTTTCACTTTTTTGCATGTATCTGTCCAATTTTCCCAACACCATTTATTGAAGAGACTGTCTTGACTCCATTGTATGCTCATGCCTCCTTTGTCAAATATTAATTGAGCATAGTGTTTTGGGTCAAAATCTGGATTCTCTATTCTATTCCATTGGTCTATATGTCTGTTCTTGTGCCAGTACCAAGCTGTTTTAAGGACAGTGGCTTTGTAATACAGCTTGAAATCTGGTATTGAGATCCCCCCTACTTTGTTCTTCTTTCTCAGGATTGCTGTTGCTATTCAGGGTCTTTTTTAATTCCAGATGAATTTTTGCAGAGTTCTTTCTAGGTCTGTGAAATATGCTGTTGGTATTTTAATGGGGAGCGCATTGAATGTATAGATTGCTTTGGGTAGTATGGACATTTTAATGATGTTGATTCTACCAATCTATGAACATGGTATGTTCTTCCATCTGTTTATGTCTTCCTCTGTCTCTTTTTTCAGTGTCCTGTAGTTTTTTGCATATAGGTCTTTTACCTCTTTAGTTAAGTTTATTCCTAGGTATCTTAATTTTTTTTGGTGCAATGGTAAATGGGATTGCTTTTTTAGTCTCTCTTTCTGTAAGTTCACTGTTGGTGTGTAGAAATGCCATAGATTTCTTGGTGTTAATTTTGTATCCTGCTACATTGCTGAATTCATTTATAAAGTCTATTAGTTTTTAATGGAGTCTTTTGGGTTTTTTATATACAATATAATGTCATCTGCGAATAAGGACAGCTTTACTTCTTCTTTTCCAATTTGGATGCCTTTTATTTCTTCTTCTTGTCTAATTGCAATGGCTAGTAAATCCAGTACTATGTCGAACAGGAGTGGTGAGAGTGGGCATCCCTGTCTTGTTCCTGTTCCTAGGGGAAATGGTTTCAGTTTTTGCCCATTGAGTATGATGTTAGCTATGAGTTTAATCATATCTAGTTTTTATTATGTTGAGGTATGATCCTTCCATTCCCACCTTGCTGAGAGTTTTTATCAAGAAAGGGTGTTGGATTTTGTCAAATGCTTTTTCTGCATCAATTGATATGACTATGTGATTTTTATCTCTCAATTTGTTTATGTGATGTATCACATTTATAGATTTGCGGATATTGTACCAACCTTGCATTCCTGGGATAAATCCTACTTGGTCATGGTGTATGATCTTTCTGATGTAGTGCTGGATCCGATTTGCTAGAATTTTGTTGAGGATTTTGGCATCTACGTTCATGAGAGATATTGGCCTGTAATTCTCTTTCATTGTGTTGTCTTTATCTGGTTTTGATATTAGGGTGATGCTGGCTTCATAGAAGGAGCTTGGAAGTGTTCCTTCCTATTGAATTTTTTGGAATAGTCTGGGAGAATAGGTTTTAGTTCTTTGAATGTTTGGTAAAAGTCCCCTGTGAAGCCATCTGGCCCCGGACTTTTGTTTGCTGGAAGCTTTTTGATGACTGCTTCAATTTTCTTCCATAGTAATTGGCCTATTGAGATTTTAGGTTCTTCCTGGTTGAGTTTTAGAAGGTTATATTTTTCTAGGAATATGTCCATTTCCTCCAGGTTCTCCAGTTAGTTGGAATAGAGTTGTTCATAGTATTTTTTTTTAAATCCTTCGTATTTCTGTGGGGTCTGTTGTTATTTTGCCTCTATCATTTCTGATTTTGTTTATTTGGATCCTCTCTCTTTGCTTCTTGGTGAGCCTGGCTAGAGGTTCATCAATCTTGTTTATCCTTTCAAAGAACCAGCTCTTGGTTTTGTTGATCTTTTGTATTGTTTTTTTTGGTCTCTATGTCATTTATCTCTGCTCTGATCTTTATTATTTCCTTCCTTCTGTGTACTGTGGGCTTTTCTTATTGCTCTCTTTCTAACTCTTTTAGTTGTAGGTTAGGTAATTTATTACCATTGTTACTGTTTTTTTTGTTTTGTTTTGTTTTTTTTTTTTGAGTAGGCTTGTAGAGCTATGAACTTCCCTCTCAAGACTGCTTTCACTGTGTCCCATAGATTTTGGATTGTTGTGTTTTCATTGTCATTTGTTGCCATGATGTTTTTTCTTTTTTCTTTGATCTCTCTGGTAACCCAGTCATTGTTTAATAGCATGCTGTTTAGTCTCCATGTGTTTGATTTTTTTGAATGGTTTTTATTGTAGTTGATTTCCAGTTTTATGCCACTCTGGTCTGAGAAGATGCTTGATATGATTTCTATCTTCTTGAATTTGAAGAGACTTTGCCTATGACCCAACATATGGTCTATATTTGAAAATGACACATGTGCACTTGAGAAGAATGTATATTCTGTGGCTTTGGGGTGAAATGTTCTGAAGATGTCAATTCTATCTGGTCTAGTGAGTCATTTAGAATTGATGTTTCTTTGCTGATTTTTTGTTTAGAGAATTTGTCCAATGATGATAGTGGGGTATTAAAGTCTCCTACTATGATTGTATTGCTGTGAATCTCTCCCTTGATATCCTCCAAGAGTTCTTTTTATGTATTTGGGTGCTCCTGTATTGGATGTGTATATGTTTACCAGAGTAATTTCTTCTTGTTGGATTGCTCCCTTTAGTATTATGAAGTGGCCTTCCTTATCTCTTGTTATGTCCTTCACTTTGAGATCTAATTTGTCAGATATAAGTATTGCTACCCCAGCTTTTTTTTCATTTCCATTCGCCTGAAAAACCTTTTTCCATCCCTTCACCCTCAGTCTGTGTGCGTTTGTTTTTTTTCTGAGGTGTGTTTCCTATAGACAGCAGATATATGGGTCGTGTTTTCTTATCCAATTCATTACAATATGTCTTTTGATTGGGGCATTAAATCCATTTACATTTAAAGTTATTATTGATAGGTACTTATTTGTCACCTTTTTTTTTTTTTTTTTTTTTTTTTACAGCAGACCCTTTAGCATTTCTTGTATTGCTGGTTTGGTGGTAGTAAACTCCCTTAGTCCTTTTTTTGTCTGTGAAGCTCCTGATTTTACCTTCAATTTTTATTGATAGCCTTGCTGGGTACAGTATTCTTGGATTCAGACCCTTCCTTTGCATGACTTTGTATATTTCACTCCATTCCCTTCTGGCCTGATGAGTTTCTGTTGAGTAATAAGTCACTAGTTTGATTGGGGTTCATGTACAGGTAACTTTCTGTCTCTCTCTGATCGCTTTTAAGATTCTTACTTTGTCGTTGGTGTTTGCCAATTTTATTAAAATGAGCCTTGGCGTCGGTCTTTTGTGGTTCATTTTGCTTGGGACTGTATGAGCTTCTTGGATTTGTGTGGGTTTTTCGTTCCTATATCAGGGAAGTTTTCTCTCATTATTTCTTCAAACAGGTTTTCTATTCCTCGCTCAGTTTCCTCTCCTTCTGGAACCTTTATTATGTGGATGTTGTTCTGTTTCGTGTAGTGCCAAAGTTCCCTTAGGCTTTCCTCCTGCTTTTTAAGTTTTTTTTCTAGAACCTGCTCTACTCGGGTATTTTTTCCTACCTTGTTTTCTAGCTCACTGATGTGGTCCTCTGCTTCTTCTAGTCTACTCTTGATGCTTTCTATTGAGTTCTTTACAGCAGCGAAGTCATTTTTCATTTCTTCTTGGTTCGTCTTCATTTCCTCTTGGTTCTCACACATATTGTCGAATTTGTCTTCCATTCTTTTCAGCCACCTTATGACTATTTCTCTGAATTCTTTCTCTGACAGGTTGCTGCCTCCATTTCCTTTACTTCCTTTTCTGATGATGCCTGCTTTTCTTTCATATGCGGGCTGTTTCTTTGTTTCCCCATGGTCTCTCTTCTCCGGGTGTCTGGTTATGTGGTTTTCTCTCTCTTGCATTGATTTAATGGCACAAAATACAACACAACCAGGTACAATGCACAAGGAACTGAACAGAAATGTATTCATGATATTAATAACCCCAAATAAAGGTGACCACCAGAGAATGGCAAATTAGAGGATAGGAGAGAAAGAAGAAGAGAAAAAAAAAAGAAAGGAGTGCAAAAATGAAATTGGGAAAAGGAAAAAAATAGTAAGAGAGAAAAGAAAGAGAATAAGAAAGAAGAGGGGAACAAACTATATATATGGGGAGAAAACTCCAATACAACAGCCACTAATCCCAACAAATGCCAGCAACAAGTACCTGGAGATGAATACAAACTACAATCAACAATTAATATCAAGCAAGGTGAGGGAAAACAGATGCAACAAACAAACAAAAACAAAACAAACCAAAAAAAAAAAAGAATATGCAAAACAATCTCACAAACAAGCATAAAAAATCGATATAATCAACAATCAAGTAAACAACAAAAGGACAGAGAGAAAAACAATTATTTGGATAGTGAAGACAGAGAAGAGAGAGGTGTATATGGACTTGGAGCAAGGGATTGGAAATTAGATATATAAGTAGGGTGAAATTTTAACGGGTGGTAAAAAGAAAGAAACGGGAAAATATAAAGCAGGAAAAGGGTAAGAGAAACAGGACAACAAAAGGGGAAAAGTTAGGAAGAGAGTGATGGCATAAAGGTAAAGTTGAGATAGAGTAAAACGATGCAAAAGGAAAGATGAAAATAGAGTATAGAACACTAATCCCTAAGAAAAATAAAGAGAAAATAAAATAACACTTTTTTAAAAAAAAGGTAAAATAGTAGTAGTAATAATACTGATTGAAAATAAAAATGTAATAATTAAAAAGGTAAAATCAAGTGAGCAAAAAAATAGTTTATTAAGTAAAAGATGAAAAAATAAAAAATAAAAATAAAAATGTGAAATAAAAATTCACTTCCTCTACTGTTTTGTTTGGCACGCCTGTTTCCTAGTCAGGACAGTATTGCAGTTCCCTGCATTCCACTGCTCTTCAGTGTTGTAAGCCAGTCCTGATTTTTAAGCAGGCAGTGTGTCTTAATTTCTTGTATTCCTTTATTTGTGTTTCCACAAGAGTCAATTTATGATTCAACCCCTGGGTGGCAGTGTTTCTGAATTGACCTCTGGGTCTCTAAGTCCTCTCTAGCCAGTGCTTGGATCCTGCTTTCCCTTTGGCACTCAATACTGGTTTGTGGGAGTGGGTTGCCACAGAGCTGGTTCTCTGATGGTTTTTCCCCCGCTCTGATCCCCAGGTTCCAGAAAAACAACTTTCCCCTGCAGTCTCCTAGGGTGTCCACAATTGGGTGATCCTATGTACTGGGCTTAGTAATCAGAAGCAAGGTTTTAAAGAGGAAAAAGAAAAAAGAAAAAAAAAAAAAAAGAGAAGCTAAGTGTGCAAACTCCAGGGCTGTGCGCAAGTCTGTGCAGTCTTTTTGTTTCCCCCTTGGGTCTAAGCATCTGGCACACTTTTAAAATTTTTAGGCTGTCCTTTTGCGTCAGATCAAAATGGGTTGCTTTTTAGAGTTTCCTTCTGTTAGCAGCTCTGAGGACCCCCTTCCACATTCACGGATCACGCCAGCTCCAATAGCCACGGATTTTTCTAAGTGCAGACTCCCCCCAGTCCTCCAGCTCCCACAGTGTACGTGTTTCTCTCTCCTGACTGGACCAGAGACCTCACCTTATCCCAAGAGAAATCTGACCTTTCCGTGGTGGAGTATACAGCTCCTCTGAATCCGCGTGTTTGCGCCAATTGGGGACCAGTGTTCTGGGGTTTGCAGCTGTTTGGTGGGTGCTGTAGTTGTTGATTTTCAGGCTTCCGATAACATCCACTTTCCCCTTCAAGATGGCATGGTCTCCGCATCCGAGCTGGTCACTCCAGGAGGGAACCCAGCAGCAGTGGGGGCTGCCTGGTCAGGGGAGCCTCGTCCAGCAGTCCCCCACCATCTCCTGGAGTATAGCTGTCCCTCAGCTCACCAACAAACACTCCCTGTGCGACCCTCAGCTGTTCTTTCTATCTGCTCCGGGACAAGGCTCAGGACATGTCTGTCTATTCCGCCGTCATTTTTTAGATCTGTCTAGAACTCTCTTTTTCTATTGCACTCTCTTACTCTTAAATATTTCAGTAAATACTTTGCTTTTTATTGAAACATCTCTTCACATGTATGTAGATTTTAAATTCATTGAAGGGAGAAAACAAATCAAAGTGGATTCTTTTACAATGAAGACTCTAAGATGGATTATTAAATTATTTTACATGGCTTTAGTAAACAGAAAACATTAAACAAAAAGAAATCGGCATTCTTGAGGATGACCAGAAATATGCAATTTTAGACACGTTCTCATTAGATTAGATGCCTTCCTTATTTCCAGGTTTCCTGTGTTTTTAGGCCTCCATTTTCCTTCTAGATATAAAATCATTTCCCACTAAGAAAGTCTGTCTGATAGTCATAGTATATTTACAGCAGACATATAAATAATAAACCCCCTGTTGATTGAAAATAATATTTATGTACGAGGCAATTGTCCTCACATCATTTAAAACTTCCTCCACTGTTATTTTACCTGTATTCCTTATTTTGATTATTATGCCACATATGGGTGACAGGCTTAGAAGAAACATATCTTTTATACTTGAATGGTTTTGAAAAGCCTCTCTCTCTCTCTCTGCTTTTTAAAATTATCATTCATTTGATAAGAAGCAAAAGATGCCAACAGAAATTTATTTTTGATTGAGAAAATGTTATTTTACCTAATGTATTCAAGTCTATAATATGGTCAAACATTAAGGATGGGAAGGCATATTTTTCTGGTTTAAAATGTGTCAAGTTTTATAACTGACCTTAAAATTTCCCACTTAAATTAACAAAAGAAATACATAGTAAACAGCTCAACTTATTTGGTGCTTTATAGTTGACAGTTTTTTTCTCAAATGCCATTTTTAAGTTGATCCCTAAGATAATTGTGGTCATGCTGTTGTCTGTCAGTCCCTCCTGCTTATTAGGAAATCGAGGCCCTGAAAAGATAAGTTGTGCAAATTTTGTCAGCTGATATTTGGCAGAGCTAGAATCTGGGTTTCCTGACTTAGAATCCATTCCTATTGCAGCTACACTATGGCACCTTCCTGTGTATAAACATAATTATGCCTAGAGGCCCAGGCATTCTTTCCCTTTCATAGTTTCTACACAGCTGTTCACTGTAGCATATTAGTTATATAATATTCTGATTAATTTTGTTTTGAAGGAGATGCTCTTTTAAGAACTACACATTTATTTGAGCAGATGCTCTAATGTCTAAAAATTATTGCTAAACTTACTGGTTATCTTAATGTTGAGAAAACTGGGGACTTTGTATTTGAATTATAGGAGGAAAATCTACCTCTTAAAAATGGTTAAAATGCTAAAGGCTGGCTTTTGTCAATCACCAGTAATTATTTGAAATTTATCTTTTATTTTTCCTTTGAAGAAGTCACCACTGGCTATAAGAAGGTGAAATCTATCTGAAGATACATGTGTGAAACCATTTATATGCTCACATATCAAACACTCTCCCTATCAATTGCATATAAAGCCAAGGTAGAGCTAGAGTCTGAAAGAATGAATGGCATATGTATTTTCGTTGACTTTAATGTAAAATAGATTAGCCTGCATTTTAAATCCGTTCATTTTTCTAAAGCAAGTTTCTCAGAACATTATCTCTGGGGAATGTGAATAGGTTGTGGGAAAAAAAGAAAATAGGTTTTTAGATGCTGGTTGCTGTTGCACTACAAACTTAAAACAGGTTTACTTATTCTAGGACATAAGAATGTACGAGGGGACCTCAAAATGGGAAAGACTTTCTCAGTATTATTTGAACATGTAAATAAAATGTTTATGTAAATTATCTCTTGGTTACTCATTTACCTTACATATTTACATAGGATATTTTTTTTCTTCTGGAAGCAATTTATATAGTTCAACTTGACCATGCTAAATTTAAATTGATGCTTCTGCATTTGATTTTTCCAGAATTCATTCTTTTTATTTTACATTTTCAAAGCAGTAAGTCTTAAATGTGGAGTATAAGAATAGCCAAATGACAATGGTTTGGGTATTAAATAGTAAGCATAACTCACATTCTATTTTGTATTCATTCACAAAATAAATTGGAAACACCTGAACTTTTAAATCAATCTACCTGCTTCCAATAATAACATGGCTTTCAACTATGTAATCAGAATATTCTAATTTTTTTCTTTAAAGAAAACTAAGCAGCTTGAATGTGTGGATCAGGGGCTGAGCATCGACCTATGAACCAGGATGTCATGGTTCAATTCCTGGTCAGGGCATATGCCGGGGTTGTGGGCTCTATCCCTAGTAGGGGGTGTGCAGGAAGCAGCCAATCAATGATTCTCTTCACCATTGATGTTCCTCTCTCTACCTCTCCCTTCCTCTCTGAAATCAATAAAATGTATTTTTAAAAAAGGAAACTAAGCGGAGGTATTAACATATTTCTATAAATCTTCCCATGAAAAATGTCCCTAATTATTTACCTATAAAAAAAAAGTAAGCTATTGCATATTAATTACCATTTAGGAAGTATCAAAATAAAACTATGCTCTAAACTTGTTTCACCATCTTCAAAATAGGAAAAATATTCACTGATCAGTTTTTGCTATCAGTAGTTATAGTTAATGTATGTTCATTTAATACTAGGAATAGTATAAGCCTCAACATCCTCAATATAGGCTATTTTTGTTATTATTTAAATAGTGAAATAAAAGAGACATTTGATAAACATTTCTGGAATGTATTAATGTATTCATTTATACCATTTAGCCAAATAAAGTATATATTGAACAAAGTACACAAAAGTCCTTATCTTTATTGGAGAGTACACTAAAATTATAAGAAAATAATAAGGTATGTTTTAAAATGATCAGAACCAAAGAACAAAGAAAAAGGATGCCCGTTGGAGGAATGGCTGTTTGAGGTAGGAGTGTTCACTATTGTAGGCGGGGTGGTCAGTGTGCAGGTGACTTTTTAGTAGAACCTTGAAGGCGGTGACGTGATGATAGTTGTGAATGTGGAGGAGATTACCCAGCCAGATGTGAGCTCTGCAAAGGCCGTAGGGCAGGAGGACGCTGACAGGGAGACGTTAAGGAGGCCACTGAAACACAATGAACACGGGAGAGGAGGATAAAACATGTTCATAAAAGCAATGAGGAGTTAAGACCTTGCAAGGCTTGGTGGAGCTTTGGCTTTCACTGTGAGTGAAATGCTGAGTAAGGAGGTTTTAAGTGTTGGGATGCTGTTATCTGGCTTCTATCTGGAATGAACTTTCTGGTTACTGTGTCAAGAATCTATTGTATGGGAGCAAGGTGATTACAAGGAGGCCGGTTTGAAGGCTATGGCAGTATTCAGAAAAGAGCTGATGAAGATAACGAAAATGGTGACTTTTTTTGAATGATTTTATAGATAAGAAAATATTATTTCATCTTTTCTGTTCTTATGTCACATTGAAGTCTCCTTGATTCATTGTGTTTACAAGTTTTGTGAGGGTTTTAACTTTATTTTGTCAGACAAAATTCAATAAACAATTCATGAAATAACAGAAATAGAATAAACTGACCTAATATTCCCACTTCTGAATAGTATCCTAATTTTATATGAAAAAAAATGGCTCATGTGCAAAGGTGTTCATTGTAAGGGCTATTGAAACATAAACAAAAAAGAATAAAGAAAGGAAACATTCTACATTTTGAGTTTTGAAATTACTTAGTACCTTTATATTTTGTAGCTTTTAAAAGTAATGCATTGGGAAAGAAAGAAAACACAAAACAACACACATGAATACAATATTGCACAGGTGAAAAAATATAACATAAAAGTACTTAAATGGTGTATTAGTTTCCCAGGACTGCTGTAACAGATTTTCATAAACTTGGCCATTTTAAACAACAGATATTTATTCTCTCACAATTCTGGAAGCGCGATGTGAGCAGGGCCAATGCTCCCTCTAACTGCTTTAGGAAGAATCTTTTCACACCTCTTTCAGCTTCTGGTGGCCCCAGGTATTCTGGACTCGTGGCAATGTAACTCCAACCTCTATCCTGTACTTAGATGGAAGTCTCTGTTTATCCCTCTCTGTCCATTCCTAGTAAGAACACCAGTCATTGGATTTAGGGCCCACTCTATATCCAGGATGATTTTACATCTGGATCATAAACTAAAAGACCCAATTTCTGAATAAGGTCACATTATGAGTTTCCAGGTGGACATTACTTTTGGTATATACTGTTTAGTCAACTATATATTGTATTATTGCAACACTCTCATACTTTATGCAACACTTGTGTTATATATTATATAAAACTAGAGGCCCAATGCACGAAATTCGTGCAAGGGCCTTGGCCCCCGCCTGGCAGCTGCCTCTGCCTTAGCCCCCACCCACCGCGGCTTTGTCCAGAAGGAAGGACGTCTGGTCTAATTAGCATATTATGCTTTTATTATTATAGGCTAGAGGCCCGGTACATGAAGTTTATGCAATGGGGGGTGGTCCCTCAGCCCAGCCTGGCCTCTCTCACAGACTGGGAGCCCTCAGGGGATGTCCAACTGATGGCTTAGGCCCCATGGGGAGGGGGCATAAGCCACAGTCTGACCTCCCTCTGCGGGAGGTGAGCGGGCTGATCAGGGGAAGGCGCCAGCCCCATCACCCCACTGATGCTGCCACTGCCGCAGCCGCCAAGGTGTTTTCATCAACACGGACTCCAGTCCCTTCACCACAAAAATATGACAACTTTCTTTAGGCATTTTCAAGATGTGTCTTTCATAGGATATGGCATTTCTTTCTTTCTTTTTTTTTTTTTATTCTCACCTGAGGATATTTTTCCATTGACTTTTAGAGAGCGTGGAAAGACAGAGAGAAACATCGATGTGAGAGGGACACTTCGATTGGTTGCCTCCTGCATGAGCCCTGACCTGTGCCCAGGCCAGGGAGGAGCCTGCAACCTAGGTACATGCCCTTGATCAGAATCGAACCCAGACCCCGCAGTTGGCAGGCCGAGGCTCTATCCACTGAGCCAAACTGGCTAGGGAAGGATATGACATTTCTTAGCCTCTCTAGCAGTGGACCTTAGTTTTTTCCTTCAGGAGTGAGGTGGAAAAACCCTAGATCACCTTCTTGGATTTTTATTACCCAAGTTACCAAGAACACTGTGAGTGGCAGTATACAGGGAGCTTAGCCAATAGTAGTCAGAAAAGGTGTTTCCTCTGCCGCTCATGCACAGAGGACCCCGTGTTGTATCCGCTGGGCTGGAGACGTTCTGTCCGCTGGGCTTCTGTCTGCTGGGCTGGGGGCGTGCCCCGAGCTGCACGGTGGTGGCTCGGAGCATGCCCCTAGCCCAGCAGCCCTGTGTTGTGTCCGCAGCCCTCCCTCCCTTCACAGCTGGGGAGCGGGACGCTATGGGCGCCACCATCTTTGTTGTGGAGTGACGATTCATTTGCATATTACCCTTTTATTAGATGAGACTAGAGGCCCGGTGCATGAAATTCCTGCACGGGGGAGCTGGGGGGGGGGAAGGGTCCCCTCAGCCTAGCCTGCACCCTCTCCAATCCAGGACTCCTCAGGGAATGTCCAACTGCCGATTAAACTGGCTGTCGGATATTCCTCTTACAATCCTGAACCACTGGCTCCTAACTGCTCACCTGCCTGCCAGCCAGATCACCCCTAACCACCTCTGCCTGCCGGCCTGATCACCCCTAACTGTCCCCCTGCTGGCCTGATCATCTCTAACTGCCTCTGCCTGCCAGCCTGATCACCCCCAACTGCCCCCCCCCGCCAGCCTGGTTGTCCCCAACTGCCCCCCTTGCCAGCCTGGTTGCCCTACACAGGCTGCTGCTCAGTCGTTTGGTCGCCCCTCACTGCCCCCCCTGCTGCCATGGTCTCCCCAAGCAGCCTGCTGCTCGGTCATTTGGTCGCCCCTCACTAACACCCCTGCCAGCCTGGTCGCCCCATGCAGCCTGTTTGATCGTCCATTCGGTTGTGATGGTCGCTTATGCTTTTAAATGGATAGATAAGTGGAAAAAATGTGTCTAGCTTCATTTTGCTTTAAAAGTAATACATTTTACTTCTTCATATTTTTTAGATTTTTTTTTCAAATTTTCTAAATAAATGTGGAAAATTTATTACACTTGTTGAAAATTAAAAACCATAGGAATTCACTGGTCAGCATGGGTCAACAGCCAGTGGTACCAAGCAAAAATAATTTATTTTAGATCAGATAACTAAGTAGGATAGAGCATTAACATTTTGCTAGGAATGAGAAGTGACATGCTCTAACTACTGCTATAACTGTGTCACAATGATGCAGTACTGATAATAGGCCATAAGGGATCAAGGATGAGGGTGGAAGCAAGTCTGAGGCTTCCCTTGGTGTTATCCAGCAAGTATATATTGTTAAGGTATCAGTACAGAGTGGTTCCTCACATCTTCATGTCCTGTGTCCTGCCCCTTCAGCATTTTGTAAAAGTCCTTGGTGGAAGCTGCCCTTGTTATGTATGATGCTCTAAGATGACACAAATCAGAATGGGGTGGCCATTTTATTAGTTGACAATTAAATTTCAATATTCTTTGGTTGCCAAATATGATACACCAAACTGAGTAGATTCTTGAATTTAGGTTATTGGATGAAAAATGTATAATCAATAATTATATTATTTTGAATCTGTAGCTTTTTTATAGTGTGTTAAACACACAATGGAAGGTATGTATCTAGATTTAATAAACTATAGTAATTGGAGTGTTCCTTTTTAGAGATTTGGTTAAATATAGTAAATCGAGAAAGAAAAATTATTGTTTTCTGTGAGCAAAGAAACATCTGACATTTCTGACAGATATTTTTGTATTATACACAAATCCTGAATTCCACCAGTTCAACAAATAAAATGAAATCTCCCTCTGATATTATTTCCATTCCTGACTCTTACATAAGACATCAGATAGTTTGTCAAAAATTATGTCACAAGAGGCTAAAGCAGCTGTTATTTATGCCAAACTAATCTGTGAGGCTAGCATCAGCATAAGAAGTTCAAGGCCAAGGGACATAGGAGGCCTCCCAGTTCCCTGCCTGTCACTGCTAAGGGAAAGAAGGTTACAAAAGCAGCGGCTAAAGGCACAGGAAGAGCTGCTTCCTGGGCATCACTGGGATTTTAGCAGTGATTGTGAATCTGACCTATTCAATGTGGTTCACTTAACAAATATAACCTCAGAGGGGAGTACATATCCTCTGGTTTTCAATTTACCATGGGCAGTGTAACGGGGAAAGCAGAAAGTAGATAGTGGAAAGTTAGTGAAAGTTACAGGCATTTCCTTCTGGAGAAAAAAGCCAATATATAAATTTATACATATATACACATATATAAAATAAATGGAGGAGAGAATGTTATATTTGCCATATATTAATGGGTTATTTTTTTAAAACAAGGATATTTTATAGCAACCAAATTATATGATTCAATTAAAATAAAATTGATGAATGAATTTTTTTTTCAAATGTAGATATTGGGTAAGAATTAGGGAAGTGTGACTCTGGAACTCAACAGAGATGCAGAGCGGAGAATCCACATTTGCTTTAGAGTAATTGCTAAAGTTAGCAGCTCAGGAGCCAAACTGCCAGAATTTGAATCCCTGAGCTGCTATGTACTCATTTTGTAAATTTGGCCAAGACACTATACTTCTCTAGTAAGTATTCAGTTTTTTCACTTGCAAAGTGAAATTTAATTTTGTCCTGAGGATTAAATTAATCAATACATTTAGTGCCCATTGCAGTATTATTATTGTCATTATTATTATTGATTAATGATGATAAAAGCCAATTAGATGAGACTATCTACTAAGTATAGATTATTTTTTTAAAAGAGCACAGAACCCTGGAAAACCATCATATTTTGAAGTCAGGAAAGGATAGATGAGGCAATAAAGATGAATAAAAGGAGTGCTCAGTGAAATAGGAAGCAAATCAAGAATTTGTGTAGTCTTATACAAGAGAAAAAATGTTTTGAGAAGGGAAAATTTAGCAGGCTAGCATGGCTCAGTGATTGAGCATCAACCTATGAACCAGGAGGTCATAGTTTGATTCCAGTCAGGGCACATGCCTGGGTTGTGGGCTCAATCCCTAGTGTGGGGGAGAGGTGTGCAAGAGGCAGCCAATCATTGATTCTCTCTCATCATTCATGTTTCCATCTTTCCCTCTCCCTTCCTTCTAAAATTAATAAAAATTATATTTTAAAAAAGAGAAGGAAAAAATTGTCATTAAAATTGCTGAGTGTTTGAGGAAAATGAAGAAAGATGATTATTCAAAGGGTTGATTCAGCAGAATGGATTCATTAACATCCTATATAATAAAAGCCTAAAATGCTGTATGTCCGGTCGTCCAGTCATCCATTCAACCAATCAAAACATAATATGCTAATGATATGCTAAGCGTGCTCAACCACTTGCTATGATGAGCACTGACCACCGGGGGCAGACAGTCAACCAGTCACTATGACATGCACTGACCACCTGGGGGCAGATACTCAATGCAAGAGCTGTCCCCTGATGGTCAGTGTGCTCTCACAGGGGGAGCGCCGCTCAGCCAGAAGCCAGGCTCACGGCTGGCGAACACAGCAGCAGTGGCAGGAGCCTCTCCCGCCTCTGTGGCAGTCAGACATCCCCCTAGGGCTCCTGGACTGTGAGAGGGCACAGGCCAGCCTGAGGGACACCCCCCACCCCCCGAGAGCACGAATTTTGTGCACCGGGCATCTAGTATTGGATAAAAGAGATGTCAGTGGATTGGTGGTGAGGGAAGAAAGCTGTAGAGGAATGATGGGAAGGGGACCTGGAGGCACAGTAGTCAGGATGGAGTGTAGAGGCAACTCTGGAATTCTATTCCAAAGATGAGCATAGGGATTCAAAGGTAGCTATAGAGTAAGATGGTATCAAGTGAGTTGATTTTTACCTCTAAAATGTGAGCATTTCTGTGGGCTGATAGAATTAGTACAATGAACAGCAGCAATCAGATTTCTGAGTTGGTGACAGTAGATGGGATCCAAAGTACAAGCAAAAGGCTTGATTTTAAATTTGTGCATCAAACTTGTAAAGATGGCAGCATATTTGAATACAGATGAATTTTGGTAAACTTGGTGGTGAGAAGACAATAGTTGTTGTTTTTTTTTTAAGTTGCTTATATTTTTTCAGTAAAATAAATAATAACCAAGACCAACCATTGAGATTTGAAGGGGAAAGATTATTAAAGTTATAGTTTTTTATTAATACACTAGTGGCCCAGTGCACAAAATTCATGCACATTAAAGGAATTAGAGGAAATAATTTAATATTGCTATTTGCCCTTTCTCTATAATAGAAGTGTTAGAGATGAAAGAAAATTAGTAAAATGTATATGAAAATCTTCCTCTAGTCAGAGTATAGGGCACATCGCGGGACCCAGAGTCAAGTCCCCGCCCACCCGCATGCGCCCTGAAATTGCATGAGACCCAGACACAGCCGGCCCCACCACCATTGGGTGAGACCCAGACCCGGCCGGTCCCACTCCCATCAAGCCCTGCCAGGCGGGGGATGCAGCCTCAGGTCCCTCATCAATCTCCGCTGGTTGGGGGGCACAGCCTCAGGTCCCCCAGCACAGTCTGAGGTCCCCCGGCCCAGTGCCAGGGCCAGGGGTGTGGCCTGAGGTCCCCCGTCAAGCCCCGCTGAGCGGGGGGGTGCAGCCTGAGGTCCCCTGCCCCGGCCAGATGCCACGCTGCCTCAGGTCCCTGCTGGTCGGCCATTTCGGTGTCACGGCGTGATGACCATTTGCATATTAGCCTTTTATTATTATTATTTTTATTGATTTTAGATAGTGGAAGGGAGAGGGAGAGAAAGATAGAACATCAATGATGAGAATCCTTGATTAGCTGCTTCCTGCACGTCCCCTATGGGGGATGGAATCAGAAACCCAGGCATGTGCCCTGATGGGGAATCAAACCTTGACCTCTTGGTTTTGGGGTTGAAGCTCAATCACTGAGCCACACCGATGTGGCTAAAGTTTTAGTTTTGAGATAAAATTGAAGCTCACCATGTCCCCATAGGTTCTTAATGTATTTCTTGTATTTTTTCTATAATGTTTTGAAGTGTATAGACAGATAAAACCGGATTCACAGCTATATGCAGATGGGGTCCTAAGACAAATACGTATGCCTTGTACTTTAATAAAATGTGGAATAAAAAAGGTGAGGAGAGCTCAACCAGTGTGGCTTAGTTGATTGAGTGGAGTCCCCTGCACCAAGAGGTAGCTGGTTCAATTCCCACTCAGGGGCCATGCAGGAGGCAGTCAATCAATGTTTCTCTTTCATCAATGTTTCTATAAAAAACAAACAAACGAACAAACAAATAAGAAAAAGAAATAAATAAGAACATTTTTTTTAAAAAGGTGAGGGGGGCTAGATATAATTAAGAAATCATGGCCATCCTTGATGTGGATGCAGTTATCTATAAAGAGTATAAACAAAAATGAGTACTGGATACAAATTCTTGTGCAATGCCTCTAGTTAGAAATTCTTGAGGAAACAAAACAGAACACTGAAACAGAGTGGTCAGAAGGTTAGAAGAGAGAGCAGGAGAGAGTAGAAAGTAATAAATAAAGACCAGATTTCAAATAAGATTGGTCAGCGTCTCTAGTTTCAAGTGGTCAAATGATAGTGTTAAAAGGACATTTGATTACTAATGGCTGAAGATAAAGCCATATCTCATGAAGAAAAGTCATGAAACTAACAAGAGGGGTCATATAAACTGTACATTTTGTTGAAATTCATAAAACATTCAGTAAGAATACTAGAAGTTCAGGAGCTTCTGTTGGCATATAAAAACTTAATCAGTGCCAAGAAAGAGTAATTAATCAATATATTTAAGGGGTTCTAAGATTTTCAGTGAATGGTCACAAAATGGACATCACAAAAGCACAAATAAATGAATGAACAAAAGCATAAGTTTGGAGTTATCAAGTAAATACCACATTCAGATTTGTTCTTTAGTCAGGAAGCCAGGAAGCCAGGAAGGCAAATTTTACATTATTCCTAAATAAATAAGAAACGTTTCCTGTAAGACTAAATGTATTCGGTGCTCTGTACTCCAGGCTTATTACCCTGGGAGAGGGCACGTCTCCTTCTGTAGCGGAAAGGCTCTGCCAACAAGGTAGGCTATTAAGTGCCCTGGGTGTTGGTAAGGCTAAAGGATGGGAGAAACTAGATTATATATCTTGTAAAAAAAGAACTCATTGGAATTGGGTGGTTGTTCTTCAGATTGAAAATAAAAAAGGACACATTATCTGTTAGGTTAGATCTACTTAGGTAGTTCAGGAAAACATGAAGTCATGAAAATACACACACAAAAAGCCAGTAAATTGATAAAAAGTGCTGATTTGAGCTAGTTCAAACTTATAAATTAGTTCCTGAAAAACTTCTAAGATAAAAACTGCATCTTAAAATTGAATTATACATAGTCAGATGAAGTAAAAAAGAGGTATGCTTTCTTTGGATAGATGTTAAGTGCCTATAAGAAAGCATGATGGCTTAACAAATTTATCCCTAAGAAAATTGTTAGTGGAATGTCATAGATTGTTTGAGCTTTTATCTTCCATAAAGCTCTTAGAGATATATCTAGCTATTGTGCTGACTTTAAATTTAATGTCCTAAACCAACCCTAGTACAGACTATATATATATATATATATATATATATATATATATACATATATATATATATAATATAAACTATCTTTTATAAAAACAATTCTAAGTGTATACATGCCTCCCTGAAGTTGTGCCAACAAATTTTAGGGAGCAGATTTGCAACTTATAAACAGTAAGATGTAATCACAGCTGGGTTATTTTTGTGTTTGTGTGGGAAAGCAATAAACAGATATATAAATAAATGTAACTCATACAATTTCCAATGTGAATACATTTTTTTAAAAAATGACTCCAAAGGAAGGAAAAAGACTTTGTGATTAAAATATAATGCTTTAAAAACAGTTCAGTCTATTATGAGATTTTAAAAATTATTTTTTATCAAGACTCAAGTTTTAAGAAAAACTTAGCCAGGTGTGTCTGTGTGTGTGTGTGTGTGTGTTTAATATGTTTTTATTGACTTGAGAGGGAGGGAAAAACATCCATGTGAGAGAGAAACATTGATAGGCTGCCTCCTTCACCCCCCTACCAGGGACTGAGTCCGCACTCTGAGCACGTGCCCTGACCTGGAGTCGAACTGGCATGCACCATTGCACACTTCAGCCAAATGTACCACAATGGCCAGGGCCAGCCAGGTGTTCAATCTTTGCTCTCATCTGCAAATCTTGAGTTATTGGGTTTTGGAAGGGACTGGAGCAAAAGAGAATGGGATATCTTCTTCCACCACTCCAAACATTTTTACTCCGTAAGAGAGAGAGAAAAAGAGAATTAGCATTTATTGAATCTACATAGTCACCTTTTTGTCACTCATTAGATACCCCTCAAATCACTATGCCATTAAAATCTGTCTGTACCTCCCTGACCTGCACTAAAGCTGTTTCTACTAAGATCACTATGTATGGTTCTAACTGTTGCTCAAAGCAAAGGGCACTTTATGGTGATTATCACAACTAGAATATTAAAAGGATGTAATTGTTAATGTCTCCTTTTTATGATGTTTATGTTTAAATGCTGTTCATCTCTCCTTAAGAGACTCCAATCTCTTTTTGTCATGATATCACACACTCCTGTTATCTTTCTGCTCTACCAATTTTATTGTTTTGCAGGTTATGTTTCCTCTGCCCACCCCTTAAATATACTAGACCTCAATTATTATTTATATGCTGAGCTAAAGTAGTTATATCTAAGAACTAGGTCAGCGTTCCAGTTACTAAACCCATTGACAGTTTCACTTGATACCCCTGGGGCTTTTTTACAGTAAGTCCTTCATCTTCACCCTGCCACTCTACTTCCTGTCTGAATCTACTCTTCAGTGCAGCTTGTCTAACCCAGATGCTGACCCAGGAGTGAAACTTCACTCTTTATCCTCCCTTATTCATCTCTCATCCCTGAAATCCAGTCTATCCCCAATCCTCTAGGTCTCATTGCAGAGAAGATAGTTCTGCCTGCCTCTCTGCTCACCCACTTAAGATAATTCTATCATTTCTTACTCCTCCCAAAATAAGGTATTATAATGTTGATGGAGCAGAGTCAGGCTATTGATGGACTCCTGTGCAGTAATGGGCATGATCCCTGTGTGTGATTGCAAATGGTACATTTTGGTTCCTCTTCTTTTGTGTGAACATGATATTCCTTAGGCAGCTAGAAAGTACCATGATAATAAAACTTAACTTTGGATTTAAGGAAATTTAAGACATATATAAACCAAAATTGAACTCTAATTCTTCTTCCTCAATTGTGTGCATCTCCATGTATATGTACATACTAGAGGCCTGGTGCATGAATTCATGCACCAGTGGGGTCCCTCGGCCTGGCCTGTGGGATTGGGCTGAAACTGGCTGAATCCAACATCCCCTGAGGGGTCCCAGATAGCGAGAGGATGCAGGCCAGGCTGAGGGACCCCACCGGTGCATGATCGGGGCCGGGGAGGGATGCAGGAGGTTGGCCAGCCAGGGAGGGACTGCAGGAGGCTCCAGGGCATGCCCAGCCCATCTTGCTCAGTCCCAATCAGCCAGACCCCAGCAGCAAGCTAACCTACTGGTCAGAGCGTCTTCCCCCTGGTGGTCAGTGCATGTCATAGCGACTGGTCGACTGGTCAATTGTCTGCCCCTGGTCATCAGTGCACATCATAGCGAGTGGTTGAGCGTCCTTAGCATATCATTAGCATATTACATTTTGATTGGTTGAATGGATGACCAGGCAACTGGTTACTTAGCATATTAGGCTTTTATTATATAGGATATACATATATGTATTTACATATATATATATGTGTGTATATATATATATATATATATATATACACACACACACACATATATATATGTAAATACATATATGTATTTATTTTTTCAGAAAATATTATCAATAATCCAGTTGGCTGATAAGAATTAAGAATCTTGCCAAAACCGGTTTGGCTCAGTGGATAGAGCGTCAGCCTGCCGACTGAAGGGTCCCAGGTTCGATTCCGGTCAAGGGCATGTACCTTGGTTGTGGGCACATCCCCAGTAGGGGGCGTGCAGGAGGCAGCTGATCGATGTTTCTCTCTCATCGATGTTTCTAACTCTCTATCTCTCTCCCTTCCTCTCTGTAAAAAAAATCAATAAAATATATTTAAAAAAAAAAAAAGAATTAAGAATCTTGGCAATAATCTTTTAAATTTCTTGCTCCCTTCCTCTTTCATTTATATTTAATTCACCTATGGGTCTTATATTCCATTAATATATATCAAGTCGACTAATTTCTTTACTTTTCTGTATCCACTTAATCGAAGTGATCACCTTCTCCAATCTTTACTATTGTAACCCCCTCTCCATGGTCTCTGTGCTTCCTCTCTCACCCCCTCAGCGCACTCTCCATGTGGCGGTCAGAATGAGATTCATTAAGAAGTGAAAAAACAACATGCTACTGGTAAAAGTGAAAAGAAGTAAGAGAGAATTGAACAATAGATGGAAAAAATCATTATTTCATTTATGCACTTTTTTCTGCTTACAAACTGGCCATTATTCTTTTTCCTGAAACTATTCCCCTTTTCCCAAAAATCTTGCTATACACAGCAAATAATATGTACTAAATTCTCACTTTTTCCCTCTGAAGCTCTGAGGCATTTTCTTGTACTTTGAAATGATTCCAAGCTACAGTGCTACCTACTATCTTTCTAGAAAAATCACAGATACCCCATTTTCTGATCCGTTTTATTTGTTACAACATCTCCCACTGAATTCCTGAACCAATGACACAAATATTACATTTATATCTAGTTATAGCAATAACTCAGTTTAAGATTCAATGTTTTTATTAGTAATAATAAAAGTAATTGCTATAACAAATATATGCCAAAATATATAATACCTCAAATAATATAGAACTTTATTTCTCAATAATCTAAAAGTCAAAGAGGTTCCTAAAATAGATGGGGGAAAATTTTCTCTATCAGGTGGTACAAGGGCTCCGAATATTTAATTTTATTTTGAGGATTATCCATCCTCTGAGAATTTACAATCATCTGCATCTAGATAGTACAAGGAGAAAGAGGCATTGTATCACTCCTTTTACTTAACAATGTTGTCCTTGAATGGTTTCCAGTCTCATACCCTTGGAGGAAACTCAGCCATGTGGTTCCATCTTCTGTAATGGTGTCTGGGCATAATACTGTTGCTCTGTGTTCAGGAAAAATATAGGTAAATAAATGAAATTCTTGCTGGCAACAGGTAGTAATCATTGGATTGAGAAAACATAATGCAACTTTTAAATAATCTCTAAAGCTAAAAAACAGAGTTTTGTGTTTTACAATTTAATATTGGGAAAAAACAACCACCACCCAAGATGATAAATTAAAAAAGTATATGTCAAGAAAGGAGAGAAAAAAATGAAATGATGTGACAAATAAAAAGAAGAAACTAAGATAGAGTAAATCTAAATATATCAGTATTTGCATTAAATCTAATGCATGAAATACTCCAATTAAATAAAATAGTTTATAAGATTGAATATAAACACACCAGTGAAACTCTAAAATAAATGGATGCAGAAGGAATGAATACAAAACAATAAAAAAGTGTGTATAAAATGAAAATAACAAAAGAAATCTACAAAAGCTCTAATAATATCTTAAAAGTATAATAGAAAAAGCATAATTAAAGATAAGGAGTGGATTTTATGACATATATTGTACAATTTTCTGTTCATTAAATTTAAATTTAATATCAGACAAAAATATCAGAATATATAAATATCATAATATTTGAATATTATTATAAGCCAGTTTGACCTACAGAACATATAGGAAACAATGTACTCAGCCTTTGAAGAACCCATATTTGAGACCATATCATTTTAAAAAAATACACTGTAACAAACAACATTTTAAAAACTTTCAAAGGATTTTAATCATACATAGAGTATTTTCTAACATTATTACAATTTTTTACATATATTAGAATGAATGTAATTATAAAATTCTCATATGTTTGGAAACTTTCATTTTGAAATATTATTTTAAATTATGCATTGGGCAATAAAATAATCAGAATGGGAATTATAAAATATTTTAACTTAATTATAGTGAAGACTAACTGGTTAATGTTTTAACCTTTTTAAATGTAATTTTCAGCCTTAAGTGCATTTATTAGAAAATATGTTTAAAAACTTAATGAGTTAAGCATTCAGTTCATGAAATAATAATAAACAACTCCCAGCAACATGAAACTCCAAAAACAATGAAAGTAAGATAAAATTAATGTTAAAAAAGAAATTAACAAAGTGGAAATAATGCTGTAAAGAGATTAAACAAGCCAATTTGGAAAGATAGGTTGGTAAATTTGTGGCAAGATCAAGAATGATAAAGAGAAATAAAACAAATAATCAATAGTTAAAATTGCATAAGGAAATCTCTCTACAAAGAATATAAATAAAAACAAATAAAAGGATATCTTGTATAATTTTATGTCAATAAATTAGAAACTACCTTTCCAGGTTTCATTCAAGTGGCCAAATGATACAGTGTTAAAAGGACATTTGATTATTAATGGCTTAAGATAAACCCCTATCTCATAGCACTTATTGCATTTTAATTGCCTTTTGTCTATATCCACCACTGCATTGTGCAAATTGGGTCTTATTGATGTATTCTTAGAGCTTAGCTCAGAGCTCAGCTCACATAGTAGACAATAAATATTTCCAGAAGGGGAGAGGAAGGAAGGAAAGGGAGTAGGAAAAGAAAGAAGGAAGGACAGGAAGAAAGAAAGGGAGGAATGAAGGAAATGGTAGGAGGGAAGAAGAAGAAAGGATGCTTAATGTATCAGATAAGGCAATAAGAGAGTGGTTGACAAATGCTTCCTGTAAAGGGTCAGGTAGTATATATTTTAGGGCAATATGGTCTCTGTCCCAACTATTCAACTCTGCCATTGCACCACAAAATATATCATATTATAATAAACTAGAGGCCCAGTGCATGAAAATTCATGCACTGGAGGCAGGGGCAGGGGCAGGGGGTTCCCTCAGCCCGGCCTGTCCCCTCTCACAGTCTGGGAGCCCTCAGAGGTGGGAGGCAACCTGGTGATCAGGGAAAGGTGACACCCCATCATACTTCTGCTGCTGCCACTGCCGGCAGCACAAGCCTTTGCCGGCCCTGGTTACCTGAGCCTTGGGAGGCCCAGGGCAGCTGGGCAGCCGCCATCCGAGGCTTGCCTGTGCCTCGGGCCGGCCCTGGTCACCTAAGCCTCAGGTGGCCCTGGGCAGCTAGGCACCCGACAACTGAGGCTTGCCTGTGCCTTGGGCTGGCCCTGGGCTGCTGGGGGGCTGAGGGGACTGGGGGACTCCAGAGGCAGGTGCGCAGAGTGGCTGGACCCACCTGAGGGTGGTCCTGGCCTTGTGGCACATCTGCCGCCCTGGTGGGGCGGAGGGGACTGGGCACCGCCATCTTGTGGCTGTGGGGGCTGCCATCTTTGAGGGCAGGGCAATCAATTAGCATATTCCCTCCTTATTGGCTGTGGGTGCTGCTGCCATCTTTGAGGGTGGGGCAGTCAATTAGCATATTCCCCCCTTATTGGCTATGGGTGCTGCCATCTTGCAATGGTGTGAGGGTCAATTAGCATATTCACTCTTTATTAGATAGGATCTATATTTTCTGAAATAGGGAGCTGGGTGGATTTGGCCATAGTTTTCTGGCCACTGCATTTGGGGCTTTACTTACATTATTTAATTAATTCTCACAATAACTGTGTGACCAATAAGCCAAAAACCAAAAGATTATACAATTTATCCCCAAACCAAAAAGCTAAGAGTGGTTAAGTTCAAGGTATGCTTAATTCTACAGAGAAGAGAAAATGTGAGTCAGAATACTATTGACTATCTACTTTGCATTTCTTTATTATAAGTTAGAAATATGTAGATTAATAAAAAGGTGCTCAAGATTTGATAGATAGTATTTAATCTTAGTTCTTGTTAACTAAAGACCTCAAGTTCTTAACTATTGTCACATGCGTTTATTAAATTAATAACTTTCTCATTTCTGACTTTCCTGCTCTTTGTTGTGAAAAAAACTTTCATAATCATTAAAAAATCTGTTGTTCTTTCTTTTGGTCCTCTTAATACAAAATACCAGCTAAATTAATGATTTCACTCTCATAGGAAAGTAGGTAGTCAAATATTGCTTAACGTTTACATGTATAGAAAGCAAGCAAACAAATAAAAAACACCCACATATTATCAAGCATTCAGGAGTAGGAATAAACATAAAGAAAGAGTATACTATTTTATAAAGGTTCAGTGATGTTTATTTGTTAGATCAGAATCTTAGAGAAAGGGTTTGAATTTTTTAAAATTATAGTTATGTATGCCAATGAATAAAAATAATATGGAAGTAGACACTGAATAAAGCTGAGAAGTATCAAAATAAAATTGCTGCTAAACATATCATTGTATGTTATACTCAATGTCTCTTATGTTCAATCTGTGAGTGAAGACATACATGTATTGGAGTTAATAGCTCAGTCACAGAATATGAAGGACAATTACTGTAAGAACTTTTTAAGGGAGAGAAGAACTGAATTTGACTTCCTAAACTTTTAAAACTGTTGGGACATAATCTCTGCCCTATTACTATGTATGGGGCTTTGGACAATTAATTTAACTACTCTAAATCTTGATTGACTAATATGTTTAAAACACTGTAGAGTGTGAAATTGGGACCTGAATAGACACATCTCCAAAGAGGACATACAGATGTCCAAGAGACATATGAAAAAATGCTCTAAGTCAGAGAGAGGCAGATTAAAATGACAATGAGCTATCACCTCCCACCTCCCAGAATGGTTATCATCAACAAATCAACAAATGACAAGTGCTGGTAAGAATGTGGAGAAAAAGGATTCCTACTACCCTGTAGGTGAGAATTCAGACTGGTGAAGCCACTATGGAAAACAGTATGGGGTCACCTCAAAAATTAAAAATGGAACTCCCATTTGACCTAGCAATCCCACTTCTAAGAATATATCCTACGAAACCTGAAACAACAATCAGAAAGGATATATGCATCCCTATGTTCATAGCAGTGCAATTTACAATAGCTAAGATCTGGAAACAGTCCAAGTGTCCATCAGTAGATGAGTGGATAAAAAAGCTATGGTACATTTACACAATGGAATGCTATGCAGCTGTAAAAATGTAGGATATCTTGCCCTGGCCGGTGTTTCTTAGTAGTTAGAGCATCTGCCAGAGCACTTAAGAGTCTTGGGTTTGATTCCTGGTCAAGGGCATGTACCTGGGTTCCAGGTTTGATACCCAGCCCTGTCAAGGCATGTGCGAGAGGCAGCCAATTGATTTGTCTCACATTGACGTTTCTCTCTCTCTCCCCTTCCCACTCCTCCTTCCCTTTCACTCTCTCTCAGACAGCAACAGAAAAATATCCTGGGTGAGGGTTAACAAAAAAAAAAAAAAAAAAAAAAAAGAAAAGAAAAGAAAAGAAAAAAAAAGATTAAAAAAAAAGAAGCGGAAAGATCTCTTACCCTTTGAGATAGCATGGAAGGACCTGGGGCATATTATGTTAAATGAAATAAGCCAGTTAGAGAAAGACAAGAATCATATGATCTCACTCATATGTGTAATAGAAGGAACAAAATAAACTGATGAACAAAATAGATCCAGAGACATAGAAGCATGGAATATACTGAGGAATCTCAGAGGGAAGGATGTGTAAGGTGGGGAGTGGAGCAGGGTGGGGGTGGCGGGGGTCAATGAGGGAAAAAAGGAGACATCTGTAAAACTTTCAACAATAAAGGTAAATTAAAAATCGCTGTTATAATAACAATAGCAGCTGAATCCACTGATCCCATCCTTATTTAGCTTTATTAAAGAAGCAAAATTGTTTCTGTTTTCTTTCATGTTTGATTTTGGCTAAAGGCCATGAGTATATTTATCTCTAGGGACTTCAGCTGACAAACAGGTGTGACAACAAAAATATGCAACCTGTGCTTTTGGAACAAAGCTTCTTAAACAGAATTGATAGCTTCCTTTTAGTAAACAAGGAGATTGGCATATCAGCATAGCACTACTCTGCGTAGTTTAGAGTAGGAGAGGCAATGGAGGGGATGAGAGTTTCCAGGAATGGGGTAGTGACACTATATATTCTTTTGTAACCAATGAGAGTTAAGAGTAAAATGGCAGCCAGGAGAAAGAATAGCGATAATGAGGACCTATTGCAAGATTATAAGAGAATTAATGGGTAGAATTAATGGTGTATACATATATACACACATATATTATGTACATCTATAATAATAAAAGTGTAATATGCTAATTAGACCGGACAGCCAAAAGACCTTCTGGACATCATTCAGGATGTCCTTCTGGATAAAGCCACTGCAGCAGGGGCCAAGGCAAAGGCAGTTAGGGGCAATCAGGCAGGCAGACAAGCAGTTAGGGGCATCAGGCAGGTAGGCGAGCAGTTAGGGACTATTAGGCAGGCAGGCAAGCAGTTAGGGATGATCAGGCAGGCAGGCAGAGGGGTTAGGGGTGATCAGGCAGACAGGCAGGTGAGCGGTTAGGAGCCAGTGGTCCTGGATTGCGAGGGGGATGTCCGACTGCCGGTTTAGGCCTGATCCTGCAGGGATCACGAGGGGTTCTGGATTGCGAGAGGGTGCAGGCTGGGCTGAGGGACCCACCTCCTGCCTGTGCATGAATTTTGTGCACCGGGCCTCTAAAAATATATATATATGTATAATATACACACACACACACACACACACACAAACATATATACATACATATATATATATGTGTGTGTGTGTGTATATATATAATACATATACACATGTTTTTATATATATACATATATATACATACACAATAGATGTGTGTATTATTATTATCCTAATAACTAAATACTTAGGTGTAATAAAGTTCTACAATATACTCATAAAAGTGAAAGAAGACTTCAGTCTCATGTTTCCTGGATAGTATAATTTAAAGTTTAACTCAGTTCTAAGAAGCTTGTTTGTGGTCCTGTCATTACTATTAATTATATACTAGTATTTTTCTATACATGGTTAATTGTGATTAAACACAAGTACCTTGACTGTCCAATTCTACTGATAACTCAAGAAACTTGTACTAGGTAATATCAATCCATGCTAAATGCCTTGTTAAGTACTTTACATGCATTACTCTTTTAATTCTTAACACAACTCATATCACATACATACTTTAACCATTGTCATGTCATTGATGAACAGACTGAGGGTTATGGAGCTGAATTACCCTTGCCTAAGGTCACTCTGCTGGTATGTAATCCAGAGATTTCTGACTGCCAAAGCTTATACTCTTAGCCATTATACTGTATTTCTTTAAGAGGCTTATTATTTCAGACATACTGCCACTTTAACAATTTACATATTCCATAAGAGTTTTTGTGACTGCTATTATAGATATGTAGATGAAAGCAAAAAAAAAAAGGTTTCTGATTAAAACTGTTAAAGAACAAAATTTAACTGAGTAAATTTGAAGATCTAATTGGCTCTATTAAGCAATTCATGAATCTGGCAGCATCCCATCTAGCAACCAGAAGGGCTGTTCAAGGGGCTGTACAAAATGAGAGGTTTTTATGGATAGGAAGGGTAGCAAAGGGAGCTATTAGCAAAAGAAAAGACAGGATTATTTTTAGGTCAGGACACCTTTTTTGAGGAGAAGGGAATGGCAAGGTTTTTATTATGCAGATTGCTTCTTCTTTCTCTGAGGGATGTAGAGGGTCCATGTGACAGATTACTTCATTGGTGTTGACCAGAAAATACCAGACTGGTGGAATAAGATTACATTTCTGGTGACAGTTGGGACTGCTGTTGAGTCAGACATTAAGTCTAGATTTGTTATCATGGGCTTTAGCACAAGTGACTCCATATTGGGGCTGTGGTTTTTCTCTTTAATAAACAATTGAGCAAGCCACTCTTGGCGGATATTAGTGAGCAACGCCAGGTGAGACTTCATTCACGTGGTTGTTATAAGTGACTACAATTGAAATTTGATTCTCTATTTGGCAAAAGAGTCTATAATTTAAATATGGCTGGGAAAAAAAAACTATTAAAAGGTAAATTGTTTACCAAGAAAACACAAAACCTGTTCCTTTTACTATTCCTCTTTCAGCAAACTGTCACACTAAACTTAACTATTCCTACAAAACATGCAACTAAACTTGTTTGAGCAAATTCAAACATTTGCACAAATAAATAGACATAGCAATGTGTTATAAAATTTTGCCAATTTACAATGCCTATATTACTTCACAACAAGATATTTCTTTATTTAAGAGCTATTTTATTTCCTCTTTACAATTTTCAACATGCATTTCTCTTCCCCTTTAAAAACCAGTAATGTGTGGAGGAAAGTGTCAGCTTAAGCACAGGTTGTAAGGGTCCCAATTTCCAGTGAACATAAACCACACTGACACAACTTTCTGTGGTAAAAAAAAAAAAAAATCCTCTGTAAAATTCCTTTTTGCATATGTTTAAATATTATTCACAATGGGAAATCTTTTCTATAGAAACATTTTAAAATATGATGGCTGACTGTTACCATGTGAATGCTTCTTTTTAAACGTAGCCTTTTATAATCACATATACTCTTTCTCCTTTTCCATGTCAGTCCAGTCTTGATAAAAATGAACAAAAATACAAAATTCGGTATAATTTTACCCTTCACATCAGCAAGAGAACAATGGCAAGTGGCTTTGAACTGTTCTTCCACCCAGCATTTCAGTTACTGTTTAAATGAATAGGTACAATAGGGGTTGAAAGTTTCCGGGCCAGAGTGTAATGGTGCTCAACGCTGCTCCTTTCTGAAAGAACCACACACCTATGGACAAAGCCTCCTGTCTGTTACCATGGCCCTGAAAGAAGTGGCTGATGAGCACGTGAGCCTGTTTCAAGTTGCAAAAAGGAAGAACTTACATTCCAGTTAACTGCACTGTCTTTTCCTGGTATGGATTATGCCAGCTGAGATAATCAATAACTTATCAGGCTGCCGAGAGCCCATTAGCATGTGGTTAACATGCTGGCATTCACAGCAGTGTTCTTAAATGTGGGAGGTGGCCCTTTGGTATAACACACTTCAATAGTGTAAGCTCAATAATAATAATTCCTGTTTAACATGGTATTAGATTGATGATTATAAATGAGAAGATTGTTTTCATGATCTATGTAATCGACTCTATCAATAAAAATAGAACTGAAGGCTCTTGGCACAATTTATTTCTCACTTCCATTTACAAGTGGGCTCTAAATATAAGGAATCAGGCTGGCCCAATTAATCACAGCACTGAACAATATGTCTACCTGAAAAGAATGTAAAATCACTGCTATACGAAAGTTTAATTTAAACCCTAGGGCTAAATTAAGCAGCCTTTCAAACACAGAGATTATTGTCCATTAACAGTAAAACACTATTTTTTTTTTCAATTCCATTACATTTAAATAATAATTTTAGGAAATTATTTCCAGAAAAAAGGGAAATATAACAAATTTGCTAAACCATTTAAAGGGGTTCGAATCGTATTGCTGTCACATGTTAGCATGAACAAAATAATGACAAGAAGTAAAATCAGTCTACGTAGGAAGCATTTAAGATCCAAAATTTTTCATTTTCATCCTCTGAGTGACAAAGATCAGGTTTTGCACCTGGTGTCTGTGAACTAACTGCATTTGCCACTGTCTACTCCTTAAATGCAATTCTGCTTGTGCAGCCTTCAGAAAGAACAGTTAAGTGAGTGAGCAGGATGCAATATTTCATATACTGTTCCCACTTTGGGATTGTCATATTGCATCTGTGGGATTAAATCTTTTAAGGAGTTGTCAAATTTAATTGGCGAATTTGCACAGTTCTGGTTTGCTGGATACATCATACCACCAAGATCTTTTTCTTTTATCGCTTTCTGTTAACTCCATGATTTAAATATTGCCATCTGAATGAAGCCTGCAGAATTAAGCAAGCAGCTTTAGTAAATTAAAATCTTAACCGATGCATAATTTGAAGATTTGAACATTGCTTATTTGATATTTGGTATATTTACCTTTCTTTTCTCATGGCAGGTATCATATTTTGTACATGTTCAGTATAGTAGAATGTCTTATAAACACTTTGGTAAACTATTAAAAAAAGAGCAACATCTATAACATCACACAATGCTTTCAAGAATAAGGACAAATACTGCAAATGAATACTTCAAATGAAATCCAACTTTTCTCCCCATGTACAAAATCTGCATTGTCTGAGACCTAACACTCCACTGGCATTACATCTGCGAAGTTTGCTTTCACTGCCTCACACATCCAGGTTCTTATGTTCTTCACATCTGTGGCTTCTCTTCAGGTCTTGGCTTACATTCAGCTTCCACAAAATGTACAGACAGCTTTCTCAAACAGTTAGCCCCCTCCAGTTATTCTCAATTATCCCCCAAAAGTGTTTTCCCTCAACATTATTAAAAATTATAATCCTATATTTAAAATTGTGTTTCTTCGTGTATTACACTAGAGGCCCAGAGTAGGTCGCTTCCGCTTGCCTCAGCTGGCCACCCTGCCCATTGCTGCTAGTAGCTCGCTGCCCTGCCCTCTGCTGCTGCTGCTCATAGCTCTTCCCGCTAGTAGCTCTCCACTATGAGTAGTTAGTGCCCTGCCTCGCCCACCGGGAGAGCCGCTGCTCCTTTGGTTGTGATGCCCTTATGGCGTCACGACCACAGGCCTTTTATGATATAGGTGTTTACTCACAGAATGTGCATTTCACAAGGACAGGGACAATGGTTTTTTGTTTGTTTGTTTCTCCTAGTATAGATCCAGCATCTGGTAGAGTGCTGGCAAGCGGTAGTGGAGATGGAGTGATAGGAAGAGAAGGAAGGTCAGGAAGAAGTACAGTAAAGTTAACTAATAATAATAATAATAATAATAATAATAATAATAATATTTATAATAGTTAACATTTTCTGAGTTTTTTATGCCAGGCACTGTGCAAGGGGATTTGCATTATCTCAGTTAATTGTTAAAGCAATCCTTGGAGGCAGATGCTACTATTATCTAAAGTTGGCAGAGGGAGACTTGAGGTTTAGAGAGGTCAAGTAACTTATTCAGGGTCACAAAATTAATTATGTTAGCACCAGGATTTACACCCTGGCCATCCCACTCTGGAGCCCACATGGAAAAGCTTGTTATATTAATGAGTGGATGTGTGAATAAAGGAGGAGAGGAAGGAAGGAAGAAAGGAAGGCAAGAAAGAAGGAAGGAAGAAAGGAAGGGGAGAAGGAAGGAAAGAAAGGGAGGATACTACAATGTATAATATGCTGCACTTTTTTTTCATGAATTCAGACCTTTAAATACCTATCAACTTCAATAACAGCTTTTTAAACTCTGAGTTCTCAGAATGAGAGGGTAAAAGACACATCAAATAATGCTTTCAGGTGAACAGAATACACTAACATGTATAGCTATCCTGGTTAACAATGACCATCACAACACTTGAGAATCAACATTGTGAGTGAATCACCTAACCATAGAGCAACTGTAGCTATTTCACTAAGCCACATGAAAGGTAGAGCATTTCAGGCCTGACACAAGTTATACAATGGTAACAATGACTAATACTGAATTACTCTTCATATGTGATTAGTTTTGCACTAAGCACCTTACTTAAGCATTAACCCTCCAACAGTTGTAGGAGATTAGCACAGAATCACAAGGCCAGCAAACCTTGAACTCAGAATTCAGACCCAGGCATTCTGATTCCAGGTCTATAGCCTCTTAGGAAAGGATCATCTCTGTGTAAAGTTAGAAGTCATGGAAATAGGTGGGATTGTGAGAAATTGTTAAGTTTATTGGTAGACGTTATACATTGATTACCTCAATTAATCCCTCACAACAACTTACTTTTTTTGTATTTGACAAGTTAAGCCAATATATGGCAGAACTAGGATTTGTTCTTAGCCCTGTGTGTTTACAAAGCCAAAAGTGGGTGGAGCTTAATGCATACTGTTGTCCTTTCCAGATAGGAAAAGCAGCTGTTGCATGCTATAATATTCTAAGTGCCCATTTGAATCATTTGAATGCTATTTCTGGTGTAACCTTGAATAGCTGAAACACCTTGATTTACTCCTTTAATAATGGTTATATTCTTTAGATACAGCATATATGCAAGTGCAGGAACTGCTATGAAATGATGGTGATGCCCTGCTATCTAGTACCATCTGAAAGAGCAGGTTCTTCTCTAGAATTGGTAAATTGAATGTTAAAGGTAAAAAAAAATAGCTTTACTCTGAATTTGCTGATTCAAAAATATATATAAGCATAATCATTATTTTAACAACTATACATTGTTAATAAATAAAGTACTACTTGAAATAAGACTTTTGAAAGATAGGATTTATACTAGTAAGCACTGATCTATAAATGTGGAGATTCAATAGAAATCTCCTCTATAATTAAAGTTCTATAATATTATGAAATAGATATATTGTACCTAAGCTAAATAATGAATAGTTGATTATTGCGTAGCTCATATGATATTCACCATGAGGTGATTAAATAATTCGATCTTGAGCTATTACTATTTGAAGATATTTAATGTTATAAAAAATGTGTTGCCCTGGCTGGTGTTGCAAGGTGGGTAGAGCATCAGCCTGCATACCAAAGGGTCGTGGGTTCAATTCCTGGTCAAGTGCATGTAAATGGGTTGCAGGTTCAATCCTCAGTCCCGGTTGCATCCCATGCAGGAGGCAACTAATCAATGTATCTCTCTCACATTGGTGTCTCTCTCTCTCTCTCTCATTCTCTCTCTCTCTCTCTCTCTCTCCTGTCACTTTCTCTCTCCCACTCTGTCCCTCTTGCACTCTTTATAAAAATCAATGGAAAATTTATCCTCCAGTGAGGATTTTAAAAAAAAAGTGTTCTGTGCTGAACATAAGCAGATTCCTATCTAAGGACTGCTTTGAAGACTTTTCTCACTATCTTGGACATCAGAGTAACAGCAGTAACACAGAATAATACTAAAGTAGAATGTCTACAGACCTCAGCAGCCATCGTGGATTTTAGCAGCTGGATCTGCCAATGGGAAGGAGAGAAGATGCACCATCCTGAGTGTTCTCTTTCAGGTGGGAGTCAGAAGTGGAGCTTACCTCAACATTCCAGCATACTGCCCAAGGCAAAAGGGCAGGTGGGTTTTAGAACCAATCATGATTCTGTGGGATTTGGAGAAAGAGAATAATCCTGAGAGTTCTCCCCACAGAAGAGATAGGAAGTAGTGGGACATGCATATCCATTAAAAAAAAAGCATTGAGAAAATCCCAGAATCGCTAGCCAGACTCATTGGTGACATCCTTTCCCTGCCAAAGCCAGTCCATGAAGACAGGAAGAGATCATGGTCTCATCAAAAGCACAGAAATCAATACAAAGCTACAGGGAACATGAAGAATCCAGGAAATATGGTGCCACCTAAGGTACAAAAGTAAATCAGTAGTAAAGAACCCTAAAGTAATTTAGATCTATGAACTGCCTGACAAATAATTCAAAATGATTGCCTTAAAGAAGCTCAGTGAGCTATAAGAAAGCACAGATAGACAAGTAAACAGAATCAGAAAAATGACACATGAACAAAATGAGAATATCAACTAAGAGATGGAAACTATAAAAATTAACTAAACAGAATTCAGGAGCTTAAGAATATAATGACGAACTGAAAAAGTCTATTATAATAGAGATTCACCAGCTGACTTAATTGTGAAGAAGAATCAGTGAACTTAATGATAGGTCATTTGGAATTAACCAGTCAAAGAAGCAATAAAAAAGAGCAAAGTAGAATGTCTAAGTTAGAGAAATAGATGACAGCAGCATTACTTAATAAGAACTAGCATACTTAAGACTATAATACCGGGGAACAAATCTCCCCATAAAATATTGGTAATGAGACTTATTACCAAGAGGGTAGTAGGAAGTAGGAAACATAGGCCAGAAGGAGATATTTCATGGGAATCAGACTCACCAATACAATAGATGGTCCATATTCAGAAATGTTTCTAAGGTCATAATACATCTCAATTATTATGAGTTTTTAGAGAAGAGGTGGATACATCTTTTATAACTCATCCTATATAATAAAAGGTTAATATGCAAATTGACCGAACAGCAGAATGACCTGTCGCTATGACGTGCACTGACCACCAGGGGGCAGATGCACAACAAAGGAGCTGCCCCCTGGTGATCAGTATGCTCCCACAGGGGGAGCACTGCTCAGTCAGAAGCTGGGCTCATGGCTGGAGAGTGCAGCAGCGGTGGCGGGAGCCTCTTCTGCCTCCATGCGGCGCTAAGGATGTCCGTGGGGAGTGGGCCTAAGCAGTCAGTGGGACATCCCCCAAAGGTGCCCGGACTGCAAGAAGGTGCAGGCAAGGCTGAGGGACCACCCCCCCATGCCGAGTACACAAATTTTGTGCACTGGGCCTCTAGTTTTATATAACTACATGTAGAAACATGTGTAGTATTATTCCATTTGATGTATTCATTTCCAATAAAATTTTATGTGAATATGACAATATCCAAATTAAAGAATCACTGAAAATGTTGTTACAATTAGATCCTTATAGGGTTAGATTACACCTAAATATTAGAGCCTACAATAAATATAACTAAGAATATTTTTGGTTTTATGTTTGTATGGAAAAACTTCAAATGATAACAGTCATTTAAAATGTTAACTAATAGAGGAGAGACCAAGATGGCAACCGGCAGGAAGATAGGGAGAGAGAGTGTGTGAGAGAGTGAGGGAGCAATAGAGGTGTGTGTGGACGTGTGTGGGTGTGTGTGTGAGTGAAATAGGGACAGTTAGACCCTGCAGTTCTTCCAGGGGGCTGCTAATCCGGGCAGTCTTACACGGCAAAACCCCGCTGCCGCCACAAACACTCTGGGGAGGACACCGGCAGCACAGAGACCATGCCATCTGGAAGAACAGAACTGCTTGAGATTAGAATCCTAGCCTCGCCAATACCCAGTCTGGTCTCAGAAGCAAACCAGGACCCTATAGCCACTCTGGTAGAAGACCTGCCACCACAGCTGCAGACCCAGGGACACCAAGACTCCAGGCACCTGGCCGCAGATTTCTGTGAGTCACAAAGCCAATCCCCCTCCTCCACTGCCCCTGCGGCAACGACATAGAAACTACCAGACCCCAGCCACACAATAAGGCTTTCTGCACACAGAAAGCAGTGGTGACTCTGCCTGACTTTGAGCCTTGGTGTCAGACATAGGAAGTTTGTTTCCCGTGACTCATCTTCATGCCCAGGCAGGGAGACTGAGCTGAATTTGAGCCTAGCTGCTCATCCCTAGGGAGGTAATTTTCTTTGACCAGATCCTGTGCTGACGCAGGGCAGGGAAACAACGCTGATCTTGAGGCTGGACTTGCAAACATGGGGAATTTGTTTTCCGCAACTGGTCTCCGTGCCCAGGCAGGGAGACTGAACTGAATTTGAGCCTAACTGCTCATCCCTAGGGAGGTAGTTTTCTGCGACCAGATCCGATGCAGATGCAGTGCAGGGAGACAGCGCTGAACTTGAGCCTGGACTTGTGAAGTCGGGGAATTTGTTTCCCATGACTAGTCTCCATGCCCATGCAGGGAGGCAGTCCTGAATTTGAGCATAGGTGCACAACCTTGGGGAGATTGTTTTCTGTGACCAGATCCTGCACCCACGCAGGGAGACAGCGCTGAATTTGAGCCTGAGGGTGCAAACCTGGGGAGTTTGTTTCCCATGACCAGACCCTGCTCCTTAGCAGAGAGGCTACGCTGATTTTGAACCTGGGTGTGCGGATTCGGGGAGTTTGTTCCCCATGACCAGACCCTGTGCCCACACAGGGAGGCAGCACTGAATTTGAGCCTGGCTGCATGGACATGGAGAATTTGTTTTCCACAGTGCACACCCACATGACCAGACCCCACAACCACAGTAAGTGGCAGTGCCACCTGACTTTGATTCAGGGCAAGTGCACACAGAAGGCTGTTTACCATAGGGCAGAAGTGGACCTCCTGCCAACACAGTGCAACTGAGCAACCTGGTCTCCCCAGCAGATCGGGGACCCTGAATCTCCACGCAAGAGGCAGCAATGAGCACCAGTGACTAGAATGTTCCTCATTGTGTATGCCTGGAATCCCTGATTCCCAGTACATTCACACTAAGAGCCAGTGACTCCATTTCTTGGTGCATATGCACACAGGGACCCTGATTCTCAGTACGAGGTAGCACCAAACAACAGAGACTCTGGTACTCGATTCTCGGCATGGACACAGCGAGCCTATGACTCCTGAGATGCAATAGGGGACTTTGATTTTTGGCACACACCAGTGGGTTCTCTGTTTCAACGTGGTGCAGGCAGGGTCCCTGATTCTAGGTGCACACACGAGGCCACACTAAGTGCCTGTGACTCTGACCCAGGGCGAGCGTGGCTCACACCAAACCACAGCAACCGCACATCTTGGTGTCAGAGCTCTTCAGTGACACTTGGGGGTGCAAAACTCCCACTGAACACAGCCGAGGCCCCCACAACTTGACATTTGAACCTTCTGGTGAAAGCCAGAATGGGGAGACCATGAAGCAATCCCCAGAGGAAACAAAAGGAGGAATTGCCAATAAAGAAAATAAGTGAAACAGAAGCATGCAACACGACAGAAAAATAATTCAGAGTAATGGTCATACAGTTCATACTCTGGATGGACAAGAAAATCAACAACCTACGCAAAAATCAGGAAGAAATGAAAAATGATATAGCTACAATCAAAAACACCATGGAAGGCTTCAACAGTAGAGTAGAGGAAGCAGAGGACCGAATTACTGAGTTAGAAGATCAGGTACAGAAACAAGCCCAATTTGAACAGCAACTAGAGAAAAAAATTAAAAAGCAGGAGGAGAGCCTAAGGGAGCTTTGGGACAATGCAAAACAAAATAACATACGTATAATAGGGCTGCCAGAAAGACACGAAGAACAGCAAGGATTAGAAAATTTATTTGAAGAAAAAATGACAGAAAACTTCCCTGATATGGGGAAGAAAAAGGTTACTCAAGTACAGAGAGTCCCAAGCAAGATAAATCCCAAAAGACCCATACCAAGACACTCTATAATTACAATGGCAAATGTTATCGACAAAGAGAGAATCTTAAAGGCTGCAAGGGAGAGACAGAGAGTTACCTACAAAGGATCCCCCAACAGATTATTTAATGATTTCTCAACAGAAACACATCAAGCTAGAAGAGAATGGAAGGAGATATACAAAGTGATGCAAAGAAAGGGACTGAATCCAAGAATACTCTATCCAGCAAGACTATCAATAAAAATTGAAGGGGAAGTCAGGAGCTTCGCAAACAAAAAAAGGTTAAGGGAGTTTATCACTCCCAAGCCAGCAATGCAAGAAATGCTAAAGGGACTGCTGTAAAAAGAAGAAACAAAAGAGTAAGAAGTAATACAGCCTCAAAAATAAAAATGGCTACAAACAAGTACCTTTCAATAATAACTTTAAATGTGAATGGAATAAATGCTCCAATCAAAAGACATCCAGTGGCTGAATGGATAAAAAAACATGACCCATATATATGCTGTCTACAAGAGACCCACCTTAGAACAAAGGACTCACACAGACTGAAAGTGAAGGGATGGAAAAATATCTTTCAGGCAAATGAAAATGAAAAAAAAAGCTGGGGTATCAATACTTATATCTGACAAAATAGACTTTAAAGTGAAGGCCATAACAAGAGATAAGGAAGGGCACTTCATAATACTAAAGGGATCGATACAAGAGGCTATAAACCTGATAAACATATATGCACCCAATGCAGGAGCAAAAAATACATAAAAAAATCTCCTGGAAGATATCAAAAGAGAGTTTGACAACAATACAATCATAGTAGGGGACTTTAATATACCACTGACATCACTGGATAAATCCTCTAGACAAAAAATCTGCAAAGAAACAGCAATCCTAAATGACTCACTAGATCAGATGGACTTAATTTTCATCTTCAGAATATTTCACCCCAAAGTTGCGGAATATACGTTCTTCTCAAGTGCACATGAGACATTTTCAAAAATAGACCATATACTGGGTCACAAGCAAAGTTTCCCCAAATTAAAGAAGACTGAAATTATACCAAGTATATTTTCAGACCACAATGGCATATTAGAAATAAACTACAATAAAAACAATTCAAAACACTCAAACACTTGGAAGCTGAATAGCATGTTATTAAATACTAGAGGCCTGGTGCACAAAATTCGTGCACGGGAGGGTGTGTCTCTCAGCCCAGCCTGCACCCTCTCCAATCTGTGACCCCTCGAGGGATGTTCGACTGTCCGTTTAGGCCCCATCCCAGTAGGATCGGGCCTAAACGGGCAGTCGGACATTCCTCTCACAATCCAGGACCGCTGGCTCCCAATTGCTTTCCTGCCTGCCTTCCTGATTGCCCCTAACCGCTTCTGCCTGCCAGCCTGATCACCCCCTAACCACTTCCTTGCCAGCCTGATTGATGCCTAACTGCTCCACTGCCAGCCTGTTTGCCCCTAACTGCCCTCCCCTGCAGGCCTGGTCCCCCGCAACTGCTCTCCCCTGCATGCCTGGGTCCCCTCAACTGCCCTTCCCTGCAGGCCATCTTGTGGCTGACAACATGTGTCCACATGAGGGCAGCCATCTTTGACCACATGGGGGAAGCCATCTTGCATGTTGGAGTGATGGTTAATTTGCATGTTACTCTTTTATTAGATAGGATTGATTGGGTTACCAATGAAATCAAAGAAGAAATTAAAAACATCCTGGAGACTAATGACAATAAAAACACAACAATCCAAAACCTACGGGACACAAAGCAGTCCTGAGAGGGAAGTTTATAGCTCTACAGGCCTACCTAGAAAAACAAGAAAAAATGGTAATAAATCATCTAACTCAACAACTCAAAGAATTAGAAAGAGAGCAACAAGAAAAGCCCACAGTATGCAGAAGGAATGAGATAATAAAGATTAGAGCAGAAATAAATAACATAGAGACCAAAAAAAGCAATACAAAAGATCAAAGAAACCAAGAGCTGGTTCTTTGTAAGGATAAACAAGATTGATGAACCTCTAGCCAGGCTGACCAAGAAGCAGAGAGAGAGGTCTCAAATAAACAAATTCAGAAATGATAGAGGCAAAATAACAACAGACCCCACAGAAATACATAGGATTGTTAAAAAATATTATGATCAACTCTATTCCAACAAACTAGACAACCTGGAGGAAATGGATATATTCCTAGAAAAATACAACCTTCCAAAACTCAATCAGGGAGATTCTAAATATCTTAATAGGCCAATAACTATGGAAGAAATTGAAGCAGTCATCAAAAAGCTTCCAGCAAACAAAAGCCCAGGGCCAGACGGTTTCACAGGAGAGTTATACCAAACATCCATGGAAGAACTAAAACCTATCCTCCTCAGACTATTCCAAAAAATTTAAGAGGAAGGAACACTTCCAAGCTCCTTCTATGAAGCCAGCATCACCCTAATACCAAAAACAGATAAAGACAACACAATGAAAGAGAATTACAGGCCAATATCCCTCATGAACATAGATGCCAAAATCCTCAATAAAATTCTAGCAAATCGGATCCAGCACTACATCAGAAAGATCATACACCATGACCAAGCAGGATTTATCCCATGCATGCAAGGATGGTACAATATTCGCAAATCAATAACCATGATACATCTCATAAACAAATTGAGGGAGAAAAATCACATAGTCATATCAATTGACGCAGAAAAAGCATTTGACAAAATCCAACACACTTTCTTGATAAAAACTCTCAGCAAGGTGGGAATAGAAGGATCATACCTCAACATCATAAAAGCCATATGTGACAAACTCACAGCCAGCATCAATGGACAAAAACTAAAGCCATTTCCCCTAAGAACAGGAACAAGACAGGGATGCCCTCTCTTACCACTCCTGTTCAACATAGTACTGGATGTACTAGCCATTGCTATCAGACAAGAAGAAGAAATAAAAGGCATCCAAATTGGAAAAGAAGAAGTAAAACTGTCCTTATTCGCAGATGACATGATACTGTACATAAAAACCCCTAAAGACTCCATCAAAAAATTTTTAGACTTAATAAATGAATTTGGCAATGTAGCAGGATACAAAATTAATGCCAAGTAATCTGTGGCATTCTATACACCAACAGTCAACGTACAGAAAGAGAGACTAAAAAAGCAATCCCATTTACCATCATACCAAAAAAATTAAGATACCTAGGAATAAACTTAACTAAAGAGGTAAAAGGCCTATATGCAAAAAACTATAGGACACTGATAAAAGAGATAGAGGAAGACATAAAGAGATTTAAGGACATACCTTGTTCATGGATTTGTAGAATCAACATCATCAAAATGTCCATACTACCCAAAGCAATCTATAGATTCAATGCAATCCCCATTAAAATACCAATGGCATATTTCACAGACATAGAATGAACTCTCCAAAAATTCATGTGGAATAAAAAAAAGACCCAGAGTAGCTGCAGCAATCCGGAGAAAGAAGAACAAAGTAGGTGGGATCTCAATACCAGATATCAAGCTGTATTACAAAGCCACTGTTCTTAAAACAGCCTGGTACCGGCACAAGAACAGACATATAGACCAATGGAATAGAATAGAGAACCCAGAAATCAACCCAAACCTCTATGCCCAAGTAATATTCGACAAAGGAGGCATGAACATACAATGGAGTCAAGACAGTCTCCTAAATAAATGGTATTGGGAAAATTGGACAGATACATGCAAAAAAGTGAAACTAGAACACCAACTTACACCATACACAAAAATAAATTCAAAATGGATGAAGGACTTAAACATAAGATGGGAAACTATGAAAATACTAGAGGAATCCACAGGCAGCAAAATCTCAGACAAATGCCAAAGAAATTTCTTCACTGATACTGCTCTTAGGGCAATGGAAACTAAAGAGAAAATAAACAAATGAGACTACATCAAAATAAAAAGCTTTTTCACAGCAAAAGAAACCATCAACAAAACAACAAGAAAGCCCACTACATGGGAGAACATATTTGCCAATGTTATCACTGATAAGGGTTTAATCTCCAACATTTATAAGGAACTCATACAATTCAAAAAGGAAGATAAACAATCCAATCAAGAAATGGGCAAGGGACCTAAATAGAAACCTTTGGAAAGAAGACAGATAGAAGGCCAAGAGACATATGAAAACATGCTCAAAGTCACTAATTATCTGAGAGATGCAAATCAAAACAACAATGTGGTACCATCTCACACCTGTCAGAATGGCCATCATCAACAAATCAATAAACGACAAATGTTGGCAAGGATGCGGAGAAAAAGGAACCCTGGTGCACTGCTGGTGGGAATGCACATTGGTGCAGCCACTGTGGAGAACAGTATGGATTTCCTCAAAAAAACTAAAAATGCAACTCCCATTTGACCCAGTAATACCACTTCTAGGTATATATCCCAAGAAGCTAGAAACATCAATCAGAAAGGATATATGCACCTCTATGTTCATAGCAGCACTATTTACCATAACTAAGGTTTGGTCCATCAGCAGATGAGTGGATTAAAAAACTATGGTACATCTACTCAATGGAATACTACGCTGCGCTAAAATAGAAGGAATTCCTACCATTTGCAACAACATGGATGGAAGTGGAGAGCATTATGCTAAGTGGAATAATCCAGTCAGAGAAAGATAAATACCACATGATCTCACTAATCTATGGGAAATAATGAACCACATAAACCAATGATCAAAAACAGATCCAGAGACAGGGAAGCATCAATCAGACTATCAAACCTCAGAAGGAAGGTAGTGGAGGGTGGGGGTAAGGGGGAGAGATCAACCAAAGGACTTGTATGCATGCATATAAGCCTAACCGGTGGACACAGACAACAAGGGGGTGAGGGCAGGAGCGGGAGGGGTGGGAAGGTAATGGGGGGATGAGGACAAATATGTAATACCTTCACCAAGAAAGAAATTAAAATAAATAAATAAATAAATAAATAAACTAAATCATTGGAGAACATATTTGCCAATGATATCAAAGATAAGGGTTTAATCTCCAACATTTACAGGGAACTCATACAACTTAACAAAAAGAAGATAAACAACCCAATCAAAAAATGGGCAACTGATCTAAATAGACACTTTTCAAAAGAAGACAGAAGGAAGGCCAACAGACATATGAAAACCTGATCAAAGTCACTAATCATCAGAGAGATGCAAATCAAAACAACAATGTGGTACCATCTCACACCTGTCAGAATGGCTATCATCAACAAATCAACAAACAACAAGTGTTGGCGAGGATGCGGAGAAAAAGGAACTCTTTTGCACAGCTGGTGGGAAAGCAGACTGGTGCAGCCACTGTGGAGAACAGTATAGAGTTTCCTCAGAAAACTAAATATGGAACTCCCATTTGACCCAGTGATCCCACTTCTAGGAATGTATCCCAAGAAACTAGAAACACCAATCAGAAAGGATATAGGCACCCCTATGTTCATAGCAGCACAATTCACCATAGCTAAGATTTGGAAATAGCCTACGTGCCCATCTGCCGATGAATGGATTAAAAACTGTGGTACATCTACACAATGGAATACTAAGCTGCAGTAAAAAAGAAGTAGTTCTTACCATTTGTAACAATATTGATGGAGATAGAGAGCATTATGCTAAGTGAAATAAGCCAGGCAGAGAAAGATAAATATCACATGATCTCACTCATTTGTGGAATATAATGAACAACATAAACTGATGAACAAAAACAGATCCAGAGACAGAGAATCATCAATCAGAACGTCAAACCTCAGGGAAGGTAGGGGACGGTGGGGGTACAGGGAGAGATCAACCAAAGGACTTATATGCATGCATATAAGCCTAATCAATGGACACAGACAACAGGGGGGTGGGGCATGAGTGGGGGTTGGGGGGTAATGGGGGAATAAGGACACATATGTAATACCTTAATCAATAAAGAAATTAAAAAAAATGTTAACTAATATGTAGTTAAAAGGAATGTACAATTGGATTTAAACTGTGGAATAAATAGTATAAATCAAAACTAGTATTATATTTTAAATAATTAATGCATCCTTTAAAAGTTATAGATTCCTTTTACATGGCATTTTAGAATTAATAATAACAGAAATTACCCACAAACTTATTTATAATATTAATTTTTCACTTTATTTGACCCTGAATCTGCCCAATTATTCAGGCTTTGATTTCTTTAAGAATGTGACTTTCTTATATGTTAGTGAAAAAATCTGAAAATTATGAAAAAAAAATGCTTATCTGAAATTTGGAAGACCTAACCTACAAAAAAAAAAAAATCCATTTTCAAACACTTGGTTATCCATAAAGCTTTTTCAAATCCTTTTGAACCAGAGGCAGTATAATTTGATTTTAATCCTTAGCTTTGAAGTCAAACATGGCTTCAGATTAGCACAAAATAAGTGGTGGGGGATCAGTGGAGAAATAAAAACCCCGTTACAATATATGTCATCTTCTCTGTTGCATAACCTTCAACTATCACATACAGTAAAGATGTTTAACTTGGGCCCTGATCTGATGTTAGATTCTACCTAAGCCCATTTCAATATGGAATAAATAATAAGGATTCTGATTCCTATTACCAGTTTCATAAAGTTGAGCAATTTATATTTTGTCACTGCACTTCAGTTTTTCTCTTCTATCATATGAGACTATACTATTATTTCCCAAATACAATTGGCACATAGTCAACACTCAATGAATGGAAGTGATTATTAAAATTCTCATTTTATATTTTCTTCCTTTGACCCCCCCACCCCTTCCCCTAACATTTTCTGGCATTTATCTCTGAATCCTAAGCTCCTTGAGCCACTCAATGAGTATTTGATGCAGCTTGGTATAGTGCTTTGGTTCTCAAATATCAGCATGCACAGAACCAGGAATGGTGGTTAAAAATACAGATCCCTAGCTTGTGCCCCGATGCTTTCTGACCAGTAGGTCTATGGTGAAATCTGCAAATTTGTGTTTCTCTCACTTTCCTAAGTGATGCTATTGCCGCTGGTCTGGGGACTGTATCTGAGAACTATTTATATATGGTGAGAAATTAAATTTACATTGGAGTCAGTTATACTGGTATTAAAATCCTCATATAGTACATGGTAGTATTTTAAAACTTTGTAAGTTACCTCAGTTCCTTTAGAGTGCTACTCCTCTCTTGCAGGTAAAGGGAGTAGATATTCAGTGTTAAACCCACTTTGCTTAGAAACTCAGTGAATTTAACTGTGCCTTCCCTGGTCCTAAGGTTGGATGGCCTGGGACACCCCAACAGCCGCTCCCCCCTCATCAGTACCTTTCTGAACCCCCATTGCTCTTCTGTCCTCCTCTGGACTATGGATAGCTCAGTAGAAGTTCTGCTTGTAATTCCCAGTCAGCCCACATCCCTACTCCCCTCTAATCAGATGGGTCTGATTTTATTCTGCTTTTGTTTCTAACCTGGATTAAACTCTCAGCTGGACACTGGCTCAGAATCTACTGCCTACTCAGAGACTATCTGACCCCAGAACTATGCCAGGTATTGGTGAATAAAACACCTTTTTGAGCAGTAGATGGTCTAGTGAATTCAAGAGAAAGGTTAAAGCTAATCCTATACAGTGATATTTGCTATAAGAAGAGGCTTCAAATTCCCAGGAAGAGAAATAGTACAATGCAGTGAAGGGCAGACACTTAGAAGGAAACCACATTTCTTTGGAAGACAGGGGGAAGGTTGTTTACCTAACTACTGCATTACTAACCGCTGCAATTGTTAGTCACTCAGACAGTGTAGAGGTCACTTGTAAGAGTTCCTGAAAAATTACCTGATCTCTGGCCAAAATCACCTGTAACTATTGAGACAGCCTCGGATTTATTTAGTACTGTTTGGAGTACAGACATCACAATCCAGTTTCTCTTCTATCACATGGGAATGGGCTCCACTCAGTCAGACACCCCATCCTTTTAAATTCATCATTTCACTGTGTACTGATTACTGGACAACAAAAATGTGTTCTCACATTGTGGATATTTTCACCTTCTTTGTTTTGTAAAAATTCTTAAACAATAAATGAAAATCTGACTTTATTTTGGTTTGTATTTTGAGGACTTCTATATTGGAGCATATTTACATATGGACAACACTAAATATTGCTATTTGTCATTACTTCCATTTCCTTTTTCTAAAAAAGTCCAACCTGATTGTAGTCCTTCACTCAGAAACGTTTGGAGACAGTGATTCCCAGTGAAGTGAGGCAGAGGCATCAACCAAGGCAAAGGCCCACATCTTCAAAGAGCTGGCAGGAAATGTATTAATGAATTATTTGTTTCTAAGAACCAAGTTCAGGATTCAGACCCCAAAGCTATGTACTTTTGAAAAACTAAAAGTGACAGGGCGAAATCTGGATAGCTTTTAACTGTGGAAAACAGGTGCATGCCATCGCTTTCATTTCCCTGACACGCGTTCGGCGCTATTCATCAACCTGGTTCTTTTCTTCTCTGGCCTAACCTTTGGGTGACAGTAAACATGACTTGACAGAGGGTCCGACACAGAAATTACATGATCTTTAACCTTTTTCTGATTTGTGACAGGTTTGGGACACATCTGGACTAATCCATCAGGGAGGAAAAATACCCCTGGAATTCTAATATGACAGTGATCTTCAAGAGCAAACAGCCTTGTGTTTGTGTAAACTCCTTTCCAGTTTAAAACAAAATGAACAAAAGAGTAATGTTCTACCTAACAAAGCTCATTTAGTTAGAGTAAAAGGAATGTTTCCCATCACATGAAAGGCAATAATAGTTTGGCATGCATTTTTGAAGTACTCATGTAGCAACACCACCTCTTGGAAAATAGACGATAAATTAATTCTCTGGCTTTAATATTAAATAGAGATGTGTGTGTAACTGAGAAAACAAAGAGACTGAAGACATCTGTGGAACTTAGGCTTTTAAAGAGTTGAGATTATTGATAAAAATATATGTTAATATAAATATATCTACAGGAGAAAATGTCCTTATAAATAAGAACATTTTAAGTTTCCTGAAAAAAAATTTGTGCAATAAAAATACAAACTAAATGAAAGGGGGGAATTATATTCAGTTGTAAACATTTAAAGTTCTCCTATGCTCTGGAGTGGAAAATAGGTGTTTTCTCATTTCCTTTATTTTTTCTTTTTATCAGGCAAATTTGTATAAGCATTCAGAACTAGAAAAAAATCTTAGAAATCCAGTTTAGTAACCTCTCAGCAAAAGTAGAGAAAATAAAGCATTTAACCTCTATTAAACACTAGGCTTGCTTCAATGCTTTTTTACTCATGCTGCATATAACTGTATACATTCAACTACCAAACCACCGTACTTACACAATTAAGCAAAATTCTCCTATCTCTCATCCTTCTCTCTACCAGTACATTGGTTTCCCAGATGACTAAAGAACAAACAGACAGCCTGCGATCTTACGTCCTGGGATCATTGAAACCCCTCCATTTTCTTTAGTAGTATAAGGTCCCTACACATATTATTTCAATAATAATTTTAATAACACTTTGAATGCTGAATGCAGATCATACTTGAGCCACTTAGCAATCTGTCACTCACTGTATGCCGGAAAATTATCTTCCTAATGTGCAGAATCCTTGGTGAAGATGCTTTGCCCAGCCTCAAACAAACTTTAGCAGCAATTGTACCCTAGAGCTGAAATGTATGTGTTCGAATTATAGGCTATAATAAAATTAATAAGGATTGAAAAAATGATACTGACTAAATGGCCAAGTTATTTTTTTCCAAAGATGGAAATAAAGAGGGCAGTTATGCAGTTCCTACTATGCTCCTGTGATACTATCCATCCAACTATAGGTTTATTTCACTACATTCTTCAGCTCCTTTCCTTAGATGACTCTAAAGATGTATTTTATAAGTAAATATTTTGGACTTCAGATTGCACTTCTCAGTTTCAAATGAAGGCTTTGTTTTGATTCTGACATTCACTCAACATTACACACTTGTAAAATAATATTTAAGTACATGTAGAGATTTCTAATTTAAGGTGGAACTCATGAAAGCCTCTTTTAGTCCATTTTTATGTAGAATTAATGTAACATGCTGCATTTTTAAGTCAAAATGATTTACTAATTAATCACTTTTTACTAGTTGACTTTTAAGGTACAGTGAGGAATATTTCTATTTAGCTATAAATTCAGTACATCAAATCCATAAGATAATGAAAAATATTCATTTGTAAAACTACCCTTATAAAATACTCTTAAAGATGTGTAGATTCTGTGCATAGGAGGGGCCCAATGGGAAGCAACTGGAATAGTGCTGGAGCATATTTCTAGGGATGAACAAATGTCGGCATTTTCTTGAACTGTTTATTGAAAATATAACTGATACTCAGACTCTCATGATTGGTCATGTCGTACGGATAAGACTGAAAGGTTGGCTGGGGGTTGTGTACTGACCAGTATTTTGATAACAATATCAGCTTCAGATTAGGGAATTCCTGCAGTCTCCCAGTGAATCAACATACCTGGAGACTTGAAAACATCTCAATAAATTCCCTGTGGGCGTGGGCCTTTTCTGATGGTTTCATCTTTCTAAACCTATTCCAGAATTGCACACAGCGTTGGTGGAGATGTGTTCACATAATCTCCTCTATGCTTGTCATTAGACACTTCTCACCACCCCAAATAAACATACCTCCTGAGTAAACTAGAATCTTTGACAAGCACACATCTTCAAGAGTGTTGTTTAAATCTAGTTTTTTTCTACAGCAGTTCCACCTTTGGGGATATATCTAAAGGCAAAAAAAAAAAAAAAAAAAAAAAAAAAAGTCACTATCCTGAAGAGAATTATATCCTCACATTCTTTGCAGCATTCTTTACAATAGATAAAGTGTGGACACAATCTAATTTTCCATTGATGAATGACTGAACAAATATGTTTACAAATATATATACTATCTATACTAATAAAAGGGGAATGTGCTAATTAGACTGGACATCTTTTGAACATCCTTCTGGACAAAGCCACAGTGGCAGGGGCCGAGGCAGAGGTGGTCAGGGGCTATCAGGCCAGCTGGGGAGAGCAGTTAGGGGGCAATCAGGCCAGCAAGGGGGAGCAGTTAGGGGGCGATCAGGTCAGCAGGGGAGGGGAGTTAGGGGTTGATCAGGTTGGCAGGGAGGGCAATTAGTAATTAGGGGCTATCAGGCTGGCAGGCAGAGGTGGTTAGGGGTAATCAGGCAGACAGGCAGGTGAGCCGTTAAGAGCCAGCGGTCCCGGATTGTGAGAGGGACATCCCCGTAGGGTTCCTGGATTGGAGAGGGTACAGGCTGGGCTGAGGGACCCCCCCCCATGCACAAATTTCATGCACCAGGCCTCTAGTTCATCCATAAAAAAGGAAAGACATTCTGCCACTTATGACAACATGGATTGACTTTGAAGACATTGCGCTAAGGGAAATAAGTCAGAAAAAACAAACAAACAAATACTATATGACATCACTTATATGTGGAAAATAAGAAAAATGAACTCATAGTGATGGAATCAAATTGGTGATTATCAGAAGTGGGGTGGAGGAAGGAAAATTAGATAATGGTAGTCTCAAGGCTCAAACTTCCAGTTATAAGATAAATAAGTTCTGGGGGTGTAATGTGTAGCATGTATTGTATATTTGAAATTTTCTAAGGCAGTTCTCCACAAGCAAAAATAAAGTAACTGTAAGGTGATGAATGTTAACTACACTGACTGTGGTTATCATCTTATAAACTAAACATATGACAAATCATCATTCTGTCTACTATAAACTTATACAATGTTACATTTCATTTATATCTTGTCAGAAAAATCAAAAACATAAGTTCCCCTTTCATAAAAATTCTGAAGCTTTCCACAATGGTACAGGGTAGATGCTCTAGAAATATTTGTTGGCTGAACAAAAGTGTTATTGAGTGGGTGAAAAGTATAGGGGGGTAATAGGCCAAACTGCTAGTTTGTAATTTAAAATCTTAGGATTTCTCTTGGGTTAATGTAAGGGAAAGGCAGTAATGTGCTTATAATTGTTTTTAAAAATGGCTGGAAAACCTAAGTGAGTGACCATTTAAGCTGAATTAAATTCTATGAGAAGCTCTTTTTTATTTTTTAAATTTCTTTATTGATTAAGGTATCACATATTTGTCCTCATCCCCCCATTCCCATCCCAAACCCCTCCCCACGCATGATCCCACCCCCCTGTTGTCCATGACCACTGGTTAGGCTTATATGCATGCATACAAGTCCTTTGGTTGATCTCTCCCTGTACCCCCACTGTCCCCTACCTTCCCTGAGGTTTGACGTTCTGATTGATGCTTCCCTGTCTCCAGGTCTGTTTTTGTTCATCAGTTTATGTTGTTCATTATTTCCCCCAGATGAGTGAGATCATGTGATACTAGAAATACACTTATAAGAACCGAAAATGAGACAAGCAATAATGGTTATGCTGAGAGGCAAATGAATCAGTCTGTAGTGAGTTTCTTTCTGGGCCAACAGTTCTTTTGAGTCCCAAATTCAATGTCAAACAGTTCCTTATGTGTACATGTCAGCAATGATATTTCAGTTCTGGATGGTGGACAAATGGTGGTAATGCAGGTCCGACCCTCTCTGGTTTGGTCCTGGGCAACCTGCCGTGATGAACAGCTGCTGACTGCTATTATGGCAAGGTGTCTCTGGACTGTTTCTCTTCTGTCTTCATGGCTGGAGCAGTCCTGTCAATTCCTCTCTGTTGCAGGAATTTACATGGTCTTGGAGTTATTTTCTGAAAATATACAAACATATTCTCGACCAAAAGTTAATAAAGGAATCCTTTCTATAAATTTGACTTGGGATCCTTTTTCATTTTTTGCCCAAACGGTTTTCCTTTGGCTTGTTTTGACACCATGTGTGTTTTCATGGGTGTATTTCTGTTAGCATTTCAAATGAAAGTTAATTTTCTAAAGTAAAAATTTTCTAGATGTAATTTACTTACAGGATATTTTTCCTTACATGATATTCTTCTACTATCTCCCCTTTTTTGATTTAAATATTAGGAGGCTTTTGGAAATTTTATAATGTAGTCTTGATAGCTTTTAAATTTTAATTTTTTGTACTAAAATATGACTACTTTAGGTTCATTACATGTTATGCAATTTTACCATGAGATGAACTACCGATAAAAATTTTAGTTAACACTTTAGGAACAGCTTTTTGTCCAGTACCATTAATTTTTCTAGTATATTCGCTTATTTCAATTAGCCAATTTAAATTAGTCTGAGAACTTAACTATTATTTTACTGTCAAATTTAATACTCTAACAGCAATCTTATTTTACCCTGTAAATATTAGTGGAAAGGATTATTTGCCTTCTTGAGTAGGCCCTGAGCATTCCTGGTGCTAGGCTGGATTTAGATATCAAAAATCCACTTCCCCACACCATGGGTACAAGACAACTCAAACAAGGCTTGTTGCAGTGAGAGGGCAGCTGCTGTCAGCCAAGTCTCTATCTGTTGCCTGGGTCCCGATTTGAGCTGGGCATGGGAAGCGAAGCAGCCATGGGGGCAGGAGACCTCCCTCAGAAGGGGTGAGGTTCAGGCCCCTGCAAAGTTGGGGGGGTGAGGGTCTGTGTCCCACCTCTGTTGATCCCCTAGTTCTCTCCTGAAGGCCCCTCTGCAACTGTGCCTGTCTTAGGTTGTTCCTTCCCTGAGGAATCTTACCCGTCTCCTGCTAACCAGCCATCCTCTGGGGCCAAGCAGGGTGATGTGAGGTTCAGTTCTGTCTCCTTGGTAGCCTATGCTCCCGTGGCCTCCATGCCCAGCACCTGCCTTGGGATCCCCTCGCCTGCTGGCGGGGCCCCGGCACTGATAACGTATCTTGGGGAACCCAAGTTTCTTCTCCAGGGACTGGGTGAGAGACAGATCCATAGTACCAGCCACCATGAGGTTTCAAACTCGCCATCAACAGAAAGCTCAGGCAACAGCTGTGGGCAATTGGATTGTGAGAAGAGGGTCCCTCTTGGCCAAAAGGGCAAGAGGGGCCAATACAGAATGCTCAGGTGCCTTCCCAGGGGGCCCTCTACACAGTGGAAGAGATTAAATCCTTTCATGTCCTTTTTAAATTGCTGCCAGACACTCAAAGAATTAGTTTGTAAGTTTGTTTGGGATAATTGTACATTATGCTGTTTTAATTCTAAAATATCAAGAGATGTGTTATCTTTGTCTCCAACACCATAAAGATGATTTTTTATTGATTCCCAAAGGTGCCAGGTACTATTATAGGTAATGGGGGTAACACAAATCTGGGAAAAATTATAATGACATTGTAGAATAATATCATGTAAGGATATTCTTTGCTCTAGGCCATGGCAATTCCATTTCAAACTGGCTGTCAATTTCTTTTTGTATAGACAAGGTCTTAGTTACATTTTCTACACCTTTCCCAGGAGCAAGTAGTGATAGTCCCTTCCTTTGGTGTCCAGGCAAGCCAGAAACCTCTCTTTAATTTTAAACACAAAGGAGCAGTGGTTTGATTTTGTGTCATACAAAAGGGAAGCTGGGTGGTGACCCCTGTGAAAATATACTTCCTTGCCCCACCCATGGTCCTCCTGGATGACCAAGGTGTTTGGTATTATTGCTGACTACATTAGGCGGGGGATCAGCCCACATAAGGCCTCTTACCCATGAAGAGTCAGGAACATAAGTCCAAAATATTTACCCATTTTCCCCAGGTAATATTACCGTACAGCTGATGACTGCTAGCAAGGCAAGAAAAACGTTCTCAGGTGTTCTTGGGGTTCTGGTTACCTCACATTTCCTTATTTATTTATTTATTTATTTATTTAAATTATTATTTTTATTATTTTTTTTACATATGTGTCCTTATTTCCCCATTACCCCCCAACCCCCACTCATGCCCCACCCCCCTGTTGTCTGTGTCCATTGATTAGGCTCATATGCATGCACATAAGTCCCTTGGTTGATCTCTCCCCCTTACTCCCACTGACCCCCTCCTTCCCTGAAGTTTGAGGTTCTGATCGACATTTCTCAGTCTCTGGATCTCTTCTTGTTCATCAGTCTATGACGTTCATTATATTCCACAAATGAGTGAGATCATGTGATATTTATCTTTCTCTGCCTGGCTTATTTCACTTAGCATAATGCTCTCCATCTCCATTCATGTTGTTGCAAATGGTAGGAACTCCTTCTTTTTTACCACAGCATAGTATTCCATTGTGTAGATGTACCACTGTTTTTAATCCACTCATCTGCTGATGGGCACGTAGGCTGTTTCCAAATCTTCGCTATGGTGAATTGTAATGCTATGAACATAGGGGTGCATATATCCTTTCTGATTGGTGTTTCTAGTTTCTTGGGATATATTCCTAGAAGTGGGATCACTGGGTCAAATGGGAGTTCCATTTTTAGTTTTTTGAGGAAACTCCATACTGTTCTCCACAGTGGCTGCACCAGTCTGCATTCCCACCAGCAGTGCAAAAGAATTCCTTTTTCTCCGCATCCTCGCTAACACTTGTTGTTTGTTGATTTGTTGATGATAGCCATTCTGACAGGTGTGAGATGGTACCACATCGTTGTTTTCATTTGCATCTCTCTGATGATTAGTGACTTTGATCAGGTTTTCATATGTCTGTTGGCCTTCCTTCTGTCTTCTTTTGAAAAGTGTCTATTTAGATCAGTTGCCCATTTTGTGATTGGGTTGTTTATCTTGTTTTTGTTAAGTTGTATGGGTTCTCTGTAAATGTTGGAGATTAAACCCTTATCAGTGATAACATTGGCAAATATGTTCTCCCATGCAGTGGGCTTTCTTGTTTTATTGATGGTTTCTTTTGCTGTGAAAAAGCTTTTTATTTTGATGTAGTCCCATTTGTTTATATTCTCTTTAGTTTCCATTGCCCTAAGAGCAGTATCAGTGAAGAAGTTCCTTCGGCATATGTCTGAGATTTTGCTGCCTGTGGATTCCTCTAGTATTTTTATGGTTTCCCGTCTTATGTTTAAGTGCTTTATCCATTTTGAGTTTATTTTTGTGTATGGTGAAAGTTAGTGATCTAGTTTCATTTTTTTGCATGTATCTGTCCAATTTTCCCAACACCATTTGTTGAAGAGACTGTCTTGACTCCATTGTATGTTCATGCCTCCTTTGTCAAATATTAATTGGGCATAGTGGTTTGGCTCGATTTCTGGGTTATGTATTCTATTACATTGATCTATGTGTCTTTTCTTGTGCCGGTACCAGGCTGTTTTGAGAACATTGGCTTTGCAATACAGCTTGATATCTGGTATTGAGATCCCACCTACTTTGTTCTTCTTTCTCCAGATTGCTGCAGCTATTTGGGGTCTTTTTTATTCCAGATGAATTTTTCGAAGTTTCGTTCTAGGTCTGTGAAATATGCCATTGGTATTTTAATAGGAAGTGCATTGAATTTATAGATTGCTTTGGGTAGTATGGACATTTTGATGATGTTGATTCTAGCAATCCATGAACATGGTACGTTCTTCCATCGGTTTATGTCTTCCTCTATCTCTTTTTTTCAGTGTTGTGTAGTTTTCTCGTATAGTTCTTTTAACTCTTTAGTTAAGTTTATTCCTAGGTATCTTAATTTTTTTGGTGTGATGGTAAATGGGGTTGCTTTTTTAGTCTCTCTTTCTGTACGTTGACTGTTGGTGTATAGAAATGCCATAGATTTCTTGGCGTTAATTTTGTATCCTGCTACAATGACAAATTCATTTATTAAGTTTAATAATTTTTTGATGGAGTCTTTAGGGTTTTCTATGTATATTATCATGTTATCTGCGAATAAGGATAGTTTTACTTCTTTTCCAATTTGGATGCCTTTTATTTCTTCTGCTTGTCTGATCACAATGGCTAGTACTTCAAGCACTATGTTGAACAGGAGTGGTGAGAGAGGGCATCCCTGTCTTGTTCCTGTTCTGTTCTTAGGGGAAATGGTTTTAGTTTTTGCCCATTGAGTATGATGTTGGCTATAGGTTTGTCATATATGGCTTTTATGATGTTGAGGTATGATCCTTTTATTCCCACCTTGCTGAGAGTTTTTATCAAGAAAGGGTGTTGGATTTTGTCAAATGCTTTTTCTGCATCAATTGATATGACTATGTGATTTTTATCTCTCAGTTTGTTTATGTGATGTATCACATTTATTGATTTTCAGATATTGTACCATCCTTGCATTCCTGGGATAAATCCTACTTGGTTATGGTGTATGATGTTTCTGATATACTGCTGGATTCGATTTGCTAGAATTTTGTTGAGGATTTTGGCATCTATGTTCATTATTGGCCTGTAATTCTCTTTCATTGTGTTGTCTTTATCTGTTTTTGGTATTGGGGTGATGCTGGCTTCATAGAAGGAGCTTGGAAGTGTTCCTTCCTCTTTAATTTTCTGGAATAGTCTGAGGAGGATAGGTTTTAGTTCTTCCTTGAATGTTTGATAAAACTCCCCTGTGAAGCCATCTGGCCCCGGACTTTTGTTTGCTGGAAGCTTTTTGATGACTGCTTCAATTTCTTCCATAGTTATCGGCCTATTGAGATTTTTAGAATCTTCCTGAGTGAGTTTTGGAAGGTTCTATTTTTTTTTTAGGAATATGTCCATTTCCTCCAGGTTGTCGAGTTTGTTAGAATAGAGTTGTTCATAGTATTTTTTTAACAATCCTATGTATTTCTGTGGGGTCTGTTGTTATTTTGCCTCTATCATTTCTGATTTTGTTTATTTGTGTCCTCTCTCTTTGCTTCTTGGTGAGCCTGGCTAGAGGTTCATCAATCTTGTTTATCATTTTGAAGAACCAGCTCTTGGTTTCATTGATCTTTTGTATTGTTTTTTGGTCTCTATGTCATTCATTTCTGCTCTGATCTTTATTATTTCCTTCCTTCTGCATACTGTGGGCTTTTCTTGTTGCTTTCTTTGTAATTCTTTGAGTTGTTGAGTTAGATGATTTATTACCATTTTTTCTTGTTTTTTGAGGTAGGCCTGTGGAGCTATAAACTTCCTTCTCAGGACTGCTTTCATTGTGTCCCATAAGATTTGCAATGTTGTGTTTTTATTGTCGTTAGTCTCCAGAATGTTTTTAATTTCTTCTTGATCTCATTGGTAACCCAATCATTGTTTAGTAGCATGCTATTCAGCTTCCAAGTGTTTGAATTTTTTGGAATGTTTTTATTGTAGTTTATTTCTAATATTATGCCACTGTGGTCTGAGAAAATGCTTGATATGATTTCAATCTTTTCAGATTTGGGGAGACTTTGCTTGTGATTCTATATGTGGTATATTTTTGAAAATGTCCCATGTGCACTTGAGAAGAATGTATATTCCGTGGCATTGGGGTGAAATGCTCTGAAGATGTCAATTAGGTCCATCTGATCTAGTGTGTCATTTAGAATTGCTGTTTCTTTGCTGATTTTTTGTCTGGAGGATTTATCCACTGATGTTAGTGGTGTATTAAAGTCCCCTACTATGATTGTATTGTTGTCGATCTCTCCCTTTATATCTTCCAGGAGATTTTTTCTGTATTTGGAGGCTCCTGCATTGGGTGCATATATGTTTACCAGAGTTATATCTCCTTGTTGAATTGCTTCCTTTAGTATTATGTAGTGGCCTTCCTTATCTCTTATTATGGTATTTACTTTGAGGTCTATTTTATCAGATATAAGTATCGCAACCCCAGCTTTTTTCTTATTTCTATTTGCCTGAAAAATGTTTTTCCATCCCTTCACTCTCAGTCTGTGTGAATTATTTGCTCTGAGGTGGGTGTCTTGTAGACAGCAAATATATGGGTGTTGTTTTCTTATCTATTCATCTACCCTATGTCTTTTGATTGGTGCATTTAATCCGTTTACGATTAATGTTATTATTGACAAGTACATGTTTGTTGTCATATTTTTCCTTAGTGTTTGTGTTTCTTCTTGCCTTTCTCTTTCTTCTTTTTACAGCAGTCCCTTTAGCATTTCTTGCATTGCTGGCTTGGTAGTGATAAACTCTCTTAGTCCTTTTTTGTCTGTGAAGTTCCTGATTCCACCTTCAATTTTGAATGATAGCCTTGCCGGGTATAGTATTCTTGGATTCAGTCTCTTGCTTTGCATCACTTTGTATATTTCATTCCATTCCCTTCTGGTCTGGTGTGTTTCTGTTGAGAAATAAGGTGATATTCTGATAGGAGACCCCTTGTAAGTAACTTTCTGTCTGTGTCTGGCAGCCTTTAAGATTCTTACTTTGTCGTTGGTGTTCGCCAATCTAATTATGATGTGTCTTGTTGTTGGTCTTTTGGTGTTCAACTTGTTTGGGACTCTATGTACTTCTTGGACTTGCATAGTTTTTTCTTGCCAATATCAGGGAAGTTTCCTGTCATTATTTCTTCAAACAGGTTTTCTATTCCTTGCTTCTCTTCCTCTCCTTCTGGTATCCCCATTAAGCAAATGTTGTTCCGCTTTGTGTTGTCCTAAAGCTCCCTTAGGCTCTCCTCTTGCTTTTTAAGTCTTCTTTCCAGTTGTTGCTGTGTTTGTGTGTTTTTTCCTACCTTGTCTTCTAATTCGCTGATGCGGTCCTCAGCCTCTTCTAGTCTACTGTTTATGCCTTCCATTGTGTTCTTTATTGCAGCTATGTCGTTCTTCATCTCCTCTTGGTTTCTTTTCATGTTGGTGACATTCTCATTCAGCTCCTTATAGTTCTCATTGAGTTGTGTGTATTTGTCATTGAGTTGTGTGTATTTGTCATCCATCTGTTTAAACATCCTTATAATCATTACTCTGAATTCTATCTCTGATAAGCTGCTAGCCTCGAATTCATTTAACTTTTTTTCTGGTGGTTCCTCTTTTTCTTTCCTTTGGGGATTGCTTTTTTGTCTTCCCATGTTTTCCTGTAATGTTTTAATTGTAGATCCAATTGCTTTGCTACTCAGGTTCTTTTGGGGATGGTGCTACTGGCGTAATCTCTCAGTTCTCCTGGACTTGTTAATCTAGTGTAGCTTCCTACTTGAGCTATTTGGGTTCTCTTGATGTAGGCCTGCGAGCTTGAGAGGCACAACTGCGGTGTCTAGAAGTCAGCTGCAGTGGAGGGGAGTGTCCCAATTTTTGCTATCTTGCACCTTTAACTGAAATCATGCGTGCCCATCAGGGACTCACAGTGGCCCCCAGGAACTGTCTGTTGGTGTGATGGGGCTCAGGGGGCCTGCTCTCTGGAAAGGCGTGACTGTGGTGTCCAGAGTTCTGGAGTCGTGGGGTGGGCAGACCCAGCTTTTGCTGTTGCACCTGTGGTGGATAGGCGCTTACTCCCAGTGGTGGCTCACAGGAGCACCCGCGGTTCGTTTGCCAGTGAGGCACACTGAAGGACTCTGAAGGGCCCTGGCAGTGTAGCAGCGCAATTGAGGCGCCTGTGGGCTGGTGTCCAGGATGAGTGAATTCAAAACTTCTACCGCTGGGGGGGGAGTGCGCCCCTGCTTGTTCAAGATCGCACCCAGGGAGAGCTCACAGTGGCTCCCACTAGCGCCCTGTGGGTAGATGGGCTCAGGGTGCCTGCCCATTGGAACTTTGCCTCTGTGGAGGTGCGCTTTTCAGGCGCAGAGTTCTGATGCACTCTGAGGGGGCCTGGCACTGTGGTTGAGCACCTGGGGTGAATGTGGGTAGTTATCCAGGAAGAGGGAATTCAGAATTTCTGCTGCGGGGCCGTGTGCCCTTGTCTGTGCAGAATCACACCCTCGGGGGCTCTCAGCGGCTCCCAAGCACTGCCTAAAGAGTGGAGTGCCCTGGCTACCTGAGGGTCTGAATATGGGAAATCTGGAGTGGAGTGCCCTGGCTGCCTGCAGGGCTGGATACGTGTGAATCTGGAGTACTGCCGCTGGGGAGGGGGAAGTTGCACTTACTGCTGCTGAGTGGTGCACCTTTGGAGGTGGAGGTCCCAGCGTCCATGGGTCTGCAGCTGGGGTAGCAGGATTTTGGCTGAAGTGGCTGCTGGGTCGCAGGGCAGTTCCAAGGCCAATCTGGTTGGTGATGTTGATGAGTTCCGAAAAAAGGCCTTTCTCCCCTTCAAGATGGCGTGGGCTCCGTGCTGGAGTCCCGCAGTCTGGGGAGTGCCCAAAGTGGTGATAGTCTCTCCTTGTCAAGGAGAGCCTGGCTGCCAGCCCCTGCTGCTCCTGCGAGATTTAACTTTCCCTCACTCACTCGCACACACGCACATCCACACACTCTCCTGTCATACCCTCACTCACTCACTTCCTCTCCCTCATCTCTGTCCTGCCAGCCGCCATCTTTTCACCCCTTCTAAAATGAGACGCTCTTTATATTGGTAAGTTACTATGAACTAATGTAGGATGATAAGACGATATTCAGAATTTTTTCAGGTATGTAGCATCAACAAACAAAATTAAATCAGTGGGTGTGTTTTTTCCTAAAGAATTTTCAAAAAGCTTTAAAGAGGACAGATTTTTGCCTGTTAATAAATATAAAAAATGATATTCTCTTTTTTCGGGAGGGATGGGAAATTTCTGACTTTAGGATTATAAAAAAGGATAGCAATATATAAAAATGAAGGCAACAGTATTTTGTAGGAGGTAAGCTAACTTATTGAGAATCCCTTAGTTTTTTGTTTTTTTTTTTTCTGTTAATAGTAGTCTGTATAACAAGAGGAACCAATGAATTTGTAGCTACTACTGTAGCACTTAAAATAGGAGAATATGCTTCACTTGATACACCATCAGAACACATATACAAGGTGGAACAAAAGTAGATTTACAGTAAAAAACAATGCAATAATTAATAAATAATAATACAATAATAAACTCTGTCTCACATACTCACAACTATAAATCTACTTTTGCCCTATATCTGACCAGAATATGAATGGTCATAAGGGAAAAGGATATGTGATAATTATTGAATCCTAAAGTTAGAATTAGTTGTTGATTGAACTAATTTAACTTGCCCTTACCAAAAGCTTTTTCATGTGATTACCCTCCCCCATAGAAAATATCCAAGGCCTGGAGATCAATTTTATGAGTGCAATGCCGGCTCAGAAAAAAGTTGTACCCAACACCTTCAATACGAGTGATAAAATTTCCCATTATTGATTTTAGATTTGATCTAGAAAAATACTAGAATGGGTAATCTCTTAGAAATTAGAGATTTACCTTTTTGGGGTATTCTTAATGATGCACTTGTTAGAATTGTAATTTATCATTGGAGGACTTCTGGGTTAATGCTTTTAATAAGTAGATGGGAAACTTTTCTGAACTTTGTCTTATTGGTTTCACAAAAAATTATGTACACATTGTAAAAAAGGAAAGTCATAGGAAATTTTATAAACTTTAGGTCTTGATTAAGAAAAGTAGAAGAGGGCTTCTGTAAATTATTGATATATAGTAATAGACCTTGCATATTGCTGATTTTCCTGTGACAAGACAAATAAATATTTACTGTTGAGATCTAGAGGGATAGTAGAAGGAAATAGTATAAGTACACAATAGTATGGCTTGAGGTAGTACTGAGAACAAAATAATATTTGAGTTTGGAACCAGTGGGAAATAGTGTATCACATTTTATTTATAACACTAAGATCTTAACCAAAAATATATGTCTATGTATATTAGTATTTTTACAAGAAATGCAACAATAATACAGTTGCTAAAACAATGAATAAAAGGGTCCCTCTTTGACAAATATTCCACAGTAGAACCAGTCTATACCTTGCTTTACAGCTTCAAAGGATATTGAGCAAGATTGGGTAAAAGCTTGGTGAATTATTTATTACTTACATAGGTCAGTCCATAATATTTTTAAGGTATCAGTGGATTTCTTAGCCAAGGGGCTATCCAAGACCTCAAGTAATTCCTCAAGTTGGGATTGGGTTAATTACACAGGACTGAAAACCAAACATTCATTTGAAAACGATTAGTATATGTTGGATACAAGAGACAGGAGATGTCAGGTATTTCAGAAAACAGTCCGTCTGGAAAACACTTGATTTAATAGTTACATTTTATAAACTATTTTTTAAATCCTCACCTGAGGACATTTTTTTAATTGATTTTAGAGAGAGAGGAAGGAGAGGGGGGTGAGAGAGAGAGAGAGAAACATCAATGGGAGAGAGAAACATTGATCAGCATTGATCAGTTGGTTCCCATAAACACTCTGACCTGGGTTTGAACCCACATCCTGGGTATGTGCCCTGACCAGAAATCAAGCCCATGACCCTTGGGTACACTAGATGACTCTTAATCAACTGAAGCATAGCAGCCAGGGCTAATAGTTACATTTAAAAGGAATCTCTTAATAATAAATGTGTTTGTGTTTTCATAAAGAAACAACGTTGACTCACAGGAGGGCTGATAATTACTGTTGCACATAGGATTAGGGGGAGAGCCTGAGGGATACTTTAAAAATCTACTACAGTAGTCTAAAGATTCCTAAAGAGGTCTACAGGTAGAGGTAGGCCTTAGAGTTGGCAGAATAACCACTCTGCCATTTAGAAAGTTATTATTAAAGATGTTTCCCTTTGGTGGTTTAACATAATCATTGGAAATTGGGTGTTATAGTCTCCCTTGGAGCTCCTTCTAACCCTCAAGCACCTCTAGTTCTTTGCTGTTTTTTTTATTAAGATGGCACAGTTCATTTTGCATTGGCCCCTTTGTCTACAAAGCCAACAAATGTCTTGTTAAATGGGTTTTTTAATGTTTCTTAAGATTGGGGCAGTTCTCCATTCAACCACTTATTTTTAAATCCATACTTTGAGGTTGAGGGCTCATTTTTTTTTCTATTTAAATATTCGTCAATGCATTCTGCCAAGGCTAAAGTTCATACAATGGAGTAATGGGCAATTAATCTTTCTTCACGTATCAGATCAGCAATGCCTGGTTTCAGGCCATCTGCAAAAATGTTGGAGAGGGTAGTAGAAATGTCAGCATTCAGGCCAAAGGCTGAATATTATCTGAAGGCACTAATTAATGATCTCTGAAGTCTCCTATGGATTCACTATTTTGCTGTTTGTAAGACTGAACTGAAGTTTATATTATTTAGCCAGACCTTAAATATAGTTCTTAAAATAGGTTGTCCTAACTTCCGTACACTTCAATATTTCAGTAGAGTTTATTTCATTAACCTTCAAGTCCTTCTCAGGGTTCTGCAATTAGCCTTTCCAGGGCAAGTTTTTGCATCTTCTGGCTCCACCAAAAGATATACTAATTTATAGAGGTCAGCGAAGCCTCAAGTGTATGTGCCCAAGGCAAGTCTAAATATTTTAATAAAACTTTTTTCCTCCCTGCTGGGGGATTTTGGAATTCCTTAACAATGTCACAGAGATATGTAGTTGATTAAGGTTGAAGTCCTGTACCAGGAATGTTCTTCAGGGGTAACTTAAATTTTTAATGAATGTTTCAAGAGAAAAGGAGGATGAAAGATTCAGAAGTCATTGATTTGAATTAAATTTGTGGTTAGAAGTGGAGATAAGATAAAAGTGAGAAATAGGAAAGGTAGAACTGAAATTGCCTCTTTCCTTGTTCCTTTCTAGGGAGCCTTTCAGGGAAGAGATATTCCTCTTTGGATCATATTTGAAAGCCTCCTCATACTGGTTAAGGAATGCAGACTACCGAAGTCAGGATTTCATTCTTTTTGGGTTCTAAGGCTCTTTCCAAATGAAGATTCATTTTAATAGTTGAAAGTTCCAAAAAGTGTCCATAGTAATCTGAAATTGTCTTTCACCAATGTGAAATTACCAAATTTAGTGGGGAGGTATGCATGGACTGGCAAAACAGAACTCACAGTAGTTCTAATGGACACAAAGACATGATTAAGGCCAGTTCTTACAGGGTTTTGAAAAGTTGACACAGGGCTAAGTTGATGTAAAGTACACCACTCTAATGAAATGCACTGAACTCTACCGTAGTATCTGACTCTAGGATGAAACTTATTGGCCAGATGTCTGTCCACTCACTATTGACTTCTTCATGCAGTAGTTGCCCTTGGTCTGTGGAGGACACATTCCAAGACACCCATGGAATGCCTGAAACTTCTGATAGTATCAAACCCTATGTTTGTTTGTTTTTTCTTATACATACATACTTATGATAAAGTTTATAAATTATGTACAGCAGGAGATTAACAACAACAACTAATACTATAATAGAACAATTATAAGAATATCCTGTCATAAAGGTTATTTGAATGTGGTCTTCCTCTGTCTCTCTGATAACTGATCTGCTAACAGAGATGGCTACTACATGATTAACGGGTAGGTAACAAATACAGTGTGGGTATGCTGGACAGAGGGATGATTCACATCCCAAGTGGGATGGTGTGAGACTTCATCACACTACTCATAACAACTCACAATTTAAAACATATGAATTGTTTATTTCTGGAACTTTTTAGTTATATGTTTTCAGATGGTGGCTGACTATGGGTAACTGCAACTGCAGAAAGTGAAACCATGGATAAAGGGGGTTAATGTGTAGACAGACAAAACTAGAGAAACTGCAAGCTGATGGACAGTAGGAGAAATGTTAAAAGTCAAAATTTTCAAGGTAAAAAATATAATCTGCTCAGAATTCAAAAGCCAAGAATTCAAAAATAAATATAAAGTTTTATAAGACTAAATTGAATTTTATAGACCAGATTCATTACAAACTTATTTTGTGTCTCAAACAATTTAGCCTTTTTCAGGTGGATTCTAAGGAAGTGTTAGATGTGCATCTATTAGTGTGTCCTAACTTCAGTGACAGCTGTCTTCACTGAATTATGGTGGCATATCCACTTCGTTGAAACCCAACAGCCATGGATGACCAGAAACACCCAGGGAACTTTGAGCCCTCCTCCCAGAGAGGTGAGGGGAATGGCTTCATAGGTTTGGGCTTGTGTCATGTTCTGAGCACTGTTCCTGTTCTGTTGGAAATGTCATTATCTGATTTCAGCAAGGGTATATTTTCAAATTCTCACACTAATGCAGTCCTTTGAAATACACTAAGGCACTATTTATGGTTGAAGACAATACTTTCTCTATCCTGATTTTTATTAACATAAGCCCTTTAGGTAGTATACGATATGAGTTTGTGTAACATTAAATTTCATTTGCTTTTTAATTCTTTTATTTATTTTTACCATATGCCAACCACTATTCTAAAGTTTAGACATATAATAGGGTTTAAAACAAATAAACAAAGAGAAAATTCTTTCTGTGTTAATGGGCCTTGCATTCTAGTGTCCTAGTGGTAGAGATAGAAAACAGCCAATTTATAACTAAATGCATTCAGGCAATAATAAGTGCTAACAAGCAGATGAACAAGGGTAAGGTGACAGAAGGTTACACACTGGAGTTTGGTAATGGTGTGCTCTTTTAAACAATCAACAGATGGCTTTTCTGAAGCATTAACTTTGAGAAAAGATAGGGATGAAGGGAAGGAGTGAGCATTTTGAAGATCTAAGTGAATAAATTGTATTGCAAGCAGAAAGAACAGATTAAGGGTGAGTGTGGTTAGGGAAGAATAAGATGAAGAATGTCATGAGAAAAGGTCAGGGAGATAAGCAATAATTAGGTCACATGGGGTCATGTATGTAGAATGTGATAAAGAGTTCAGATTTCCTCCTCAGTCTTGGGAGTTTCTGAGCAGATGGACATAATCTGATTTATTTTTAATATATTATTCTGGTTGCTGTGTGTAAAATTGGTAATAGGGGGTATAAAATGAAGCAAGGGATAACAGTCTGCTGCAATAATCAATATGAGAGATGACAGTGGCTTGACCAGAATGATGATAGAGTCGTCAGATGTGCTTGTCAAGGTCTGACTTGAAGCTGGAGTCAAAAGGACTTGCCAATGGATAAGATGTAGTGATTATACGGAAACATAAAGGATGATCCCTGAATTTTGGGCCAAATAACCTGAGTGAATAGTGAAGCCATTTCAGAATGGGGAAAACTGGGAGACAATGGAGAGGTTAGGAAAAATCAAGAGTTCTCTTTTGGAAATGCTGTGTTTGAAATATTTCTTGGACATCCGTATGTCACTGTCAAATAGGCTCACAGGAGAGGGAGAAACCGGGGCTGTGCTGGGAGCCATCAGTGTAGAAATAGAAATTCAAACTTCAAACAGATAAGGTCACTTAGGACAGGTGTAAATAGACATAAAAATAAAATTGAGTTTTGGAGAACCTCAAAATATAGAATTCAAGGAAGAGGAAAAGATTCTAGCAAAAGGCGCAACATGAAGCAGACAGGGAGGTAAAAGATAATCCAGAGTACATACCTTCTTGAAAGCAACTAAGTGAGTGTTTCTGATGGAGGAAGTGATCAACTAAAAGTCCTGGGTGCTCCTCTGGGCTGTTGTAAGGCACCTTGTAGAATCTTTCAAAATATTTCTCTCTGTATAAGAAAAGCATTTCTGTTATATCACTGATATATTACATATATGTATGTATTTCTAATCAGTTCCATGTTAATTTGATGATAAAATGAGCTATTTTGTGCTTTTTTATCTTTAGAGATTTAGGTAGATAAGGTTGGTTGGTTAAATTAGGGACTGATGATGGAAATTAGGAAAAAGTCATAAAGTGATATCTGCTTGAATTTCCTCTATATCATCCTCCCTAGCCCCCTATAGACTATCTCAACATGCCTGGTAATCTTATACTGTCAATAACTAAAATCAAAGTATACATACTACTAGCAAGTTTTAAAATTATTATTTACAGTTTTCAGAAACCCTTTATTAAAGACACATTGTTATATAAGTAAATTCCAATACTTAGCTTTGAAGATTTCCCTTGAAGTAAAATAGAATAGGTTAAATTCTTGTTCATTTTTTTCAATTCTTCAAAAATGTTGCTCATATTAAGTCTCCTCTAAGCAATATGTGACATGCGTTTAACTACCATGCTAACCAACTTGTGGCCATCATCCAATTTATAAATTTATATTTTAAATGAGGTTAACAGAATAGACAATGAAGCTAATTAGGGCTAACATCCCCTCTTTACTTTTTGGGGAGCAATATATTTATATTAATGTACCAGTCACATTATTATTATTGTAGTAGTATTATCTTTAGCAATCTGCTGCTGAAAATGTAACAATATTAGTAGAATAGTTTTTGTTATTATGTTCTTATTTCATATATATCCCTCTCTGTATCGTTTGAGCCTTCACATGACTAAAACTCTTAAATGTATGTTCCATTTCAAGCAGATATTATGAACAGCCACATTTGTTCCCATACTAGACTTGTGCTAGCAGCTTTATATTTGTTATCCCTTTAATTTCCATAACTGTAATTTCTTAGTTTTACCATTAATCACAGTGGGCAGTAAAACACAGTAGTCAGGAATATCTTCTTGGGACTAGTTTGAAATCCTGGACCCAATATTTACTGTATAATTATGGGCAAGTCAATTACATGTCTATACCATATGACTTCTCCATCCATAAAATGAAAAGGAAATAAAGATTTAGCACCTCTTATACCCCTGGGATCCTCTTTTTTGTAAGTCAGTTTTGTAATTGTTTGTCCTGTACACATGACTGCTTTCATTCAAACTCAAGTCCCTGCTTTGATAAACCAAATTGTTCTCTTTGGCACTTGTCAGTCCTTAAAGCACTGTTGCTGGATTCCTTTGATGTCCCAGTAAATGTTATCATTAATTTACCTACATGGACAACTACCAGGCTATGCCCTGTGCCTTCTCTGTCCTGATAAAAACAATCATATCAATAAGAATAATGTGTCAAGGATTGGTATATACCATCCTTAAGAGAAAGTTTTTATCATCTAATCATTTAATTTTCATAAATCAAGAGTTAGGTTCTATTATTTTCTCTTTATAGATAAAGAAAATGTGACTTGGGGAGGTTAACTTAATTGTCCAAAGTCATTATTGGCAAGTTATAAAACTGGATTTAAACCAATGGGCATGTGACCCCCAAATCCAAAATTTGGACTAATTTATACTGCCTCCATAAAGAGGTATTGAACTTGCACACACCTGAACCATAAACTATGTTAGTATATTCCTGTCTACTAAGAATCTATAGGAATCTCATGTTGACATATTTGTTGCTTTTATGGCTTTGAGAACTGTTTTCAGACATCTTACTTGCATCTTACACTGAAAATACAACACTCTAAATGTTGGATAAGCCTGGCCAGTATGGCTCAGCAGTTGAGCATTGACTTATGAGCCAGGAGGTCACAATTCAATTTTTGGTCAAGGCACATACCTGGATTGCAGGCTCAATCCCCAGTATGGGGCATACAGAAGGCAGCCGATCAATGATTCTCTGTCATCATTGATGTTTCTATTTCACACTTTCCCCCTTCCTCTATGAAATCAATAATAATAATAATTAATATATGTATACTAGAGGCCCGGTGCACTAAATTCATGCACTGTGGGGGCAGGAGTGGCTCAGCCCAGCCTGCACCCACTCATAGTCCAGGACCCCTCACTCCTTACTGCCGGCCTGCAGCAGAAGCAGGAGAGGCTCCTGCCAGCCGTGAGCCTGGCTTCAGGCTGAGCGGTGCTCCCCCTGTCGGAGCACACTAACCACCAAGGTGCAGATCCTGCATTGAGCACCTGCCCCCTGGTGTTCAGTGCTATGGCAGGGGTCTCTCTTTTCCACGTCCAGCATGGAAAGAGAGATGAACCCATTCTGAGTGGAGGCAGCTGGGGATTGAGAAATAAAAGAAAGAAAGAGACAAGACACAAAATGGAAGGAAAAAGCTGGGAACTGGGTGGGACCACTGCCCTCTTCTGCTGGAGAGACAATGACCCAGAGCCAATCCAGTGAATTTATTTTATATCCCAAATACGAGGGAGTTTCACCAAAAGTTAGAATCAAAGGAGATTATTTGCTTCTTGAGTAGGCCAGAGCATTCCTGGTGCTTGACTGGATTTACATATCAAAGTCCCACTCTGGGACACCTGGGCAAAGGTAAGAGTCAATGCTGATAACACATCCGCCTTTTTGGTAAATGTGTATCCAAGATGTGGCTCTGCCTATAGCCTTGAATTCAGCTGACAATAATTTAAAGAATGCCCATATGCCTTCCCAGGCGCTGTCTGCAAGTGCGAGTCATAGCGTTCTGCTGTTCGGTCGATTTGCATATTAGGGTATATATCCTATATAATAAAAGAGTAATATGCAAATTGACTGTACCTCTGCTACAACCACAAGCCACGCCCACCATCCAATCAGGAGCAAGTATGCAAATTAACCCAACCAAGATGGCTGTGGCCACAGAGCGAGCAGGAAGCTTGGGTTTCTCTGGCAATGGAGGAAGCCAAGCTTCCCGCACACCCTGGCTGGCCCTGGACTCCACTTAAGGCTACAAAGTTTCAATTATAGAAGATAAATAAATTCCAACAAAAATGGCGGCAGCCATGGAGCTGGATTGAGCAGGAGGCGTGGGTTGCCCCGGAGATGGAGGAAGCCAAGCTTCCTGGCCTGCCTTGACCTCCGCTCAAGGTTACAAAGTTTCAATTATAGAAGATAAATAAATCCCAACAAAAATGGCTGCAGCCATGGAGCGAGCAGGAGGCTTGGGTTTCCCTGGCGCTGGAGGAAGCCAAGCTTTCCATCTGCCCTGGCCTCTGCTCAAAGCTACAAATTTTCAATTATAGAAGATAAATAAATCCCAGATACCAGGGCCTCTGCTTGAGTCACTGGGGGGCGTGGCCAGCCTGCAAACCACCACAGGCCCCTTGCCCAGGCCACCTGTGCCTTAAGGGAGCCCCCACCCTGATCCGGGACACCCTTCAGGGCAAACCAGCCAGCCCCCACCCATGCACCAGGCCTCTATCCTATCTAATAAAAGAGTAATATGCAAATTGACCATCACTCCAACACACAAGATGGCTGCCCCCATGTGGACACAAGATGGCCACTACAAGATAGCCAGCAGGGGAGGGCACTTAGGGGTGACCAGGTTGGCAGAGGAGGGAAGTTGGGGGCAACCAGGCTTGCAGAGAAGGGCAGTTGGGGGGACCCAGGCCTGCAAGGGAGGGCAGTTGGGGGGGACTGGGCCTGCAGGGGATGACAGTTAGGGGAAAACAGGCTGGCCAGTGAGCAGTTAGGCATCAATCAGGCTCTCAGGGGAGTGGTTAGGGGGTAATTAGGCTGGCAGGCAGAAGGAGTTAGGGGCAATCAGGAAGGCAGGCAGGCGAGCAGTTGGGAGCCAGCAGTCCTGTATTGTGAGAGGAATGTCTGACTGCCCATTTAGACCCGATCCTACCAGGATGGGGCCTAAACGGGCAGTCAGACATCCCTCGAGGGTTCTCAGATTGGAGAGGGTGCAGGCTGGGCTGAGGGACACACACCTCCATGCAAGAATTTTGTGCACTGGGCCTCTAATGTATATATAGAGGCCCGGTGCACAAAATTCTAAGACTATATATGTATAGTCTTAGGTTAATTCCAGGTTCTGCCATGCTCTGACTCTTGAATGAGGTACCCTTTTCTTGCCCTAGTTGAAGAGGTCCGGATTGCTGGGTAACTGGCTTTATAATCTAGGCAAAGAGGTCCACTGATTTTATCTCAGAAAGTATTGTGATATTGTGTATCACTTACAACCTAAAAATAAAACCAGGAACTTGAAACCTAAGGAATATATGTGGCAAGCACTTTGTCACTATTAAATGTAGGCTTATTTTCACCGTTCATATTTTTCTTCTGTGTCTATATTTCACATAAGTTGAACGATGCTTTTTCTAACAAAAATGTTTCCTGTCAAATTCCAGCACCATTTGGGAAAGTCATTGAATAAACTAATAGTAGGCTTCCGAGCCAAGAGTAATTATGTCACATTGCTCTTCTCTTCTTCGGCAGGGAGCTATTTTATCCTGTAAATGAGGCACTTTAACATAAGCACACTTTTACACTGTAAAGTGAAGGAGGATTTGATGCAGATGTCTTTCAGGTGAGATAGAAGATCCTATTTTTCCCACTTCTAGATTAATGTAATGAAGTGGTCAATCAATCAATCAACTATTAATCAATCAACTCACTTTTCCTGATAATCACTGTAGCAGGTGGTGATGAGAAATGAAAACATACACCTGTAAGAGTTGTCTCTTCTTGATAGCTGAACATTACCTGACATTTTATATTCAAAAAATACTTTGATTACTCATATTAGTTTTTCCTTTAAGCCAAATTTTGAGGAGAGTTATTTCTCTGATTGCCATTTTTGGAGGAGCAAACTTTTTTAGGAAGGTTAAATAATTTGCCCAAATATGGTAAGAAACTTGATGGCAGAAGCGTGCAGCCCATCTTTTCAGCATAGGTCATTGTGACAGGTGTGTCATCTAGATTCCTTTTCTTCAGAAACCAAACTCAAAGATACCATGATCACTTCTGATATCAGGTTTTACTTTGTGAAGGTCAGTAAAAGCCCATTTTATAAATTTATATTAATTTATAAAGACGATAGGAGAAAAGACTAAGGTTTTTAAATACATATTTCAACTATAAAAATTTTTTTAACATAGAATTCAGTTTGAAGACCATAAAATGTCTTCAGGAAATAATACTAATTATGGCTAGCTAACATGTATTGGTAGTTTATAAAGTAGCATTCAGTACGTCAAGCACTTAAATGATCTCATTTGAATTTTATTAAACACTGTGAGGCGAGTACTGTTATTATAAAGTGAAAAATGAGGATGTATGCAATTTCCTCAAGGTCTCAGATAAAAGGGCTGGAAACAGGGGGAAAGAAATCTTTTTATTGTTCTAAAGACCAAATGCTTAATCACTATAGGACATTACTTCAGAACTCACTGTGTTCCAGAAAATATGCTATGTACTGTTTCTAAATCTGTGTCTTACACAGATAGAAAAAGCACTTATTTGTATTTGTAATAATATTATGATGGACATATCACATAGTACATCAGAAATAAAGCCACAATTAGTCAAATGAATCCTTTGCCAGGCCAAAAATTTGGCACAACTTCAAGGAGATGATAGCAAAATGTTTATTCAATATATAACCTGCATTGAGACTGAGTGCTGCACAAGATCTGTTTTGGAGGAATTTGGGGCAACATTATTTATTTATTTATTTAAATATATTTTTTTGTTGATTTTTTACAGAGAGGAAAGGAAAGGGATAGAGAGTTAGAAACATCGATGAGAGAGAAACATCGATCAGCTGCCTCCTGCATACTCCCCACTGGGGATGTGCCCGCAACCAAGGTACATGCCCTTGACTGGAATCGAACCTGGGACCCCTCAGTCCGCAGACCGACGCTCTATCCACTGAGCCAAACCAGCCAGCTTGGGGCAACATTTGTTCTCTGCATTGCCCAGACCCCAAATTTGCACCCTTACCCCTCCACCCCCCAAAAAATGAAAAACACACAGAAAAATACAATTAATCAGAACTACCATTCTTACCATTGCTTTAGGGACTTTTACTCCTTGTTAATATTGTCCATAGCCTCCTGCTGACCATCCCCACCCAAAGTAGCTTAAACTTAATTTTCCTTCTATTCACATAAGTCCTCTTCCTGAGAGGAGGTTTTATTCAATTGATGTAATTCCAGTGATGCATAGTGCCTTTGTAGATTAACACTTTGGTCAAGTGTCTGCTTGATACACATAAGTAAGTTTCTTTTAATAAGAGGGACTGAGAAGACTTTCCTAAGATGTCACACCCATCAGTTAAGGTAGCACTAGCTGCTTTAACAACAAAGAATATAATGACTTTACACAATGAACACTTATTTCTTGAATACATAAAACATAAATGATATTTTCTGATTGGTGCATGGCATACATTTGAATGAGGGCCTTTTCTTCTTGTGAACCTGCAATTACCTAAGTGCTCAGATCCTCGAAATCCATACTACAGATATGGAAGAAAGAATACGGGGTGGGGTGGGAGCATATCCCTTCACACTTAACCACTTTGTCAGCGGGAGGTCACATCAAGCTGCTCCTATCCCATTGTTGGGTGTAAGTCTCAGTACCTCACATAGATTCAAAAGGGGCTGGCACATGTTAAAGCTGGAGGGTCATCCGCTTCTTAGCAACCAGTCAACATTATGAAAAAAGAACTGAACTTAAATATTAACTCTGCCAAAGGATGCAAAGTGGCATGAGATGATTGGATATTTACCAAGTGAAGAGTAGAGGGCAGGGCATTCCAGGGAGAGGGAACAGCATGCTCAAAGATTGTGAAAGCATAATTATGTAATATTGTTACACAAGTGGGAGCTCAGAAGAGGCAGTCACTAATTCCAAATGTGATTCAATCAGGAAATATTGAGCACTACACATGTGCTCAGCATTTTGTAGCTGGAAGAGAGAACATGGAGTTTACTAAATGTAGCCCCTGCTATAAAGACATGTCTGATTCCTGTGCAAGAGGCAGAGAGTCAACCATTATTCCCAAGGTTCCTTCTACTTTTGATTTCTAATACATTGTGAGTTACTAGTCAATGTTAATTTAACATTTTGAATTCTGGGAAAATTCTGAGCTAACTATTACTTAATTTATCAAAATCTCACTTAAATCAATTTTTAGCGAGAGAGAAGGGAGAAAGGCCAAAGAGAAACATTGATATTCATCTGTGAGCTGCCTCCTGCACACCCCAGAAATTGAGCCTGTAACCCAGGCATGTGCCCTGACTGGGAATTGAACCAGAAACCTTTTGGTGCATGGACAACACCCAACCAACTGAGCATAGAAGCCAGGGCTCAAACTCACTTTAAAAAAAAAAATCTATTTTTATTGATTTCAGAGAAGAAGGGAGACAGAGAGAGATAGAAACATCAATAATGAGAGAGAATCATTGATCGCCTGCCTCCAGCAAGACCCACACTGGGGATTGAGACAACAACCTGGGCATGTGCCCTGACTGGGAATCTAACCTGAACTCCTGGTTCATAGGTCGACACTCAACCACTGAACCACCCTGGCCAGGCACCAAACTCACTTTTATATAATGCTTTCAAAATGCTGAATTGTCTTTTTGAAAGGAGATAAAGTAGTAAAGAAAATAGCATCCCAACTCTCATGGAATCCTATAATTGTGGAAGTTTTATGAGTTGAGGATAATTTCTAAATTGACTGATATCTGGATTGAGTTTGAAGTAGGCATACTAATAGTACAGACATAGTGTCTTTTTATATGAGGCCCTTCAAGTGTAGTTTTTCATTACTATTTTACTGGTTTCCAGAAGATTATTTTTCAGTAAACAAATCTTATATAATAAAGAGGTAATATGCAAATTGACCATCACTCCAACACTCTAGATGGCCGCCCCCATGAAGTCAAAGATGGCCACCACAAGATGGCCCACAGGGGAGGGCAGTTGGGGGGGACCAGGCCTGCAGGGGAAGGCAGTTGGGGGTGACCAAGCCTGTAGGGGAGGGGAGTTGGGGGCGACCAGGCTGGCAGGGGAGCAGTTAGGTGTTGATCAGGCTGGCAGGGGAGTGGTTAGGGGATGATCAGGATAGCAGGCAGAAGTGGTTAGGGGCAATCAGGCAGGCAGGCAGGTGAGCAGTTGGGAGTCAGCAGTCCTAGACTGTGAGAGGAATTTCTGATTGCCCGTTTAGGCCTGATCCCCGTGGGGTCCCAGATTGGAGAGGATGCAGGCTGGGCTGAGGGACGCACCTCCCCCCCGTGCATTAGTTTTGTGCACCGTGCCTCTAGTCCTATATAATAAAAGCCTAATATGCTAAGTGTTCAGTCATCTACTCATCCATTCAACCAATCACAGTGTAATATGTTAATGATATGCTAAGACCGCTCAACCGCTCACTGTGATGTTCACTGACCACCAGGGGGCAGACAATCAATCGGTTAGCTTGCTGCTGTGGTCTAGTCAATTGGGACTGAGTGAGATGAGCTGGACATGCCCTGGAGCCCTCCGGTGGTCCCTCCTTGGCTGGCCAACCTCCAGTGTCCCTCCCAAGCCCTGATCTTGCACCAATGGGGTCCCTCAGCCTGACCTGCACCCTCTCACAATCTGGGACCCCTCGGGGGATGTCGGAGAGCCGGTTTCAGCCTGATCCCGCAGGCCAGGCAGAGGGATCTCACTGGTGCAAGAATCTGTGCACTGGGCCTCTAGTTATAAAAATAATACCCAAAATCAAGATTCACATAGAAGGCTATTTAAAACATACATTGTTTTTCTTTGTACAATACCAGGGAATGTAAATAAAATATTGAAAATGAGACTAGAATAAACCACTAAGTGAACATTTTAAGCTATTTTGGGGAGTAGGTATTTAATGACTAAATTAGAGATGGGCTAGACATTTCATTGAGGGAATTAATTTGATGCATTTTATATTTAGATTAGATCTAAATGTTCATATATGTAAAATTCAATATAACTTCAAAGGCAACTTTTCAGCCAGCACCTGATTTATTTTAGTTGATCCCAGTAGCTGAAATCTGAATTAGAATTCGTTTTTTCATTTAAATGCAGATTCATATTTTCTATCTGAGGGGGGTTGGAGAAGTCATTTCTTTTGACTGAAATACTAATACATAGGGAAGTTTCATTTACATGAATATTTCTTCTCAGCACAGGAGTTCTTTTCTTGTGATATCTAGAATATTTATTGGAATAATTTTATAACCTTCTTATATTTACTTCATCATTTTATGCTACAATTTCATGTGCTAAATAATGCAGATAAATACAAATTAAACTTTCAGTGGCATTGAAAATGTGTGTGGGGATTTAAAATAGAAGTGGTGAATTAAACACCACTGAGTGACGAAATCAAAATTGAAGTAGAAAATACTGAAAAGCTAGGTGTGTTAATATATTGACAGAGATATAACATGCCTTTTTATTTTTTACTTTTAAAAAATTGAATCCTAGTAAGAGTTTTAAATAGAGAGCCTCGTGTTATATATGCCCTCTCATCGAATGCATACCTGAAAAGCTGCTACTTTTTTCTCTAATACAGAGATTTATAACGCAGGGGAAATCAAAGAGTAGAGAGTAATCATTGTAAAGAGTCATATTAGCAGCTTGTTAAATGATTTCTTCTTATACCCAGTAATAGCTAAAGAAATAATTCCATTTTAGTTTAAATATATGACAATTCTTGCCCGTTCAAATGCTATGATGATCTCATTCCAAATATGTATATATACAATAGACATCGTTTTAGGATATTTACATGTGAACAAAATTTAAAGTTAGAAAACTATATTTATCTCAGATATTTAATAGAAAACTTTACAAAGTTATTTTTATAATGTATCTCTTCCCTCAGAAGAGATTCCATCTGGCAAAGTATTATTTATGGCAATAGTACAGTTTGTCATTATCAAAGCTTGAACATTTGCATGCATTCATTAAACAACAACAAAAATTGAATATACCTTATGTGCTCAGTGCTGGAGACTTAGAGGTTAAACACGCAGTCTCTGAAACATGTAGCATAAAACCTAAGTAAAAAGCAACTTTTAATACTCTGTATTTTATAATTTAAATTGAAACATAAAATCTTACACAACCTAACCTTGGTTTCTCTAACACTACCTTCATCTGTTTTGTGTGATTTCTCTGGGGATTCCTTTTTTGTTTCTGTGTGTGTGTGTGTGTGTGTGTGTGTGTGTTTGGTAGTATTCCATATCATTCTGGACAATGTGCGCTTACTATACTATACTTCCTGTAAGTGATATTATCAAGGTGCCACTTTCATCCATCATCTCTCTCAGGGATTATCAAACTTGACTGTGTATACGAATCATTGGAGTGCTTATGATAAAGTAGGATGTGGTAGGTTTGGTTGGGGCACATGTTTTTTTAAAAATATATTTTGATTGATTTCAGAGAGTAAAGTAGAAGGAAACAGAGATAGAAACATCAATGATGAGAGAGAATAATTGATTGGCTGCCTCAGGCATGCCCCACACTAGGTGAATGTGCCCTGACTGGGAATAGAACCATGACCTCCCGATTCATAGGTCTATGCTCAATCCCTGAGCCATGCAGGCTGGGCAGGGGGCACAGGATTTTGACCATGAACTCATGGTCATTTTGATACAGGTCATATAGAACTACACTTTGAGGAACATCTATGTACAAACTAAAAATACCCCAATTTATTGTTGAAATCCAGATCTCTGGGCTTCACTGACACATAATCAATTACCTACTAGAAATTTCCTCTTGATTGTTAAAAATGCTCCTCATACCCTACAAACTTTCCCTCATCACAATGCCACTGCCTCAACATATTTTTTCTACTATATTCCCTTGTTTAGAGAATTCAACCTTAATATTCCAATATGATAAGCTAAAAATATAGGTGTTATTCCTAACCCTTCAATCCACCTTATTTCCCTCATATGATCCTATATAATAAAAGGCTAATATGCAAATCGACCGAATGGTGGAACGAACGGTCGCTATGATGCACACTGACCACTAGGGGACAGACACTCAACGCAGGAGCTGCTTCCTGGTTGTCAGTGTGCTCCCACAGGGGACACGCTGCTCATCCAGAAGCCCTGAGCTAGGCTCATGGCTGGTGAACACAGCAGCGGTGGCGGGAGCCTCTCCCACCTCCGCAGCAGTGCTAAGGATGTCCAATTGCCCCTGAGGGCTTCCGGACTGCAAGAGGATGCAGGCCAGGCTGAGGGACCCCCTGAAATGCACAAATTTTTTGCACTGGGCCTCTAGTCACTTATAAAATCCTATTAATAACTCTTAAATAGATCCTAAATTTGTTTTCTTCTCTCTGCTTCCTCTCCTCTTACATTACTGCTACCTCTCCTGTTTACAATAATCATTTCTCACATATATTATATATGGATTCAAAATTTTCTCTGACCCTCCCAAAATATACTTATACTAGATACTGTAAACCAAGTGAAATTTCAAGGAAACAAATTAAATGTGAATACATGAAAATGCCCTTAACATAGTTATTAGTCTGTGCATGATAGAGCCTATCTTAACTATTCAATCCCCTGTTTCTCCTCTCTCCTTGCATGCCTACTGAACCTACTACAGTCCTCCAAACACACTCTACTCTTCTTTATCTTCTGGTCTTTGCATGTGCTGTTTTCTTTACCTACAATTCTCATTTATTAGTTGGCTAATTTCTTCTCCATTTGGATGGCACATCTTTGGTGAAGGCTTCCTTAGATTGGATCCATTTTCCACATGTGCTAAAATTGCCTGTTTTAGCCTATCTTGCATTTCTCCCATACAATATCTGAGACATTCTTATACTAAAAATATTCATTGCTTATCTGAAATTAAACTTAACTGGAAGCTTATATTATGTCTGGCAACCCTAACATGTACCCACATAATTTGTTATATTACAATTGTTATTTTATTTCTTTGCTATTCATGTGTATCTTTTCATAAATTGTAAATTCCTCCTGGCAGAAGTCATGTCACCATTTTTTTTCTACATTGTCACTGCACTTTTAAGATAGTGCTTGGTAGTTAAAAAATATTTGATGAAATCATGTACCCAATATTCAAACCTCACCACTTCTGGTTTTCACTATGTCATATTACTTCTAAATCAAAACAACAGAAAGCTTGCATTTATTACATATGAATACACCAAATATTTAAAAAAATACTGTTTAATTCTTGACAGAGACTAGAATGTCACATCATAGCAAGGCCTATGAATGATTATACTTTGGGTTTAATTTTACCCTGTACCATAAATATAATTCAGAGAATCATTCCATAAACCCAAAGCTTTTCTAGTCCAGTTTTCTGAAAGACACAGGAAAGCATTAAAAAATGATATGCACTGTCTTTCTTAGAGCTTATTTCATTCAGAAAGAAGACTTTTAAATCATAAAACATTAGAAAGGAAGTCAATTTTTTCCATTGTACTCAACAAAAGAAAAATTCATAGTTCTCAATTCTCATATTTTAAAAATCTTAAACAATGTTCTTTGAAAATAGAGCCATTTAAATCGTTTCCTGAGACTATGTACACTAGTCTCTGTATTGTGCCTGAACAAAATGATCTGGATATTCTGAGTAAGTTCTAAAAATAGAAAATACCAATATCAATTATAGGACCATTAAAACAAAGCTTTTCATAATTGACTATAGCAGCAATTGATCTTCAAATGTCACAAGATGCCATGGGGCTCCTAGAATTGATGATGGATAGCAATTTTAGCAGAATTAGGCAGACATATCACAAAGCAGAAACAGCATCTGTTACATGATAAGGAGTTATTGGTGTATGAAAATAGTTGAAAAACAATATTTTGGGACTAGTTGGGAAAATGTGCATTTTCTCTCTTTAGTGGTATTTGAAAGTAAAGAAATAAGTAATCAAGAAATAACAGAAAATGTTAAATGGTAATTATTCATTGAACACAAATTTATTGAGGCTCAGCATGTGCCTGACATTAATATTCTCTGCTTGGAGTGGATTTAGATAAGTAGCAAACAAGAACAAAATAACCAACTTTTGATTCAGAAACAGCAATTATATTCCTGTTCATGATTTGCAAGTTCTAGATTTGAGGACACTGTGAAAAGCGATGGACACCGAGTTTCTGTTTTCTGTTCAATGCTTTTGTAAAGAAAACAAATTAGTTTATCCCAATCCAAGAATGTGTCGTGATAATCTTCATTCAAAACCTAGTCCCCATGCCTTATATACCACAGAAATCTTGCCTACACCATCTCTTTTATTCATTTTTTGTTCTAATTTCCTATCTCCTATGTTATAAGTCAAAGGACAAGCATTTGTCCTGCTAGCTCACAATTGCAACTTCCATATTATTTTAGCTTCTTTATGAAGCAAACATTTAAAAATCAAAATACTAGTGGCAGCAAAAGTCATTATTTTAAAAGTCATGTCATTCATCTTAGTTACCCACTACTCCCTCCTTTATGTCTTTTTATCTTGACCTCTTACTCATTCTTTACATTAACTGAAAAAAAATATAGTCTTTCCCTGCATCCTTACTCCTGTTTTCATTCTCATGACATTAATGTTTAGGTAAGTGAAACATCCCTGTTTTTATTTTCTTTATTTCTTTACCTCCAATGAATGTTTTCTTTTAACTTCATTTCAGTCATTCACTTCCTTGGATGCAAGGTACACTCTCACATTATCATTAGCAGAAACTGTGTCACCTCTATTTTAAATATCTCCCTTTCCAACCACATTTTTTTCTATTCCTTTGACTCACCTGTTGGATTACCTTTAACATCACAATTCTTTGGTTACATTGACCTTACCAATTCATTAATCACAACTGTCTCACTTTCTACCTTCTCTCTTGACACCTGTATCCCAGTCATTATAATCAGTTCATCATACTAGTAAATACTGTGAACTAACCTGTCTCCCTCTGTGTCTCACTCACTTGGCAATTTCCCAGTATTGGATGACTCATACACCTGAAAAATGATGTCATCACTTTCTACCTTCTCTCTTGACACCTGTATCCCAGTCATTATAATCAGTTCATTATACTAGTAAATACTGTGAACTAACCTGTCTCCCTCTGTGTCTCACTCACTTGGCAATTTCCCAGTATTGGATGACTTATACACCTGAAAAATGATGTCATCATGGGGGAAAAAAAATCACGTGATTATTTTAAACTGATTGGTATCACTTTAAATTTAGCAAAATCATTGTGAAATGGACTGTTCATTTAGTCAACAGATTTGCATTGGTAACATTCTATGTACCAGGAGCTATTCTAGTTATGAGTAAAAATGTCAAAGCAGATTTTGTTTTATGAGGCTTACATTCCATTGGGCTCTAGAAAGAAAGACAGACAAAAACTGAATAAAGAAATAAGCATTTGGGAAATAGAAGATAGTACTGAAAGCTTAGTTATTCAGGGAACAAATATATACTGAGCACTTACTGTCTATTAAGCATAGCATTACAAAAAATAGGGTAATGATATAGAAAGCCCAGCGGTGGTAGAAGATTATTTTCAGGGGGGAAGATTAGTCTACCAAAGCCCTGAATTGGAGAAAATTATGTCCTATCCAAAGACAGAAAGAAAATACTAGTACAGGAGGAAAATCAGTGTGGCTGGAATGTGGTCCTGGGAAAGATTGATGTAAGCTGCAGTTGGAGAGGCAGGGAGGGACCATGGAGTGATATATCAGTCATCCATGTACATTTTCCCCTTTGGTTATAAGTCAGGGAAGAGATACCAACTCTCCTTCTTTAAACATCTTCGATCTCCATCATTCTAAATTATAAGCTAATGCCTTCATTTAGAAAATAGCAACCATCAAATATAAAAAACCCTCCTCAACCTTCCACCCATAAGCCTACCATGTTTTTTTTCTTCTATCCTGTTACAATGGATGTTGTGTCATATCTCCTTCATTTGTAGTTTTGACTTAACTCCTACACTTTCCTTCACAGACTCTTCTGTTCTCCAATGATATCCGATGTCATTAATATCTATCTCCATCATTTCAATCAGCATTAAAACATATGCTAATTAATTTCTCCCAATTCAGAATACAATTCCATCCTTAACTACCTCCCTCTTCTTCCTCTAAATAAATCTTTCACCCCAATCAACCCCCAATATATTTGCCTCAAAATTATCAACATTTTCCTCCATGTTTCAATTTTAAAGGACTTTTCACCATTTCCTATTTCCATATTACTTAACCTCTCAGCAGCTTTCCACAGAAGTGAACACTACATAGTAAAATAACAGACAATTTTTCTTCCTTAGTGTTCACAAATACACTCCTCCTATCTTTCTCTCTCTCCCCCGCCCCCTGCCCGTTCTCTTATAATAAAAAGCTCTGAGACTTTCTGAGACTTTTTGGTTAAGTAAGGCCCTGTGTTGAAAAGTAAAAGATCTAGTATGGAATAAATTTATATTTTAATAAAAAATATAATTGACATCCCAATTTGTACAGTACAATAAGTATATTCATCTATATAAGATAATATAAATATCATTCATACTATGCATCAGTAACTGATATAATTAGTGTGTGTCCTTATGAACTTAATCTCTCTGTGCTATGTGCAGAAATGTATCTTCCACAATTTAATGAATTGAATTCCTCTCCCCCAACTCCCTTTTGCACTGGGTTTTATAAAGCAAGCCAACTCTAGAAGCCATGGAAATAAACAAAAAGTAGAAAATAATTGGCAAATATTTTAAAGCAAGCATTTCTTATGTTCTTGACATTTTAAATGACTACATTTTTTTCAGAATACCTAAAATGCAAAGTAGATCATTTCTTTCAACATTTTATTTCAAATTTAATAAATATTCAAAGGAATCTCAGTATGTTTGTTTTTAATGACTCTTTCTCCATTGACTAATGCCATTTTTGTAGCCCAAAGCAGGCTTTTAAAAACTATAGTGCAGTAATTGCTTTATTCTGACAGGAACTTCCATGTGCTGAAGATGTGAACATAATTCTTTGATTGGCCTATTTAGATGTAAACATACCCAGTGGGTAAATGAGTTCAGATTATTAATCATTTTCTGAATGGTTATGTATTTGTGAACTTGTTAATGAGATTTTACTGGTTTTCTCCCCATACATGTCAAAGATAACTGGTCAACATGAGGACATGTTTGAAAGGTTTGACAGTACTATAAGATAAGGTGGAATTCTGTTTTTTCTGCTGGCAACTCTGGGCAGCAGGGTTCTTTGTCAAGTTTCTGTACTATTTCAGTTCCTCGAGGCCACTGACAGGGATGTAGTGTTCAGAGTTTTCTTGGCTTTGCATGCCAGACTGCTCAGATCCCCAGGCATCAGAATCAAGCCAGTGTTTACATCTAAATGGCTTCCTTCATTAAACTCCAACTTTGATTTTCAATATATTAAATGTGTATGTTGTTCAAAAGAATAAAATGATCTCAAGCATTTATTTAATTGGCTTTGGTGGCACAATCACTAAATCAAGTATTGAGTATTCATCTCTTCATCTGGAATGATCATTTTAAAGCTGTCATTTTACAAGCAATTTCAAAAAATAACTTAATTTTGAAGTTAATATTAGTGAATAAAAGTTATTTTTGTGCTGGATGATACAATGAAATTGAGCCAAATAAATTAACTTGAAAGTATAGTCAAATTGAATTTATGAAATTTATAAATGCTAGAACATTTTTAAGAGATTGAAATAAAAAATATGTTAAAGAGTTACTATCTTCTCAAGTAATACTATAACACAAGCTAACGGCTAATAAAGTATTGCTAATTTAAGGCTCTTCAAACCTTTTTCACTGCATGCATAAGGCTCATGTGAATGGAACATTTTTCTGTTTATAAGTAAATGATAATTCTAAACCTCTAGAAAGAAGTATCTTAAGTAGGTTTATGTTGTAGTTTCTTCTATATTTTAATTGACTACATAGATATTTTTCAGACAATGCAAAGATAAATTTGGCAATGAATTCTAAAAATTTTATAAAAGTTAAATTTCTATACTTTAGGGTATAATGGAATATCTCTATAAATAGTATGTTGATCACAAAGAGGAAATAGATTTCTTTGTAACAATGTTACACATGGTCATCTTTAAAAGCCTATTTAAAGGGCAACTCCTTTAGATGAAAAAGGATGGAATATAGATAGATTCACCTTCCATTATCATATGATATGACCTTCAATGTCTTTCCAAATCTAAGATAAAATAGCATTCTCTGGATATATAGGAAAAAAAACATGGTTTGCATTTACTCTGCCAATTCATCTTCTGTATCCTGTCAGAAATAGTCAATTCAGAATTATCAAGGACTCATTTTAATTTTGGTTTCAATTTCTTTGCCAGAAGCGTTTTGCCAGAGAAAACAAAAGTAGCAAAGTTTCCTGCTCTGACTTGCAATTTACATCTCTTTCTCTTTCTCCTTACATCCAAATTAAGGACAAAACCTGAAAGACCTTGGAGTTACTTTCAGCCTCTTAATCATTTCATATTTCCAACATTCTCTTGATGTGCAAAAGATGAATGGAACCATTAATTTCATCCAGGACTTTGATAGTGTCCATGGTAAAAAGTACTTTGCAAATGTCAGTTTCCTATTTCGAAAGCAGCCCCTTATTCTGTGCTTGTGACAAAACATTAAAACTAGCAGATGCCTTCTATATATCTGATTTTGCATTAAAGATCAAATTTCTGATTTTTGCTTCAGAAATTTTATACACCACGCCATTTGGAAAGGCCAATATTTTGGTTCACTTGTCAATGGTAATCAGTGTTTAACGAAGCAAAGTGTAGCTATGTTGATATTTTTACTGTGGCACTTGATCATTTTTTCATTGGCAGACCCACAGATGGCCTTTTTTTAATCCAGAAAATATCTGGCTAAATACAATCTATGTTGGGTCTACTGTTGTTCACATATTCTTTGGAAAACTCGGCTTCTGTTGATTTTTACCATGGAATCTTTTAGAGTGAATATTTACAAATAATTACATTTACCTTTTAACTTTCTTGAAAACCCTACCCAATCTGCATCCCAACCTACCTTTCCAAACTTTATTTTACTGATCCCTTCAAATGTTTTCTGACTTAGCTAAGTGGAATTGATTATCATTTTACATGCACATCCATCAGGGTTCCTTCATTCTTGTGCTTCCCTTCTTTGAAATTTTCCTCATCTCCAACAACCCACTGGAATCTGTATCTCAAGCAATGTTGACAGCTATTACATACCATATGTGCAATGTTTCAACTCTATAGACACTGCACTGACTTTCTTTAGCAGATATTTTTCCTTCTTTGAACTATGCAAGTATTGCTTTATCCATTGGGATAATTTCTGTTTGTAAATAGTAGGCTCCTTGTTACCTTTCTCCTTTCAGAGTACTTACTCAAGTATTCTCACTACAGCTATCCTACAATCTAATCACTGCTTCCATCCTTTACCAACCCTTCTACTTTGTCTCAACCTTTCAATTCTTCTTTCTGTTCATTACTTTGAACTTCATGACATTTTTTATATTACTTATATTCCCTAGGGGATTTCTGTCTTTATTTTAAACTCAACCTTGGATGAATAAATAATAGATTTGCCTGTGTTCATCTTCTACTCTAGGAAAAAAAATTAGAAGCCACCAGATGAAGTCTCTGTGATCTGCATATAGCGCATTCTACTAGTAAAGTTCTGAATACTCTGTCTGAAGAAAATCTCCCCACCTGTGTATGGATTCCATCCACTCCTGAATTCATTGGCATGTTATCCTTCCCAGATTAGCCTATTCTTTCTTTCTTCTATATATTCAATTTCTCCTCATTGTTTCAGAGATCTTAAACATAGTAAAATTTCTTCAATTAGTTAAACAAATAAAACCTTAAGCCTAAACTTTATTCTCCCCTTCATTCCTCTCCAATTACAGGTTCATGTCACTTACCTTCTTTATGGCCAGACATTTAGATAGTGGCCTATACTGAAGGTTTAATCTTTGTGATTCCATGAAATGACTTCATGTTGATAAAGATAATGGATATTTCTAAAATACTTAACTTAGTTATCTCTTTGTAGCATTTGATGCAATCAAGCACTGTTTTCAGGACATGACCTTCTCCTAACTCTCTGGCTACTCCTTCCTTTTCTCTTTAGTAGTTCATCCTCCTCTACATAGCCAATAGATTTAGAGTTCCTCAAGACTCAGTACAAAATCTCCTCCATTCTTGCTTTATATTCTCTTACTGGGTAATCTCAACCACATTCAGGGATTTAATCACTACCAATATTCATCTCTACCTCAGATTAACAGCTGACCTAGACCTACTACTCTGAGTCTTATACATTTTATTTTCCACATGGTAGGTATTTTCAAAATAAAAATTTTATATCATCTTTGAGACTTTCCCAAATTCTCCCACTCATGCTTAAAAATTTTCAATATTTTCCATAGGGATTTTCCCACCCTAAGCTCTGTTTATTTCAATCACTAGCCCCCTTTTTTACTCATAATGGTTTTCTATCATCATGATTGTATTGTGTGGCATTTGGTTTTCTTGTGGATTAAGGAATATGAAATACTAGAGGCCTGGTACACGAAATGCATGCACAGTTAGGGTCCCTAGGCTTGGACGTAAATCAGGGCCAATCTGTGGGGTGACCAGTGGGCGATTGGGGGCACCCGCCTTGGCCAGCCTGGCGCATTCTGCTCACCGGCCCCGCCCCCTGCCGTCACTGGTTGATCAGTGGTTCCCCGCTGGCACCCGCTTGGCTGGCCTGGGGCCTGTGGACTGGGGACAGCTCCTGCATTGAGCGTCTACCCCCTGGTGGTCAGTGTGCATCATAGCGACCCATAGATCTGCTGTTTGTTCTGCTGTTTGCTCAATTTGCATATTAGGCTTTTACTATATAGGATTGTTCTTTAATCTAGAACATTTGATTAATGTTGGCTATAACAAGTTCTATTTAAATTGAAATGTCACTTTGTTGTCCCTTTCAGACTGACCTGAACTGACTAATCATTTACATTTTACATTATATTAAACCCCAGATTTCTGGAATAGAAAATCTAGTACTGTCACACCTTTGGAGTTTGGCTTTGATAAATATTTTTTTTCCTACTCTCCAGGGGAAAAAAGTAGTTATAAAAGCTCAATATAACATTATTCATTTTCCCAGCTTACCCCTCATCTTGTTTTTGAAAGCAGCATGCATAAAACAGTAACAAAAAAGTTATTTATTAAGGATGATTTATTTTAGCACATTTTAAAGTAATCATTAATTTGTGACCTTTCATTAACAGTGGAGAAGCAGAAACCACAAGCAATAACCACTAATTACTAATTAAAGTCACTGATGGGAGAAATTTGAAAGAAACAGTGTTTACATTTGTTTGGAAGAAAATTCAGAAGTATGCAGAGCTCTGGTTAAGGTCACACATTTTACCTACGTTCGTCTATCTAGTATCTTTTAAATTGTACACTCTATATTAATCACCACTTTTAATTTAATAAAATTTACATATAACATTGCCTTTTTTAAAACAAAAATGAGTGTCAATTTCATTAATTAAAAAGGAACTTATTATCACAGGATGGGGTTCCAGGAAATACTAAAAAATCTTCCAGGTTTGATTTTATAATAAATATTTTAATGAAAACATCACTGAAATTATATTAAACAATTAAAAATGAATGATGAACAAAAAGCACTTTACTCCTTATCCTTATAATAAAAGGCTAATATGCAAATAGGCCAAATGGCAGAACAACGAACAACCAGTTGCTAGGACATGTGCTGACCACCAGGGGGTGCAGGAACGTGGAGGGCATTGGCCACGGCGAGATAGGGGCACCAGACCAAGGTGGGGTGCCAGTCGCTGTCATCGGGGCGAGCCTCTAGTTGTTACTGAAAATTCTTTGCTCTCACATGCTGTGGTCCTGCCAGCACCTGCTGTCGGTGACCGGCTCAGGCCAAGATTGCTTGGCGCTGTCAGTGGGTGTAAGCAGCGGCTGCTGGCCCTGATCACCCCTGAGGGCTTCTCTACCTCCCCCTGCTCCTGAGAGGCAATTGGGGCAACATCTGCAGCTCACACCCGCTGCAGGCACTGGCCCCAATCGCTCCACTCTGTCAGTGGGTGCGAGTGGGGATGGTGCCATCAGTGTATGGGAGTGGTGGTGGTGGGAGTGGGGCTGCCTTCAGGCAGGGGACCAGGGGCCACAGTGGGAGGGGCTGGGTGGGGGTTCAGAAAATGAGCCGAGATCTGCCCCTATGCCCACTGCAGCCTCACGGCCCACAGTTCCTTTCAAGGTACAGAAATTCATGCACTGGGCCCCTAGTCTATAATAATAAAAGCGTAATATGCTAATTAGACCAGACAGCCGAACGGCCTTCCAGACGACATTCCAGACATCCTTCCGGACAACCTTCTGGACGAAGCTGTGGTGGCGGGGGCAAGGCAGAGGCTGCTGCCACAGAGGGCAGGGGCCAAGGCAGTAGTGGTTAGGGGTGATCAGGCAGGCAGTCGAGCAGTTAGGGGTGATCAGGCAGGCATGCAGAGTGGATAGGGGTGATCAGGCAGGCAGGCAAGTGGTTAGGGGTGATCAGGCAGGCAGAGGGGTTTGGAGCGATGAAGCAGCAGGCAGAGTGGTTAGGGGCAATCAGGCAGGCAGGCAAGTGAGTGGTTAGGAGTCAGTGGTCCCAGATTGTGAGAGGGATATCTGACTGCCGGTTTAGGGCCTGTGGGATTGGGCCTAAACCAGTAGTCGGACATCCCCTGAGGGGTCCTGGATTGTGAGAGAGTGCAGTCTGGGCTGAGCACTGGGCCTCTAGTATAATTATAAAACAACACTAGCCTCCTGATTGGTCTTGCTGCCCCCAATCTGGCTGTATCAGAGCTCTACTCTTTTTTTGCAGCCAGAGTGGTCTCTTTCTTTGCTCAGGTTCTTTGATTTCCTCCCAGCATTAAGCCTGATGTCTTCAACTAAAAGCCCTGGTCCTTCATGATCTGGGTAGACCTGTCTACCATTCGAACTTTAGTTAAAACCGTTATAGAAACAGACAACCTCTCCTCCAGCCATATGCAGTGGCTTATGGTATACCATTTCCCAAATTCTTTATGTGTTTTTGTTTTCTTTCTTTGGTCATTCACACATTCTGTTTGTACTCCATGGTAAAAGCCTCTCCCTTTCTTCACCTTACCCATGCATATTTTCCAAATTAAACTGAGTATTATTCGGTTCAAATATTACCTCCTCCAGGATACAGTTTCCTGATGCCCCAATGTCTTTGAGAACCCAGAGCACTTGGCAATGAACCTCAGCAACATACTTTATAACTGCAAGCATCAATTTATTTGTCTGCTTTGGAGCAAAACTGATATACTTTGGGGATTAAATCTTCTTTAAATTAATACCTGCTGGCCTCTGGCATACTGCATTTACTTGCCAAGTATTTACAGATCCAGTGTGACATTCTGGATTCTTAGTTTGGAGCCTCAGACACAGAAATTAAAGATATATGATCTCCATCTGAGCAGTGGATCGTCATGTGTTGATGTAAGAAAGTCCAAACCTGAAGAAAAATTTTATTTAAGCCAACATGAAGACAAACCAGGAAGCAAGATCTCAAATGCTGCAGAAAATGACAGTTTGCAGTTTCTGTTATATATTTAGAATTAAGGAGGGAACATAAGGAAGATTATATGGTGGGGAAAAATAAGGCAGGGATTTAAATAAAGGATAATTAATAGGATTATTTGCTATGTTGAGGTTGCTTATGCTTCTGGGGGGTCTAAAAAGAAACATTTCAAAGATGTGTAATATATGTACAAAAACAGTGGATAGGGCTTGATTAAGGCAAAGATAAACCTTTTAGTAAAGTTGCATGCATGAGATGTGACTACCCATCATAATTAGGAATTAATTATCAGATCACCCTGTGAGGTTACTTTCCATTAGATTTATTATAGTGCCTCCTTTTCTCAATGGCTATATCCACATGTAGATAGAGAGTCGAGAGAGACTCAACACTTAGTGGCTAATTGAAGTAATAAAGAAATCTCACCTTTGAAAAGTGTCTAAAAATAGCTAAAAACTATAATCACAAAATAGTAACAAGAATGACAAATTATTACAATTTATTATAATATGTGATTAAATAAATGCAACCTAAATTTGTGACTATCCTATATAATAAAACACTTATATGCAAATCGACTGAACAGCAGAATGACCAGTCACTATGACACGCACTGACGACCAGGGGGCAGATGCTCAACACAGGAGCTGCCCCCTGGTGGTCAGTGCACTCCCACAGTGGGAACACCACTCAGCCAGAAGCCGGACTCATGGCTGGCAAGCGAAGCAGTGGTGGCGGGAGCCTCTCCCGCCTCTGCGGCAGCGCTGAGGATGTCCCCCGAGGGCTCCTGGACTGCGAGAGGGCGCAGGCCCAGCTGAGGGACCCCCCACCCAGTGGCTGAATTTTGTGCACCAGGCCTTTAGTGCTATATAATTTTAAGTAAACTTCAAGAATGAAAATTGAAATTCAGCTCCCTTCCTTCCTTATCTTATACCAGTTCCTATGAAATATGACATATGAAGCATTTTATTTATTTATTGAGATATTTGGTCTCGAGGATCAGGTTTTACCCAGCCACTGTCTTGATTATCTCCTTCCTAATCTGGCAGTGTAAGGGTTAAAGACTAAGACAGAGCATTAATATAAAAATAACATGGAATCTTCATGGAGAATTTTAGGTGGGGACAAAAATATGTCTTTATGTTGCCCAGGCTAATGACTACTCCAGATGCAAATGAAACACTTGTTTCTGGCCATATTCGAAGCCTACATGCAGTAGATACAAGTGGCATACATTTCTTAATAGTTTCAATAAGAAAGCTTTTGTCCCAGAGTGTGCTAGTGGCTGCTCTGTCAATGGAAGAATTACCATCCAAACACCAGCTTTCTATCAGGATACCCCAGGCTGAGGATTTGTCGCCAGTACAACAGAGGTGCCAGAGCACTCAAAAATGGGGTGCGGCATGCAGTGTCAAGGGGGGATGATCTTGTTACTCAAAGTAAACCTGATGGGGAAAGCACTTATGGGTTCATTTAGTACATTTTCCATCAGTGACTGGAGAGGGAATAACGCTTGCTTTATTTCAACCCAAAAGAATTATCTAACACTTACAGATATGATTAACATTGCTCTTAAGACAATGGACACATATAATTTGCTCTATCTATTTCAAAATAGTATTATTCTTATTGGGTAACTTGGGTAGCTCTACCACTAAATGGTACATGGATATTTAAATGGACATCTTGATAGAATTTAAGATACATATTTTGGTGAAACTATTCATATGAATGCTTGCTTAAAAATCAAATTCTAGCCCTAACCACTTTGGCTCAGTGGATAGAGCATCAGCCTGCGGACTCAAGGGTCCCAGGTTCAATTCCAATCAAGGGCATGTACCTTGGTTGCGGGCACATACCCAGTAGGGAGTGTGCAGGAGGCAGCTAATCAATGTTTCTCTCTCATCGATGTTTCTAGCTCTCTATCCCTCTCCCTTCCTCTCTGTAAAAAATCAATAAAATATATTTTTAAAAAATCAAATTCTAATAGAAAAATGAATTAACGCTTGTAAAGTATCTAGAAGAAGATGTTTTAACTGGAACTTTGGGGACTTACTTTCTTTTTGCCCCTTGTTGGGTGATAAGGACAGGTTACTGAGCACAACATTTTTCCAAGTAATCCATCAAAGATACAAAAGAATCTTAATGAAAGTGATGGAATTCTGTGTGGCTAAGGGTGCTGTGAAGAAACACAGTCAAGTAACTCTACAAATTGGATAGATCTAGAGTTGAGGGTGACTCCATGTCTGGCATTGTTCCTAGAGTTCACGGCTCTGTGCCACTTAATAGAACACTCATGATAAATACACAGTTCCCTGTCATGCTTATAAAGAAATGCTTGATATGATTTTTATTAACATGGTCAGTGCTGAAACCTGTTTGATGAGCATGATGCCTTCAATGCTAGCAAAAGTTCAGAGAAGTAATAGTGGAGAACAGACAGATGGAAGAAGACATAGTTTTGCTCGTAACATCAGAACACATCACTTAGATAATCACAAGCTCTGAAACAGTATGCCGTGTATAGAATTAGGCCCAAAGAAGGAGAAAGTCTAACTTTCAACTTGCCACTGGCAATGGCACCACATATAATTTCCATTGAAAAACAACATCTTGCTTTTGAGAATTTGTGTTACTTAAATAATAATCTAAATTATTTATTATAATATTTTGTGGTAGTTGAGAATTCCTTCACTGGATTAGGACGTCAATTAAAAGTTGCTATTAGCCCTAGCCGGTTTGGCTCAGTGGATAGAGTGTCGGCCTGGGGACTGAAGGGTCCCGGGTTCAATTCTGGTCAAGGGCATGTACCTTGGTTGCGGGCACATCCCCAGTAGGGGGCGTGCAGGAGGCAGCTGATTGATGTTTCTCTCTCATCGATGTTTCTAACTCTCTATCCCTCTCCCTTCCTCTCTGTAAAAAAATCAATAAAATATATATTAAAAAAAAAAGTTGCTATTAAAAGTTTTACTTGCTCAAGACAAACAAGCCAATGCATGAGCTTGAAGAAGCCATTGCAGTCTCGACATGGAATTTATTGTCTAAAGTCCATCAACTTGTTAAATGAAAACTTTAGATTTGGTTAGCTATCAATCAGAACTACTTTGGAAATGAGATAATTAAAAATGTGGAAATGACATACCTCTTTGCATTTGACTTACCTTTTCACTGCAAAACTATGAATGTTGCTTGTTTATAGCACTACTAGTACTTCTGCCTACCAACCCCACTACCAACTGCTTATCCCATTTCTGCTAATTCTGCATGGTCTAGTTTAGAATTCATACATTCTTGGAAGCCTTCTTTAACCCCCACAACTGCACCTCTGCTATCCCCCCCTAACTTAATCTTTTTTATATCACTTCTTACATTGTATTTATATTGCCTATTGACTTACTCACCTCAATGAGATTATGACCTCTTAGAGGACAGAACTGCTGGCCTATTTGAATTTGTAGCCCAAATTTATGACCTAACGTATTTTTGAATGAATATATTAAGGAAGGTATAAATTAATGTCTTCATGTATTATGCAAACCAGCCATGCTTTGTAAAGTCGTATTTGAAATATGTTCTGAAATAACATGTTATCTTGTGAAACATCAGAGAGTTGAAGTAGAAAATTTGACTATAAAATATGATCATAATGCATTCATTCATCAATGCAAAAGGAACAATTACTTGAGTTCCCTGGGATACACACATATGCATATGCTTGTATGTTTTTATATATATTCTGTATCTCCCATAAGTCCTAACATATATATTTACAGTTGGGGGGAGGGTTAAAGAAGGCTTCCAAGAATGTACACTCATTTAGATTGTAAGGGATTAGCAGAAATGGGATAAGCAGGTAGTAGGTGGTATTAAAGTAAGCCAAAGTGGTATTGATAAATGACATAGTTTGTAATATATAATCCTATCTAATAAAAGAGTAATATGCAAATTGACTATCACTCCAACACACAAGATGGCTGCCCCCATGTGGTCAAAGATGGCTGCCCCCATGTGGACACAAGATGGCCACCACAAGATGGCCAGCAGGGGTGGGCAGTTGGGAGGGACCAGGCCTGCAAGGGAGGGCAGTTTGGGGTGATCAAGCCTGCAGGGGAGGGCAGTTAGGGGTTACCAGGCTGGCAGAGAAGGGCAGTTGGGGGGGACCAGGCCTGCAGGGGAGGGCAGTTGGGGGTGACCAGACCTTCAGGGGAGGGCAGTTAGGGGTGACCAGGCCTGCAGGGGAGGGCAGTTAGGGGTGACCAGGCCTGCAGGGGAGGGCAGTTAGGGGCAAACAGGCTGGCAGGGGAGCAATTAGGCATCAATCAGGCTGGCAGGGGAGTGGTTAGGGTGATCAGGCTGGCAGGCAGAAGCGGTTAGGGGCAATCAGGAAGGCAGGCAGGCGAGCAGTTGGGAGCCAGCAGTCCTGGATTTTGAGAGGGATGTCCGACTGCCCATTTAGGCCCGATCCTACCCAGATGGGGCCTAAACGGGCAGTCGGACATCCCTCAAGGAGTCCCAGATTGGAGAGGGTGCAGGCTGGGCTGAGGGACACACCCTCCGGTGCACAAATTTTGTGCACCGGGCCTCTAGTATATTATAAATACATTTTTATAAATACATTTTTATCAACATCTCTGTGAAAAGGGTTAACTAGCTATCTCAGTGGTTGGCAAACTCATTATTCAACAGAGCCGAATATCAACAGTACAACGATTGAAATTTCTTTTGAGAGCCAAATTTTTAAAACTTAAACTTCTTCTAACACCACTTCTTCAAAATAGACTTGCCCAGGCCGTGGTATTTTGTGGAAGAGCCACACTCAAGGGGCCAAAGAGCCACATTTGGCTCGAGAGCCGCAGTTTGCCGACCATGGAGATAGCTTAACACAGAAAGGGATGGGGTCCAGAGAGGATAGATGCATCTTGGCTTAAAAAATTAAAATAGCCATAAACCAAGGACAGATATATCTCTAGCCTGAGCAGCCGGGAGAGCCACAGAGGTAATAAATCTCTGACCAAGAGAAAAAAAGAGGCCACTTTACTCTTTTGAGCAGAGAAGCCAGCAGTTTCAGTATTATGGCTTGGCAAGATAAGGTTGCTAGATACCATAAGATAGATCAAAAGTAACTCCAACTTGAACAGATGACATGTAGATATGTGAAGGACAAATTAAAGACACAGAATATCGGGGAAAAGGAAACATGTTTTCACAGAGTATAGAGGAATGTTGCAAAATAAGGGAAAGGAAGAGAGGGGCACCACATGGGCTTTTGCCTTAGCAGAGTGATCAATGAGGAAAGCACAGGGTCTTAAGTTGGAGAAGAGTCCAATTAGGAAGGGTCATGTTCAGACAAAGAGCCTCAGCCTTTATAATGCCTCAAGACAAAGAAAGCAGCAGCCACCCTCTTAAGGGGAACCCTCTGTCCATCCTTAGCCAGGAGAGACAGAGTCTTAGAATTAGAAAGCTTAAATTAGGAGTTTTAGAGATAGTATCTGCTTGCAATAAAGTTTTTTCTGCTTGCAGTAAAGTTTCTGTACTTCTCACCTACCACCTTTTGTCTGTGGCTTCATTTTTTGAATCCATCTGGACAAGAACCCAGGAAAGAAATCACCCTTACATTCTGCTCAAAAAAAAAAAAATAATAATTTGCAACATTAGCATTTATTATACTAAAAGACTATGATATATTTACTCTCTTGGATATGGACATCCAGAAGGAAATTATATATATTAGCTCTATAAAAAGATATTGAACAATATTTTATATTATCCTAAGATAAAACATATAAGTATTAAAAGATACACTTTTTAACATTAAATTATTATTTTATTTGATCCAAGCAACCCTTTTAACTCACCTTGAGTCATAATTAAAGGAATGTATTTTTTTTCTTTGGAGAAGATTGCTGTGTGAATATGAAAATATTTACATAATATTCATTGCAGAGTTTACATTAAAAGTTTTTTTGTTTCCAACATTTATGATCTCAAGTATAACATATCTAATATTTTGATGAAAGTACTCTAGAGGTACAAGTTTATGTTACAATAAAAATTTGGTAAATATACAGGATACTAAATGCATAAATTAGATTTATGCCTTGGACCATACATTTATAAATACATAATTTAGAGTGCTGCCAATTACAAGAAAAAAACCACACTAATCTTTGGCAATCAGTTTATTGGGAAAAAGGAAACATATTTTTCTTTTTTGTCATTTAAATTTAGTCATTACAAATTTGGTCCAGTACCTCCTTTTTTCTTTGACCTATTACTTTGAATTACTCTCAGAAAATATTTACTTTACTTTTAAAGAATATATCTTGTTGATGTAGTATATATATTAAAATATTTTCCAAATAAATATAAAACATGAACCATGATAAATTATATATTGAATCTTATTATATCATTAAAAATAATGAGTTTCACTCTTAATTCAAATTACATATACATATATATATAATCACACTATTCCAATTTATGATTTTAATTACTCTTGCCTTCAAGGTAAGAAGATAAGCCTATAAACCTGAGGCTTTCAAAACATTTGAAATTTGATTCAACATTTTATGAACTTAGAAATATTTGACTATTAGGTTTATAAAAAATTATTATTTTAATTGTGGCATTCCTTTTTTTGATGATATCTTTCTTAGTAAAATTTATCCGCACTTATAAAAGGGCTTTGTTTAAAATTTAAATTAGAGGTAGAAGACACAAAAATATTCAACAAGGTCAGTTTTTAAATTTGAAGAGTTCCTGCACTTTGCAATGCATCAAACAGTAATTTGTAATTGACAGTTTTCTTACCTGGAATGCTTCTCAGTCAAGAGATTGTTCTCCAAAGACAGTCAGCTGGGTAAATGTCAGAAGCTCAAAAAGTAAATTATAGTACAAACAGTGTTGATATTTCTATGAAATGGAAGGAAAGCATATTTATTTTTAAAATATAGAATTTTATTTAAAACATGTGAAACCTTCCATTGTGACCTTTACAAGATTCCAAACAGTGACGAATTTGGTCATTACAAGTAACCTTTTCCAGAAAGAGCTTTACCATTCGGGACTTTCATTTGATAATGCCTATGAATTAATTTCCTTTCTACGAACTAACTCAAGATATTAAATTTTTTATTAGCTATTTTATCCCTGATATTAGAGTTTTAAACCAATTTTAGAAGGAAAAAAGGTAAGGAAGCAGTTTTTGATCATCTGTCATTTTAACTTGTTTGGGGAAATCATTCAGTCATTTTTTTGTTGTTGCTTCTTCCTTGTACAAAATGATGTACTTGTGTGAGCTTTGTGAGTAATTATATCTCCCAACATTCTTTATAGTGCTTAGTATACTTTTATTCAGAAGATCCATTCTAAAGCAGTTTCCGACTTAACAAATAAGTTGGATTCTCCCGGTACATTCTGAAATCATTTGTTTGGAATCTGGTACTCATTTTTCACCATGTAAAAAAATTGTGTATGGTGGTTTCAATTTGTTTCCCAAGTTGGTCTTCACTATTGTTTTAACTCCTGGGGATCCAAAAAGAACTCATATATATTAAACACACACACACACACACACACACACACACACACACACACACACACACACACACCAAAACAAAAACAAAAACAAAACGACAACATTTATATTTAGAATATATAAAATGAATTATAAAATCATGAAAATAAATAAAAGAGAAGGCAAATTATTACCACAAGCTCTAAGTACCTTGCATAATATTATCTTTCTTGGAATATGGTTTCCAAGTTCCAATCTGGAATTCTAGGACCATGTCCTGACCCAATGATCCTGGCAAAAATGCTTTTTCTCCTCACTCCCACATCTCCGTGACACTGAATACCTAGAGAACCACAGTTCTGTTTCATTGACTGGGATTTCTTATAAAATGACAGGAGTTGAGAAAGGCAGAAGCAGTGAATGCATGACAAGACATAGGAATTAAGGTGCTCCAAAAGACCAGGTCTCTTTCCCTGGTTTAAAATCTTTGCCAAGTTGTTTTATGTTTGTTTTTGTTGTGTGTGTGTTTTTTTTCCCTCCCGGAACACTATACCTTCTGTCTTCTCCACTGATAGTTAGCTGATGAATTGCAAACCCTGTGGACCACTGAGAAATAGAATACTGTACTTTATACCAGATAGTTTACACAATCTTATGGGGCATACTGAGTGTCCCTAGTAAGCTAATACATAATAAGAGGGGTGACTTTAGCAAGTTTCAAAAATTCTTAAGAATCATTAACAAAAATTATATCAGTAGTCACTGGAAAATAGGGAAGACTACATTTAGACCTTTCTTCTCAGTTGTATGTGAAAGACAATAAACTTCCCTGATCCCTCCATCTAAAATGTCAGTCACAAATTCTGCTCTCTTATCCACAGTTATGTTTCCTTAAAACCTTTACTGTAACTGATATAATGTTTATTTTCTGCTTCTTCCTCTAGAATAAAAGCTTCCTTAATGCAGATACATATGCTTTGGGTAAATCTGTGTTGTATCCTCAGGTGTTAGAACAGTGACTATCATGTATAGAAATATGTATTAAATGAATGATTGAATGAATGAATAAATGAATGTTAATTCAAAGATTTAGTTGTTTTGCTACATCATTCAACTTGATAATATATGTCTATATACCTTTTATCTTACATGCCACGAACAAAAACAACTTGTTAATGGAAATAACATTTTAGACACCCGCTTAATGACTGTTTTGCAGATAGATTCTTTTTTTGTCTGAACAGGTTTCTTCCAATCCAAACCTCAAAACACAGTTGTTTAGCTTGCCCACTTCCTCACTGGACCACTTCAAAGCCATAACTCAGATAGGTCACTTGTTGTCCCTACTCCACAAATCAGCCACTACATGGTTTGAAGCTATGTATAAAGGGATAACTGAGTGGATGAGAGAAAATTATCATTAAAGCCCTCTATTAGGAAGCAACTATAGACTAGGAAAAGTGTCAGGGTGAAGGTGATGAAGGCAGCTCTTGGCTTTGGAGATGGCAGAAGGGGAGCATGAACCAAGGAATGCAGGTGGACTAGAATCTGGAAAAGAAAGAAAATGGGTTTTCCCCCAGAGCCTCAAATGTAGCCTTTCCAATACTTTTATTTTAGCAGAGTGAGACTTATTTTGGACTTTTGACCTATATAAAAGAAAGATCATAAATTTGTGTTGTTATAAGCCACTACCTTTGTGGTAATTTGTTACAGCAGCCATAAAAAACTAATACACCTCCCTTGGCTGCTGTTCTGTTCAGGCCAACAGCAATTTTGGTAGATGTCAGAGTATATGGATGTGTCAAATTGAGACTTCCTTTATTACACTTTTTGTCTAGCTCTCATCCATTGATTATTCCTTCTTTGGAAGACTAGTAAAGAAACATTTTCCCACAGTGAAGTTCTGTAGCCATAAGTCATAGGTACAAATCTTGATTATATGCTTTAAGAGCCTGTTTCATTCTTCTCTGTTAGTCTTGAACATACTTTTTGATAGAATGAAATACTGAATGGATAAGCATATAAGTGGCCTAAGGTTTACTCTCCCACTAATACTAGTGTAAATATTTTCCCCCTGCAATAAAGATCAATCCTTTTTTTTTCTAATGGAATGCCAAGAGTTTCCTTAACAATTTCCAAATTAGATCTCAACCTTAAATTACTCATGTTTTCTAATTTTCAGAGGTAGCATACAAACAAGACATCAGAGCAAGTACTTCATTCAAACAACATTTAGAAACCATGATAATTATTGTTTAACTTCTGTATCTATTATCCCAAATACAATTATATTCTCAAAACAAATTATATCTCCAAGCTAGGTCAGTCTTGCTTTTATATGTCAGGAACAGGTAGCATTATATAGGAAAGAAAGAGAAAAAGAATCCATAAAAGGGAAAGTTTTAGCCCTACCAGAATCCTCTTCAATTTGTGCCATGTCTATAGAAAACTCCTCTTAACTTATTTGGAAAGGAATCCACAATGAAGAGTTTCATTTTTACAACATGCTTTCATATTCTTAAGAAGCTATGGCATTTGAGACATTCCTACTTCCTTGGAAATTCAGAAATGGTTCTTTCATGTTCTATTACCCTTTGCCATTTCCATTCTCCTTTCAAGCCAACACAGCGGTGCTCTTACAATATTGTATTTGCTTTTTTTGTTGTTGGCTTCTTTTTTCTCCACTAAATATAGTAGAGAGATTAGCATCTTGTCTTCTTCAGCATTGACAATCGGGCACTAGAGAATCCTGGTTCTGCTCATTAGAATTGTGGCCCAATGTGTAGTGAACTTGATCAGCTATTCTTGGGAAAGAGTGAGGGGATGGGTGAGGGATGGAGAGACCAGATATGTAACTTCAACCTTAGTTATCCTATCATGTATAGAGTTGTGTGGGAATCTCCTCAATAAAACATGAATTTAGGAAGAAAAATATTTCCTGCTAACATGTCATTAGCTAGTAACAATGTACCTCATCATTTTGAAAGTCATCTAATGTATGGGTGATGTCTTGTTATAAACCTTCTAAATAACACTGCTTTTAAATGACTTGCCAGTGATACTTATTTTATTATGACAGCTTTGCTTTAGAGATGTTCATAATGAGACTGCTGAAAGGCCATTAATTGTGAAATGTTAACATAATATAACATTTTACATAATTCCAGACGAGAATGTGGAAGTTTATTGACTATTACTGTACAGTCATGTGCCACAGAATGACGTTTCACCAGTGATGAACTGCATATATGATGGTGGTTCTTTAACATTGTAATGGAGCTGAATTTTCTATAAGAAATGGAAGGCTATGTGGCTAAGGAGGATTTTTTTTTTCTCTGATGGGGGTAATATCTGTGGGACGTGGCAATTGATTCCTTCTTACTCAGAGCACCTCAGTTTTGAGTACATAGATTACATCCCAGTCAGCCACTGACCTGTTTCAGCACAGAGGAGCCTGTCCCTCCCGCACTACTTTTTTAGAGATGATACAGCCCTCCCGGGTCTAGCTTGATGGTCTTAAGAGTACATTGCTGTGAATTCTTTGTCGAGGACTTAAGATCCTGTACAAGGACACAGGTCCTCAGGAGTTACCTTAACACATATTAAGTGCCATTGACACCTCAGTAAAAGCTTTCTATGTGTGGAACCAGCCTGTCTCAGTACTTAAAAAATATGTTTATGTCACAATGATGTAAAACATAGATAAGTTTTATTTCTTCCATCAATTAAATGCCAGAGAGAGACCTTTGTATAGGGTAGGGTCGATGGGACTAAGAATGGAATCCTCAATTCTACACTCCCTCCAAATTAAAATTTCTCTTTGAAAAAAAAAATAATACCACAAAGTTCCTCAATCTTACTACTGCTCCAACATGCAATGGCTAAAATGACATTGTCAAAACAATTCCATATGTCCCTTTATTTCTCCATCTTGATTTCTTATTCCTACTGACCCTCAGGCCACCTTTCACTCCCTCCTCTCAGTCACTATTTTGGTGACTTTTGCCTTACCCAGCCAGTTTATCCTCAACATTTTCAAGCAATACAGCCCTCATCCATGTTTAGGGAGCAGCATTGACAGCTTTGATGTTCTGTTTCTGACCGTGTTAAAAGGAAGCAGGAAGAGGGCTGTGGGGCAGTGTTTATAAAGTCCACAGCAGTGCACAGTGATGTCCTAGGTCAGTGGTTGGCAAACTCATTAGTCAACAGAGCCAAATATCAACAGTACAACGATTGAAATTTCTTTTGAGAGCCAAATTTTTTAAACTTAAACTTCTTCTAACACCACTTCTTCAAAATAGACTCGCCCAGGCCATGGTATTTTGTGGAAGAGCCACACTCAAGGGGCCAAAGAGCCGCATGTGACTCACGAGCCGCGGTTTGCTGACCACTGTCCTAGGTCTTCACATTCACTCACCACTCACATTCACTCACCACTCACTCACTGACTTACTCAGAGCAACTTCCAGGCCTGTAAACACCTTTCTTGGTAAGTGCCCTATACAGGTGTATCACTTTTTTTACCTTTCATATCACATTTTTACTGTACCTTTTGTATGTTTACATATACAAATACATACCATTGTATTATACATTAATACAATAACATGATGTGAAGTTTTGGAGCCTGGAAGCAATGTGCTCTACCATATATCCTGGGTGTGTGGTAGGCTATGCCATCTAGCTTTGTGAAGTGCACTCTATGATACCACGATGATGAATCACCCAATGACACATTTTCTCTGAACATATCCCCATCATAAAGCAGCATATCACTGTGTAAGAATAATTTTTAAAAATATGATGAAAATAATCTCAGGCAAGTGTAAAGAGCATAAGCTTAAAGTAAGTCAATAAACTGGTCAATTATTTTCTTACCTATTTTTATTTTCTACTGAAAATAATACATTGCAATAATGTAAACCTCCATATTTCTAATAACAAAAACTCAACCCCATAAATGAACTAACCTTTTAACACAGGTAAGATGATGTGGGAGCATGGCCACTCCTCTGCACACAAATTCCAACCCAGTTGTTTTAATGGATGCTAATTATTCTGTATGAATTATAGAAGTAATCATACCTTTTTTGTTTTGATCATAGAGAAGAGATTAAAAAAAAAGAAAATACTGATGAAAGTATTTGAAAATAATTAGAGAGTTTAATTCTTCTTTTTCTCCCAAATTAAAGTAGGTTTACTTATTCATAATTATTGAAAAAAATATCTTTTTGATAAAAATTCACCCCAAATAGATAAATGTAGGAAAAAAATGCTTCTAATAATACCATGCTAAAAATTATCATTGCTAATGATTTGGGGTATGTTCTTCCAAAGGCATTTTCTAGCATACATGGCTTCTATAAAAATGGAATATAATGTACATATTGCTTTGCATATTATCATTTTTCACAATACAATATACTGTGGTCCTATTCCCATGTCAATTAATACATGCCTAAGCCTTCTTTATAAATTGCTTTATTTCTATAGTGGACATTCAAAATATAAGAACATATATGTCAAATATAGTAGACCTATTACAAAATCTGGACATTCCATATTTCTTGTAACCATATTTTATAAGTAACATTGTGGTGAACATGCATGTACTTCTTTTGCAGGGGCACTGTAGGTGAAGAAAATTTTTTCAAGAAATATTTATTCATATCTTATTGTTTTTGGTACAAATTATTACATTTCCCTGCAGAAAATTTATATAAAATTTCCCACTATTATTTCGGAGAGTGCTTATTACAAGACTTTGTTGAAAAATATTCTTACTTTCTTCATCATTCAAGAAGGAACAGCAAATCATTGTTTTCTACAAAATAATTGGAAATAACAATTATTTAAAAATTTATTCTTGTTAATATTTGAGTATAAAAAATTATCCCTCTTTTTATTTTAAATATTTTTGGTTGTGGATGAGGCTAGATATCTTCATATTTTTGAACATTTTTTGAAATAATCTGCTTGTGTTATATACCCATTTTGAAAAGGATTTTTAATATTTAATTATATACTAGTACAATTTTCTGGTTAATAGTGTGATCTAATCATTTTATCATGTTTTATAAATATTTTAAGGTATTATTAATGGTGTATTACAGCCCATTCTTGAATATGTCTCAATTTCTTAGATTCAACCATATGAAATTTCTGTTCATAGATTCAAAAAGTTGATTATTAGCCATTTCATACCATTAAACCTAATACATAACCAGTTTTTAATGACAAGTTATTGAAGTTGTTTCTAATGCTTTAATATTACATGTTTTTTTAATGTTATTGGGAAACCGATAATAGTCTAAATAACAATAAGAAGTAACAATAAAAATAAAGTTTTCCCAAAGGATGCCATTAAATATTTTATTCTGTTGGCATTTGTAGTACTCCTGAAATATTAGATTTTTAAATTAGAATTAATGTTATATTTGAGCATAATGAAATCTGTAGTAATATATAGTTATATAAAATAAACTTAAATTGAAGTGTATAAAATTTACTTTAATCAATAAGTATATGTGATTCATGTCTCTTTTGTATAAATTGTTGCTTTCAAATGTTTATAAAGAAGATAAATGTTGTATATTTGGACAAATTGCTCTAAAAACATATTTCTGCTTCAAAAGCATCCCATTTCCATAGATTTATAACATGAAATAAAATTTTATTTTAAGTTTAGGTTTGGTTTTGCAGATGCTATGAGACACATATATACAGAAAAAACTATATAAGAAAAGGAAACACAATTAACTTTTATTAATTCTTTATTTTATGCCTGGTAATTTATTTCCAGTTGTTTATCAAGTGGATTAATATTCTCTCATGATTATTTGCCAATCAATATGGTATAGGGTTGCCATATTTAAGAAAAATAAAAAACAAAACATTAAAATTGAGAATGTCAAATTTTAATTTCAGATAGAAACTGGACCTTTAAAAAAGCATGTTTCACTTAACATTGGACTTATAATTTTACTGAGTATTTGCTGTTTACCTGGAATTCAAATTTAACTGGGCATCCTGTATTTTACATAGAAACTCAAATAGGAGAAAGTTCAACAGTTTAAACAGATTTTTTTCCTTGTGGAAATGTGAGCCTAGGTCAGTCAGATCTTCTAATTTTTCAATAGAATTAGGGGATTCACATTTCAACATGATTTCTCATAATTTTCATGTGTCCCCAAATTATTAAAACACTTTAAATTACAGTGTAAAGTAAGCATTGCATGTCTGTGGACCATGTCTGGCCTGTGGAACACCTGTGGGTGTCTGAAGATGATGTAATAGGTCAGAGCTTCTCACACTCCAATGGGTAGAGGAGTTATCTCAGCATTTTATTAATATGCAGTTTCTACTTTACCAAATCTCAGGAGGAGCCTGGAATTCTGCACTTCTAACAAACTTCCAAGTGAGGTTAGTGGTTGCCTTCTGCTGACCACACTTTGAAAATCAAGGAATGCATAACAGGAAAAAAAAAAAAAAAGGAAGGGAAAAAATGAATAAGCAAGAAAATAGAAAATTAGGGTAGATATCCAACCTATAAAAGGAGACACTGAAAGCATTGGAAGAGTTTGGTAAAAGGTCTCATCCATCTATTATTGTTCTTGAAATAAAAAAGCCAATCACCTAGTGCAGTGGTTCTGCAAACTGCGGCTCGCGAGCCACATGCGACTCTTTGGCCCCTTGAGTGTGACTCTTCCACAAAATACCACAGCCTGAGCGAGTCTGTTTTGAAGAAGTGGCGTTAGAAGAAGTTTTAAGTTTAAAAAATTTGCCTCTCAAAAGAAATTTCAATCGTTGTACTGTTGATATTTGGCTCTGTTGACCAATGAGTTTGCCAACCACTGACCTAGTGTAAATAATAAAATCAGGGCCTAGCTGGTTTGGCTCAGGGGATAGCGCTTCGGCCTGTGGACTGAAGGGTCCCAGATTCAATTCCAGTCAAAGGCTCTTGCTGGGTTGTGGGCTCAATCCCCACTTGGGGGCAGGGAGGGGCGTGCAGGAGGCAGCCAATCAATGATTCTCTCTCATCATTCATGTTTCTATCTCTCTCTCCCTTCCTCTCTGAAATCAATAAAAATATATTTAAAAAAAAGAGTAAAATCAGGACAAATGCAAATATCTGATTTCTTTATCATATAAAACATTTTAATAAAGTTATCTTATTTGGAAAAATAAGCAACTTAGCTAACAATGGGAATGACGAGGTGTTAGCTATATGCACACAGATGTGTGAGTGCGGCATACACAAGTATATCCCAAAAAGCTATTAATGCACATAAAGATATATTTTCACATGTCCCACCACTTTGTGGTTCAGCTGCCCCTTGGGAAATACATTAAAGGTGGATGTATACAGATAAATATCAAGGTAGAGTTTTAATTGCCTCTGTTGATTGACTGCCCAATCATGAAAGGATGATAAACCACTGTCAGAGACAGCTGTTGGTCTCTGGGAAAGGCAAAGATGAGAGAAGGATAATGAAAGAAAGCAGTGAGATGGAAAAGGCAGAGACTTCAAGAAATACCTAGTGCAACCATCTATCTAGAGGAGGGTGTGGATTGCAGCATCTGTTCCCCTTCCTTTTTGAGAAAGGAGGAGGAAGGCTATTAATAGAAGTGAGGAGAAGGAGGAAGATGAAAAAAGGAAGAAACTTAAAACACACTACACAACCCTGAGATTTTACATCGTAGGAAATTGTATAATGCATGTTATTTCCTATAATTTAGCATGTTCTTCCCTGCCCAAACTCGACAGGTGTTCAGTAGCTTACTGTGATTGTCAGAAAGTTAACACAGGGACCAATGTACTTAGCTGTGGGAACCTCTGTTAAATCAATGAAATAATTATAGCCATGCAGTTAACAATCCTGCTGATTCTAAATAGATATTTTGAGGCAGATTAGCCCATCTGCCCATGATTACAGTTATGTAATTTTTGCTTGGGTTAAAATGATCACACTTAAGAAATTTAAAATTGATTTTTTTCTATTAGAAGCATTTTAATCTATGTAAAGAGTTTGGCAGAAATTTGCCTTTCAAAAATATCAGTTCAAAATAGGCATTGTTTTATAAGGGTGATTCTTATTGAATTTGTATCAATATATATTAATGCCATTTGAAGAAAAGCAGATCAACCAAGGAAAATTGCTGATATTAAGGAAAAAAGAGTAATTAGGCCAGTGTTACACCTACCCAATAGTGTGTTGGCCCAAAGTCATACCATCTATACCTTTCATTTATTTTGTGGCTTGTGAATTGTTGATTTACTTAAATCCACTATTGTTTCTCTTATACGCTAAGTTTTGTAATAAAGTGTAACTTGATTTGCTTAAGCCAATGGTTCTCAAAGTGTGGCCGAGGAAAGCTGTAGAATATCACTTGGAGAACTTGTTAGAAATGCAAATTATTGGGTTCCATCATAGATTTACTAAAAAAAATAAACTTTGGGATTGGGATCTAGAAACGTCTATTTAAAACCCTCCAGGGCAACCTCATGCTCACTGAAGTTTCAGAACAAAAAGCCCTCTTTCTTTCTACATATTTCTGAAAATGTCCGTCTTCAAGAAAGCCCTAGCGACAGATGTGACTCTTACCATTAATGTGAGCCAGATGACTAATTTAGGCAAATTATTTATGACTGAGACATAATTTTGAATACTGAAATTTTTAATAACATTCCTAAATACTAATGTCCTTGCTTCATGGCTTGTAGGAACCAATTTATATTATGTAAATTTATAACTTTTTAATAAAAGTGGAACTGGTTTAGAGTTTATCATTATGTTATTTGCAGAATTTGTTTACAAATATTAACTTACCTACATTTCATAAAATATAAGCCAGTTGTGCTATTAATTCATGGAACCCATAGTTACTGCACCTGTGTGCTATTGCAAATCTATATCCTTGAATTACATTTAGAACAATCAGATAATAAGTGAATTCCATCAATCAGAATTCTTCAATGTCTTGATTACCTATAGTTAAGGAATGGAGTCGTTTATTTACAATTACCATCAGGAGAATTAGCTCACAAAACTAGAGTTCGCAGTCAGCATGGCTCTTAATAGGCAATTCACATTCACTGCAAAAGTGAATCACCCATAGTTGGTAACCAGAATGTAGCTGGTAAAGTATCTATGATCATGTCTATAAGTTAAGAGAAAGTCATTTGAATAAAATTATACAAAAAGGCAAAATAAGTGATAAAAATGCAATTGGATTCTGCTCAAGTCTTACAATTAGAGCCTCTTATAATAGAGAACAATTTAAAGAGGTTTTAGCCTAGAAACACTGCACATGTTTTTACTCTTGTTTAACTATGCTACTGTTAGACAACCAAGCCAAGGGTATTAAAGTTTGCTCCTAGTTTCTTTAAACAGATATTACTTTTTTCCCTAGCTCCAGTGTGTATCATATCAGGGTGATCAAAATACTCTTGGGGAAGTTCCAATTGCTTGCAATCCCTTCAAAAAGGGGCACTGTTTTGAGAGATACACATTGAATATTTATTCAAAATTACACAATTATTTAAATGTGGTGCATGCCCTGATTTCGAATTTTAGTATTTACTAATTTGATGTAAAACTTACATCAAATTAGTAAATAAAACATTTGTGGCATGTATTACATTTCTGCTAATAACTCATTTTTATAAATTGCTGATATAGACAACAACAAAAATGTATTCAGTAAGGGTACTTTACTTCACAATGTATTTCTATTAATAGGGTTAAATTATTAAATTTATATTATTTTTCAAACAGTTTTGTGCAATTTGGAAATTAATTGAACGTGACAATGAGGTTAAGTGAGTAACTCATCAACACCTATGGTTTTGACACTGCTACATAAGGCAATATTCTTGTTTGTTTTATTTCATGAAATCGGGCGGTGCATACCTGTCACTTAATTAAACTTATAACAGAAATATGAAATATTATGCCTGTTAAATTATTGTCAATAATTATTTAATTAATATAAATAATAAAGCAATGATTAGATTATGGTTATTGATATAATTGAATATTATAAATTAATAAGAGTAATTAATTGCATCAGTCTTCCAGACAATGAAGCATGAAACATTTTATAAAATTATCATTTCAAATATTCTAGTACTTGTTAAATTAGAAGGTGTGTTTAAATTTTCAGTTAAAATGTTGAATGTGTTAAAAAGTCTAATTTTATAGAAAATATCCCATAAATAGATTTCAGAGCAAAATCCTTAGAAGGAAGATTATCTTGCCTCCAGGAATTATGGAAGACCTTAAAATACAAAATTATTTAAATTTGGAATTGTCACCACTCTTTATGTAGCAAATTGCTGTATGATGATTGAAATATTTATAAGATGCACCATCAGGATTTCAGGATGGGAGGTGAAAATAGTGAGGAAATGTTCAAGATATTAGTCATAAAACACTGATATGAATTCACCCTGACTTTAAAACCAGACCCAGATAAAGATGTCAATAGATAAGAAACAATACAGTAACATTTCTTCTAGTGAATATATGAAATTGATATCAAGATAAAATGAATCCACAGTTTCTAAATTGTATCATTTTCTAAACCTAAGATTTTTTTTTTCTGGAGTTTATATGACTTTGGAAGATAAAATATCTTTGGAAAATTTAATTTTTCCCTTTTTTCATCACTGTCATTTCCCAGTCTCTGAATCAATTTATCTGGGGCGGGAATCACTTGGCCATAGCATTTAGGCTCAGTTCTGCCCCGTTATACTACCTGTCCTGATTTGTACTTGAGAGTTATTTAAGGGTCTAAACCAGAACTTGTGGAATAACATCAGGTACCCTCACGGTGATCTGATTCTCAACTGGTACCCCATTCTAATAACAGCTTCTGCCTTTTCCCTGCCCCACATAGGACCTTACTCTCCTAGTCATGATTCCTCTGCCTGTGTCATTGTCTGTGTGATCTGCCTCAGTCTTTGCTTGTCATTTTATGATTGAAATAATATTCTTTTTCTTTTCATGCTCCCCTTCTCCCCACCTCTCACCCACTTCTACTATTCAAAACCTAAACCAGAGGCTAAGTCCCTGTCACCATCCAAGAGAAACAATGCAAACTGTTTGTTTTGCTGCCCAGATTCTGGTGCTATTTCACCCAATAGTCTGGAAAACAGCGAGTCACTTAACTGTTGGGGTACTCCTCAGTGTAGATTGCTCCACTGGGCCATAGCTTGAAGTATGTGACGCTGTACTATTCAGGCAAATGAAAAATAACAGTGCATTAAAGCATGAAAGGAGAAACCACAGACATATATATCAAGCGGCAGCTGTGTGCACTATACAGAACCTCATACAAGCGTGTATTATGCACCTGCTATGTTTATTAAGGGAGATTATTTTTAATATAATCTACCATGTTACTAAACTAAATTTGAAATTGTGGAGAGATTAAAAATGGACAGTTTTTGTTTTTGAGGATGTTGTGTTCTAGCTATGGAGGCAGAGTGAAGATGAGAAACATAAAGTAGGGATGCTTAAAGGATAGTTTTAACAAGAAGAATCTAATTCCTCTAGTTTAGAAAAGACACACTACCGTTTTTTGGCAACTGGTGTAGGATGGCAGTGGGCATGGTGAGTAGGATACAATGTTTAAGATATAATCAAACCTGTAATTATTTTGATTTTTGTAGCTAGTGGTATTCCATGTCCACTGCTTTAGTTGCAGATAGAGAGAGAAAGGTGTGTTTACTCTTTCTGTATTTGGCATCCACATTTCCAGTCGCAGCACTACATCCAAATAAAAGGATAAGAGTGGTATCATCACTGAGTAGATGGCACATACCTGATATGGAAACAAGTGAGCAGCCAAAATGCCCAAGGCTGACATTGACTCTTGAGTGTGTAATACCTTCAGTGTTTCAAACGTTTTGTAATTCAGTCAAACATATCGGTCTGAACTATAGGAAGCAAACAATTCATAAATCTTCTTATTGTGAGACCTTAGAAATGAAACACTTCTCATAGTTTTCTAAACACTGATGATATATGTTGCTCAAAAGACATAACTAGGTTGAACATTATAGCAACATCTGTAGAAGCAAAATGAAAACTATCAATATGTGTCAACACCAGCAATAACTCTCTCTAACCAGCTGCATCAATTAATAAGTGTTCTGTAAAAGAAGCAATACATTTTCAAAAATGGGGAGGTAACCATATCTCAACACCCATTACAAAGAAAAGCAGCCTCAGAGAATACAGCCCCTCAAAGCTTAGTATGATAAATTCATCAGGTGAAAAGTTTAGCCCCTATTTCAATAAGGGAAACCTCTGGGATCACTTGAAGGAAAAGCAGAAGAGGAAAGAGCAAATCACCTGGGAACAGCATTAACATAATTGAGCACTTAAATGCATAAGAAACAAATTGAGACCACTTAAGTAAATAAGGAGAAAGCTATGTAAAGACAGCATCAAGATGCTACAATTGATCTTTAACTGCTCCCATCTCTGGAATTAAATAAGGCTGGCACTCTCAGGACTAGTTCCTTAGCATTGAGTTAATTAGTTATGTGCCCTGCTTCTCCACTGACAGCTTGGGTTTGAACCCAAGCGCCAGCACCTGGCAGATGTGTCATCCTGGGCAAGGTTCTTATCTTCTTCAAGACTCAGTTTCCAAATAGCATTGCTTTATAGTGTCATGATTTTTAAATGAGGTCATTGGATAAGTGTTTACCATAGTGTATGGTCCATTATAAACTCTCTATAAATGTATTTTATTATGACATGATAATTATTATTATATGTAATATATAAATATTATGAATCTATATATGTATATATATCTTGATGCTGTCTTCATATAGCTTTCTTCTTATTTACTTAAGTGGTCTCAATTTGTTTCTTATGCACTATTATTATTATATATAATATATAATGATAATTATTATTACCAGTTATGAAGAGACACATAAGCTTACAATACATACTTGTATAGGTAAGTACAAAAAAGTGGTTTGGTAGTTAATAGGATTTTTTATGTTAAAAATATATCAACTCAAAAGAAATATTAAATCAAGACTATTTGGATCTTCATTAGCATTGCTTTATTTTTTTAAGGAAGATTAAAAGGAAATTGATTCATTGAGATTATAAATCTTGTAATATTCTAACCAAGTAGGGAAATTTAAGAAGGTGAAGTTTTATAAATTGTCTTATTTTTTCACTTAAATTACTTCAAAATATAGCATCAATCTTGGTTAATATAATAATTTGGACACTATTATTGAACTGACTCTTACACCAGTCTTCTACAACATGCATGGATCTAGTTAAGAGAAATGATTATAGATACTTGCACATTATATGTTGCATTCTATTATTTAATTATTTTGGTAAATATTTTATTGAAATTCAAAATATGTAATCAAGCCATAAATCTTAAGTTTACAGGCTGGTAATTTTTTATGAAGTGAACACACCAGGGTAGTCAGTGCCAAGATCATAGTTTAGATCATTCTAAGCCTCTCCTGCACCTGTGCCCCAGTCATTACACACCCCGGAAGTAGCCACTATTCTGACTTCTATCACCACACCAGAGGTGGTAAATGCTATTCTGTGTTTAAGGTTCTTTTGCTCAAAATGAGTCTATAATATTTACCTATATAATTGCTTGAAATATTGTCTTTTCTATTACATAATAAATGTATTTCCCATTTTACTATTGATCGTGGTTATTTTCAGTTTTTAGATGTTATAAATTGTGCTTAAGAAACATTCCTGTACATGTCTATATGTCTATGTTGCACTTGGTCATAGGATATACAAACATTTACTTATAGAAAAGACTGCCAAAAGTTTTACAAACTTGTACCAATCTGCAATACCATCAGAAGTGTATGAGAGCACTGTTGATCTAGTTAAGGGCCCAAAATTGGTATTGTGAGTTTCTTTAAGTTGTACCATTCTGGTGAATATGGAGCAGTATCTCATTGTGGTTATAATGCACATTTTCCTGATGATTTATAACACTGAACATTTTTATATGCTTACTAGAGACCCAGTGCATGAAATTCATGCACGGGGATGGTGGTGAGGGGGTCCCCTCAGCCCAGCCTGCACCCTCTCCTATCTGGGACCCCTTGGGGGATGTCCGACTGCCGGTTTAGGCCTGATCCTGGGGATCAGGCCTAAACCGGCAGTCGGACATCCCTCTCACAATCTGGGACTACTGGCTCCTAACTGCTCACCTGTTTGCCTGCTTTATTGCCCCTAACTGCATCCCCTGCTGGCCTGTTCGCCCCCAACTGCCCCCCCGCACCAGCCTGGTCACTCCTAACTGCCCCCCCCCAGCCTGGTCTCCCCTTACTGCTCCCCTGCCGGCCTGGTCACCCCAAATGCCCTCTACCCCGCAGGCCTAGTCGCCCCCAACTTCCCCTCCCCACACTGGCCTAGTCACCCCTCACTGCCCCCCCCACCGGCCTGGTTGTCCCCAACTGCCCCCCTGCCAGCCTGGTCGCCCCATGCAGCCTGCTGCTCAGTTGTTTGGTCATCCCTCACTAACCCCCCTGCCGGCCTAGTTGCCCCACGCAGCCTGTTCAGTCATCTGTTTGATTGTGATAGTCACTTAGGCTTTTATATAGATAGATTTGCCATTTGGATATCCTCTTGTAAAAAGCTTGCTCAAGTTTTTCCATCATTTCTTTAAGAAATTTTCTAATTAATTTATAGGATTCATTGAATAGGAGTTCTTCTATGGATATATGTATGATAGATATTTTTTTTTCCTTTTTGGAGATTTGCCTACTGAATCTCATAAAAAAGTCTTTTAATAAACAGAAGTTTTTGTGACTGATAAAATCAAATCTGTCCATCTTTTTCTTTATGATCAGGGATTCTTTTTTGTGCCCTGTTTAAGAAATTTGTACCAATCTCAAAGTCATGAGTATATTGTCCTATAATATTTCTAGAAGTTTAATTCTGTTATCTTTTACCTTAATTCTAAAATGTATTTATAAATGATTTTTTAGAAATCATTTAGGTTCAAGTTTCATTTTTTTCAAATGAATACCATTTTTAAAGACATATTGAAGTCATGTAACATTTAAGAACAATTTCCCTGCTATGCTTCTTTTGAGAATGCTATTGAAAATATTTTCAAATCCTAACAATTTAACATTTAGATATGGCAGAAACTTTTAACAATCCTAATTGCTAGGATTGCCAATATAGTTTACTCTGGCTTTAATCTGTCTTTTTCAAAATAACTTCTCTCAGGTTTTATGGCATCCTTGCAGAGAAATAGTGAGTGTACACTGGCCTTTGGCAATGACTATTTTATGTTAGTTGTTATTCTTTAATGCATTCAGCCATTTATTCATTCAACAAATATGTATAAAATATAGGTTCAGTGTTAGGTTTTATAGATATAATGGAGTATAATATAGATGTTTTTATATATAGACAGTGTACACTTACTATGAAATGTAAATTCAATGATAAATTGTTAAAACAATTAGCAGATTTTCTAAATTTTAAAATGAGGCATATGCATTCTGAGGTCATAAATATGTGGTTTCTGAGGTCATAAACATATCTGTTCTGCTGGAGAATAGTTTGGTAGGCCATTCTTTTTAAAGCATATTATTAATTAACTAGAGGTCTGGTGCATGGATTCATGCACATTGAAAGGAAATTAATTAGAAGAAATATTGTAGAGGCTGGGAGGGACCGCGGGAGTTTGGCTTCAGGGCATGTCCAGTCCATCTCACCCAGTCCCCATCAGCCAGACCCTAGCAGCAAGCTAACCTACTGGTTGGAGCGTCTGCCCCCTGGTGGTCAGTGCATCATAGCAACTGGCCAAATGGTGGAACGAAGGGTCAGACACTTCGCATATTAGGCTTTTATTATTTAGGATTTAAAGCTCTTAGAATTTGCCAAAACCGGTTTGGCTCAGTGGATAGAGCGTCGGCCTGTGGACTGAAGGGTCCCAGGTTCGATTCCAGTCAAGGGCATGTAACTTGGTTGCGGGCACATCCCCAGTAGGAAGTGTGCAGGAGGCAGCTGATTGATGTTTCTCTCTCATCGATGTTTCTAACTCTCTATCCCTCTTCCTTCCTCTCTGTAAAAAATCAATAAAATATATTTAAAAAAAATAAAGCTCTTAGAATTAAAAGGATATAAAGCAATGAATTTGAAAAATTACATTTACTTTTTAAATATTTTATCTGCTATAATTTTTATATATTTGAAACCACAGTTTGTGAGTGGATATAAGCTGATTTAGGGGAAAAAAACCACACTACTTAAACACAAAATAGAGTGTATAAAGCAGAGAAAGATAAAAGAAATAAAGTAATTCCTTAGTATTAAAAAGCATGCTGAAACAACATAATTAAGTAGTTAAATATTAGCTTAATTACATTATAACCAGTAATGCAGTGTTAGCTTAATATAATAAAGCAGCCTGGGGGAAATTCTGGGTGTAGATCATTCATCCATTGTTCATACAGCAAAAAGCATGTGCTTGTTAACATAAACTATGTGGCCACCATCGAATTGTCATATGAGCTGCCTAACCAAATGAAGGCAGAAGGAATGAAGTTTGATCCATTTGCCAGACTCATTGTATACCAGCATAGAAAAACAGATTCTGAACTTGATCTAGAATGATATAGCTCAAATCAAAATTCTCCAGATTATTAAATGAGAAGATAATGAGGAAAATGTAAAGATATGTTTAGACAATCAGTGAAATTATTCTTGCATAAAATCAAGCTGTCCAAATTACTTTGTGTGGAACACAATAGGGAATGACCTGATCTTTTTAGAAAATTATACGTTTAGGATTAAAAAAAATATTCTAATTTTTCAACCCACTCTTAACCTCTAATTAATATTTATAAAAAGCTTAGCATCTTTCCTTTTCAATTTTTATATCCAGTTCATAATCAAGCCTGAGGCAGATGCTTGTTGAGATATACCCATTTAAACAGTTACAATTTAAATGTATTCTTATTTCACTCATACTGGTTGTTAAATTAAATGCAAAAAACTTAATAATGCCCTTGCTTCTAGTCTATTGTCCACTCCATATAAACTACACAACATTATTGAATAAAGCTATTGTTTGATTTTATCAATTTCTCTTACAAAATGCCATAATTTCCAATTGTTTCAAATATAATCATCCTTTTTTTTCTGCTTTTACAAACATACATCAGCCATTTGCTTATATATACTTTTTACTATTAAAATTGCTTGGCAATTCTTTCTCTTTGCATCATTCATGAAAATTATGAATTGAGTTATCAATTAATCTGGTGCTTTTAGATGATATTGGAAAAGTATCGGCACCTTATAAAACACGGTGGAGCAAAAGTAGGTTTATAGTTGTTTGTATGATAAATAATACAATTATTAATAAGTCATAATACAAGAGTAAACTCTGGTTCCCATACTCAACAACTGTAAACCTACTTTTCCCCACCCTGTATCATTGCCTTGTGAAAATATGGTTTGAATTCTAGCCTATCTTTGCAATAAACTTTTAAATATATTATTTATAAACTCAGCACTGCAGATAATTCTTAACTTATAATTTTTGTTTCATCTGTTACATTTTCATAAATATTAGCTATCAGTTTCCTGCATTATTAATTCCAATATATGTTTTATTATTTTATACTTACCTAATTTGCCTTTCTATTTCATATCCTATTTTCCTCTTAAGATTTTAAACATGTGTAAGCTTCAGTTTTCCGTTTATTCATTTAATTAACCAATATGCATTAAATATTCAAAATGAACCAGACACTAAGTTAGACACTAAGAATTTACTAATGAATATCATAGATTACCCTCGGCATCCCATGAAGCCATTACATTTCCAAAGAAACATTTAAACTTGTTAGTTTTCTATTGCTGGTTAAGATTTTATTACAAATTTAGTAAGTTAAAACACTCATGTATTAGCTCACAGTTTTGTGTATGACAGGGTCAACTATATCCTTACTCAATGGAGTCCTCTTTTGAGGGCCTCTCAAGTCCAAAATCAAATTATCATCATGTGGAGCTTTTATCTGGAAACTCTGATTAGGATTGCATTTTCAAGCTCATTCAGATTGTTGACAGAATTCAGTTACTTGGAGTGGTGTGGCCAAGTCCCAATTTTTTGCCACTTCACCTTCAAGCCAACAGCAACATATTGAATCCCCCTTTGCTTCATATCTCTGACTTCTGCTACCAGCCAGAGAAAGATCTGCTTTGAAGGGTGCATGTGATTATATTAGGCACACCCACATAAAAGGGGATATTTTTTTAAATTTAAATTCAGCTGATTAATAACCTTAATTATATCTGCAAAATCCTTTTGCCATGTAGCATAACATATTCATGTATCACTACCTGGAAAACATAACAGAAGACAAAATTCTACCTAACACACATGTGGACTAGAAAATATGTATCAGTATCTCCGTGGTATCTTTGTTGGCAAAGATGAAAAATTATAAACAACACAAATACTTATCTAAATATGATTGTCTAACCATTGCGTTGTACACCTGAAACTCATAATATTAAATATGAACTGTAATTGAAAAAAATTAAAATTTTTAAAAAGAAAAGAAAATGCACAAGTGAATTGTAGTCAATTCACACAATAAACTATTATCAAGAATTTTAAATTAATGAACTATAGCTACAGACCATAGTATGGATACATTTGAACAATATAACATTGAAGAATAAAAGATGGGGTTAATTTAAAATTAAACCAAATTAAAACTAAATGTGAAAACTTCCAAAAAAAAACTGATAACATGATTTAGTTAGGATAATAGTTCTCTCTAGAGGGAAATTTAAGGAAAAGTTGAGGTAGGAATTCATAAATAGATTTAAGGAACAAAGAAATTGCTCTTAAAACGTGAGGATTTGCTCTAGTGTTGTATTTATAGATTTTTTTTTCTATTATAAATAGGTACATACTTAAGGAAGAGAGTCATATGTGGGCCAGACTTTTCAGTACATAATGAACCCAGAACTTTGAAGAATCAAACTGTATCTGTATGTATGGAATTGCTAAAATGTTAAATGTTATAGAAGAAAAAAAAAAAATCAGGGTGCTTTGAGATAAAATAACCTGGATACTGACTGAGGATAAGGGCATAGACAATCTTTCTTTAAAATAGTATGTAAGCTGAGCCCTGGCTGGTGTGGCTCAATTGATTTGTCATCCTCTGGGGCACTGAAAGTTTGCCAGTTTGATTTCTGGTTGAGAGCACATGCCCAGTTTGCAGGCTCCATCAGGGAGGGGTGTGCCAGAAGCAGCCAATCCATGTTACCCTCTCACATTAATGTTTCTCATTCTCTCTCCAAAATCAATAAACTATTCTTAAAAAATAGTATTTAAGCTGAGATATTGAGGCTAAGGGCACAAAAACAACCTTTCTTTAAAATAGTATTTAAGCTAAAAGATGAAGGTCTACAATATTAGGAAATTAGGTAGGAGTTCAGGAAAAAGCAGTTATGTCTCTCTGGAAATCTGAGTCCAGAATTATGACTGGAAAAGAAATCTGTTGTGTGCTCTAGGGGCAGGGATCAGATGTTGCTGCAGGATGCAGAGAAGTTGTGTGATGAAGCATATTTTTAAAAGATGACTTTGTTCACTAAACAACTTGAAACTGGAAGATAGAAGATTATGTCTTGGGACCAGGGAGACTCCTGTGAAGGACATTTACTACTGAAGATGAGAATCCTATCTAATAAAAGAGAAACATGCAAATTAACCCTACCTCTGCTATGCCCACAAGCCATGCCCATAAGCCAATCAGGAGCGAGTATGCAAATTAACCCAACGAATATGGCAGTGGCCACGGAGCTAGAGCCAGCCGGAGGCTTGGGGTGCCCCCAGTGATGGAGGAAGCCAAGCTTCCCACCCTGGCCTGCCCTGGCCTCTGCTCAAGGCTACAAAGTTTCAATTATACAAGATAAATAAATCCCAGATACCAGGGCCTCCGCTTGGGTAGCCGGGGGGCGTAGCCAGGCTGAAAACCACCACAGGCCCCTCACCCAGCCCTCCCCACACCCCAAGGGTACCCCCACCCTGATCCGGGACACCCTTCAGGGCAAACCCCACCCGTGTACCAGGCCTCTATCCTATCTAATAAAAGAGTAATATGCAAATTGACCATCACTTCAACACACAAGATGGCTGCCCCATGTGGTCAAAGATGGCTGCCCCCATGTGGACACAAGGTGGCTGCCACAAGATGGCAGCAGGGGAGGGCAGTTGTGACCAGGCCGGCAGAGGAGGGAAGTTGGGGGCGACTGGGCCTGCAGAAGAGGGCATTTGGGGGGGAACCAGGCCTTCAGGGGAGAGCAGTTGGGGGGGACCAGGCCTGCAGGGGAGGGCAGTTAGGGGTGACCAGGCCTGCAGGGGAGGGCAGTTAGGGGTGACCAGGCCTGCAGGGGGGAGGGCAGTTAGGAGTGACCAGGCCTGCAGGGGAGGGCAGTTAGGGGCAATCAGGCTGGCAGGGGAGCAGTTAGGCATCAATCAGGCTGGCAGGGGAGTGGTTAGAGGGTCATCAGGCTGGCAGGCGGAAGCGGTTAGGGGCAATCAGGAAGGCAGGCAGGCAAGCAGTTGGGAGCCAGCAGTCCTGGATTGTGAGAAGGATCCCAGATTGGAGAGTGTGCAGGAGGGGGGTTAGGGACACATCCCTCCATACATGAATTTTGTGCACCGGGCCTCTAGTGTAGTAAATAAAAAGAAAGTATTCTATGGCATTTGACCTGAATAATTGGGAGAATGGAATTACCATTTTACAAAAACAGGAAATATGGAGAGGATAATAAATTTGAAAGGCTGTTAAAATTTTATATTTGAATTTAACTTTGAGAAGCTCATTGCACATTCAAAGGTATATGTTAAGTATGCATTTATCTGTATCAATGTAGAGTTCAGAAAAGCATCAAATGCAGATTAGCAAATTATTAGAATATAGATAGCATTTGAAAGCCAATATATTGGCTGTTAGGAACTGATGAGTCCTGAGACTGTCCAACGGATAGATCTAAAAAAATATTTCAATTAATTTGCACCAAAAATAATATACAATAAATAAAAAATTAATGACATATAAAAATTGGTTTGTGTGTGTGTGTGTGTCTGTGGAGTGTGAGTAGTGCAAATTAAAGCATATGGGCAGGAAGTGATACCCAAAAATGTTAGGATAATGTATGCCTCTGAGAAGAATGGGAAAAGCAAAACCTTGGGAAAAGCATACAAATATCTTTCAATTTTGCCATTAAAGTTTATTTTTTAAGGAAAATAATTTGAACATAGGAAAACTGATTAAGTGGCTGGTAAGAGATTAGACAAAATGACACAGTGTGCCAGACAATTCCATTAAATATTTGTTTTAAAACTAAATGGAGTAGGGAGACGTGCTATAATTGAGGAAGGTTGTGGCTTTCAAGGTTTTCTTCTTTTTGCTATTATTATGAATTTGTTGTTTAATTTTGTACAAAGGGTGGTAAGAACTCATTTGTTTCAGCTCTGACCAAGAACAGCTTTTGTTAGGAGTGAGATAATTTCATCATTAAAACGGGAGTGGAAAATAGATGTGATAAATGCAATTAAGTTGGTGTGATTAAATAGTCCATATATTTTGGCTTTTAATTTTTCTAAAGTAAGAGACAAAGCCAAAAGCTTAGAGTCACAGCTTTTGAAATGTCTAATGGAGATATTAGAAATTGGAGGGGCCTGGATATATCAGATAGTAATTGTGGACAGTAGGATAGCAAAATTATTATAGAAATAATTTAAAATTTCTAAGTGGTTTTAAGTCTTATTGAGTTGAGGATGTTGGTAACAATTGGAAATCATATATATACTAGAGGCCTGGTGCACAAATTCGTGCATAGGGGTGTGTGTCCCTCAGCCCAGCCTGCACCCTCTCCAATCTGGGACCCCTCGAGGGATGTCCGACTCCCCAGTAGGATCGGGCCTAAACGGGCAGTCGGACATCCCTCTCACAATCCAGGACTTCTGGCTCCCAACTGCTCACCTGCCTGCCTTCCTGATTGCCCCTAACTGCTTCTGCCTGCCAGCCTGATCACCCCCTAACCACTCCCCTGCCAGCTTCATTGATGCCTAACTGCTCCCCTGCAAGCCTGATTGCCCCTAACTGCCCTCCCCTGTTGGCTTGATTGCTCACATCTGCCCTCCCCTGCTGGCCTGATCCCTCCCAACTGCCCTCCCCTGCTGGCCATCTTGTGGTGGCCCTCTTGTGTACACATGGGGGCATCCATCTTTGACCACCTGTGAGCAGCCAATCTGTGTGTTGGAATGATGGTCAATTTGCATATTATTCTTTTATTAGATAGGATAGAGGCCTGGTCAATGGGTGGGGCCAGCTGGTTTGCTTTGAAGGGTGTCCCGGATCAGGGTGGGGGATTCCTTGGGGTGTGGGGCAGCCTGGGCAGGGGCCTGTGGTCGTTTGCAGGCCGGCCACGCCCCCCGGTGACCCAAGTGGAGACCCTGGGTTCTGGTTTTATTTATTTTTATCTTCTATAATTGAAACTTTGTAGCCTTGAGCGGAGCCAAGCCTCCTCCTTGCTCCATGGCTGTAGCCATTTTTGTTGGGATTTATTTATCTTCTATAATTGAAACTTTGTAGCCTTCAGCGGAGGCCAGGGCAGGCCAGGAACTTGACTTCCTCCATCGCTGGGGAAACCCAAGCCTCCTGCTTTCTCTGTGCCTGCAGCCATTTTTGTTGGGATTTATTTATCTTCTATAATTGAAACTTTGTAGCCTTAGGTGGAGGCCTAGGCTGGCCAAGGTGTGCAGGAAGCTTGGCTTCCTCCATCGCCGGGGAAACCCAAGCCTCCTGTTCGTTCCATGGCCACAGCCATCTTGGTTGGGTTAATTTGCATACTTTCTCCTGATTGGCTGGCAGGCATGGCTTGTGGGTGTAGCAGAGGTACAGTCAATTTGCATATTACTCTTTTATTAGATAGGATGATCCCCCCTCTATCACCCCAAAGTAAATTGTGGGGTTCAGCTATTATCTGAAAGGAGAAAATTACTCCAGCTGATGTCTTGGTTATTTTAGCAGGCCTTTGCAGTTAATGGAGCTATATCACCAGGCTGTTTATTTGCAAGATCTGTGTGGGCACTAGATGACAGGACAGGACTTGTATTACTTCCAGGGAAATGTTCACTTTCAACCAGGTAAAGCATGAATGCTAGACTGTTCTCTGAAAAGCTGGAAAGTAATTGTGGAAGTTTGAAGGCTTAGCTGCCTGGTTCTGTTTGGCCAAAACTTTATCCTTTTTCCAAACAACAATGTTCTAGCTCCATGACTAGGAAAATTTAGGCAGTGGATGGAATCCAAGGTTTGCAGTTTTGCCATTTAACAGACTCTTTGATTCATTATATTGAGGTTTGTTCTATTCCATGGCAATATATCTCTGAAGAGGACTGTTTCTAAATGCTGGATCAAGTTGAAGCAGTTTATGACTCACTGTTTCCCTTTAAATCCAATAATTAAATCAATCACTTTGGGGTGTTGTTAAAACATGGAACATGGTTATTTAAAATGAATGACTATTGCATTTTTATCTCTATTTTCCAATAAGTCCTATATTTAGAAGAGTTTCTGAGTCCCCTCATAGTTTGGTTAGTTAATCATTTTAAAAGTGACATTATTATTTTACTTAAAACTACCCCTTCTTAAAAAAAATAATTGTAATAGCCCCATCTTTAAATTCTATGCATTGGTCAATACTATTTGCAGAAATCCATTCAAAGTAGTTTAGGCAAGAAAGATATGTATAGGCACATATCTTGTGGGGAGCTCAGTAGAGTCATGTTTTATGCAGAGAGTGGTCAAATGATGTTTGTAAGCACCTCTAATACTATTTCTTGTCTCTTGTCTTGGGTTGGGCTGCTATCAGAAAATACCATGGATCTGGTGGTTAAACAACACCAGTTATTTCTCATAATTCTGGAGGCTGGGAAGTTTGACATCAAGGAGGCAGCTGATTTTGTTCCTGGTGAAGGGGTCTCTTCTAGTACTGCAGATAGTTGCCTTCTTGATGCAGCCTCACATGAGAGAAAGAGGAAGCTCAGGCATCCCTTCCTATTATAAGGGCACTGATCTCATTGGGGGGCGCTCTACCCTCATCTAACACTAGTCACCTCCCAAAGGCTCTGCCTCCTAATACCATCACATTTGTGATTAGGACTTTAACATCTGAATTTGAGAAGAGGAAAATGAGCATTGGCTCATTAACATCTGTCTTTGTTTTCTTATTTCAAATTCACATTGTAGACAAGCTTCCTTCATGTGGCACGGCATGCCATACATTGCCCTGGGCATATGCCTTTACAACTTTTAAACTGTCCTTAGAGATGGCACCAGAATATAGTCATGTAGTGTAAATGCAAACTAGGGTGAACTGAAAAAAAAAAATTGTAGGGTATACCCACCCCCTGAGCTCTCATTATCCTACAGAGAAGTGTACTCAGAGCTCTCATTATCCTACAGAGAAGTGTACTCAGGCCAGGCATGTCTGAGAATAAGACAGGCTCTGCCGGGGAAATCCCATCCTCCTGTATCACTCCATCTATATATATAAAAGCCTAAGTGACCATCTGACTGTTTGACCATTCGCCTGCTAGCTCTGATGTGCAATGACCACCAGGGAGCAGACACTCTGACCAGTAGAGGAGGGAGCCTGAATCGGCCATGGGTTATGTTGCTGCTGGGGCACTGTCAGCCCCGAATCTGCTTCACCCATACCCCAGACCCAGATCCCCGCAGGCCAGGCTGAGGGACCCCACCGGTGCACGAATCTGTGCACCAGGCCTCTAGTATATTTATAAGGAAGGGAGGCAGGAAACATCTAGTTGAGTACATTAACAATGGAAACTTACTGGTCAAGCATAGTCTCTGGAACTAAGAGGCAGAAATGAGCCTGCTCCTCCCTTGAAATGGCTAATTGAGACTTGCTTAATGAACTTTCAGATTAAGCTTAACCTCATAATCCACAAGGAAGAGATATATCTCCCTGCCTGTTATTCTTGTTTCTCAGCAGTTCTATCCTTACACTTCTATAGAATGCTTTGTGATTCTGGAGCTTACATGCAATATTATATTAGTTTCAAATGTACAACATAGTGATAGATATTTATATACCTTATGAAATGATCACCCTGATAAGTTTAGTACCCATCTGACAACATACATAGTTAATACATTATTATTGACTATATTCTCTGTGCTGTACTTTACATCCCCATGACTATATTTATAACTAGCAATTTGTATTTACTGAGATGAGGGAGCACCTGATTGAGAGTCTTAGCATGACTATTTGGAATTACAGAGAAATTCTCAAAAGAAAGGGATTGCTGTCACTAGAATAATGAGAATGGGAATGTCTGAGGGGGCTGAACGAGGGAGCTCTAGCCAGCACAGACAGATAGCATTGCACTGCTTTTTCCATGTGTACAAGTGTATGCACTGCTTATCTATCCCCTTGAAGGGTGAGTTTATTAAGTGGTCCAAATTAATACATCATAAACATGGTGTTGTTTTATTTTATTTTATTTTACTCCAGTCACTGTTTCAACCATATTCTGGGAAACATTCTGTTATCCCTCCCAAATAATATTGGACAGATTGCAGAACACCCTGTTACTTTCAAACCTATGTGGTTTTAGTTCTCAACTTCATCTTTACTTCAACCATTTCCCCTCCTCAGACATCTGAACATATCATTCCTCTTCCTTCCACATTCAGAGGTGAGAGATACATGTCTGTCTTTGAGATACATCCTCTTCTTGTCTCCTCTAAATTATGTGTCCTGCAGTGGGCTGGGGCTCATAGACAAGAGAGGGAATGTTACATGTGCTTCTCTATAAACGGATGGTGTTGTAGGTTGCTTTCTTGGTTGGTTCTGACAGCTTTTCTGACCACCACAGATATTCTCTGTGTGGAAAGTGTGCCAATGATTGGAAGCACATGTACCAGATTTTCTGGAGGTGCCGTGGTCCTCCCCACTGCACAGTTCCCTGATTTGTGAGGTCTGACTCAGGCATCCTAGGCAGTATACCCACCAGGCCTGTTGCTGTGCTATTTTGTACAGTGGGGCAACTTCTCATGACAATACCAACAAATTGTTTAAGTACAACTACTTCTTGTTTCCCTTGACTGATTGGAAATTTGGGCATTTATATGGGGTGAACATAATCAATGTCACTGCTTTCTTCTACTGAGATCCCAATGAAGAAGAGTTGGCCATAAAATTCAATATCATGTAAGATATTTCGTGACTAATTTGGCTGGACCACACACTTAGATATATAGTCAAAGATTATTCTGGATCTTTCTATAAGGGATTTTTTGTGTGTGTGTGTGTGATGAGGTTTATATTTAAATTGATAGACTGTGTCCTCCATAATGTGGGTAGGCCTCATCCAATCACTGAAAGGGTTAAAAACAGTATAAGATTGATCTTTCCCCAAAACAATCTGCAGCAGATGGCCTTTGGACTTGAAGTGTATATCAGCTCTTCCAAACTAGGTTGCTTATTCTGCAGATTTTGGACACGCCAGCTTTCATGACGTGAACCAGTTTTATAAATGTATATTTATTTTATCCGATTACACAAATCCATATATATCCTATAAACATTTTTCTAGAGACCCCTAATACAGAAATATTAGGAGACCCAGATCACTCACCTGTAAGGCTACAATAACACTTAACGAGAGGTGGGATGGATTGTTGGCCCTTGTGGTTTACATTACTAAATATATCAGTCTTCTTGTTTCCTTGAGATTGGCCCCACGACCATTTTTCTTTTATTTTCCCCTGCTCGGGGAAGATCCGTGTATTTGGAAGATGTTCAAGAGAGGAATAAAATGCCAGCTGTTGTGTCGGTTAGGGTCCCTAAATCTTTACAAACTAATACTTTAGATAACTCCTCACTTAGAGATAGGTGCACATGAACATGGTGATCCCAATGAGTATCCACCATGCACAGACCATCCCACACTAAAAATGGGTGCATTGAGGAGGTTCCTGGTGACAGCTTGGCTAGTTCTGCCCCTTTTAAATAAACCCTAAAGAAGTTATTTGCCCCAGCTGTTTGCAGTTTTTATTAGAAAGTGGGGCACTTTGCATTTTTTGAGCCCAAATACGGTGATTTAGGCAATGAGAAAGTTCTATCCCATCTCCTATTATCCAAGACTTTTTCTGTTTTGAAGTTTTGTAAATAGTAATTTGATTTTATTGGTATATCTTAGCATAATGATGTGGTTTTTTATTCATTTGGATACTACACCTCTCACAATGGCTATGTGAATTCCTGCCAGTGAAAACAGGCATGCTTTCCTAACTGTGAAAGTAGAACAGGAAAATGTGGGTAGCTACCTGGCTAGAGTGCTGGCTTGGACTTTAATACAGGAGCAAATGTTAGCAGAATCATTTGCTCTGAGGGAAGCTCAAACTGTATAATTTCTTTCTTTGCTATGGGGGCAGCCACTAGGACAGGAGGTTTGGAATTGACGAATGTAAGCCACAAGGGCAAGTAGAGACCATGTATAAACTTTAGAAATGTAAACTGCTCCATAATTTTATCAGCAGATTTCTACATTGGACAACACACATAGCTAGCCCTTAATTTACAACTATTAGAGGTTGGGAACTACTCAAATTATTTCTTAATGTCTTTAACCAAATGTATACACATTTTGTTTAAGAGACTTATACACCAGATTAGCTCAAGCAACTTTTTCTGACCCTTGTAACCAAATATGCATTAAAAAGGTATTGATAGCCCTGACCGGTTTGGCTCACTGGATAGAGCATTGGCCTGCAGACTGAAGGGTCCCTGGTTCGATTCCAGTCAAGGGCATGTACCTTGGTTGCGGGCACATCCCCAGTACGGGGTGTGCAGGAGGCAGCTGGTCGATGTTTCTCTTTCACCGATGTTTCTAGCTCTCTATTCCTCTCCCTTCCTCTCTATAAAAAAGCAATAAAATATATATTAAAAAAATAAAAAGGTATTGATAAAATAGTGAGAAAACTTTGAAATAGCAAAATATGATTCTATTTTCCTTTGTTTGGCAAATAGGTAGTGGAGCATTTGTATGAAAATTTCAAAATTATACCCTGTAAGAAGTTAGATTGGAGTATGAAAGTTGTGTTTTGAAAAAATCAGTAAAATTGAAATAATGGTGAAAACTGAATTAAATTATTCCTAGCATTTTTCTGAAATAGAATATATATAGTCATTAAAAAGAAGAAGTGCCTTCAGAACCATAATCCTTGATGTCAAATGATGTCAAACAAGACACATTAATGGCAAAGAGTTTCACAGTAGTTAAAATAGCCTATAGCAACTATCAATAAATACCCTTCTTTTAATGTTGCCAGGGTTCTGAAAATGAAATGCTGCTCTCAAAACTTTTTTCCCCCAAAATATGTATTTTCTTAAAAAAGAGTATGGAGAAAAATAATGTCAATCTAAACATCTGGAGTCATAAATTATGAAGATTTAACTTACTTTAGTGCTCTAGCTTTCCCTTATCACCACACTATACTGATAAAAAACTATCTCAGGACATTTTAATTGTTGGTACAATCAGATAAGGTAACTAATGACCAATAGCAAAGTAGAATAGTAAAAAAAAAAAAAAAGCAGCTATCAAAGGGGAAAATACTGGCTAGTGGTTCAACTTTGTGAACTTTTCAGTACATCAATTAAAGGATGCTAGGTTTTAATAGCCAACTTAAATTTAGATGCTAAATCATTGTATATTGTTTATTGTTTGAAAAGGTAAATTTTAAGATAAATTAAATGATTTTGTAGACCAATACAACACAGAATATAAATTTGAGAATGTGGGGACTTATAAAATTTAACAAATAAACATCTATACTAATAAAAGGGTAATATACAAATTGGTCATGATGCCCTCACAGTAACAACCAAACAGCAGACTGCGTGGGGTGACCAGGCCGGCAGGGGGCTTAGCGAGGGACGACCAAACGACTGACCAGCAGGTTGTGTGGGCTGACCAGGATGGCCGGGGGGGCAGTGAGGTGCAACCAGGCCAGCAGAGAGGGGCAGTTAGGGGCAACCAGGCCAGTGGGGGGGACAGTTGGGAGCAACCAGGCCGGCTGGGGGGCAGTTAGGGGCAATCAGGCTGGAGGCAGGCGAGCAGTTAGGAGCCAGTGGTCCCGGATTGTGAGAGGGATGTCCAACTGCCAGTTTAGGCCCAATTCTGGGGATCGGGCTGAAACCGGCAGTTGGACATCCCCCCAGGGGTCCCATATTGGAGAGGGTGCAGGCTGGGCTGAGGGGACTCTCCCCTCCCCCGCTGTGCACAAATTTCATGCACCGGGTCTCTAGTTAAAAAATAATGGTCTATAAATTATTTTATCTTACTAGATGAAAAAACCTAAGAACAATTCAACAATACTATACCTGTTAAATTTATTAACAAATAAAATGGTGGCACAGTCCTTGAGTGTGAACAACTTTCATTAATATTCTTAGGAACCCTGAATTTCCCCAAATTAAAGGGATAAAAACATAGGAGCAACCAGAGGTATTTTTTGGTAACTTACTATAATTTATGTTTGGCATAGTGCACTAAGAGGGTCAGAATACATTTGTGAACATAAAAAAAAAAAAGAAATGATGGAAAATACACAAATTTAGGAATTAGAATCCTGACTTTACTCCTTACCTTTTGTCAACTTAGGCAAGTGTCATTTAGTTTCTTGGAGATACAGTTCATTGCTTCAGAACAAAAGAAATAATATATGTAAAAGTGCTTTGTGTATTTTAAAATGCAATACAGAATTAAGTTGAAAATAGAATTTAGTTCTCCTCTGGAGTCCAGACTCAACCACGGGGATTTATAGAATATAGGAGGGGCCAATGAGGAGGTATGAAAATTCTAGCATAGGATTTATATTAGAAAAACAAAAATACCACATTTTTACAATAAGAACATTAGAGAAAATGTGGATTTTATGTTTTTACTAGAGGCCCAATGCACGAAATTCATGCAAGAGTAGGCCTTCCTTCCCCTGGCTGCCATCACCGGCTTCCCTCCAGCATCCAGGACCCAGCTTCCCTCCAGCCGCCAGTGGGCACCCAGGACCTAGGCTTCCCTCACAGCCCCCGCTTCATCCGGTAGGACGGAAGGACATCCAGAAGGACATCCGGTCTAATTAACATATTATGCTTTTATTATTGTAGACTAGAGGCCCTATGCAAAAAATTCATGCAAGGGGCTTGACCCTTGGAGCTCTGGCCAGCCCTCACAGCCCCAGCTTCATCTGGAAGGTTGTCTGGAAGGACGACTGGAAGGTCGTTTGGCTGTCTGGTCTAATTAGCATATTATGCTTTTATTATTGTAGATTATTGTAGACTAGAAGCCTGGTGCATGAAATTAGTGCACTGGGGGATGTCGCTCAGCCCAGCCTGCACCCTCTACAATCTGGAATCCCTTGGGGGATGTCTGACTGTTGGTTTAGGCCCAATCCCACAGCCAGTCGGACATCCCTCTCACAATCCGGGACTGCTGGTTCCTAACCACTCCCCTGCCTGCCAGCCTGATCACCCCCTAACTGCTCCCCTGCTGGCCTGATTGATGCCTAACTGCTCCCCTGCTGACAAGATCACCTCCAACTGCCTTCCCTTGCCGGCCCGATGGCCCCTAACTGCCCTCCCCTGCCAGCCCGATTGCCCCAACTGCCCTTCCCTGCTGGCCTGGTCGCCCCCAACTGCCCTCCCCTACAGGCCTGGTCACCCCCAGCTGCCCTCCCCTGCAGGCCTGGTCACCCCCGCTGCCCTCCCCTACAGGCCTGGTTGCCCCCAACTGCCCTCCCCTGCTAATAATCTTGTGGTGGCCATCTTGTGATGACATCATGGTGGCCATCTTGTGACGGTGTCGTGGCAGCCATCTTGTGACAATGTCAAGGTGGCCATCTTGTGATGACTTCGCGTGACGCCACCTAGGCTTTTATTATATAGGATTAGAAATCAGGAAAGTGATCCTGAGCCATCTTGAACTGTATAACAAGAAGGATAAATGTATTTAGCAGAATTCTAGGTGTGGACTTCTCCTTGTGAGAGGAGCTATGACAAAGAAATAGGGACAGTAATTTGAGAGGGCTGTTTTGCAGGTACAGTCATTTTTTAGAACCTGAATTTTGGTATTAGTGCAGGGTAAGGGGTGGTTAACTAAGCAGTACTGACAGGTGAGGTGAATAGGAGAAAGAAACATTGTAGTGAGTGACTACAAGGAAAAAGAGAAATGTAGATTTTAGCACATTCTGTAACAGCCTATTTTATTGAGTGATGTTGAAGAAGAAATTTTATAAAGGTTTACAAGGTTTTTACTGTGGGAAACACACATCATGTCTACAAGAAACCTATATATTAAAGGACTTTGAATTTAGATTTTTGAATGGTCATTGGTTTTAGAAGCAGAAGAGTTCAAATAGGCCCTAAAGTAACCCACATTCTATTCAAAAGAAATATATAGTATATATAATGTCATGACACACTACTTAATTCTAGGATAATATAAATCTTTCCTGTGGTGAATTCTGTTTAAAGGAGTTTCATTAACTGCATTTTTCACTCCTGTAAGACACTAAGTATAAATATTGGGTTTAGCATTAAAGTTATATACATCCTCTAAGTTAAAATATGTCACTTTATTTTTGTTGGATATAATATATATTTCATTAAACATTTTTACCTATTTTTTGCAAGTTTTGTTTTAGCTTGCAGTTATAAACATCCAATAACTCAATTTTGAACTTTTAATAACTAAGTTAATTTTCCTACAAAAAAAAATGTTTCATATATTCAGATCAGTGATTTTAAACCTTTTTCATCTCATGGCACACACAACTAATTACTAAAATTCTGTGGCATATCCAAAATAAATGTGTGTTTTTTTGCCAATCTAACAACAACAACAAAAGGTATAATTTTGATTCATTCACACTGGATGACTATTGTTGTGTTGACTGTTGTCATTTTTTTATTTGACAATCTAAGGAAAAAGAGGTCAGTGATCCTGACTAAAGACTCAGGTATTGCATGTTTTAAACATACCTGAGGCACCATTTACTGAAGAAACTGTCTTGACTCCATTGTATGATCTTGCTTCCTTTGTCACATATTAATGGAACATAATGGCTTAGGTCAATTTCTGAGTTCTCTATTCTGTTTCATTGATCTATATGCCTGTTCTGATGCCAGTACCAGACTGTTTTGATTACAGTAGCTTTGTACTATAACTTGATGTCTGATATTGTGATCCCTCAAACTTTGTTCTTCTTTCTCAAGATTGCTTTGGCTCTTTAGGGTCTTTTTTGGTTTCATATAAATTTTGGAGTATTCTAGATATGTAAACTGTGCCATTGGTATTTTAATACAGATTTCATTGAATCTATAGATTGCTTTGGGTAGTATGGACATTTTTGTGGTTCCATGTAAATTTTATAATTTTTTTCTATTTTTGTAAAAAATCCATTGAAAACCTTACTGCATCAAATTTATCAATTGATTTGGGTTGTATGTACTTTTAACAATAATTATTATTCTAATCCATGAACATGTGACACTATTTTCTTTATTAATGTTTTCTTTAATTTATTTTATCAAATATCTTATAGTTTTCAGTGTACAGAATTTTCACCTCTTTTGTTAATTTCTAAGTATTTTATTGTTTTTGATGCTAGTATAAATGAGATTATTTTATTTATTTATTTTTTTGATACCTCATTGTTAGTATATAGAAATGCAACTGATTTTTGTATTTGATTTAATAACCTGCAATTTTACTGAAACTGTTTATTAGTACAACAGTTATTTGATGGAGTCATTAGGATTTTTCTATATGTAAGATCACGTCTTCTGAAAACATGGACACTCTTCCTTCCTGATTCAGATACCTGTTATTTATTTTGCTTGCCTGATATCTCTGGCTAGGACTTCTAAGACTATTTTGAATAGGAGTGATGTCAGTAAGTACCCTTGTCTCATTTCTGGTCTTAGACAGAAACTTGCAACTTTTCACCACTAAATGGGTTAATTGTGGGCTTGTCATATACGGCCTTTATGTTGAGATATGTTCCTTCTATACCCAATTTTCTTTTAATCATGAATGGATGCTAAATTTTGTCTAAAGCTTTTTTTTGCAACCATTTGAGATAATTATGTGATTTTAAAATTTAAAAATATATATAATCTTTATTGTTGTAAGTATTACATATGACCCTTTTCCTCCCATTGACCTCTTCTAGCCTGCCCCCAGCCCCATCCCCGGCCTTTACCACCCTATTGTCTGTGTCCATGGATTATGCATATATGCATATGAGTTCATTGGTTGATCTCTTCCCACCCACTCTCCCCTTCCATCCCTGTGAGGTTCAACATTCTGTTCAATGCTTCATGTGTCTGGATCTATTTTGTTCATCAGTTTATATTGTTCATTAGATTCTAAATATGTGTGAGATCACGTGATACTTATCTTTTTCTCACAGGCTTATTTCACTTAGCATAATGCTCTCCAGGTCCATCCATGCTGTTGCAAATGGTAAGAGTTCTTTCTTTTTCACAGCTGCATAGTATTTCATTGTGTAGATGTACCACAGTCTTTTAATCTACTCATCTGCTGAGGGACACTTAGGCTGTTTCTAAATCTTAGCTATTGTAAAATTGTGCTTCTATAAACATAGGGGTGCATATATCCTTTCTGATTGGTGTTCTGGGTCTCTCAGGGTATATTCTTAGAAGTGGGATTACTGAGTCAAATGGCAGTTCCATTTTTAATTTTTTGAGGAAACTTCATACTGTTTTCTACAGTGGCTTCACCAATCTGTATTTTCACCAGCAGTGTATGAAGGTTCCCTTTTCTCCACATCCTCGCCAACACTTGTCGTTTGTTGATTTGTTGACAATAGCCATTATAGACTTTTAACTTTTTTATTTTTATTATTGAAAGTATTACAGATGTCCCCCTTTCCCCCTATGTCAATCTCCTCCAACTACTCCCACTCCCTTCTCCAACCTTTTGATCATGTGATTTTGATGCTTCATTCTCTTAATATGTTGTATCACATTTATTGGTGTGTGTATGTTCATGGCATACTTCAAAGACGTAGAACAAACTCTCCCAAAATTCATCTGGAATAAAAAAAGACCCCGAATAGCTGCAGCAATCTTGAGAAAAAAGAACAAAGTTGGAGGTATCACAATACCAGATATCAAGCTATACTACAAAGTCACTGTTCTTAAAACTGCCTTCTGGCACAAGAACAGACATATAGAACAATGGAACAGAACAGAGAACTCAGAGTTCAACCCAAACCACTATGCTCAATTAATATTTGACAAAGGAAGCAAGAGCATACAATGGAGTCAAGACAGTCTCTTCAATAAATGGTATTGGAAAAATTCGACAGATACATGCAAAAAAATGAAACTAGACCACCAACTTATACAATACACAAAAATAAACTCAAAATAGATAAAGGACTTAAGCATATGACAGAAACCATAAAAATCCTTGAAGAAGCCATAGGCAGCAAAATAGCACACATTTGTCGTAGCAATCTCTTTACCGATACAGCTCCTAGGGCAGTGGTCGGCAAACTCATTAGTCATCAGAGCCAAATATCAACAGTACAACGATTGAAATTTCTTTTGAGAGCCAAATTTTTTAAACTTAAACTTCTTCTAACGCCATTTCTTCAAAACAGACTCGCCCAGGCTGTGGTATTTTGTGGAAGAGCCACACTCAAGGGGCCAAAGAGCTGCATGTGGCTCACGAGCTACAGTTTGCGACCACTGATCTGAGAGATGCAAATCAAAACAGCAATGAGGTACCATCTCACACCTGCCAGAATGGCTATCATCAACAAAAGACAAGTGCTGGTGAGAATGCAGAGAAAAAGGAACCCTCGTGCACTGCTGGTGGGAATGCAGACTGGTGCAGCCACTGTGGAAAACAGTATGGCGTTTCCTCAAAAAATTAAAAATGGAACTTCCATTTGACCCAGTAATCCCACTTCTAGGAATATATCCAAAGAAAACAGAAACACCAATCAGAAAGGATATATGCACCCCTATGTTCATAGCAGCACAATTTACAGTAGCTAGGATTTGTTGAACTATCCTTAAAGGCCCAAGAATGAATCCCATCTGATCACTGTGTATGATCCTTTTAATGTACTGTTGATTTCAGTTTGATAGCATTTTATTGAGTATTTTTTGCATCTGTATTCATCAAGGATACCAGCCTATAGATTTCTCTTTTTGTACTGTTCTTATCTGTCTCTGGGATCAGGGTGATGCTGGCCTTATAAGATGAGCTTAGGAGTGTGCCTTCCACTTCAGTGTTTGTAAGTATTTGAGAAAGACTGACATTGAATAATCTTTAAGGTTTGGTAAAATTAACCAGATAACTATTTGGTTGTGGGTTTTACTTTGTTGGGAGGTTTTTCATTACTGATGCAATCTCCATACTTGTAATTCATCTGTTCATATTTTCTATTTCTTCCTATTCAATTTGGGTAGGTGGTAGTTTTCTAGGACGTTATTTATTTCTTCTAGTTTATCCAATTTTTTGTTTTATATTTGTACATAGTAGTTTAGTCTTCTATGATTCTTTGTATTTCTGTGTTGTCAGGCTTAATGTCTCCTCTTTCATTTGTATTTTTATTTATTTGGGTTCTCTTTTTTGTTCTTGGTTAGTCTACCTAAAGTTTTGTCTCTTGTGTCTTTTTAAAGAACCAACTGACTCTTGGATTTGTTAATCTATTTTAATGTTTTCCTCTTCTCTATTTCATTTATTCCTGCTCTTACTATTATTTCCTTTATTCTGGTAGCTTTGGGTTTAGTTCATTTTTTTTCTAGTTCTTTAAGACTCAAAATTACATTGTTTAGTTGAGATTTTAAAAAATATTTTTCTGGATGTATACATTTGTTGCTACAAACTTAACTGGTAGAACTGCTTTTGCTTCATTCCATAAGTTTTGGTATACACTGAGTGGCCAGATTATTATGATCTCTGAACACATAATAATCTGGCCATTCATTGTATATATATATTAGAGGCCCGGTGCATGAATTCATGCATGGGTGTGGTCCGGCCAGCCTGGCCAGGGGGAGGGGAAATGGGCGGTTGGCCGGCCTGCCTGCTGGTCGAACTCCTGGTCAAGGGGACAATTTGCATATTTGCCTTTTATTATATAGGATATACCCTGAGTGACTAGATTATTATGCGTCCAGAGATCATAATAATCTGGCCACTCAGTGTATTGTTTTCCCATTTTCATTTGTCTCATTACTTTTTAAAATCCCACTAGTTATATTTTTTTATCCATTTGTTGTTCAGGTAAAGTGTTCTGATACACTTTTCCTGTCAAAAGGAGGAATCAGTTTCTCTTCTTTAAAATGGGCCTGCCATTGAGACATCTTAAATGAAGAGAATGTGGTCGAAATTACACTGCATGCTTTCTCAGGCTATGTAGTGAAGGCCTTGTAGATTTTTCTGGTAGCTCTTTAAACATCAGCTCTGTATGTTTCTTCAGTCATTATGGAAGAAGCCCAGTTACACTGAAGCTGTATTTGGAAAGAACACACACACACACACACACACACACACACACACACACACACACACACACGGCACACGGGGTGGGGAAGGAGAGAGAGAGAGAGAGAGAGAGAGAGAGAGAGAGAGAGAGAGAGAGAGAGAGGTTTCAAAGAAGGCCCATCTTTTCAATTGCTACATGTTGAAATCTTTCTAGACCAGGTGCCAGACATGTAACTGGAGAATCTTCAAGATCACCTCTTATGCCCTAGCTGGTTTGGCTCAGTGGATAGAGCATCAGCCTGTGGACTGAAGGGTCCCAGGTTTGATTCCGGTTAAAACCACATGCCTGGGTTGTTGGCTCAATTCCCAGTGTGGGGTGTGCAGGGGGCAGCCAATCAATGATTCTCTCTCATCATTGATATTTCTATCTCTCTCTCCCTCTCTCTCTGAAATCAATAATATATATATTTTTAAAAAAAAGATCACCTCATGTGAGAACCTAAGTGATAACTGCTGAACCAGTCATTTTCAAGTCTTGAACAAAATAAATGTTGCTTTCATATATTTAGCACTCTTCTGCAAGTGACTGGTTACACAACATGAGATAATTACAATGGACACTTACTTTTACTGAATCCTAAATCAATTATTTAATTTTGATGTAAAGGAACAAGTGTAAGAATAAAATTCAAATGACAGTAAAAAAGATTTTTCATTTTGTAAAATGTTCAAGATGCTGTTATGTATCTTGAAATTCTGCTAAGTAACAATTAAATATAATTCTCCTGCTTTCTCAGCTTCTACCACTATGGAGATTTATTTCATTCATTTCAGAAATCTGAATAGAAGAGAACCTTAATTACCCAAACACACACACTGCACACACCGTACCCCATATTCAACCCTGCACCACCACTGCTTTTTGGTGGACAAGCAAGGAAAAAGGTTTTCCATTATTAAGATCCATAGGCACAGCCTGGTCAGTAATTATTTGACTATTTTGGCTTAAAATTGAGTAGTTGTCACAGAAATTGCATCAAATCACAAAGTTCTTTGTTCAGTTGGGGTCTTGAAAAACTCAGCACCTCGTCTCTAGTAGAATTATTATGTAGCAGTTAGTGTGCATAATACTCTAAAATAGAGAGAAAGCGATACAAGAATGTTCTAGTAGTCTGTGCTTTCATGTTCTTCATTGATTTAACTTGTACAAATTTTCTTTTTGCAATAGAGCAGTCTTATGATTTCAATGAAGCAGGAACACTAGTGATAATTTATGAAACCTGTTCTTTCTCTGAGGGGAGAGGGACAGACACATGGCTAATCGCCAAGTGTCTGGGTCTACAAGCTCGGGATTTCCCAAGGGGAGCCTGGCTCAATAGATGTTTCTGTTTTCTAATGAAAATGTGGATAGATTTTAGATGCCAGGATAAGCATTAGAAATTATACATTATATTTATATGTTCTATAGCAATTTTTAAACAATAGGACTTATTTATTCCTGCATAGGAGAGGCTAAACTATTGGCACATTCTCTTCCCAAATTTTACTTTGCATATACATTCTTAAACCTCTTTAGAAAGAGTCTGTTCTAATGAATGTACTATGCTTGATTGGTTGCTTTTTAAAACCATAATGGGTGGAAAGTTAGGGATTTATTAATGCTATCTTAGTTTTAAAATATAAAGCTTGTGATCACATCTTTATCAATAAATTTAGAAGTGCAATTCTATGAAGCATTTGGAAGTAGATATCAATGCTCTGAACTCTCCACTGATTCACAGTTTGTCTCCTTTGGAAAATTAATTCTGAATAAGTAACACAGAGAATAGTCATTCTGGCCTCAACTGAATTGCGGATGTTCAAGCTTCACTAGAACCTTCTCTCCTTCCTGGCACCTGAGTGTTGTACATTTCACCTGTGACCACAAAATGAAACTGAACCAATGGGATTGACATGCCCAGCATGGGAGCACTAATGTTGGCAGCTGAGGGGAGGACTCTCAGAGGAGGCCCAAGTCAGTGAAACAGCCCCATAGAAATGAATCACCACTAAAGGAAAGACACTTTAGCATATGCAAGCTGTTTTCATTATAATGCAGAATTTCTAGAAGAGCATAATATTAAGAATTTTTTCATAAAAGTATAATAATTTTCTTAGCATTTCTTCTAGCAAGTTAGCTACCAGAACCATTGTGAGGGTTCTCCAATTTCACTGGTTTTATGTAAATTCAGAAATCCTAATATTCATGTACATCAATGCACCCAAAACCAAACCAAATCAAACCAAAACAAACAAATGTAGTGTTTAAAGCAGTATTAGCATTCTATCCAATATTGTGTCAATATTAATGTGTCTTCTGACCCAGATTCAAGGTAAGAGCTAAAGACTCATACCCCCAAATAGACAAATAAACAAAAAAGGTGTAGAACTTTTCATATTAGTATTTAACTCAAATGTCCCCTCTTTATGAACAGAATGGGGTTTTTTGTATCATGCCCTTCCATTTTGTGTTTTCCCTATTCTTTTGTTAAGGCCTTGACCTTAGTATACTGCCAAATGAATTGTATCATGATAAAAAAATAAATAAATGAACTTAGGAGACACTATTATCTGCTTGAGGGGCAAAAAGGTCCAAGCTTTCTTTGGACTGTAGCACCCATATATATATAGGAGAAAATTCTATAAATATATTTGTGTACCACAGAAAAAAATATCACTAGTCTTTTTTTCATTTATTTTCTCTTCTCTCTCCTGAATATATCTCTTTCTACCTCTATCATCTCTATCTCTATCATATCTCTATCTCTATCTCTATCTCTATCTCTATCTCTATCTCTATCTCTATCTCTATCTCTATCTATCTCTATCTATCTCTATCATCTCTATCTCTATCTATCTCTGTCTCTGTCTCTGTCTCTGTCTCTGTCTCTGTCTCTGTCTCTGTCTCTATCTCTATCTCTATCTCTATCTATCTCTTTCATCTCTAGCTCTAGCTCTAGCACTAGCTCTAGCTCTAGCTATTTATCTACTAGAGGGCCAGTGCATGAAGTTCATGCATGGGCAGGGTCGGGTGCGGAAGGAACGGACGCCGCCGACAGCATTCCACCACTGCACAGTTTCCCACCTCCCCCCGCTCCTCCTTCCCTCACCACTGTGCCACCACTGGGGCCTGCAGTCCAGGGTGAGGGACAGGGCCTGCTGGCCAGAGGGAGGGACAGGGGTGAGGGACCACGGGAGTGTGGCTGCTGGCTCTGAGGAGGGAGCCAACCCTTGGCCCTCCTGGGAAAGGGGCTGCATCTGCCGCCACCCACCCCCAATGCCCCGTCCCAGGCCAGGGCCCAGCCCTGATCAGGCGATTGGGACCTGCCAGCCAGGGAGAGGGACCATGGGAGGTTGGCCAGCCAGGGGAGGTTGGCTGTGGGAGTGCACTGACCACAAGGGGGCAGCTCCTGCATTGAGCGTCTGCTCCCTGGTTGTAAGTGTGTGTCATAGTGACCGGTCTTTCCAGTCATTCCAGTCGTTCTGGTCATTCAGTTGTAATGGTCGTTTAGGCTTTTATATATATAGATTTTTTCTTCATAGCTGGGTTTGTCTCAGGAGTAGTTGTTACAAGAAGTCTTGTTTCCTCTACATGTAAATATGTGAAAACCCACTTAAAGCCCGCAAAAGACAGTATCATGCTTATATGCTAAAGAGAAGGCAGTCATTAATCGTCACTTATGTCAATAAAATGCACAAGAAATATGTAGATGAAGGCATATATCACTTAAATAGAAGTTTTGGAAAATTAAACTGGTTAAACTTTAACTTGTATTTTCTTAAGTGACTTTTATTTTCTAAAGCTGAGAGGATGAACCATACAGAATGCTGTATATATTTCTGTATATATCTCTGCCTGCCTTTTTTTTTTGTCCTTATGATGACTACAAAACTTCTCTGCAGAGATTTTGTAAGATATTTTTAATATTTTCAACAGATTCATCATCAGATATAAAAATTATTAATTTATTCTTTGGTCAAATCTAACACAGTAAAGAAAAGTTATTATCAAAAATATAGGTGCACACAAAAGATTTTGACTTTCCTGGATAAAGACATAATATATAGTGCTTGAGATTGCACCTATAACTTTTCACCTCAGTGATTTTAATATAATGAATAATAGATATGTAATTTTGACTTTCAACTATATTGATAGATTTTCCTCTACTACATTAAATTTAGATTCAGACCTTTTAGTTCATTCAATAGAGTTTCCATATAATAGTATGTCAGTCATCAAATTTCAAATTTGTTTGTGATTACTTTGTGTGTGTTTTTTTCCATTTGAAGTGTTTATTTTCTTGGTTTTATATAGTTCCAAAGAGATTATGTTTACAGATTTATTGAGGAACAGTTTGATTCAATACAAACAAAATAAGTATTTTTCTCTTACTCTATTAAGTTGTCATTATCTCCATAAGCAGTAGTTCTCAAAGTATCATTCCCAGAACAGTAGCGGTATTATCTGTGATCTTGTTACCAACAAAATATTCAGATCATATGCAGAACTACTGATTCAGAATCCTTGGGGATGTGACCAAGAAATCTAAGTTTGAATGAAGTCTTTAGATGATGCTGATGTGTGGTCAAGTTTATGGATCACTGGATATAAGAATAAAATGAGTAGGATTACAAACAAAATATAGAAAAGGCCAGGTAGATTTGGGGAGCTTTCTACTTTTTACTCAAAATCTATAGTAAAACATGTATATGTTTGTGATTGCTCCTGTAAGTACAAGTTTATTGAAGTAAGATACTTATATAATTCATCATTAAATCTTCATAATATATAATAAAACTAGGGGCCCGGTGCACGAAATTCCCTCAGCCCAGCCTGCCCCCTCTCACATACTGGGAGCCCTCAGGGGATGTCCTACTGAGGCGACCGGGCTGATCAGGGGAAGGCACCAGTCCCATCACCCCACTGCTGCAGTCACTGCCAGTCACCGCAGCCACCAATGTATTTTCATCAACACGGACTCCAGTCCCTTCACCATGAAAAAATGACAATCTTTAGGCATTTTCAAGATGTGTCTTTCATAGGATATGACATTTCTTTCTTTCTTCCTTCCTTCCTTCCTTCCTTCCTTCCTTCCTTCCTTCCTTCCTTTCTTTCTTTCTTTCTTTCTTTCTTTCTTTCTTTCTTTCTTTCTTTCTTTCCTCACTGGAGGATATGTTTCCATTGATTTTTAGAGAATGTGAGAGAGAAAGGGAAAGACAGAGAGAAACATCAAAGTGAGAGGAACACTTTGATTGGTTGCCTCCTGCATGAGCCCTGACCTGGGCCCCAGCCAGGGAGGAGCCTGCAACCTAGGTACATGCCCTTGATCAGAATCGAACCGGACTCTGCGGTCGGCAACCCTAGGCATTATCACTGAGCAAAACTGGCTAGGGCAGGATATGACATTTCTTAGCCCTCCAGCAGCGGATTTTTGTTTTTTTCTCCAGGAGTGTGGTGGAAAAACCCTAGATCACCTTTTTGGATTCTTATACCCAAGTTACTAAGAATATTACCAGTGGCATACAGGGAGCTTAGCCAATGAGCAGTCAGAAAAGGTATTTCCTCTGTAGTTCACACTGATTGCCTCTGATCTCTGGCTCTGCCCCTGCCAAGGCCTAAAGCCTCCGGGCCTGGGCAGGGGACCCCCAGCTCCCTCTGATCACCAACTCCACCCCTGCCAAGGCCTAAAGCCTCCGGGCCTGGGCAGGGGACCCCCAGGTCCCTCCAATCTCTGGGCTCCACCCCTGCCCAGGAGCCCCCTGGCTCAGGCCCTTCCCAGGTTGCTCAGGACCCACGGGGGGGGGGGGGGGTGGGGCTACCTCAGAGTGACCTGGGTGCTGAGAAAGTTCCCAGGACCCAGGTTAATTTGCACCTATGTATGCAAATTAACCTCCATCTTTTTTGTTGGGTTAATTTGCATACTCACTCTGATTGGCTGTGGGGATAGCGGAGGTACAGTCAACTTACATGTTTGTCTATTATTAGGTATGATATTTTAGATCATAGGTTCTAATACATAGATGAAAGAATAGCATGAATCTATACTTTTATTTCCAAATAACTAAGAGCTCTTTTCTCTTTGCTAGTTGAGGTTAGCTATTGGCTATCTTTTCTTAGTGGTAAGGCATTTTTCACTCCAATTTAGTGTAAAGTCTTACTCTCTGCTGCTGTCAGCCTGTAGGTAATGTTTTCATTAATCATCAATCATTTTCCTCTTTCTAGTTATACAGGTCTCATGTGCAACCTGCAAGATGTTGTACAAGAAAAATGCCCCTTATAAGTAAGATAGCAATCTTCTGGAACTATTGCACTAGTGAATGATGACCTTTATAAAGCGGTGGGCAATTAGAAAAACTACAAAAGACATTTGGAAGCACAAGGCAGCATGCTGTCTTAACTAAGTTCTTATAAGTAACTTAATAACTTGAACACATATAAGGAGGAAGCAATGCTTTCCAATATTCATTGTCCATGAACCAATGTGAAGGATTTGACTGATTCTTAAGAAGCAAGTGCTATTTCTAATATTTCTCTCTTGGGTGTGGATATAGATAAGAAGTAAATAAACTTGTAATGTTTTGGGGAATCCTGCCTATCTAAGTGGGAAATATTAATATCAATCTTGTTTTTCCTGCTCTTAGTCACTGTGTATATACTTGCAGGAATATACCTTAAGGATTCAAAGTCCAAAGTGGTGACGTAAATACAAATTTAAAATTTCAAAGTAGTGATACAAAAGGTGATAACATATTAGAACAAAACATAATAAGTAATAGTAGTAGCTGTACAGAAAAATGCATTTCCTGTAAGTGGATTTAAAATATGTATTTGTAGACATATCTTTAGCATACCTACCATTGTTGAAATTTTGATATCAACTCTCTTTTTTGTTTAAATCTCCAATTATGTAGTGCATAAAATTATTTTTCTTCTCCCAATCATATGGATTTAACATATAATAAACTGTGAAATGCAGTGTAGATTTGTACATAAATTGTAAAAGTTTCTATATTCACCTTTGAGAGACAGTATAATAGTTTTATCATCTACCTAATTATAGTTTTCAGTAAGATTTGTCAATATCATCTTTACGGTTTTTTTTGGTAAATAATTGCTGTTAACAATGATAATAGTCTCTGTTATTGAATGTGTTCCTATGCATTTGGCATTGAACTAGGCATTTTACATACATCTTTTCACTCTTCCTTATTATATCACTATGATAAAATTGATAGCAACCCTATATTACCAATGATATGTTATTTGGGTTTCACTGGTTTTACGAAGCCTGCAGGGATAAGTCATTTTCCTAAAATGAGATACTTAAAGAAAGCAGGAGCAAGAATTTTAAACCTGATATATCGTACTTGAAATCTGCTTTTTTCACATTGTCAAACTGACGAGCTCTGTAAATGTTTGCTATTAGGTGGGTATTTTCTTGTCTAATTCATGTTTCACTTAGTGATAAGTAGTAACTTAAAAATACAAAGACCCTTCTTGTCTTGAGAGACTATCAGAGAAGACAGAGCAATTGCTCTGTGTAGTCATTTTTTAGAGAATGGGAGGGGTTAACAGCAGAACTCTGGAACTAATGAACAATGGCAGTGAAAGAAAGGAAGCTGGTTGAGTATCTTATAGAACTGGTGGTGTTATTTAGGGCTGAGCAAGAGCTGTCTGACTGAGAGAGTAACAACTTATATCATTCCTAAACTTCTCTATGTGATGAACTGATCTGGAAGTTCCAAATTTTGGGTGTAGAATCAAAGCAATCTATTAAAAATGATATAAATTTGATGACCAGAGATATTGGGACAAAACTGTGAAATGCTCAATTTTGATTGATAAAGTATCTCAACAATATATTGAAGCAGATGCTATTGAAATTCTACTCTAGAGCTCTTTGCCCACCTGAATTCCCCAAGGCTGTAAAATATAGGTTTTTGCATTCTGAAAAACATTCTCAGGCACCTTCACCTCTTTTCTACTAGGTGGTACAAGGAAAAGTGCTCAGCCAGCAATAAGCCAGGTGTAACCTGGAAATAGAATAGAGTTTATACCAATGGGGAGTGGTAGTCAATGGACAAAATCTTTTAGCTTCCTTATTGTCTGTTTTGTGTAGTGATTCTACTTCCAGGTTTCACATGGTTTCTCAGAGGCTCCTCAGTGGCACTGAGCTGCACTTACTGCTGGCAGTAACTCACCCATTAATGCAAATCATTTTCTTACTTTGCTGTCTCACTTTCCCACCTCCTCAACCTGTACCTCCTGGGATCATGTCCCAAAAAAACTACATGCATTGAAGTCTTTCCCTGCTTTTACTAAACACAATCTAAGACTGTTCTCTAAAGAATGTCCTTAAAAAATCTAGGGACATTGTCTAATTAAGGGTTTTTTTCATAATATCATGTTTTATGCTATCAATTGTTTTAACTTTGTCTTTCCTAATAGACTACAAACTCTGTATGGGTAAGTACTGCATTTGTTTTCATTTCTTTTCTCCTCTCATCTACTCTTCTTTCTATGCCTCCCTGCATAGCTATATTTTTCTTAAATCTAGCATAGTGGCTGACACATATTAGGCATTTAATAAATATTTATTAACTGAGGTTCACACTACAACTAAGTGTTATTGGTGTTATTGGATTATTTTATAAGAGGATTTAAATCAGGGGTCCTCAAACTTTTTAAACAGGGGGCCAGTTCACTGTCCCTCAGACCGTTGGAGGGCCAGACTATAGTTTAAAAAAAAAACAAAACTATGAACAAATTCCTATGCGCACTGCGGGCCCGGGACGAGTCAGCTGCTAAGCAGGACAGGCAGCGGCACCCAGCGGGCCAGATAAATGTCCTCAGCGGGCTGCATGTGGCCCATGGGCCGTAGTTTGAGGACGCCTGATTTAAATGATGTATCAATTGTTACATTGACAATTGATAGAGAAAAGATTTCAATGCTGGTCTCTCTACCTTCAAAACCCATGCTCTGATCACTTTGTGTGATTCTCAAAGAGCATAGATCAGGAAGAAAATAGTCTTGTTCTAATAGTCCTTTTGAGATTCTAGTTTCCTCGCTACCAAAGAAAAGAAGGATCAAATATGAAAGCTTATAGCTCTTGTAGTAAACTTCAATTGCATTTCATAAGTATATGAAGCCACTATGGTCAGATAATATATTTATATAATATACCTGTGATCTGTCACCCACATGTATCCTCTGGGAATTTGAGAATATCAAATATGCACTTTAGTGTGGATAGTAATGGAACAAAATGGAGGGAAATTGATTCACATTTGGGCGATTTATTGCTCCATTTCCTTTAATTCCTAGAATCATATATATATATATATATATATATATATATATATATATGCACAAAATTTGTGCATGGGGTGGGGGTCTCCTGACCCCAGCCCAACCTGCACCCTCTCCAATCCAGAACCCCTCAGGGGATGTCCAACTGCCAGTTTAGGCCCGATCACACAGGCAGTCGGACATCCTGCTCACAATTCAGGACTGCTGGCTCCTAACTGCTCACCTGCCTGCCTGCCTGATCACCCCTAACTGCCCCCCCTGATGGCCTGGCCACCCCCAACTGCCCCCCCCCCCCTGCTGTCCTGGTCATCCCTCACTGCCCCCCTTGCTGGTCTGGTCACCCCTAACAGCCACCCTTGCCAGTTTGGTCGCCCCACACAGCTTGCTGTTCAGTCATTTGGTCCCCCCTCACAGCCCCCCCCTGCTGGCCTGGTTGCCCCATGCACCCCGCTGCTCAGTCGTTTGGTCATCCCTCACTAACCCCCCTGCTGGCATGGTCGCCCAATGCAGCCTGTTCAGTCGTCCATTCGGTTGTTTCGGTTGTGACTGTTACTTAGGCTTTTATATATATAGATATTAGAGGCCCGATGCACAAAATATGTGCAAGAGTAGGCCTTCCTTCCCCTGGCTGCTGGCACCGGCTTCCCTTTGGCACCCAGGACCAGGACTTCTCTCCGGCCGTTGGCAGGCACCTGGGACCCAGGCTTCCTTTGCAGCTACAGCTTCATTCAGAAGGTCGTCCGGAAGGACATATGGTCTAATTAGCATATGATGCTTTTATTATTATAGGTAGATGTAGATATAGATATATAGATATAGATATAATCTATCTATCTATCCTATCTAATAAAAGGGTAATATGCAAATTAACTGTCACTCCATCACAAAAGATGGCGGCGCCCATAGCCACAAGATGGCAGTGCCCAGTCCCTTCAGCCCCGCTGGAGTCGTCCTGGGGGGGCAGCTACTGAGACCTGGCAGCGTGAGCGACCTGGTGGAATGCTTGCTTTGTCGCTGTCGTGACGATGCAAGCATTCTGCTCCAGCTGCGGGGGGCCTCTGGGCCGCCGAGAGCCTCTGGGCAGTGGGCACGGAGTGGCCAGGCCCTGCAGAAAGCAGAGAACTGTGGGGAGTGGGCCTAAGCCATCAGGGCTCCCAGATTGTAGCTGGCTCCCCTGAGGGCTCCCAGATTGGAAAGGGTGCGGGTCGGGCTGAGAGACCCACCCCCCCCATGCATGAATTTTGTGCCGGCATATATATATATATATATATATATATATATATATATATATATATATATATATGCCCACCGATCGTCCAACCATTCGACCATCCGACCATTCGACCGTCCGACCATTTGACTGTCTGACTGGTAGCTATGATGTGCAATGACCACCAGGGTGCAGATGCTCAACTCAGGAGCTGCTGAGTTATCACAACTTTGCAGAGTGCCCTCTCACACTCTGGAACCCTTCAGGGGATGTCAGACTACCAGTTTTGGCCTGATCCCTCAGGCCCGATCCCGCAGGCCCTAAACCGGCAATCAGGCATCTTTCTCGCAATCTGGGACCTGCCAGCCACCTTCTAATTAATTTCCTTTCAATGTGCATGAATCTGTACCAGGCCTCTAATATATATATTAGGCCTTTCACAATCTGGGACCCCTAGGGGAATGTCTGATTGCTGGTTTAGGCCCGTTGCAAGATCGGGCCTAAACCAGCAGATGCACATCCAGGACCGCTGGCTCATAACCACTCGGTTGCCTGCCTGCCTGATCGCCCCTAACCACCTCTGCCTGCCTGCCTGATTGCCCCTAACCCCTCTGCCTGCCTGATAGCCCCTAACCACTTACCTGTCTGCCTGATCGCCCCTAACTGCTCATCTCCCTGCCTGATCACCCCTAACTGCCCCTGCCTCTGCCCCCACTGCCACGGCTTAGTTTGGAATGACGTCTGGAAAGACATCCAGAAGGTCGTTCGGCTGTCTGGTCTAATTAGCATATTATGCTTTTATTATTATAGATTTTCAGTATTTTTGTAGAAGATGTAAAATTGAATGAGATTTTAGAAAACATGCTTCCATTTCACAAACCATGACAATTTTATCAATTCAAATAGTAAAAGCACCAGAGAGGGGTCATTCTATTAAAAACAAAATGTTTGCCTATGATAAATATATCAGGAGAAGTCCAGGATATTCCTATTAAATATTTTCATTCATGTCGAGTTTAATTATATATACTTTAAAATATTTTATGTACTCATATATAAGATAATCTGATTTCTAATTGTAGCCAACCAATCATAAATTTTATCTAGCAAGAATATATAAACATATATTTTAAATAAATACATTTAATAACTTAAACATATATTTATAATATTCAGTTTAATTACATAAGCATTTAAAATTGCGTATGAAACATCAAATTATTTTAGAAAAGCTACTTTTGTCACTCTCACAATACAGAAATAACTTTTTTAAACCATCACATATACTTTAGCCTTAGTCTCCATTGATTTCTTAAAGAGAGTAGAAGGGAGGGGAAGACCGAAAAAGAGAGAATCGTTGATGTGAGGCAGACAGATCAAGTGATTGCCTTCTGCACACCACTGACCAGACCAGGGATCAATCCTGCAAGTGCCCTTGACCTGAATCAAACCCAAGACCCTTCAGTCTTTGGGCTTATACTCTAACCACTGAGAAAACTAGGTAAAGACTCTGTCTTTCTTGTTTGTTTGTTTTGTTTTAATTATATTACTTCTGCAAGATTAAAAAATAGCATTAATTGAGGTCATTTCTGGCTGTGATGCCTTTGAAATCAAAACATATTTTTAGAATATAGAAATTTGGAGATTGTCCTTTAAACCGAGACTATTTTAAAGACATAAAAAGGCAACTCTGTTTTCTAAATAAAAAGTTGATAAAAATTCTCATATTTGAGTGTGTTGACAAATTAGCTTATCTATAGCGTCTTCGGCTAGTTTTCCTGCATTCATAGTGAGTGAAGCATTTATCCTTGTTTAAGCCAAAACATTAAGTGCTAGCATTAACATCAAGTATAGGATTTTTCACCTTTTATTTTTATTTATTTTTTAATATTTGTTTATTGAATTGATTGGGGTGACATTGGTCAACATGAACATATAGGTTTCAGGTGTGTGTTTCTATGTTACAAGATTTGTATATTGCACCATGTGCCTACCACCCACCCAAAGTCAAATCTTTTCTTGTAACTTTATATTAGGACCCTTTTCTCCCCCCACTTCTTACCTTTGGCAATCACCACACTGTTGTTTGTGTTCACCTGTTTCAGTTTTATATCCCACATATGAGTGAAATAATATAGTTCTTAGCTTTATCTGACTGACTTATTTCACTTAGCATAATGTTCTCAAGGTCCATTCATGTTGTTGCAAATGGCACATTTCTTGTGGCTGAGTAGTAGAGTAGTATTCCATTGTGTATATGTACCACATCTTTATTTAGTCCTCTATTGCAGGAAACTTTGGTTGTGTACATGTCTTAGCTACTGTAAATAATGCTGCAATGAGCATAGGGGCACATATATCTTAGCAAATACATGATTTTTAGTTTTTCAGGTATATCCCAAGGAGAGGAATTGCTCAGTTGTATGGTGTTCTATTCTTAATTTTTTGAGGAATCACTAAATTGCTTTCCACAGTGGTTGTACTCGTCTACATTTCCACCAGCAGTAAATAGGGTTTCCTTTTTCTACAAACTCTGCAATACTTGTTACTGCTGGTCTAGATATTGGCCACTCTAACAGGTGTAAGGTGCTATCTTATTAGTTTTGATTTGCATTTCCCTAATTGTCAGTGAAGTTGAACATCTTTTCATATATCTATTGACTGTTTGTAAGTATGTCTTCTTGAGAGAGGTGTATTTTTAGGTCCTCTGCCCACTTTTTGATTGGTGTTTGTTTGGTGTTGAGTTTTATGAGTTCTTTGTATATTTTGGAAACTAAACTTTTGTCAGAGCCACTGTTTGCAAATATAATCTCCCATCTGGTTGGCTGCCTCTTTGTTTTTTTGTCAGTTTCTTTTGAGTGTGATATAGTCCCCTTCATTTATTTTTGCCTTTACTTCCCTTGCCTTTGGGGTCAAGTTCATAAAATGTTCTCTACGACCAAGGTTCATAGGTTTTGTACCTATATATTTTTTCTATGTAACTTACTGTTTCAGGTCTTATATGTAGGTCTTTGATCCATTTGGAATTAATTTTTGTACATGGAGATTACCTGTAATCCAGTTTCATTCATTTGCATGTGGCTTTCCAGTTTTCCCAGCAAATCAGCTTTTATTTTTAAAGTTTGGTTATACAGATATTTTTGCTTTAACTACATATGTGTATATGTGGGCATATCCTATCTAATAAAAGAGTAATATGCAAATTGACCATACCTCCACTACACCCACAAGCCACGCCCACCAGCCAATCAGGAGCTACTATGCAAATTAACCCAACTAAGATGGCTGCGGCCATGGAGCGAGCAGGAGGCTTGGGTTTCCCTGGTAATGGAGGAAGCCAAGCTTTCCGCACACCCTGGCCGGCCTAGGCCTCCACTCAAGGCTATAAAGTTTCAATTATACAAGATAAATAAATCCCAGATACCAAGGCCTCTGCTTGGGTCGCTGGGGGGCGTGGCCAGCCTGCAAACCACCACAGGCCCCTTGCTCAGGCCTTCCCACCCCCCAAGGGAAGCCCCACCCTGATCTGGGACACCCTTCAGGGCAAACTAGCAGGCCCCCACCCATGCACCAGGCCTCTATCCTATCTAATAAAAGAGTAATATGCAAATTGACCATCACTCCAACACACAAGATTGCTGCCCCCATGTGGTCAAAGATGGCTGCCCCCATGTGGACACAAGATGGCCACCACAAGATGGCCAGCAGGGGAGGGCAGTTGGGAAGGACCAAGCGTACAGGGGAGGGCAGTTAGAGGTCATCAGGCCAGCAGAGGAGGGAAGTTGGGGGCGACTGGGCCTGCAGGGAAGGGCAGTTGGGGGGGACCAGGCCTGCAGGGGAGGGCAGTTAGGGGTGACCAGGCCTGCAGGGGAGGGCAGTTAGGGGCAAACAGGCTGGCAGGGGAGCAGTTAGGCATCAATCAGGCTGTCAGGTGAGTGGTTATGTGGTGATCAGGCTGGCAGGCAGAAGTGGTTAGGGGCAATCAGGAAGGCAGGCAGGCGAGCAGTTGGGAGCCAGCAGTCCTGGATTGTGAGAGGGATGTCCCAGATTGGAGAGGGTGCAGGGTGGGCTGAGGGACACCCTCCCATGCACAAATTTTTTGCACTGGGCCTCTAGTATATACATATATATGAATGTATATGTATGTGTGTATATATTTTTATTTTTAAGAGCAGTATGAGCTATATTGAATATATTTTGGAAAGGTAGTTATCTCTGGAATGGAACTAGATAATTATAGTTATAATAACTTCCTATCCTATATAATAAAGAGCTAATATGCTAATTAGACCGAACAGCAGAACGACCATCCAGATGACCTTCTGGACGAAGCCAGGGCTGCAAGGGCTGGCCAGGGCTGTGAGGGGCTGCGAGGGTCAGTCGAGGCTGTGAGGGGCTGTGAGGGGCAGCCGGGGCTGCGAGGGCCAAGCCCTTTCACGAATTTCATGCATCGGGCCTCTAGTATCTTTCATAACAGGCTAATATTTATTTAATGTTAACTTCATAGTAGAAATGGTTCTAGGTACAATATATAAATTATTTTATATATTACATGTTTACCAGAGTCACCTGGTGAAGAATAGTCATATTACTCAAACCCACTTTACTTACTCTACTATGGTTTAATTAATTATTTAATTGTCCTCTTGGAGATAAGGCTTGGTCACTTCTTTATTTTAATTATGACAACTTTCTTTGGGGTAAAGTAGTTGCCAAGGATGAAGCAGTAACTAAAAGGTGCCTGTTACCAATTTACTTATGATATTTAGAAGCACTGAGGTGTAATAAGAATGGTCATTGATATAATGGATATATGCTTATCCCATGTATAAGTAACTCTTCTGTTGATAGCATAGCTAATTGTGCACATGGATAAAAAAATCTAATTTCATTTGTATACTGTACAGAGTCACTTAATAGTAATAACTAGCTTGTTTTTGCTTTTGTATTATTTTTTGTTTTATTGGATCCCTTGGTCAGTCTGATCCTTCCACAAATAAATGAATACACATAATAAACAAAACAGCCATATGGGTCAAATTTTTAGAACTCTTGTCCCTGAAGCAAAACAAATTTCCAGACAGTATCACAGACAGAAAGCCATTTTATTTCCTCCTGTTTCTCTGCCAACCCCATCTAGATGAAGAAAAACTGATAAGAATATTATAATTCCATGAAAAACCTATTGGGTAATGTTTGTATATTAGTTATGCTTCACTATTTTGGATTCACTCAGTAAAAAATTATGACAAAGTTTAATCAAAATTATTAAAAAGAAATTGTCACCCTGTTTTCTAAAAAATGTAAAACAATTGCTTGTGTGTATTCTGCAATGATTTACTGTATATAGAAGTGAATGGGCATGCCGAAAAGCAGATATCTGATGGGTAGAGGTGATAAATATTCATCAATATAGTTAATACTAAAAGATTTTCTCTATTACTTATTCCACTTTACTTATTTCTACTTGCTGGAATGGTAGACATATTAAAATATTAATTTTCCGCTTTAGTGGAATGATTTCAGAGTCAAGTCCCATTAAAATTCTGAACATAAATATGAAAAAAGAGGATGCAGCTCACTCTAATTCTCTTCAATGTTTTTCTAAAACTATTTATTTGCTTTTTTTAAAAAGCTTCTATTTCACCAATTTTAATTGCTTTGGGAGACTTATGCAGCGGCAAGAAAAGATGTCACAGTCTTGTGAAATATCTGTCACTCAGAAAGCGTTGTATAGTCCCTATCATAAGCTTGTAAAGCAAAGGTTAGCTTCTGGGAGGCAGGCCAACATGGGAGGATCAAGGCCACATTTTACTGCTATAAAGAACATGTCTTCTGTACTCCTCCTTTTTTTAAGCTGTTAGGCATATCACTTAGAGGGATAGGCTGAAAAACGCCATACAGGGCAACCCTATGTGTATGAAGCAGGCTTAGAGCACTGACCAAAAGTTGGATAAAAGCTCTGATAGAGAAGTTTGTCATTGTTACTGGCTAAAGGGGTTTATAAACTATGAATTATGAATTTAACCTGATGTTAATGTAATAATGTTCAATCCAGTATAGAATTTTAATAAAAATGTATGTGCGCCAGAGAATACACATAGAAACAAGCTCTCAACAGACTTAGTTAAATACTTTCCAGAATAACAGTTTGCAGTTTCTTTTATGCATTTGAGATTAAGGAGGGGATCATAATGGTGCTTATGTGAAGATGAGAGAAAGCAAGATGGGGACTGGATTACCACTTGCATGCTTTAGAAAGAGGTGTCTTAAAAGGGGGCATTTCAAATGTGTGTTAACTTAGATGTAGAGAAACAATGGACAGAGCTTGCTTAAGGCAATGGTAAGCCTTTTACTAAAGAAGTTGTATGCCTGTGGCATGACTCCCCACTAGGACCTGACCAGTTAGAAGTTTATGATCCAGTTACCCTGTTAGGTTACTTTCCATGGAACCCTCTTTTTCTCCACAGTGATGTGAATGAAATGTCATGATTGCCATCAATGTTTATTTTATCCCTTATGATTTTTCGTTTCTTCACTGCTAAATCTAACTCCTTGGCTTGCTGGTTATACCACATAGAGTCTATTACCCATCACCTCCCCTCCCCCAACACCTACAAAGGCACTTTTTAGAGGTAAATGACTATACTGAAGATACTTTAATAATTGTAATTTTAAAAATCTGCACCCTTTGTCAATATCATTAAGTTACCGGTTCTAGGACCTGTTCCTACAGTGGCCATTGCCAGCTTAGAGCCCTACTATACCATACCTGGAATGCCATAAGCTATTTTGCTATTGACCATCAAATGCCTGTGAGCTTCTGCTATGTTCAGAACTAAGTCTGATTCTGAATAAAATTTTAACAGAGGTTGACAGGGGAGTTTCCACCCAATATGAAAACAGCTCCCAGTTTCTTTGTTTCCCATACAGATATCTCAATACAAGATAACACATAGCTAAAACTTACTGAGCCAGGCACAGTTCCAAATGCATTACATACATTAACTAATTTAATACTTACAAACAGCTCGTGAGTTATTATCTCAGCTTAACAGAGAAATTAAGTAATTATCCCAAGGTCATTTAACTAATAAGAAACAAAGAAGGAATTCAAACTTAAGCAGCCTGCCTCCAGCACTGTTGCTTTTAACCACAGTGATATACTGCCTCATCTTAAGTATGGAATTAAGAAGGCATGCTCCTTAAAATGTTTCTTTCTGAAATCAGAGATTTGCCCCAGACTTTTCTGCTCTTGACTATCACATTATCTAAATATAAATTATATACTTTTAGAGGAGGGAAAAAAAACTAAAGGTAAAATTGATGAAGATTTGTTTGAAAGAGAAAAGTAACAAAGGGACTTCAATTGTGACAATGTAAGACATTAGAAGTCATTTACTCTTTTGTAGATAATGGCAGTTTCCTGATCTCAACACAGTAAAAGGTGCTCAAATTTACTTTAATTAATTCATTCACTTTTTTTAATATTGCACTTTACTGTGAATAGTAATCACAGTTGTGATTAATATTAATGTACATAGCATCCGATTTATACAATCCTTTATTTATATTAGTTCTTTTACATGTTATATTAATACTTGAAATTTTTCTACAATAGGTTACTATAAAAAATATTATAGTCAATGTTTGGAGTAAAATATGTCTTGTGCCTTATAAGTAAACTTAAAAACTAAAAAAAAAATGTTCTAGGAAACATTAAAGTTGTTTACTGCATAAGACATTGATTTTAGCCACCAACATTAGTTGCAATATAACTCTGACATCAATGATCTAGCTCTAATTAACTCAATATAGTTAAACCTAGTTTTAACTAAATCAATATAGAACCTATTAGCATTGAGATATAGCTAAGTCTACATTTATATGATGGGTACTCTGACCTGAAGATATATTGAAGTATGGTAGCAACCATACTTGGGTAAAAATTGCTGTTTAATATTTTAACCTTGCTGTTTTGGGTCCTGTACTCATTTAAAAGTTATTTTGATTTTCTGAACTTATGTATGATTGAATACTCCCTTGATGGCAATTTGAATATCCCATTGATTGTGATCTCACTGGTCATCGAAGCACATTCTTCTGGGACCCAGGACAGATAGTGTTCCTAAGCTGTCTCAGCAGCTACAGATAACTGAGTTTCGGTTGACTCAGTGATCTCAGAATCTAGACAGCACAATTATTCTAAATTGTCCAGGTGGTCCCAGATAATGCGTTTCTGTTGATTCAGTAATTCGTAGATACTTTAGATAACTAAGTTGCTCTTCTGTAAAAATGCTTTTTCGCGAAACAGGTTCCTCATTCCAGACCCAACGATATAATCAATACCTTTGTGATATTCTGTCAATATAAGCCAGATGTGGCAAGCTGTTCGGTGCTACGAGGTCTGGAGCACTTTTGCTCCCTCGTATCCCTCCGGCTTTTAATAAATGACTCCATAATTCGACCTTTTTTTGAGGCGTCCTTTGTAAGATGGGGGTTACACTACAACAATATCAAACTATTATTACTTCTTAAACATTTCATATAGTATTTCTTATCTTTCTCCTTACATAATTTTTCCTCTTCCTGGAATTCTAATTCACTTATTCATTCAGCAAGTTCCTACATATTCTTTAAAATTTAATCCAAATATCAATTTATAATGACTTTCTCACCCTGCTGTTCAAATTATATAAGTCTCCTTTATGATCTCAGAGCACCTTGATATGTTTTGGCCATTTCATTTATCAAGCTCATAGTTGACTTAGTCATCTTCTTCACTTGAGTGCAGGAGAATCATATTTTACTTGACTTTATATCCAGAGTGCTGATCATCTAGCACATTCATGTTATAAACAGACTAATAAATGTTAAATCGTAGTACAATAATTAATAAATGTTTCTTTTTAACTTATATTATGTATCAATACAGGATTGTGATAGACAGAATTGTAAGGTGGCCCCGATATTTCTGATCCCTTCTACACTCCCTTTGTATAATCTGGTGCCCTTGAGTATTGGTAGAACTTGTGAATATGATGATAGTCATTCCCCATGATTATATTACAAATACTATGTGACTCATCTAAGCAGACTGGAGAGGGATAAGAATACAGACGCACTACAATTGACCTGGATGAAAATAATAGTCAAGCTGCAAACTTCCTGAAGCAGCTAGTGGCAAGGAAATGCAGGTGGCCTGTATGAACTGAGAGTAATCATTGGCTAACAGCTAGCAAGAAAGCAACTGCTAGGGAATGAATTGTGCTAATAGCCAGTAAACCTAGAAGACCCTGAGCCTGAGATGGGAGTCCTATCTCTGGCTGACACCTTGATTTCATTCTGGTCAGACCCTAGCAGAGGATCCAGCTAATAGGACTCCTGACACTTGAAAACTGTGAGATAACAAATGTGAATGTTTTAAGGCACTAAATTTGTAGTAATTTCTACTCTGCAGTGGAAAATTAATGCAAGGGTGAACCCATTTTAGTAGGTGGGTACAGATAATAGATATAATCCAATTCCTTCTCAATTACTAAACTATTTAAGATACCTCTCATTAACTTGATATACTTCCCACCTATATGCTGTATGAGGTCATAATCACAGTTTCTTGTTCTCTGTTTTTAACAATTCGTATAACATGCTGTGAAGAATATAGATATTAGCTATTTTACAAAATTATTTGTTTATGCAACTGTTTTTTATATAATTTTTTCCTTTTACTCTAACTACTAAAAATCCTTTAAGGAGCCTCTAGCTATCTTTTGTCTGTTATTTCTCATTAATAGTAATTTATTAATATTAGATATGAAAGAGTACTACTTAGAGATTGATTGACTAATGTTTATCTCCTGTTAAATTTAGACTTATAGTACAAACTGATACCGAATTTTTGGACTGGAACATGGATTCTTTGTCTGCTGGAATCGAAGAATGAATCCACGGACAGAAAGTGGTATAGCAAAGGTGGAAATTTATTGAAGAACAAGTACAGACTCCCACATGGGGAGAGGGAAAGAGTCCCACAGAACTGACTCCCATGTAGGGAGGGGGAGAAGGGTCCCACTGGATTCCCTTTCCCTATGGCTTATATAGGCTACAGATCTTGGTGCCTTGATATCCCCTCTGATTGGTCATTATTCCCTTAGACTGGTTACCATAGTAACTCCTGGGCTCAAAGGTTGAACTTCACATGGGATGTGTGAGGTTCTTCCCGCTCCTTCCTTATTATTTTCCTATTCCCTTTGGGCTTCCTTCTCTTTATTTTGTAAATATAGACCTTTCTTGGCTACTTCCAGTTCCCTTGTCTTATGGAAATATATCTGTTGCTCCTTCCTTGTCTTATGGAAATGTAACTGCACCTGGCTTCCTTGTGTTAAGGAAATGTACCTTTTCCCAGTCTGTGGCCCTGTGTTTTTTCCATGGACCCCAATTCTAAAAAAATCCCTTAGCCTGCCTATATCCACCTAAAATTCTTGCTTCAAAACTATGAAAATAAAATAAATTAAGTTAGGTGATGATACAGGATTTTTGGACTGGAACACACAGTGTTCCTCTGGGCAGGATGGCTTCCCCAGATTCTTTGTTCCTTTGAGTCAAAGAATGAAACCAAGGACAGAAGATGGTATAGCAAAGGTGGAAATTTATTGAAGAACAAGTACAGACTCCCATGTAAGGAGGAGGAAAGAGTCCCACAGCATGGGGAGGAGGAAAGAGTCCCACTGAGTTATTTCCCTTCTCATACCCTGCCCCCCACACACCCCCACTCTTGTTTATAAATGCTGCAGTTTTTGTGCCTAGATATCCCCTCTGATTGGCCACTAAACCCCTTTGATTTGGTCACTGTAGCAACTCCTGAGCTCAAAGGTCAACCCTCACAAGGGACTTGTGAGGCCCTCCTCTCTTATTGTTCTCCTATTCCCTCTGGGCTTTCTTCCTCCTTTATTTTGTAAATATAGACATTTTACTACTCCCAGTTCCCTTGTCTTATGGAAACATAACTGCTGCCTCTCCTAACTCCCAACTTCCTTGTTTTATGGAAAGGTACCCTTTTGCAACTCTGTAGCCCTGTGTTTTTTCCATGTACCCCTTAATTAAAAGAATTCCCTAAACCTGCCTATTTCATCCCTAAAAATTCCTATTGCAGTATCAAAAATACATTTCTAATAAAATCATATAATGTTAAGTTGAATTACCAAAATTTATGAAATTTCTCTTTTTGTTAATATTTAAAACAAAATTGGTAAGACTTTTTTTAAATCTGAAGAAAGATAATTAAATTATTATGAATGTTCCCTTAGCTTTAGGAGTTTCTCTTTTAGTACTGTAGGAGCACTGCAAACAACCTACTAATGCTTTACTGATATGTTAAGAATATAAAAATATAGAAGTAAGTTTTTAGTAGCATCTATAGTCTTTTATATGCTTGTTCTATTCAATCGTATAGAAAGTTCAGATGGGAAAATAATTTGTTAATCTGAAATTCAGAACTCCTTTAGGAAATAGCTTAGCATACTATTTATGACCATGTCATTGGCATAATAAATAGTTCTGTTGAATTTCAATTCTGCCAATCAGTTGAGTGATTTGGGTTGGATATTTCATTTCTCAAGCCTTATGTTTCTCTGCAAAATGGGTATAATTAATATCTACATTAAAAAGTTCTTCAAGTAAATTATTTCTTAGAGTAATTGCATCACAAGTGACATTGATTTATTATTTCATAAATAGCATTTTGTGTTTTCATATTCTAGCCATCTATCCTTACTTCCCAGATTTGTAAGGGAACAATATAACCTTCAATATTTAGTCCTCTCTAATTTATGAATATAAGATAACTTTTGAAGATAATTTGAAAATATTACAAAATAAATGCACTTGGAATGACAATTATATTATTTCTAATTTAGAAAACATTATATATCTATATATATATATATATATATATATATATATATATATATATATATATATGCTGTATACACATTTTGGTCTATATAATACTTTTATTTGCTTGTTTTGGAAGAGGAATAAAAATCAGATACAATCATTTAAGTTGTATATTTTGGAAATAAAGTGAAATTGAGGAGGAGTACTGGATGCAATTGATATAAAAATGGAATTTCAGTGGCTTTAAAACATTTTGAACTTTACTCGCCAAAAAAAACACATATAACTTAACCAAATATATACTCACATATATGCAAGGGAAACAAAAGGGCTATGAAATAATAAAATTATTAACCAAATAAAAATGCCTACACATTTTTAGGCATCCCTCCTGGAATTCCATTCACAGAAAGGTTGGGTCTATGTTTCCTCTTCTTGAATTGTGGCTGGCTCTGTCACTGTTTAACCAACACTTATAGTAGAAGTGGTATTGTGCCAACTTTCTGGCCCAGGCCTGGGGACACTAGCAGCTTTATTTCATGGTATTTGAAACTCTGCCTTTGAGGCCTTGAGGCTGATAGATAGGATGTCCAACTATCCCAAGCCACCAAGCTGTGAAGAAATCAGAGCACTGAGCAGATGATAACTGTGTGTTGATGAACAGAAAGGAAAGCCTTTAGGGGATTCTGCTTCCCTGGGGAGCACTAGCTCCTTGGTTTATGATCACTGGAGGGCAGTTTATGAAAGGTCCTGTTTGGACAGCATGTGACATTTTTACTCTCTTTCTCCAGAATTTCTAATACTAGTGCAATTAGGATATTACCTATAGCTTTCCCTAAGCTTGCCTCAGATTTCTGTAGAAGATGTACTGTTAAGGTTATGAATATGGGCTTCAAAATCATTCCCCATTTCTATGCTGATTGACCCTGGACTTCACTTTTATGACACTGAGAATTTTTTCTGCAAAAGTGAGCTAATAATGCTAATCACATAGAAGACTTCTGTTTTCAATGAAATGTATAGCATTTATAAAGCATCTCCTACATAGCATGCAGAGGTGCATATCACATGCCAGCTATCATCATTTTTATTATTCCATGTATAGTTGAGATCCAGTCTATTTTCCTTATTTCCTAACCTAAGCAAGAGACTGGAAATAATATTAAGTTCCAAGGACAATGTAAGCACCATTTTTAGCAATCCTGATAGTTTACATTATTCAAGCATTGCAACAAGTCTATAAAGTAAATTTTATTATTTCAAAAAAATTTGTGAGGAAAGAGAGGTACAGAGAAATCACATACCTGAATAGATAAATCAGGCCCTTTAACCAAAATTTGTGACTTTAAAATTCATCACCATACAGCCCTGACCCCTTCTCACAATATGCATTTTTAAGACTAGATGTGTTTTGTACTTTGGAGAGTACTTTACATTCTTTTCTTCACTTATTTTGCCACTTAAGAAAGCATCCATATTCCTCCAGTGATATTTTCTATTTCTAGAAAGTATATTTATTTTCATGAAGAACTGAGACAGTGAATGCACCTACATTGTAGTAAAGGAATTCAGGTGAACTAATATTTATATGGTTGCTTTTAAACACTTCCAAAGTTCATCTCATTTATCATTTTATCTAACTCTGATATTCATCTCATAACAAAGGCCCAGCACATTTAACTCAGCTTGTTAGAGTGGTATACAGGAAAAAAAGATATAATAAAATATACTAGACTAATTGGGGTCAATATAATCCAGAATTCATGAGAATCAAAGTGAAAGCAAGCATGAATTGCATGTTGTTCCTTATATGCATTAACTTGTATGAGTGGACTAGAGGTTAGAGGTGTTCTTCCTAAGGAAGACCATGCTGAACAGTAAAACACTTTTTACTTTTTTTTTTTTTCTACACAGGCAGGTACCTTGGGGTATCCTAACAGTAGCCTTCTCCTCATTCTTAGTTGTAGGGTTATTCTGTACATTTGTCTGGATTTTTCAAAAATCAGAAGTAAAAAAGGAATTATGCATGCAAAATGTTTGTTGGGGGATATACTACAGAAAAATGGGGGCGGGGTGTGGAGTCTGGAAAAACCATGAGTCTGCAAGATGTTTGGCCCTGTGAAGGAGAGTGGGAAGGCACAAGGTGGAAAGTCCTAGATTGCAACGCAGCTTTAAGAATGTTTGGACAAAAGTAAAATAGTAGTTGTAGAGTCAAAGTTTTCCATTTTATGAGTCCTGTATCTCCTGGCAATGAACCTGCCTTAGTTTTCTGGTATCCTGTTTAGTCATTGGCCGGGAGCAACTTATAAAGCATGGCCTTGGTTTAAATAAGGAAGTGTATTTCTGAGCAATGCTTTGGAAGGTACCTAAAAGATGTCTCTAAAATTGATTTTGAATTAGATATGAGCAAGAAGAGTGAAAAGATTTGAGACAAATAATGAAAAGCCAAAATTCGGAATGTTTCATGATTTCTTACTTTAGCATATTAAACTAAAAATCATAACATTGTGTTCTAATTTTTTTTGTGAGACATAACTTGAAGAAATTAAACCAGGGACCCATCCTCTACAAATGCCTTTCCCCCCAATAATGAATGTACCCTAATAAGTTTTTAGTTAAAATGAACTATTGAATGTATGTATATCCTATTTATCCTAGTTTCATGATTGTCTGTTTTACCTGACTTCTATCAGCAGTAATACTTTTATGATCTTGTGTAAGAGGGCTTCTATTCTATTATAGTTAGTTTTAGTAGTGCCATTTAAAAAACAGCATTATTAAGACACTAGAGGCCCAGTGCACAAAATTCGTGCATGGGTAGGGTCCCTAGGACTGGCCAGGCGATCAGGGCTGATCTGTGAGGTGACAGGCAGGATGATCAGGGGGCCCCCACTGGCACCTGCCTTGACTGGCCTGGCGCTGCCTTCTACCAGCTCCACCCCTGCCACCGCCACCGCCGGTTGCCTCCTCTCTCTGGAGGGCGACTGGCAGGGCGATGGGGGGCCCCCACTGGCACCTGCCTTGGCTGGCCTGGGGCATTGAGCGTCTGCCCCCTGGTGGTCAGTGCATGTCATAGTGACTGGTCGTTCCACCGTTTGGTCAATTTGCATATTAGGGTTTTATTATATAGGATGCCTTTCTCAGGTGGTTAAGATTAATTGAGATTGCTTATGGAAAAACACTAAGTACAATATTTAGGGCAGAGAATATGAACAATATGTATGAACCTTAACCCTTCCTCTCACTTTTCTTTTACTCTTCCTTTTTCTTTATATATTTTCTATGCCTCTTTACTTCATCATACTTTTCTTCCTTTCCAATACTTTTATACTGACAGGAAACATTAATTTCAAAATTTTAGTTTCTACTTTAACATAGTTTCCTCTCAGAATAGTTGCAATCAGAAGGAAGTACTGATTGAATTAAGTCAGAAATGTGGTTTCCCATTTAAATGGAATATCACTTAAAAGCACAGCCACTCATTCATTTCTTAATGGTGATTCATTAATATAAAAATCATCTAGGGACCTTTAGGTATTTCTTGATGAACTTAAGGGAGAGGGATGTATAACACCAATTCAACTCATTCTTTTTTTTTTTTTCCTTTTAAAGTTATATAATTTTTATAAACTTATTACTATAAAAATCATCTAGGGACCTTTAGGTATTTCTTGATGAACTTAGGGGAGAGGGATGTATAACACCAATTCAACTCATTCTTATTTTTTTTTCCTTTTAAAGTTATATAATTTTTAAGGAAGAACTTATCCTCATAAATCCAATTTTCTAGCCTAAAGTATTGTTTTGAAGAAAGTGCTAAAAAATAATATGATAAGTTTATTTTAAAAATCAAGATTTGAAGCACAGTCTTGGTACAATTTACTATATAGTTTTCTTTTTTTAAAAAATAGATCCATTAATAATCTTGTGACATAAATGGGTAGGGTTAGTCTGACCCTTAATAAATTAATCCATAAGGTATTAAAGCATTTTGTAAATGTCTTGTTAGAATTAAGGTGTCCAGGAAAAACTAAAAAAAAAAAAATGATAGATTATAAAATAAAAGTCAGTTTATTTGCCACATAAATGAAATTTATTTTGTCATACATTGCTTTGGATGTAATCAAAGATAATATTCCTAATGCACACAAAAGAGGCCTTTGCTGAAACTTAATAGAATTTATTATGTTAAATATATTAATGTTTTATGTGATAGCAGTATAATATGAATTTTATGAATGACTAAAATGTATATATCTGGTTTACTTGATTGCATTTAAAACATTTCTTATGATGGTGACTTTAGTTCTTTTGAGGAGAAATTCCTGAACAATGATATTATCCAAGGAAATGAGTGGCCATCACTTTTAACTTCCCATGTGTTGGGTTTATATTGCATTATGCCATTAAAAAGCCATTTCCTCTCTTTGATTCTGTGCCTCCTAATAGGCAGATATTAGGATATTTGTCTACCTGGCAATATTCTCAGCCAATATTTGTCAATCTGACTCTACACAATTATAGCAGAAAATGACTGGAAAGGAAAGGAATAAAGAAGAATAGACCACTAAAAAAGTAGCTATGTATGCTACAGAAGGGTTAATGTGTTCACTTTTCTATACTGTTTGTTCACTTTATGTATTTCTTTCACATAATGAAATTTCTTAAAGAAAACCACATAAATATTTTCTTTACCTATATGCATGATTGTGTTATGAAGGGCAGCTTGCATCTCTACTTGTGACAGGGAAGTAGAATAAGAATGTAAAATAAACTTTTAAATGTAGAATTTCTTTGACTTAAAATTTTACCTTCTATTGAAAATCTTCATGGACAGAAGGATGCTTAGATAAATGGAAAAGAGGTGAAATAAGTCAACTTAGATATGCCTTTCAAAACTTTTTCATATGATTTTATTTTAACTGCTGATGTCTCACACCCTAAGGTCATGGAAAGAAAAACATTTATGATGATAACTAAGGCTCATGCTGCTAGTCATAGGAAATCTTTCAGCCTCATAAACATCACTGAACAAAACAGTACAACAGTTTAGCATGGATTTTCCAAAAAGAAACAGATGTAGTCAAGATAATAACATGCCAAAATCTATCCTTTTAAAAATATCAATTATAGTATTTAATTTTCAAATAGGAGAATTAAAATGTAAACATAACAAATAACAGAAAAGTTTTTACATGTAAATATTGCCCATGATGAAGAATTTGACTCATGTGTGTGTGTGTATATATATATATATATATATATATATATATATATATATATATACATATATATATACACACACACACTAATAAAAGAGTAAGATGCAAATTGACCATACCTTTGTGATGCCCACCAGCCAATCAGGAGTGAGTATGGAAATTAACCCAATAAAGATGGAAGGTTAATTTGCATACGCAGGCGCCGAGTGGCCGCGGGTGGGGAGGGACGCTTGCATTGTTGCCATGGCGATGACACAGGCATTCCACACCGCCCCCGGCTGCTCCGGCCCTCTGGGCGGCATTAGAAGGTGGAAAGGTGGCTCCGGCCAGAGTGAGGGCAGTGCCGGCAGCCAGGGGAAGGAAGGCCCATTCTTGCACAAATCTTCATGCATAGAGCCTCTAGTATATATATATATATATATATATATATATATATATATATATATATGCCTAAGCAACCAGACGACCAGATGACTGGATGACCGGCCAGCAGCTATGACACGCACTGACAACCAGGGGGCAGACGCTCAACACAGGAGCTGCCCCCTGGTGGTCGGTGCGCTCCCACAGCAGGAGCGCTGCTCAGCTAACAAACGGGCGCCAGACGCCAGGCTCATGGCTGGCAAGTGCAGCTGTGGCTGCATGAACCTCTCCCACAGACACTGCCCCTGCACGTCTGAGCAGCAGTGGCAGCAGGTGCAGCAGGTCCAGGATGACCAGGAACAGCATGGCGCCCAGCCCGATCTCGGGCTCCTCCCCAGCCTCCTGCCGCTTTGCATACTACTTCGTGCTGTGCGGGATCGATGCGGACACTGGGCTAGAGCCCAATGAGCTGGCGGGTAAGGCTGCGTTGCAGTGGTGCAGAGGTCCACTGATCCCTGCAGGCTAGGCCAAGGGACCCCACTGGTGCACGAATCTATGCACTGGGCCTCTATTATGAAATAAAATTTCCTATCCTATATAATAAAAGCCTAATATGCAAATTAACCATCACTCCAACACACAAGATGGCTGCCCCCATGTGGTCAAAGATTGTCGCCCCCATGTGGACACAAGATGGCCAGCAGGGGAGGGCAGTTGTGGGCCATCAGGCCAGAAGGGGAGGGCAGTTGGGGAGGACCAGGCCTGCAGGGGAGGGCAATTGGGGGCAACCAGGACAGCAGGGGAGGGCAGTTGGGGGTGACCAGGCTGGCAGGGGAGGGCAATTAGGGGCAATCGGGCTGGCTGAGGAGCAGTTAGGCATCAATCAGGTGGCAGGGGAGTGGTTAAGGGAAATCAGGCAGGCAGGCAGATGAGCAGTTGGGAGCCAGCAGTCCTGGATTGTGAGAGGGATGTCCAACTGCCCGTTTAAGGCCTGATCCCACCAGACATCCCTCGAGGGGCCCCAGATTGGAGAGGGTGCAGGCTGGGCTGAGCGACACCCACCCCCCCGTGCACAAATTTTGTGCACCAGGCCTCTAGTATATTAATAAGAGTTTATAAATTTGATAAAGTAAATTACTATTTCAAGGGAAATTAAAAAAAATTACAAAAGCCAAATTAGTTATTTTGTCTTGACTCCAAGATTCCTCTGGAGATCACTGTCCCAGGCAGCCAGTAAGAAAAACAATTTTTATGATCTTCTTAGGTTAGGGTGTGGTTACTTCTGTTCTTAAAACTTGTAAACTCAACAGACAAGTCATCTGTACTTTCAAACCCAATATTGCAATGCTGGATTGGAGAAAAGATCTATACTAATAAAAGGGTAATATGCTAATTATACTGGATAGACCGGACGTCATTCCTGACAAAGCTGGGGCCCAGGCGGTGCTGCCCGCAGTCCCGGGTGCCTGCAGCTGGCTGGAGGAGGGAAGCCTGGGTTCCCGGTGTAAGGGCCGAGGCATAGGCGATTAGGGGCAATCAGGCAGGCAGGCGAGCAGTTGGAGGCAATCAGGCAAGCAGGTAGGCAAGTGGTTAGGGTTGATCAGACAGGCAGGCAGAGGCAGTTAGGGGCAATCAGGCAGGCAGGCAAGCAGTTAGGGACAATTAGGCAGGCAGGAGGTGGTTAGGGGTGATTAGGCAGGCAGGCGAGCGGTGAGGAGCCAGCGGTCCCAGATTGCAGGAGGGTACAGGCCAGGCTGAGGGACCCCCCCACCCCCGCCCCGCCGTGCATGAATTTTGTGCACCAGGCCTCTAGTATGCATATAAAACTAGTTAAATTTGGAAAAGTGAGGAAAAAAAAGCACTGAAATTGCCAGGGTGGAGAAAAGTATAGTTTCTTGGAGGGAAGCATTGTGAAGAATCCTACCCTGGCAATGGGGAAATTCTTTGTTGAGAAACTGAATGTCCTCTCAAGGAAAAATCTCAGTGTTCTCAATTGCCTCCAACTTTGCCCTCTGGGAGTTATTCCTTGTTTATTAGTCTCCATGCTCACTTCTGTAGTGAGTGTTGAAAATCTAATTTACTTTTATTCTCTGATTCCTGCTGGTTCAACCTTGGATGTCCCAAGTTTTCTTAGAGCTGAAACAATTAGAAATTTATTTTGGATGCCTTTTTTCTTGAGAATACAATTTCCCTTAAAATAATGACATATTGCTGATATATTTCTTAGTAGTCAGTTACCCAAAATTCTCTCTTAGACATAGATTTTAGGCTTCTTTATTTTTATTGTTTTTGACCCCATTTTTTCTTTTTTTTTTTTAAATATAGTTTATTGATTTTTTTACAGAGAGGAAGGGAGAGGAATAGAGAGTTAGAAACATCGATGAGAGAGAAATATTGATCAGCTGCCTCCTGCACACCCCCTAGTGGGTATGTACCCGCAACCAAGGTACATGCCCTTAACTGGAATCGAACCTGGGACCCTTTAGCCCACAGTCCAATGCTCTATCCACTAAGCCAAACCGATCAGGGCTTGACCCCATTTTTTCATGCTCTATATTTAATGGTAACCACCATGAGGTCATTTAAAAATTTAGTTTTAAGTGGGAAGATAAACGCTTTATTTTACATTTGTCACATATCTAAATGGGTTTTAAGAAGCGCTAAAGGATGTTGTTGTTTAGAACTTTTTTCAGCCTCATCTTATACTCTTTAGGGTCTAAAGCAGGGGTGGGCAAACTTTTTGACTCGAGGGCCACAATGGGTCCTTAAACTGGACCGGAGGGCCGGAACAAAAGCATGGATGGAGTGTTTGTGTGAACTAATATAAATTCAAAGTAAACATCATTACATAAAAGGGTACGGTCTTTTTTTTTAATTTCAATAGTTTTATTCATTTCAAACATTTTAATAAGAAGAATGTAAACACTAATTATTATAATTTGAAACTTCAAAAAATGGAGGAATCATAGCACAATAACATACCTTATATTGAAGATGGCAAAGGCAAAATAAAATTGCCTAACAAAGGAAAGGTACAAAAGCCTTTCAAATTAAACTTAAATATAATAAAATAATTTAAAACTAAAACAAATAGAAAAGAACAAAATGTGTAAACAGTAAATTAAACATTTTCTTTAGTGCAACTTCCAAATTATGGCCGGGATATAGATGTAGATGGCAATGTAGACTGGGTTGAAAGGTTTTTGGTCTTTAAAACATCAACTTCAGTGGGAACAGTGTTGTTGGTCTCCTTTTTAGCTAATGCTCTGATACTGTGCTCTCCAGGGGCGTGTCTCCCTACATCACCAAGATAACGTGTCTACGCATTCCCAGGGTGATGTAGGGAGACGCTCCGCGGGCATTACAAGGAGCCTCTGGAAGATTGAGAGGTTGTTCCTTCTACTGAATGGGCGGATATAAATCCGCCCACTCAGAAGAAGGAGCTGTGGCCGTGTTTTCCCGACGTTGCCATGTTAACACTGCTGCTGGTGAAGGAGCGGAGGGGAGAGCAAGAGAACCCTCCGCTCTTTCGGCTCCGCGGGCTGTAGTTTGCCCACGGCTGGTCTAAGGTCAATTGTTTTCTCCAACCTTTTAATAGGTTTAAGCTTTGCTTTATCAATGAATAATGATTTCCCTGAACTCATCTCTATCTTGTAATACCATACCAAAATCAGTAAAGAGTATCTGTACTTATGAAGAGTTGGCATTTTTCAACTCTTTTCCCTAGAGCTGTAGGTACATTGACTGACATTTATGTTTTTGCAGGTGGAAGTTTTACAAAATATATTGCCATTGCATAAAATCAGTCTGCAGTTCTTGCCTGTGATTTCTGATTTCTTTTTTTTTAAATATGTTTTTATTGATTTCAGAGAGGAAGGGAGAGGGAGAGAGAGACAGAAACATCAACGATGAGAGAGAATTACTGATTGGCTGCCTCTTGCACACCCCTCACTGGGGATCAAGCCCACAACCCATGAATGTGCCCTTGACCAGAATTGAACCCGGGACCCTTCAGTCTGCAGGCCGACGCTCTATCCACTGAGCCAAACCATCCAGGGCCTGATTTCTTTTTACTCGCTGTCTTCTTCTTAATAGTTATGACAGCACCACATATTTGTGTGTATGTATATATGTGTATATATGTGTATATATATATACACATATATATACATACACACACATACACATATATATGTGTATATATATATATATGTATGTATATATATAGATTTTTTTTTACTTCAGCTTTCCATTTTAGTCTCAAGTTTTAGGACAGAACACATACCTACTAGAAGTTCTTCAGAGACTCAATAAATATGGCCTTTCTGCCATCTTAAACATGTAATTTCAGAGTCATCATTATCAACACCATTTCAATAAGCTGGGTAGGATAAGAGTATGAGAGAATTATCATGGAACATTTTCTGGACCATACCTAAAAGTGACACATAATACTTATACTTGCATATTATTGAATAGAATCTAGTTGCATGACCACACCTACCTAAAAGGGAAGTTTGGAAATACAATTTATGTGTATTTCCATACACACAAATTATATTTCCAAATGATTTTATGGAAAGTTAGTGGTTTCTGTAATACCTGTTTTATAAAGTAAAAGAAGACTTATAATAACTAATTTAATAAAAAGTTTTTAGAGTTAGATATAGTGTGTATTATACAAGTGACATTATTTGATATTTAAGTACTATTGTGTTTAATAATTATCATTATTATCTATATTATTGACTATATTTTAATATATCCAATTGAGGCTTTAAGTACCAAGTTAATGAATCCTACAATGGGTTCAAACATAGATTTTAAATGTTTAGCTATCACACTCAAATTTTTGTGTGCATTAAATTGGGGGAAGAGTTTGAATTATTTAATAATCCATAATAGAAATATTATTAATTATTTGAAAAGAAGATACAAAGTTATCCTTCCTTATTCCACATACAAATAATTCCAAAATGGACCAAACATTTAAAGTAAAAATATAACTTAAAACTCATATTGCTCAGTAGTTGAACATAGGCCCATGCACTAAGAAGTCACCATTTTGATTCCCCTTCAGGGCACATGCCTAGGTGTGAACTCAATCCCTGGTAGGGGGCATGCAGGATGCAGCTGATTGATGTTTCTTTCTCATCAATGTTTATATCACTCTCCCTCTCCCTACCCCTTTCTCAAATCAATGAACAAATATTTTTAAAAAAATAAACCCAATAAACTAAATAATGAAACTATATATATGTAGATATACATATATGCAGATATACATATATGAATATATGCATATATAGATAGATATAAGATAAGACAATGGGGTTTATTAAATAGTTCCTAAAAGAGAAAAACTTTCAAAGGAGCTATTTATATATGCATAATATTATAATTTTACATATTATAAACTTATATTATTATACATTGCTACATATATGTTATTTATATTTACTTACCATAAAATAAAATCAAAAGATTGAAACATTTCTAAAGAAAATTCAAAGCCACAAAAATATTCACCTAAATTTTTGATGTTCCAAAGCAGAGTAAGAAATGTAAGTTTATAAACAATAACCTATATTTTAGTATTCTGTTCTCTTCACATTCATTGTTCATGCTTTAGTAAAGGGAAATTTTCTAATCAGAGTAAAGTGGCATGCAGAAGGTGTAGATAATATATTCAAATGAAGGTTTTTTATAAATATGGTATTTATTAAGACATAATTCATTAAAAGAAGACTTGCATGGTTGTCTCACATTATTTCATTGATTTTTTATTTCATGCATGACTCAAGGTGAGAAATGATTCTACAGGAAGTAAACTCATTTTTAATATTTAATTTGATAATGGAGTCTTTTTTGTTTATTTGTTTGGTTTGGGACATTTTTCATGTACATGCTTTATATGCCCCAGTAACTATAATGTTGAAATGGAAAATCAGAATTAGCTCAATGGTAGCCATTTAAGATTTTCAGTATATAAACATTATTTTTTTAGTAGTTTTATTTTCAAATTCTGACTTTTTGAAATAAAATAACAGGTCAGTTTTTTTTTTTAATAAAAAATCTGAAGATCTGAACATGTCAACATCAAGTATATCATTGGTAATGACATTACAAGGATTTAAAATGGAATACAAGATTAAATTCTCCCATGGAATTTAAGAATCATTTGACAGTTTTACCAAAGTGTATATCCCTATATTAGTAGAATGTTTAAAATACACGCACCTTCATACACATGTACAACTTCTATGCCAGTAGCAAGGTGCCTACCCATGAAAGGTAAAATAGAGATTTAAGACAATTTTCTGGTAATGCAACCCTAAATAAAAAACTTAATTATCTAGAGAATTGTCTCAATTTTCCACTTCACTTTGTGTGTGAGACTACATCTCAAATGACAGCCTTAGAAGGAAAACCTGTCACTGAGTTTGCAATTTGTATAAGAGCAGACTATAAAAATCCCACCTTATCAGGTAAATCACAGACACAAAGCAACCATCCTTTAGAATTGCCCAACACCTAGCCCACTGTGTGCAAATACCCTTTGAGACAGCATCGAAGGGCCTGGAGAGTATTTGCTAAGCAAAATAAGCCAGTCAGAGAAAGACAAGTATCATATGATCTCACTTATCTGTGGAATCTAAAGAACAAAATAAATTGTAGAACAATATAGATCCAGAGACATAGAAACATGGAATGGACTGAAATCTCAGAGGGAAGCCAGGGGTCGGTAGGAAGATATTAACCAAATAATTTTTATACATATATGTATAACCCATGGACATAGACAATAGTGTGGTGAAGGCCTGGGGTTGGGGGAGGGTACAGGGTAGAGGGGCTCAGTAGGGAAAAAAAGGGGACATCTGCAATACTTTCAACAATAAAGATTAATTTAAAAAAAGAATATTAATGAAAGTGAAATGTGCTCTTGTCATACTAGTTTGAAAAGGAATAATTGCATACAACATATTGATTTTTCATAATCTAGTATTTTTCTTTCCCTTTACTAGACCATATAATAAATATTTTTCTTTTCATCTTGGGTTTCTTGAATAATTTGAATAAAAATTAACTTAAAAATAACATTTTAAAAGATGAATATATGTGAGAGGAAGAAAAAAAATTACATGTAGAAAAACCAATCTATAAGGCATTGATACCTAGGTCTTATTGATACTAACTACATTGTATTCCTGAGCTTCTGTCAATAAACTATAATAGTAAGGATTAATATATTTCTTATGAGGATTTTAGTAATGAAAATAGATGTCCACACAATAAAATAGATAGAATTGATTGGTATTATTTATGAAAGCAGTCATAGTGACCATTTCTGGATATTCAAATATTTCAAAATTGAAATTAATAGTAGTTACAATGAAAACAATAGTAATATAATTATGGATCAAATATGCATCATTTACATTAATTATCAGTAAAGATAGACTGTCTTTCTTGCTATTGCTGATTTTTATTGTTTTTAGTGTGCTAACCACATGTCATATTTTAATATATACATGGATATTTAAAAATCATTATGCAACAATGAATCAAGAAAACAAATGACAATAAGCAGGAAGTTAATTAATCAATTTACTTATCTCATACCTATCTGTTCATCAGTATCTCTAATTAGCTGGTAACTTTTTGATTGTAAGACACACCAAGAAAACTTAATGTCTAACCTGCTTTTGTAACTGCAATTTTTTTCTGTTTAAACCATTTCATAGCTCTAACTTTGGATAAGACATAGTTGCTGTATTCTAATCACAAAAATAGTACATGTTCATTGTAGAAAATTATGAGCATTAAAGAAAACAAAGAAGTATCAGCTGCTATCCAAAGATAATCACTATAAACATTAGAATTATATATGCATAGAAACATATAAACACACACATTTTAAAAATAATGTTGATATTATGATGCATGACTGATTTGAAAGTATATATTGTTTTACACTTGAAAATATATTTTTTCAAGGTAATACACATACGCTGAGTGGCCAGATTATTATGACCACCTGATGTTTGTAGGGAAATTAACCGTACACTGCATTGTATGGGATATGGAAGCCAAAGGCCTGTTCGAACACCTTTGCTGTCTGCAGTTACCAAGATAAAAATGTCTCCAATTCACACAGGAACACAAGGATTGGACAGTCGAGCATTGGAAAAAAGTCATGTGGTCCAATGAGTCACATTTCCAGTTGCATCATGCAGATGGCAGAGTGAGAATTTCACAGAAACAACATGAAAGCATGCACCCCACATACATGAGTACAACCCTTCAAGCTGGTGGGGGCTGTGTTATGGTTTGGGGCATGTTTTCCTGGCATGATTTGGGCCCTTTAATTCGTGTGGAACAACGTCTGAATAGCATAACATACCTAAGTATCGTTGCTGATCAAGTTCATCTAACATGTTGATGGTGTATCCCAATAGAGATGGCTTCTTCCAACAAGACAATGTGCCATGCCATGTTACTTGTATTATGCAGGAGTGGTTTCAAGAACATGAGGGAGACTTTACCTTGCTTAGGTGGCCCCCACAATCACCAGATCTCAATCCAATTGAGCATTTGTGGGACAAAGTTAAAAGAGCCATCAAATAGCTGGTTCCACAACCATCAAATCTCACAGAACTGGACAGTGCTATTCCTTAGGCATGGTGTCAGATTCAACATCTCGTGGAGTCAATGCCAAGAAAAATCACCGCAGTATTGAAGGCAAAAGGTGGTCCAATGAAGTACTGATGGGGTGGTCATAATAATCTGGCCACTCAGTGTATATTCTAGTTAAGATAAAGCAAATCAAACTGGCTTTATCCTCCTGTCTTAAACAACTAAAAAGCCTATAATATATGTGAAAAAATGATACTGAAAATATTTGCCATCAGGTGGTGATGAAGCACGGTGGCCCCTGAGAGACAAATAATAGACCAGGCCACAAAAGTAACACAATTTAATTCCTGGAGAAGGTCAGTTGCAGTGCAAAGAGCGGGAACCTAATCAGAGCCCAGCAGTCTCCTTGAGTTGAAGAAATAGATCTGGATTCTACAGGAACCAAGGCCACTCAAATTTGAAGGCCAGAGTACCACATTGAAGATAACTGCACAGGTGAGAGAAAGATGGATATCTGCTAAGGCTTTCTCTTGAATACTTAGTTGAGTGCCAATCAACTGATGCATGTGAAGGAAAAAAAGATCCAAGACTAAGGAAAGAAGAATTGAAATGATTACAGGAAATAGTGGCTTCAGTGTTGTTCTAACCTAGGGCTAGAAATAGTGCCCATCGCCTCTAGCCAAACTAGAATACCTCACATTTCATGTGAAGTTGCTGGGGCTGACCTGTAGACCCTGAGCAATGGATGAATGATTACTCTGATACATTTGCTGTGAAAGAGAGGGTTAAGGGACTGTCTGGCTAAAGGAACCAGACAGCCTCGTTTGCCTGCCTCATTAAGCTTTTATTGTAGCAGCAGTTTTAGATAAAGTTTATCTTTTAGATACAATCTGTAGGGTAAGTAATATTGGGAGGACACATGTGTTTGTAGTATCCTTTAAGCAAGGACACCCAAAGATTAAGCATAAGGATTCCAGTAAACAGCTGGGGGTCTGCACATGCACAGACCTTTTTGGAAAGGTCAAGAAATAATTAGGGGTTTGCCTTTGGCACTCTACTAAGTTGGAATTCAGATAAACAGGGTGGGTGGCATTCCACACACTTCCCTTTTCTCGGAATGTCCTCCTTACAAACTTTCCAAAAACATGCTTCCCCACAGGAAATTGGTTTAGAGTAGTACCTCAGAAGTTGGCAAAAAATGAGCCTTATATATTTTAGTATAACCAAAATATTTAGAAAGGAAGTCTTATAAGGAACAAACTATTTTCAATATATTTTCACATCCCCAAACAAAGCAGAAGATATAGAATACAAAAATATTCAGGACACAAAATAAAATTTACAATGATTGACATCTAATAAATTACCAACTATGAAGAAAATGTTTAATGAGGAGAAAAATAAATCAAAACTGTCCCAGAATTGATACTGATACTATTGGTAGATAAAAATTTTAAGTTTATTATGACTCTAAAACTTGTGGTCAAAGCCTAGAGGAAAGTTAACACATAATAGGTAGAGACAATGAATATATACACAACATGCCCAAATGAAAATTTTAGAGGTGAAAATGTTAATGTCTGATATGAAAATCAGAGTAGATGGCACTATTAACAGATTGGACATTGCAGAATAAAAGATTAGTGCACATGAAGACATAGCAATAGAAACTATTCAAAATGAAGCACACAGATAAAAATACTTCAGAAAAATAACAACCAATGACCTGCAGAGCAATTTCAAAAGGCCAAATAAATGTATAAATCTAATCCCTAAAGGAGAGGAAAGGGGAAACTAAAAATATTTGAAGAAATAATGGTTGAAGACATTTTATATTGGATAGAAATCAGAACACCACATCCAAGAAGTTAAACAAACAAAGCAATAGGAATAAGGGGAAACAACATACAAAAACATACATTATATTCACATTTCTTAAAACAAGTATCAGGAAAAAATCTTAAAAGATGTCAGATAAAAGACATTATGTATATAGAAACAAAGGATGACAGCACCTTTCTCACTGAAGCAATGCAAGTGAAAATAAAATAGAATAACATTTTTAAAGTACTGAAAAAAAAAAATCTGTCAACCTGGAAAACTAAACCAGGCAAACTTTCCTTTAAAAAATGAGAGGGAAACAAAGTATTTTCAGATGTAATAGTTGGAATCCATCATCAGATGTCCTGCAATATAAGAAATATTAAAGGAATTACTTCAAGTGTTAGTGCAATAGAACAAAATGGAAACCTGAAGAATAAGGAGCCCTAGAAATAGTAACACCATGTGTAAATATAAGACTAATTTTTCTTACATTTTTTAAAAAATATATATTTTATTGATTTCAGAGAGTAAGGGAGAGAGAGATAGAAACATCAATGATGAGAGAGAATCATCGATTGGCTGCCTCCTGCACACCCTGCACTGGTGATCAAGCCTACAACCCGGGCATGTGCCCTTGACAAGAAATGATCCTGGGACCCTCCAGTCTATAGGCTGATGCTCTATCCACTGAGCTAAACCAGATGGGGCTCTTATATCTTGATTCACTTTAGAAGAAAAGCAAATGTTGAATATAAAAAAATAGCAATGAATTGAGAAGTTTATAAAGTGTAAATGCAAATTGTTTGACAGCAATTGCTCAAAATTCAGAAGTAAGTAAATTAAAGTTTTAAAGTTCTTACTAGTATACAATACTAGACGCCTGGTGCACGAATTCGTGCATGGGTGGGGTCCAGCTGGCCAACCTCAATGGGGGCCGATTGGGACCTGGCCAGAAGTGGGGAGGGGCTGCAGGAGGTTGGGCAGGGCTGATGGGGGCCCAATTGGGCCAGTTGGCCGCTGCAGTGCGCGCCATAGCAATGTTCGTTCTCGTCGTTCCGTCGTTCTGGTCACTTGACTTTTATATATATATAGATAAGAAATAATTTGATATTATTTAAAGTAGACAAATATAATTAAATTATAATATGAATCCTAAAGCAATCTCAAAAGAACAAAAACAGAGTAATAACTAATGAACCAACAAAGGAGCTCCATCATATAAAAATTACTTAATCCAAAATAGGTAGAAGAATAACAAAAGAAAAGGGGAATAAGCTTTCTGTAAGAAATATAAAACAAAAACAAGATAGATTTGGTTCAATCACAATAAAAGATTACATTAAATATTAATGGTCTATACACCCTAATTTTCCTAACTGACAATGATTGGAAACGTCATTAAATCCTCTAAATACATTTGGATTTTTAAAACTTCTACTATTTATGAGCTTTTCAGTTATAATTTGCATTCTTTGTTTTCTAGTATATTACTCTCATGATTGACACAATGCTATTATGATTACACTATTTTATGTTTTACATAAACATATAGTAAAATAATATTTGGTATACATTCTATAAAGTTTAATACAATGTAGACTTGCAAACACCACCATTATTATTTAGATATAGAATAGTTTCATTACCTAAAAACTTTCTCAGGCTATTTACTTTTTTTTAGATATATTTTTATTGATTTCAAAGAGGAAGAGAGGAGAGAGAGATAGAAACATCAATGATAAGAGTGAATCATCAATTGGCTGTCTCCTGCACACCCCACACTAGGTATCGAGCCCACAACCCAGGCATATGCCCTGACCAGGAATCAAACTGTGACCTCCTGGTTCAAAGGTCAATGCTCAACCCCTGAACCACACTGGCCAGGTGCAAGCTGTTTACTCTTCATCATAACACCCTTCCATGCTTATCCCTAGAAAACTATTGATCTGTTCTCATTCTAAATAGAGATTATTTAGAAAAAAATTAAGTCAAGATAGTATGTATTTATTTATAATATGACCTATTGCTGGTTTGGAATAATCCAGTGTGGAGAGTGAAACTGGGACACTTAAGAGAGGGGAGAGACAAAACGGAAAATATGCAGAAGGAAGGAGTGATGATTGCTGGAATTGGTGAAATAGATTTGTATCTAGGGAACAGACAGAGGGGCAGATTTTAGGAACATGCCTGGAAAATTCATTCACAGTAGTAGGGTATAGTAGACAGAATATATATATATATACATACATATATATATATATATATATATATATATGTATGTATGTATATATATATATATTATACTGTCAATATCAGAAAAAAAGTATACCAAAATAATCTTTGTGTAGTCCTTTCCTAAATGGAGGAAAGTAACAATCTCCCACACCCAAATATCAATCCCATTCTCAGCATTTGTTAAAAATAGGAAGAATTTTTTGGCTTTAAAATCCTGTGATGGTAATTCAGATTTAAGCCACCACCTTTGTCTGCCGAGGAGGTATAGGATCCTGCTCACTGACTCTCTTTCCTCACTGCTGAATTAAAATTTTCACTCAGAATAAACACAATCCAGGTGCTTTATACCAGCCTGGCCTACATAAATCATTAAATGAAAATAATTAATAATATAATTGTTTAAAGGGTTAATGCATTATCTAAATAAAAATGCCTTAAATATGGTAGAGAATACATAGTTGTGTTAAAGGTGAGAAGTTAGGATTAGAAATACAGGTTGGGATTATATGTATTCACACTTAGTTGATTTGCATTATTCTGGGCAGTTATGTTTTATAAAGTTGTTGCATATTTTTAACTAAAATCCAGAAATCATACCAATCTCACACAGATTTACAGAAGACAAAGTAAGACTTCCCAATCCTTTTGATATGAACATCAAGACCTTGGTACCAAATATTATAAATTATAAGGAAATTATAAATTAATCTCTCACATAAAAAAGCAAGAGCTCTAACATAAAATACTAGCAAATCAAACCTAGAGTATATAAAGGAAAATATATTTTGACTTATTGGTGTTTTTCCATGAATGTTATGGTGGCTTAACAATAGAAACTCAATGTACAAAAGTAGATTGAAAGAGAAAAATCAGGTGGTTGTCTAACTAGAAGAGGAAAATCATTTAGTAAAATTTAAAACCCATTCAGACAAAAACTTTTTGCAAACTGGGAATAGAAGATAAACTTATCATTAGAAAAATGTGTACTTTAAATATATATATATATATATATATATATATATATATATATATATATATTATATATATATACTAGTGGCCCGGTGCACAAAATACATGAATGGGGCGGGGGCTGTCCCTCAACCCGGCCTGCACCCTCTCCAATCTGGGACCCTCAGGGGATGTCCAACTGCTGGTTTAGGTCCGATCCTGGGATCAGGCCTAAACTGGCAGTCAGACATCTGTCTCACAATCTGGGACTGCTGGCTCCTAATTTAGAGCGCCAGCGGGTCTTTCTTTATTTTTACTTATTAAATTTTTTTTTAGGGCAAAAGTCTATGATTTTTAATTAAAGCTGAAAAACTGTCAAGGACAGGAATGACAGAGGACCCATCCTAGGTGGATGGGATCCTGGGGGTGGGGAGTGAGCAATATTGTTGACACAGTTGTCAGAATTCAGATGCGGTCTTTGGATTGAACCTTAATACCATTTGAATGGAGATTTCCTCACGTGGTTTAGTGGAGAATTGTTATGTAGGAGTGTCTACTTTGGGAAATACACAGGGGAGTATCCAGACATCCTGGCATGTATAGAGCATGCTCTCAAACAGCTCAGAAAAAGACTGGGGGAAATGGGCATATGTGTGTATAAATGCACACACTAACACACAGTCTAACCTTGCTATTTTCGACTCCACCTTTGTGCACCTGCCTCCTTGCTAAGATCCGTAACTCCAGAATCAAGGCTTGCAGAGCTTCCTCGGCCATTGGGCCAAGGCCAGGGTGCAGGAACCCTGCAGACAGACCCGTGGGCACAGTCCCAGCTGAGGTCCAGCAGGTGCCACTGTTTTCTTGTTTCCGCTCCAATACGTGAACTGGGTGGGGTCTGTTTCGTGACCGGTTCCGTTGGGGCTTTGGCATTTCTGTGCTTCCTGTGGCGTCTGGCTGTGTGGGATGGCCAAGCTGGCGCGCCAGTGGCTGCCGGCTCCCTGAGCCCGAGAAGACTGTGCGGTAAAATACGGAGAAAAGATCTCATCGTAAGCAAGTTCGGGCTGCCCCACTTCAACCTTAAGGAATCAACAGCACCCATCACATACGGTGTCCTTTCCACGGAAACACAGAGAGCGCTGCCCTGAGCACGCATGGTGCCGGCTCACTGGGGCCCACAGACCAGCAGCGATGGCCACTTGCAGGTGACATCGTGAAGTCCTGATGCTGCGGCGACCCCGGGGGTGAGTCTGGCTGCCAAGGCCCCATCCTGGCCCACGTCCGGGCCTATGCCCCACAGTGAAGCCTGCGGTTGGGCACTGACAGGCAGCTCAGGAACTGACATAGCCATGTTGGTACCGCCGCAGTTTCTCTATACATGTTTAAACCATCTGCGTTCTTTTGGAAAGAAGGGCTTTTTCTCCCACTCTGGATGGCCACGCTCCCCCAGCGGCACCCAAGGACCTGGGGCCTACCTGGCACCCCAGCCTCGCTGACCCCGTGGCCCACTGCCCTAACAGCTCCGTACTTCTGCAGCCCTCTGTGCAGCCTGCTGGTGCCGTCCAGCGCAGTCCATCCAGCACAGTCCATCCATCTGCACGGCCCCGAGGCCGCCCGGCCACACGTGCTTGGGTCGCTTCTGCCCGGACTCCGCTTTCCCTGCACCTGGCGGTGGGCACAGTGAGCCTGTGCGGAGCTCTCCCCTGGACCAGTCGTCCGTCTGGTTGTGATGGCCCTAGTCTATTATTAGTGTATATATAGTAAATATCATACAAAATGGTATAAAATCCTTTTTCTTGAGGTTAATAATGAGAGAAGGATGCTGTGGTAAACTGTAAAATGGATCCCACCTTAGTCCCTGGAGCTTGTGAATGTTGTCTTGTGTATCAAACACCTTGCATGTGTATTAAATTAAGGAACTTGAGGTGGGAGTATATCCTGGATTATATGGGTGGGCCTTAAATGCCAAAAAAATTATTTGGGGCAGAAGGAAATTTCATACCCGAGAGGAGGACACAATGTGAACATCTAGGCAGAGATCAGAATGATGTGGCCACCAGAATTGAAAGAATCAAGGAACGGATTCTCTCTAGAGTCTCAGGAGGATTACAGGACTGTTGACACCTTGACTTCAGACCAGCAAAACTGATTTTGGACCTCCAAAATTTATCCTAATAAAGAGGGAATATGCTAATTGACCCTTGTGCCATCCCAAAGATGGCAGCACCCACAGCCAATAAGGAGGGAATATGCTAATTGACTGCCACGCCCTCAAAGATGGCAGCCCCCACAGCCACAAAATGGCAGTGCCCAGTCCCCTCAGCCCTGCCAGGGAAGCAGGCATGTGGCTGCTCTATGCACCTGCCTCCAGAGTCTCCCAGTCCCCTCAGCCCCCTAGCCACCCAGGGCCAGCCCGTGGCACAGGCAAGCTTCGTATGGCAGCTGCCCAGCTGCCCAGCTGCCCAGCTGTCCAAGGCCACCCGAGGCTCAGGTAACCAGGGCTGGCCGAGGTTTGTGCTGCTGGCAGTGGCAGCAGCAGAGGTGTGATGGGGCATTGCTTTCCCCTGATCACCGGGTCACTGCCCGCCCCTGAGGGCTCCCAGACTGTGAGAGTGGGCAGGCCGGGCTGAGGGACCCACCGCTCCAGTGCATGAATTTTCATGCCCCAGACCTCTAGTAAGATAATAAAATTCTATCATCTGAAACCAATAAACTTGTAAGGACTTGCTATAACAGGTGGCCCACTTACTGTCACTGGGGCAAATTTCCAAGAGCAGCAAAAAAGTAAGCCCCAATGTACCAACACTTTGCAGGTTTGCATTATCGCATTTGTCACTGTCCCTTTGGCTGAAGGTATTCACATGGCCAAGCTCAGAGTCAATGAGGATACTAGATAGGTATGAACAAATTGAGGACACTAGTACAATCAATTCACTGCAGAAGAACTGTGCATTCAGATAAACTTACAGTATCCTTTGCTTCTCTTTTCACTTTAAATAAATAACTTTAAATAGTTGGTATAGCCGAAACCGGTTTGGCTCAGTGGATAGAGCATCAGCCTGTGGACTCAAGGGTCCCGGGTTCGATTCCGGTCAAGGGCATGTACATTGGTTGCGGGCACATCCCTGGTGGGAGGTGTGCAGGAGGCAGCTGATCGATGTTTCTCTCTCATCGATGTTTCTGGCTCTCTATCCCTCTCCCTTCCTCTCTGTAAAATATCAATAAAATATATTTAAAAAAAAATAGTTGGTGTATTTGAGGAATAGTATGCAAGACATAATTTGGTAGTGCATTTATCAAATATAGACTCATTGTTGAATAAATGTCTAGTTTTAAGTTAAATATTTAAAGTTAAAGATGTATAAATGTATCCAGAGTATATTAATGGCACAAATTGCCATGTGCTCATCCTAAACCAATAAATGTGGCCAAAATGAATGGAGGTGATAGACTTTATTTGTGAGGTGCGTATCAGAGCCCCTCTCAAAGCACATACAGAGTGGAGAAGAACTGTTTCTCAGACAATGCTTGAGATGATAAGACTGAACACAGAATGAACAGAGGCTGGGAAGCAAAATCAACAATAGTAGTTCATAAAAGTAATTCATAAAGAGAAGACCAAGGAAATTAGTTTAAAGGACATTTGTAATTGGGTGGATCATGACAGTGTAAAGAAGAAGTAAAACAAATAAAAGCTATAGTTGTATATATTATTATCTCACCTAAAATTGTGTAGCACCTTATCTTTATAGAAATAATTAATATGCTAATTTTATTAAAGTTGGAGCTAATTCTAATAAGTTTCAATGTACTTATTTTTTTATTGTTGTTGCTTTTAATTCTTTACTCTTCAGCCCATTTTTCATTTCATTTCTCACATATATATTTAACATCTTACTTAGTACATGGGTACAGATTGATTCACTGACATTTTTTTAAGCTACATAGTATTTTTTATACAGAGAAAAAGTTTGTTCAAGAATTTTTGTATTGTACTGAAGTTTTCTTTTGCTATCAGTAGCAGGAAAATAACATGTATGGATGATTATATTGTGTAGTGTGAAACCAAAACTTCCCCAGTAGTAATTATTTTCATATTCCATTTTCATTACCCAGTATCTCATGGACCTACTCAAATGGAACTGGGTAAAATTTGTTTGTGTAGAAATGAATAAACTTAATCTGTATACCATAATATTGCAAATTCTAATTACAATATTTTGAAAACAAGAAAAGGAATCCAAATGGATAATTTCAGTGTTTTCTGAATTTATGGCTAATATGTTGAATTCATAGGCTGAAATTCTTATTTGTATAGATTTATACAAGATATAGAGAACTCTAGATTTAGAATACAAACACACATTTTTGTTGCTAAACAAGAATAAAAGTATTACAAAGAAGAGATCTGGATTTCACCAAGGATATATAACTTTGGTTTGAAATGCACTGGTATCACACACACACACACACACACACACACACACACACACACACAACTAATTAGCTTACTCTTGGGATTTATTATTATGTATCATATAGAGCTAAAATAACCATGGGGAATCCTGAAGAAAGTCATGACTTCTTTGACTATTTCAGCTATTTATCTGACTTAAAATCTTGACTTGATCAATATATAATTTTAAACTAATGTGAAACAACTTTACTGGTTAACATAGTTATTATAGAGGTAGGTAAGACATCTTGAGAGCATATACTGTGATTTCTTACTATAAACTCTTTCAACCTCATAAGAGTTGGTGAGCTGAGAGCAGGCTAAAGTTTTGTTTTATTCCCACCTCCGACACACACACATTTCACCATCATCATACATATCTGCGTAACTTTTTGTAGGGCATAATTCACACACCTGGATAATGCAATTCTGGAACTAATTAATTTGCTCCATGGACCCAGCTTTATGCAAATATCCTGAAATTACTTTAACATTCAATGTACATGATCATATATATTTCTTATGGAGAATAGTCTGAGCATTAATCAGATGTTCAGATCAGTGCAGTCTCCATAAAAGGTGGGAAACTCTCATTTTATAGGATCAAATCTTTCCATTTTTAAAAAATGAAATTCATTATTTTACTAACTTTGCTATTTTCAAATTGTTTTGTCCTGTGAATAATGACCTAGTTAAAATAGTAAATGCATAAAGGCAGTCATACTGCCATGTCTGTCATAGGAAACATTATAAATTGTGAATTTACCATGACTTACAAACACAGATGGCCAAATTTGGAGGCAGGAATCTCCCCCGGAGACTTATAAATAAAAATTCTATACTAACCCAAATTAAACAAGAATATTGAAAGGAAAATTGCTTATTAATTAAATTGAAGTAGATAGCCTGTGGATGTGCTTGATCTGGCTAGGCTCTATTCTAAATTGTTTTGAAAAAATAAATAGATATTAACCATTTAAATAATCTTTGATTAAAATAGCAATGATTACTTTTTGTTTTATCAAATTTATAAAATTTTGTTTGTGTTTCTCTAGCCACATGACTTAATGTTCCTTTAAATCCTCTAGACAGAAATAGAACTCATCTTTTAAATGATGACTTTCAGGTAAATGACAACAGTAGATGTCTGTCTTTGTCAGTAATTGTTTTACTTAATAGATATACCTAACATTAAGTAGTTTTATAAAAGCTTTTCATTTGGAGGTGTTGAACCTCTGACCTGCAAATCATTCTCTATAAGCTCACAGGAAAAAGGAAACGTATTTTTGTCCACTCCTGAATGTGACACCGTTTGGGAGTGAACAGGGAGCTTTTCTTCCCCTCAGACCCACTTGACTGTGCATGTTCAAAAATGAATTTAATAACAAGACAGTGCAACAGACTTTGAATGATTTTGACCTTAACTCGAGTCTTTCCTGAGATGTGCAGTTCTGTTTTTTCATGTTCTTTTGACAGATGTAAGGGATACTGCATGGTGGACAGCATGATTCCCTATGATTGACTTAGGCAGGGTATGAATAGCACTGCAAAGCAGGGGAGCAACGTTGAGCTTTCAAAGTGACAGACTGGTTACAGAGTGATTGAACAGGTCTATGGCCTAGTGTGTATGTGATAGGCTTGGGGAGAATAAAGGAGTGATGAGGAAAGGAATACATCGTATGTATTTATACTATAGTTTCTTCTTTTTCATGTGCATTATTGTCACAGTGTAAGAAGAAACATGTAATTTAGATATGCTGGTTCTATCATCTTTTCATAAGAGGAATAAAATAAAATTTTGTGTGAATATATATGACATTTTAAATTTAAGACAAATAAATATACAAATAGGCACATAAAAAGACGCTCAAGATATAAATCATTAAAAAGTGAAAATTAAACTAACAATAAGCTTCCATTATTTATCATCTGAATACCCAGTTGTTCTAACACCATTCAATAAAAAGATTGTTTCTTCATTGAATTACCTCTGCACCTTTTTAAAAAATCAAATGTGAATTTATGAGATAACCCTATTTCTGGACTTTCTAGTTTTTTCCCTTGATTTAATTGTTGATTTTGATGCTAGTTCTATGCTTTAATAATTGTAGATTTAAAATAAGTCTTAGAGCCATGGTGAGGTGGCTAAGTTGGTTGCTGCATCATCCTATACACCAAGGAGGTTGCGGGTTCGATTCCCAATTGGGGTGCATACAGGAGTCAACTGATCAGTGTTTCTCTCTCACATTAGCTTCTCTCTCTCTAGCTCTCTCTCTCTCCCTTCTCTCTCTCTCTCTCTCTCATCAATAATAATACATATCCTTGGGTGAGGATAAAAAAAAAAAGAAATAACTAAATAAAATAAGTCTTAAAAGTAAGTTTTGTTGTGCAAACACAGCATTCTTTACATTACCATCTTAAATTTTAGAATCAGTTTGTCAGTTTTAACAAAAAAGGGTTGTGGACATTTTGATTGGAGTGTATTCAAGCTATAGATCAATTTGGGGAGAATTGATGTCTTAACCATTGTGTGTCTCCCAGCCTCTGAACAAGCTACAGTTGACTCTGGGAACAATGTAGAGGGCTAGGAACACTGACCCTTGAGCAGCTGAAAATCCACTATAGCCACTGACTCTTCAAATACTTAACTATTACCATACTGCTGTGGACTGGAAGACGTACTGATAATGCACAGTCAATTTACATATATGCATTTATATTTCATGGTATTAAAATATTAAAATAGACTAGTATGTACATATACTTAGGTTTTTTTTAATTTCTCTCAACAGTTTTATAATTTATAGGGTACAGATATTGTATTTTTTTGCTCAGATTTATCCCTAACTAGTTCATATAATTTTGTGCTAATCTAACTTATGCTGCTTTGTTACATTTTAATTTCAAATTTTTAAATTTTAGGACATAGAAATGCAATTCACTTTTGTGAAGGATTTCCTCCTGTTTAATTTTCTGGAAAAAATTGTGAAAAAAACTATTCTTTAAATATTTGGTAGAATTCATAAGTGAAAACATCTCTTTCTGAAGTTTTATTTGTGGAAAAGTTTTATGTTACAAATTTAATTTCCTCAGTACATAAAAGCCCATTCAGATTACCTATTCTTTTTGAATGAGCTCTGATAGTTGTGTTTTTCAAAGAATTTTCCCATTTTATCAAAGTTGAATATTGGCAAAATGGTCACACTATTCCATGCTCTCTCAGCTTCAAATTCATCTTTCTAAAATCATCTTTGTAACTCTGGACCTGAGACAGGCAACCCTTATTTCTGCTTTGCCAGCTGGTCTTCTTGTTAGTTGTGCCAGTGAAGGGCACAGGAAAGAGACTACACACCTGCGGGAAGAAGGATTTGCTCCTATTAGGTGCTTCCTACTTGCTTTCTGTTCCTGTTGGTAACACCCATCAACATGTGTTCACAGTGGCATTTTATTCCAGTTTATTTCCCCCACTAATAATTACCACAGCACCCTGAGGACATCAATACCAATTAATTGTCAGAGATCTCCATTCCAGACTCACAGCACATATCTCTGATCTCAGAGACACCAGTACCAGCACTCTTTCTCAAAGGTCTAAATTTCAACTACAGGGGAGACTTCCCCTAAGCCTCTAAATATTAAGAAGTTAAAACTCTTCCTTTTGTTCTTTCAGTCCTAGAGCTGGAGCTTCTTCCTGCAGTTGCTACCTCCTGTCACCTCAATATTGTCCACAGTTTGCTGTTTCAGTTCTTCAGTCCCTGGTTAGCAATTATTTATGTTTAATTGTATTTGTTGAAACAACTGGGATGGTTTCTGATTTCTACCTACAGCCTGATAAATATAATGAGTATATATTTATTTCTACTTTAGTCAATTCTCATATTGCTTGTAATTTCTTTAAAGTAAATTACAAACAAGAACAAAAGTCTAAGAAAAATAAAGTATTTTTTAATCTAATTCAAATACATCTGATCTTTAAGTTTCAATGCAAAAGGAAAACATAGTTTGGCATTTTCCAAATTTTTGCTTCTAATATCCACATCATGCAATCTATTTAAAACTCAAGCAAGAAAATTTGACTAAAAATGGTTAGGTACACTTGTTTTATTAGTCTGGGTAAAGTACAGGCTAGACATCAGACATACTTTAATGCCCCAAACATTAGAAATCAGGATTGTATTAGATCAGACTGCCAAATTATTCATGAGATTTGATTTGAGAAATAAGACATGATGAGAAGAAAAACTGCAATTTATATATGATTGTCTCAAATTTCCTGGTGGTGCCCATGAATATGCTTATATTTGTAGAATTATTGCAAAGCTTTAGCATTCATTGCCTATATTAGCAATTTGGGATTTTCTAAAATATAAAGGTAGCTTTATAAAATTTTATTATCTGTTCAATTATTATCTAATACTTTGAAAACAGTCCAAGTGGGAAGTGTGGGGTTGTTTGGTATTTCGGTATGGCAAATTTATATATATATATACATATATATATATATATATATATATATATATATATATATATAAATCAATATCATAATCCCTTCTTGTTTTTTCTTTACATCTTCTGAGTATACTTAGATAAACCATGTTACATCATGTCAGGTATTACTGGTTAATTTCATTTTCATTAAGAGGCTGTTTTCAAAAGTTGCATTGAGGCCTATATTCTCAAAACGATATGACTGCTTCTGTCACAACAAGAGATAAACTGGTTAAACATTGCAGATTAACTTTGAGGGATCACCACCACTATTTGAAAGAAATTTTAGGTAGGTATAAACTTAAATGGGAGACTTCATAGCTGCCAAACCTTAGCTAAAACTCAGGGATGAATATTTTACTGTGCTGATTCATCGCCTCAGCAGAGAAGGAATCATGAACATTTCCATTTTACATCTCCTAATCCTGTGATTTCATCACTTGCCATTTGTAGACTGGTAATGTTCTTGTGGCTACGAGAAAAGTGCATACTTGTTGAAAGCCGTTTGTAAGAAACCTTCCTGCTGTGACCTTGGCACTGCCTCTGCTCTGCATGTGGGACACCTATACCAAGGCAGACTTCAGAGAGATGGAAAATCTTTGTGAGTGTGCTTCTGCTTTCCATATACTTTTAATTGTTTCACTTTCCTATGCTTAGCATGGGTGCATGGAAGGATAAAACAAAGCCTACATTTATTTTTCTTGTCAATTTGGAATGTCAAAAAGATCTAGTCACATCACTCCAGTTAAAGATCTGTTCAAGGATTTCAAAATAATTAAAATGTATAACTTAGCCCTGGGGTAGAGAAATGCACATGTTCTTTGCTTCTGTGAATACATTTTTTTTCAATTTGGGTAGGATAAACTGTGTAGTGTACTTGGAGAGAAATGGATAAAGAGTAGATTATACAGAAAGCCCATCATCCTTAGGTAAAATTTTAGTTGCAGCCCTCACAAGAAAGTTAGTTCCACCAATTTCTTGCTCTCAACGGCAAGGGCTCTTCAAAATAGCTGTCAGATCTTTTTAATCGCTCTGCAAGTAATTCCAGCAGAGTTGATTAAAACGAGGTAGTGACTAAATAAGAACTGAAGTAGAATTATTGAGATTGTTAAAGATATGATGCCTATGTTCCAGTCATGTAAAATAGCATGGGAATAACATGCAACTTATCATTATAAGCAAGCATCAATTTCTCTAAAGTCCTGGACTCCAAATCTATCAATACTTAAGAGTGATTGTTTTTACATACAGTATGTCCTTGGGTTACATCGGAGATCCGTTCCTAAGGTGATGTAACCTGATTTTCACCGTAAGTTGGAATCCACCTACATAAGCACCTACGTCACTCACATGGAGCACATACACAGCAGTACATAATGAAGTGAAACAGTAAAAAAAAATTAAAAGAAAGATAACAACTCCTGACCTTTACTTGTGGTAAATAAGTAATAAGTAATAGAAAACATAAAGCACATATGTTGAAATGATGGAACTTTTTTTTATAAATAAATGGGAGATGGTGATGTAACCATGAAAGAACATACGTCGAGTCCGACGTAACCCAAGGACTGCCAGTATAATTATGATACTAAAATAATTGGTTGGGAACTGTTTGGCATTGAGACGGGGACTCAGAACTGTTGGACATTGAAATTGTTATTCAAACATTTTTTGTTATTATATGTTTATTTCTAGTCTGCAGAGGCAAGATTTTTTAAAGGAAAGAAATGGGGAAAAATAGATACAGAGGCAAAGAAGCATTGAACAGACTGTCAAACTACAGCGGGAAGGCAGGGGAGGTTGGTGTGGGGGAGCTGTAAGAGATCAACCGAAGGACTTGTATGCATGCATATAATCATAACCAATGGATACAAGACACTGGTGGGGGGCAGGTAAAGGCATGTACTGGGGGGTAGGGGAGGCCAGGGAGAGGTCAATGGGGAAAAAAAAAGAGACATATGTTCTACTATTTGTAATACTTCAAACAATAAAAAAAGAATATAATCTTTAAAAAATTAAATATGTAAAGCCAATTTATTGCAGTTTTTAATGGGGTAAAACAAATTTGTAGGTTAACTAAAGTTTAATGTTTCCACCTATTTTTTGGCCTGGTGGTTGATGCTAGAAGTTACATTTTGCTTGTTTTGATCCACTGTAGAAATTTCCATTTGTCCATTCACTATTGGGTCTTATTTAAACTCTTTTAAAAATTTTTCTTTGTTGATTAAAGGTATTACATATATGTCTCTACCCTCCTCTGACCCCCAACCCCTGCCCATGTCCTCACCCCCATGTTGTCTGTGTTCATTGGTTAGGCTTATATGCATGCATACAAGTCCTTTGGTTGATCTCTCCCCCTTACCCCCACCCTCCCCTACCTTCCTTCTGAGGTTTGATGGTCTCATGGATGCTTCTCTGTCTCCAATCCGTTTTTTGTTCATCAGTTTATGTTGTTCATTATATTCCACAAATGAGTGAGATCATGTGATATTTATCTTTCTCTGACTGACTTATTTCACTTAGCATATGCTCTCCAGTTCCATCCATGCTGTTGCAAATGGTAGGAGTTCCTTTCTTTTTACAGCAGTGTAGTATTTCATTGTGTACCGTGTTTCCCCGAAAATAAGACATCCTCCGAAAATAAGACCTACGTACAGGTTTCCTTCTGAGTGAAATATAAGGCACCCCCCGAAAATAAGGCCCCCCGGGCTCTGTCGCAGAATGAAAATTAATTTACCGTAAACTGGTCGCTAGGGCCGCCCCTACTGGCGTCTAGAAACCAGTGACTTTACGCGGAGTCCTGACGTCACTGCTGTGTGGAGGCGGAGCGGAGGTCGGAGTGAGCGGTGAGTGTGGGGCGGGAGAGAGGAGGAGACTTTCACAGATGCGTGTAGAAGAACAGGAGGATTAGAGCGGATGGGACGCGGCGAAGGTGGTGAGTGCTGGTCTGTCTCTGGTGACACTACCTGATGCTCGCGGCCGCCTTCATGATAACTGAAGGTTCTCAGTCAGTGGCAGACCCTGCTCCAGCCCAGATCCAGGCCCCAGCAAGCCCAGTGACAGTCCCCAGGCAGGCCCCAGAAGGTAAATGTCTGATAAAGGGGTAGGGGGGATACTGGTGAAGGTGTTCAGTGGCACAGGAGTGGGGGAAGGGGGATCACTTAAAATGACACAGGAGGATCAGAGGGAACAATCAAAATGACACAGGAGGATCAGAGGGGACAATCAAAATGACACAGGAGGATCAAAAGGGGTTACTAAAATGGTAATCCCCCCCTCTGATTCTCCTGTGCCATTTTGATTCCCCCCTCTGATCCCCCCTGTGTCATTTTGAGTGATCCCCCTCCCCTCACCTTGATACCCCAATTCCTTTTTTTCTTACCCCATGAAATGAGCGCAAAAAGAAAAAGCTACTCCATGGAGTACAAGAAAGGAATCGTGGAAGACTCTTGGGGCCAAAATCTTACTGCTTTCTGCAAAGAGAAGATGTTGAGTATCCGATTGGTCCGAAAATGGCGAGCAGAGTATGGTAGCCTCATTGAACAAGTGGACAAGGGAAATGCTAAAAAGCGCAAGTGTGGATCAGGTCAGCAACCATTATTTTCTGAGCTGGAAGACCTGATCTGTGAATGGGTTGTTGACAGGAGAGCAAAGGCTTTCATTGTGAATAGGGCTCAGATTCAAGAATTTGCCCTTGCAATGGCACCACAGTTTGACATAGCCCCTGAAGACTTCAAGCATCACAACACTGGCTGGATAATTTCCTTCAGCGAAGTGAACTGTCTTTAAGAAGATCTACAACATTGTTTAGGTTGGAAGATACTCAAGTTATGAAGCGAGCACTTGCATTCAAGTCCTTTATTGATGATGCTGACTTCTCTAAATACAATCTTTCCAACATGATTGCTATGGATGAAACTGCAGTGTTTATGGGCCAATCATCTCAAACAACAATTGAACAGCGGGGTGCCTCCTTAGTGTACATTCCCTCCACTGCTTACGAAAGTGCACGTGTTTCCTGTATTTTGGCAATTCATCTGGATGGCACTAAAACCCCACCTTTAATCATTTCTAAGGGCAAGAAGGAAAAGATTGAACGTGTTTTGGGCGTTTTTATTCTTGAAACTGAAAAAGCCTGGGCCACACAAGCAGTTATAAGAAAGTGGGTCGATTTAATGCTGCCGCTTGTTATGCGAGGGAGCCAAAGAGATCTGCTAGTCTGGGATGCAGCCAGCACTCACCGCACTAAAGACATGAAGACATTTCTTCACGAAAGAAAAATAGATCAGATAATGATTCCCACAGGAATGACGGCCTATCTCCAGACTCTTGATATTGCAATAAACAAGCCATTCAAAGACAATTTGAGCATGGAAATTAATGACTACATTGAAAATAGAATGGAGAGAAATCAGCGTGGAAACTTTGTGAAACCTAAACTGCAAGAAGTTGTGACTTGGGTGAAGAATTCATGGGAGAAAATCACTGACAGTTGCATTGCAAATGCACTGCGAGCAGGCTACCTTGACAAGAAGTACTCATTTAAAGACAGTGCTATTGCTAAACATGAGAGATTTGGTCCACTGATTCTGAAAGGAATGGAGTCACAAGAAATTCACCAGGAAATTCAGGAATTGGATTGTTATGATGATGTTCCAGAAGATGATGACATGATTGTCATTGAAAAAATGAGTAAATTCTTGATACTGTAGGATTCACAGTTTGTCTGGTTTGTGTTGACAACTACTGTACTACCATACCGTATACAGGTAATAAATTTCCTTTATTTTCATTTAACAATAAATGTGTACCATATTCTTCTTCATGGAAAAATAAGACATCCCCTGAAAATAAGACCTAGCATGTCTTTGGGGGCAAAAATTAATATAAGACACTGTCTTATTTTCGGGGAAACACGGTAGATGTACCACAGTTTTTTAATCCACGCATCTGCTGATGGGTACTTAGGGTGTTTCCAAATCTTAGCTATGGTGAATTGTGCTGCTATGAACATAGGGGTGCATATATCCTATCTGATTGGTATTTCTGGTTTCTTGGGATATATTCCTAGAAGTGGGATGACTGGGTCAAATGGGAGTTCCATTTTTAATTTTTTGAAGAAACTCCATACTGTTCTCCACAGTGGCTGCACCAATCTGCATTCCCACCAGCAATGCCCAAGGGTTCCTTTTTCTCCGCATCCTCACCAGCACTTGTCCTTCATTGATTTGTTGATGATAGCCATTCTGACAGGTGTGAGATGGTACCTCATTGCTGTTTTGATTTGCATCTCTCAGATGATTAGTGACTTTGAGCATGTTTTCATATGTCTCTTGGCCTTCTGTATGTCATCTTTTGAAAAGATCTATTTAGGTCCATTGCCCATTTTTTTTTTTGATTGGGTTGTTTATCTTTCTTTTGTTAAGTTGTATGAGTTCCCTATAAATGTTGGAGATTAAACCCTTATTGGAGGTAACATTGGCAAATATGTTCTCCCATGCAGTGGGCTTTCTTGCTGTTTTATTGATGGTTTCTTTAGCTGTGCAGAAGCTTTTTATTTTGACGTATCATGCTGTACCATTAGTCTATAAAATTTAAAGAATGGCTGAGTCCATTTGATACATTCATGTTTTATTGATAAATATTTAGAATGAACAGAAACAATTCATGTACAGAGAGAGAGAGAGAGAGAGAGAGACATTAATGATGAGAGAGAATAATTGATTGGCTGCCTCCTGCATACCTCCTACTTGGGATCAGGCCCGTAACCTGGTCATGAATGTGGTCATGTGCCTTTGGCTGGAACTGAATCCGGGACTCTTCTTTCTTCAGGCCAACACTCTATCCACTGAGACAAACCGGCCAGGGCTATGGTGAATTGTTTTTCAAAAATGTCCCATACTTGCTACTTTGAATAGAACACTGGTAGTTTATTTACATCCATATTTTAACACAGTATTTTGTTAATCAAAATTAATTTGGTATAGCTAGTCATTTTATATATATTAGAAATTTAACACTTATTTTTTTCTCATTTGTTTTTTATTGAGCAAAATTACATGATTAACCACTAACTCATTCTCTGTAGAACCTAGAAAATGATTAAAGCTTTTATTTTTAATAAAATAAAAATTGGTAGAATTTTGTATCTCCCAAAGCATACAGTCCTAAATTAATTGAATTCAGTTAAAATGCATAAGTGCCCACTTATTTTCCTATGTTTTCTAGTGTAATCCCTTGTTATTTCATAGAAATGTGGGTATTTTTATTCCCATTTACAAATGAGAAAATAGATATTTAAGGAGATTGGAAAGGAGTAGAGTGCTAATTTTCATATATTATAATACAAGTCTTAATTGGAAAGCTGTATCTACTAGCATTAAAACCAATGAATGGTTCCAAGTAGAGTCTTTTGGAATGGCTCACTGATTAATCATAAACTTTACATTATAGAGTGCCTCAATCCATACTGTCTGAGTCTGTGAGTCTGATGATGCTTTACTTTGAGCTTTCATAACAGGGATAATTTGCAATTCAAAATTAGATTCACCTTTTCTAATTAGGTGGAATTACAGTTGCCATATTATATTTCAAGGTTATGTGACAGACAGGGGTCTTTGTTTGGATTATATCAGATTATTTTTCTGGTTTTCTGAAAATTGTAACTTTTAATGAACATGGATTTTTAAACGTTCTGAAAAATATCTGTTTGTATTTAGGAGTAGAACTGTTTCCTCTCTCTGAACTTGAAATGCAGCTATGACTGTCTATATTATGGGACACATTCAAAAGCATTTCTCTCTCTACCAAACTGTCTAAAGGAATTGATGTCAGAATATTTCCCTTCTAATGAGGACATGATGTCTCCCAGAGATGCTATGAAAAATATCACTGTGCCTCAAACTGAATTATAGTAATATCACTTAATAACGCTTTTTAAAATGCCTGAAATTATACACCATAGGAATATTGAAATATGGAGGTCTTATACAGGAATTGCATTGCCAAAAAGAGCTTTTAGTTTTTGCCCATTGAAAAATTTAAAATGTATTATAAAATCAATGCCAAAGATATGAGGTTAGACCTCATAAACTTGAATAACCTAGGAGCAATTTAGAGTAGTTGTACAGAATCTGAAACCAGATTGCCAGGGGATCAATATAGAGAGCTTTCCCTCCTTATAAGATGGGGAAAAATGCCTAGGATTGTTGCAGGAATTAAGAGTTAAAGCATATAAAATACTTAGAATATTGTTTAGCAAAAGCTTTGCTCTCCAGAGTGTTAATTATCTCCTTTGGACAGAGTATTTGTGATAGAAGTTTTTCAAAAATCTCCTTTTGAAGTTGTTTATGATAATCCATTCTATAATTTATTGAAATTTCTTATATAATAAGTTTTTCTAAACAGTATGCTTTTTTGGTACCTTGTGATTTATGAGTAATTATTTAATCACAACATTACATCACTCTTACCCCTATACCTCTTCTTGGGGTTTTAATCAAAATTTTGTCTCTAGCTAATAAAATAGGTTTGGCTCTAAATTGGACTTCAATGACCTCAAACAAAACACTTTCAATCTACTAGTATAAAATGTTGATCAAATTTCTTACAGATTTTGTTTCATTTTGAAATGTATCTACTTCAACTTTTAATATTTTTATTACAATAAATAAGAACTTATTTCCAACTTCTATTAAATTATATGAAAGTACAATTGATAGCAAAAATATATTCTTAAACTCAATATTAATGAGAATAGGATAAATATAAATTTAAAATTTATTGATATTTAAATGGGTATATACCATATATAATACACTGCACATTCAGAATATTAACTTTAGGAATAAGCTAAAATACCGGATATGATTATACATGACACTGCAGTTTGTATAATGGGTTTTATTCCATTGTAAATATCAAACAATTAATTACTTAAGAGTTTTTGTCTTGGTATTGTTTATAGACTATTTCCTTTTTTGTACTAAAATATTAACAACCATTTATGTTCAATCAAAATATTTCCTTTCTGTATGATATTTTCTCTAATGATGTTGCCACCATGGCAACTGAAGTCCTCAATGACAATACTATGCAAACAACCGAGGTGAATTATGTTGACAGAATTTTGAAGTAATTAGATTATGAAGATGCTTTGTCTTTTCTAGTTCAGAGATTTGTGCAACATTGCTAGATAAATTATTCTGAAAATATTAAGTTGTTTAATCAGTTATTGTCATCTGACTCTATTATCACTCTCTTACAATCTTCTATCATATACACGTTACAGAATTGCTTAGTTGATTCCTATCAATTCACTAATTATTTCCTGTATGAATTTTACTTGATATATTTTTCCTGGCATCGTTTGGTTTTGTGGATGTATTTTAACACATGGAGCGACAATAGACTATAGGTAACAGAATACATCTTATTTAGCTCGGACAAGTTGGACACACCAGGGAGTTTGATTTGGAGAGTTACCCTTTATTTCTTTCTATTTTGCAAAGGCTTTCTATTCATGTATGGATTTGTAGGATATTTGTGTTATTTTGATTTTAACAAAATGTGTTTAAACATGAGTCTGTGTCTATATGTAGAGGATGCCATGAGTAAATTCTTTGGTATGGGTTGCTCAGGGATGTTGGGGCTGGGAAAACAGACCTAGCTGGGAATCTGTCACTTACAGATCTATACTGTGTCACTTTTCCCATCACTGTGGATGGGCAAGTGTAAACAAGTGTCAGAAAATAGATTGCTTGGGCTGTTTTACTTAGGATATTGAAGTTGCCTGGAGAACATTTTAGTTTGTTATTGGAACAGAGCTATTAATCTGGCATAGCAAATAAAAGGTTAGAGTATCCAAAGTACAGGGAGGAACTAGTTAGTAATGCCAAAGATATAGATATGTATTGGTTCTTCCCCATTTTAAAACAGAGTCTGAACAAAAAACATGCGGAGATAACAGCAACTGGGACACTGAAGGCTAACCAAATACTCTTGCCTGAAATTTCTAGGTAACCGTTGGCAAAGACTTTCTGTTTTCATCATCTGAGTAATTTGCCCAGTATTATGACATGATAGATAAATTTGTTTTTTTAAAATTACATGCCAAATATATGTAGATAAGGGAATTTACAATTAATTGGTTATGTTAGAAATTTTCTGTATCTTAAACCAAATCCACACTAATAGTAGTCACTATATGAAGTCAATCCCTATCAACCTCTTAAAATAAATTTATACACAATTTAAAATTTATAAGTCTTTGTCATTCTTATTTCTTCATGGTTTTGGACTTTACATCATAAAATTATCTACTTTCCAAGGTAAATTCATCACTTTCTTACTTAACCATGTGCAGAAATATTTCAAACATCATGGATCTTGTTACAAAGCTAGTGATAGGTTCTCTGATTGTTGGAGTAGAGAATATACTAATTAAGCTTGTTAATTTTAGTAAATTGAACAGGCAAGTATACCTCATACTGTCAGAAGAAAAGAGGTGACCAAAGCTTAGTATAAACATAAATTTTATAAACCAAGGAGAACTCAAAGAAATAAGGTTGTTCATAAAGAAGAAAAGTAACTGAACACTGAAGATTGAGAATAACTGACTTCCTTATGTGGTTGTCAAAGAATCAATATATACTTAATGAAAATTTACATTGGGCAAGGGAGTATTTGCTAGAGATACAGAGCTGAGAAAGTCACTAACCATGGCCTCAATTTGAGTGGAAGAAGTTAAAAAATACAAGTTAAAAACTGATTATAACTAAGTAGTGTTTTGTTACAATTTTAAAAGAAGTAAATGAAAAAAAATGTTGGCCAATGAAATCATATCCACATATGCAGGTCATTAATTTTGTATTTATTTATTTTTTGACAATATCGCAGCTGTCCCCCATTTTTCTCTCCTCTGCCCCCCTCCACCCAGGGCCTGCTGCACCCCAGGTTTTCTCCACACTATTGTCTGCATCCATGAGCTATATATGCATATGTGTTCCTTGGTTAATCTCTTCCCATCCCATTATTTCAAGGAAGGAAAAAGACCATTAAAGCTCTAAAGTGTAAAAGAAGGTAATAAGTTTTCCAGGGATTCATGTATTCAGATTTTCTCCTCTTTACCTTCCTTCTTTTTTTTTCTTCATCCCACAAATTCAACCTACCAAATATGTAATAACTAAGGTTATTTCCCTTCTCTTACGTTTCAGTTCAGGCTTGCTTCCTTGAAGACATCTAATTCTTCTTGTCTCCTTCCTATATCACTGCTCCACACTGTTAACACCATGACCTTTCTAAAACAGAAATCTGATTAGTCTTTCTGTTGCTCAAAGACTTTCACTTGACTGTTATTTTCTACAATATAAACAACTGAAATGACAGGCACTCAAGAGCTAGACCTACTTTATCTTTTCAGTCCAATTGTTTTTTTTTTTGTTTTGTTTAGCTGAGCCTATAGTTTTCATTTCCCTTATAAGATTGTGAAATAGTTGGGTCATATTATGGATATATGACTTTTTTAAAGAAAATATCAATCTGTTTTCCAAAATAGTTGTACCATTTTACATTCTATGTCAGAGTTCCAATCTCTACATTTTTGCAAACACTTAGATAAGCAACCTTTTTAATTTCAGCCTTTTAAATAGGTAGTGGTATATGATTGTGATATAATTTGCATTTTCCTAATGAGATATGATGCTGAGTACCTTTCCATGTGCTCATTTGCTATCCATACATCTTCTTTGAGAAAGTATGCAAATTGTTTTCCTATTGGTAAGGGAAGATATTTGTCTCTTTAGTATTATATTTGAAAATTGCTAATACATTCTAGATACAGATCCTTGTAGAAGTTTTTTGCAAACATTTTCTATAGGTCTGTGGCTTGATTTTTCATTTTCTTAATAGCATCATTCAAAAGTAAACATTATAAATTTTGATGAAGTTCAATATATCCATTTTTTTTCTTTTACATATTTGTTTTTTTGTTTAAATATTGTATTTTTTTTAACTACTAAGGGGATCTTTCTGAATACTCTAGGCTATTTTGTTTGCATTGTGAGATCTTTCCATTCTGATTGAAGAGAAAAAACTATTCCCAATCACTGTATATTCTGATGATAGTTTGACCTGTTTTTCTCTGTCTTGTGGTCCTTCCCCCATCTTTCCTTATACACATGTGCTGACCAGTACTCAGCTAAAGACTTGAGGGATCCCTCTGTATAAGTTCTGTCCCCCCAACTTAGGGAGATCACTGGGTCCTGTTTGGATCTATCTCCATGCTCTGTGGCCCAGTTCTCCCTTCAGGCAGTAACATGGGACAATTGTAGTGCTTACTTACCCTATCTGTTTCCCTTCTCTAAGGGTCATTATGCTGAGATTCCTATTGTCCAGTAATTTAAATAATTTATATATTTTGACCAATTTTGTTTGTTTATTTATTCATTTGAGGTAAGAGAATAAATCTAGTTTGTTACATCATCATGGCCAGGAGCAGAAATCTATAATTGCCTTTGATGGGTCTATGTTCTTTGATAAAATTTAAACCCCCTGAAGGTAAATGATCTAGTCCACATTTACTATTCAACAAATATTTCTTGAATAAAATTAATGCATTTTTCTGAATCCATGTGATTTATTTAGAAATAAGAAGACCTGCTTTCACTTTATTCTTCTATTTTAATCCCAATCAATTCTATTGAAAATCTCTAAGGTGAGTAAAGAAGCAAGAAGTAGAAACTAGCATACAAGCTCATTACTCACAGTTGGGCATCTCTTTGCTTTCTTTTATTTATTGTTGTTTTTAACTTGTTCAGCTCAACTTTGGAAATAACACAAGGCAAGCATGGCATTTTTCTTGAAGGGATTTGAGTGAATGAATATACAAATGGAAAAGAGCCAGACTATATATTAAAATAAAACTCTGACTCAAAACTTGCAGCAACCAGCCCAGGAAGCCAAACCACACCCTCTGTAGCCTTTGGCCCTAAATAGTCAGGACTTAATCAGTAACTGATAAATTCCCTTATTTTTGACCCTGCTTCCAATTTAGGACCAACCAGAGAAAGCCAAATGTACCTCCCTAGTCAATTATATATGATGTCCCATTTCTAGTTTGCTTGCCTCCAGCTTCCCCATGTCTACAACCCCTAATCAGGGCATACCTGACACTTTCCACTTTATTATTTTATTATTATTATTTATTATTATTATTATTATATTTTATTATTATTGGTAGTATTTTGCCTTGAATCTCTGCCAAATGCAAATGATGTTGGCTGGCTCCTTTGCTTTAGCAAGCTCTGATAAAATAGCCTGTATTTGTTCTCATTTGGGTGTTCTTTATTTCCACAGTCATAGTATAGTGAAAAATATAGTACATATGTGATAAATCATGAGAAGGAGGAACTGTGCTTATAGAAGGGAACATAAACTAAGGTTTTTGTGATAAGAGAAGCCACTGAATTGATAATTCTAGATGTTGAAGCAATTTAAAATTTTATATTTTATTCATTGATATATGTATAGATGAAGAAATTTCCCCTCTTATTTTATTTTCATAGATATTTATTTCTATTATTTGGGGGTTTCTTGGGGCAAGAATTTTTGGCATCTTTATGTACTATGAAAATCATGACACTATTTTCAAATCATAGACCTTGCCATACGGAGTAAAAGGAAAAAATCAATGTATGTTTTATCCATTATTTGTTATTGCTTTATTTTACTCCATTCTCGAATTATACCCTGGAAGGAAAGAAAAATAAAATAATATCTATTGTATACCAATCTGGTGTCATTCATAGTTCTACAAATTTTCATAATAACTGAAATCTCATTTAATTCTTAGAATTACTAATTCTATGTTAATATTGTCATTCTTATTTTACAGTAATAAAACTAATACACAAAGAACTCAAATATCTAGTACAAGGTCACAAAGCTAGCAACGTGCTGAATCCCAATAGGAACACAGGTCTCTCTAACTATAGATCAAGGTTTCTGAACCTCCTCCGTGTCACATGATTGTGCATTGCAGGATGATTAGCAGTATTCCTGGCCCCTACCCTCTAGATACCAGTTCTGTTCCCCAGTCATGACAGTCAAAATGTTTCCAGACATTGCCAAAAGTCTCCGGGGGGCAAAAATTGTGCCTGGTGAGAACCACCTACAAATGAAGTTTAGCTATTCTACCTAGTATGAGCGTTCCCTTAGCTAACCTAATCTTTCATAATTAATTATTTCCATAATTTGTTTGATTCAACTTCTTGAAGCATGGGAATGCGCACACACACACACACACACACAAACATACATACACACACATCCCTCATTCACTGCCTTGTCCTTCCCTGTGCATCCCCATACATTCCCTAATAAAATTAGAATTGATTCATTTTCAGCAGGGAGTTCACTTTTAGTTTTAGAATCATTGTCTTGGGAGTTGATGTACTTAAGAAGGCCCCATGGACATTCTGACAAAAGAGCTGATTGTCAGTCTTTAATTGCTGGGGAAGGAAACTAAATTTATGGTCAACTTCCTACCGTGTTTCTTTTATTTTCTGTTTTTTTTTTTTTTTAGAATTCTTTAAATTAGTCTAGCAACCTTGCTCTCTGTCACTCTCCCACAATATTTTCTCCCCACAGCCCCTCATTTCTTTTGTTTTTACTTCTTCCCTTTTTCTCTCTTCTCTCTTTACTACCATCCCTGTTCCTCCCGACTTCTGTTTTCCTCTTCTTTTTTTTCTTCTCTTTGAGAGTCCTGTAAGGCACTAGCATACATGGATTTCAGTATTCCTTTTCTCTTTTTCTCTCTCTCCCTCACTCCTCTCTTTTGCCTCTGGAGTTCCCTGCCAGAGCAGCTGTCCCATCAGCCTTTGATGCTACTCTGTTATCTTTGGCACCAGCTCACAGGCTTCATTGGGCTGAAATTGGAACTCTTCCATCCTCATCTCCTTTCTTTTGTCCTGCAATATGGTTATCCTGAAGGCCACTCAGCTGCCTCCCGATATTAGAGTAGGTGACAAGAACAGGGAATAGACTCTCTGAAGCCAGAGCTAAGCAGCTGAACATCTTACAACAGCGAACACCTTTGTTGTTGTTAATACCTTTTCCCAAACCCATGCAGGGAGCATTTTGAAATAAATTTCAGTACCTCTCACTTTTCCCTTAGCAAGCTGTGGTATCTGGCAGTGGTTTTCAAAAAAGTACTTATCTGAAAATCAGACTGAGTTGAAATTATCCTGATTTCATTGTAAAACATCAGATTGAAGCAAACACATTTTTTGAATTTCATGGGAGTGCCACATATTTTTCGACTATGCAGGAAAAGTGAGCTGAATAATGGGATGTAAAAAAATCTGAAATAAAGAATTTCTGTGACTAACACTGCTCTAAGCCTACCTCCTCCTCTTAAAAACTCATTTCCTACTTAGAACTGAATAGAAAGTATACATTAACTCTGAACCTTGGACAAACTCCTTTGATAAGAAAGAATTGACTCTGATCTTAGAATGTGGATTTATTTTGGCCCATAACATCTTAACACAGACTCAGAATTGGTTTCAATGATTTGGAGGGACAGAAATGTTAAAATTATGTACCGCTCCATTTTCACAGTTCCTGTGGAGAAAAATCAAATTTTAAGCATACCATGATTTTTCTGCATAAACATGAGGAATGAGGAACCAGAAGCTTCTCTGTAGAACGCTGTTTGTACAAAAGATCTTTATCTCCTTCATTCTTGTTTGGTGTTATTTTGTGTGGAAAACTGTGTGCTGCACTTAGTCCTATTTGCTTATCCTACTATACAGCCACCTGCAGACTGATTATTTCCTTTTAAAGCAGGAGTAACATCTCCACTTCCCTCCCTCCTTTAGGCAGCCTCCGCAAAAAGGCAGCTTATACAATGATGTTTTGTGAGAATGGATCTCATTAACAACAACAGCAACTTGGATTTATATAGTGCCTTATCACACAAACTCCAAAGCAACTCCAGGCATTTTCTAAAATGGAAAGCATTTCCTTTTAGGCTTCATCCCAAAATCTTTATTAAACAAAAACAACGGCAGCAACAAAGACTAACTGGAACATGTGAACCAATAAGGGGGAAATACATTCTTCTTGCTCTAAATTATGGTGAGGCAGACTTTAAATCAAATTGCCCATTTCATTGTTTCAGAAACAGATAACACTAGAATTTAAGCAGTTCCTGATGAGAAAGACAACTTTCTGTGAAAGAGATGCTGTCCAAATTTTTAAATGACTGCTTGCCTTAATCCGAGTGCTTTGTTCAGTGTAGTATTTCTTCAGGAAAATTTGAAGGACTTTGATGTATTACTGTGATGTGTTACGATACTTTATTTCTAGGTCAAATTTAAGGTGGAATGCTAATTTTTATTTTTCTGTTTAAGAATTTAGCCAGTTGATTAGTCATTATAGAATCATTTTTAAAATTTGTCTTTTACAATGGTACATAGCTGCTCTCTGTGGGTAGCAAAATAAGTAATCTGTATTAGCATATGCTTCAACTGATAATGGTTAAAAATTATAAATGCTTCTCCAATACAAATATCATACTGTTATATTTGTTATCTTTGTTTCTAGCTTTGATATAGATTGGGTTACACTCTCAACATCCAAAGTTAATGTTATCTTTATGATCAGGGAGCTTCTATAACAGTTTTGTTTATGCCAAAAGCATGATATTTAACATCAGACATGTATTTGGTTTTAATATCTGACCGAGCTATTTATGATTTGTCTGTCTTTGGCAGTCAACTGATTTTTTTTATGACTTGGCTTCTTAAATCTCTAAAATATAAGTAATATTGCAAAAGATAATTGAGACACTATGAATAATTTGATATGATGCCTGTGATTGGTTAGGATTGAAAGTAAAATGATAGTCCAAGATTAAGATGGAAAATGGGATAGCTATCTTGAAATGTACCTTCAGGAAAGCAAATACTCAGATTGAGAGAGCTCAGAGAAGCCCAGAGAGCATTTGGTTCAAGTTGAGGAGCAAACACTAAAGGTTCAATCCTTATTTTATGCAATGAACAAATGGGGTAAGAAACACATGAAATCAGGAGGCAGACCTGGATTAGTTCAGAAATTCAAAGGAAGTAAAACTGAGAAAAATGTACAAAAATAGTCATATTTTCAGGTAGCACCTAACCCTCAAAAGAAAAGGAAGAAAAGAGACACTTAATGTAAATGACGCAATAGACAGTTGTACTTACTGGTCTTAAGGAAGAAACTCAACCAAATTTTAGCTTTACAACCCCATTCCATAGAAACAGACTTACCTTTTACTTGTATAAGGTCAATTCCCTTCTCTGCTGCCAATTTCTTTGCAAGAGGGCTAACAAACAACCTCCCCTTTGGTCCAGCAGGAGTAGCCGGGCAGGTGGCTGACGGTGTAGAGGCTACAGGTTGGGGAGAGAGAAGTAAAATCTAAAAGAACTCACCTACATAATTCTCAGTCATCTGAAAACTAGTCTGATTCCCTGGAATTTAGCCCTGGCTACTGCCTCTAAGAAATAGGTGAGGCAACAGAAACTTACTTTATTCAATATGGTTACTCAAAAAGTAGCCAGCTGTGGACCTACGTGACAAAACAATATGAGTGATGGTGGAAAAGAAAAACAAATGGCAAACTAGAAAACAAAAAGTTGTTGCCATAGAGAGGTGATGCAACTGCTACCAAACATTTTGCCAAAAATTAAGAAAAATTGAAGTAAATGTGTTGATTCATAGAAGCACAAAGCAGAGATAAAAAAAAGCTCTTAAAGGCAAAAGGTGAAAATGAAGAAAAAGCAAGCAAGCATGAGGTTGTAGGAAAAAAATTACCCTCCTCAAATGGATATTAACCAAAATTATAATAGAGCTATAAATTGATCATGAAGCAACATGAGATAAGCAAAAGAATAAAGTTGAAAGTCATGAAAAAGTTAAGATTTGACAGTAAAATTACATATACATTTCTTTGCAGCATTGTTCACATTAACTTAAAACTGGAAATAGCCTAAATATCCATCTATGTGGAACTGCTTAAATCCATTATAATAAATTATTCAAATAAATATCATTAAGCAGAAAAAAATTGGGAAACCTAGTTACACACATATAAAACAGGCTTAGATATAATGTTAAATGAGATAGTAAGACACTTAAACATATGTATATACTACCGTCTGTGTATCATGCTTATGTGTGCACTTTCATGTGTGTTTGTAAGTATTTTTCTTTGGGGAACATATATTATCTCAACTCATACAAATAAGACTAATCTCACTGATGGTCTTAGAGGCCATAAATGGAGACTGGAAAACAGGGATGACAGAGAATAAGTTTTACCCTTTTTTTAATATTATAGTACTAGAGGCCAGATGCACAAAATTCATGCAAGAGTAGGCCTTCCTTCCCCTGGCAGCCAGCACCGGCTTCCCTTGGCACCCGGGACCCGAGCTTCCTTTGCAGCCCTGGCTTCATCTGGAAGGTCGTCCAGAAGGACATCCAGTCTAAGGAGCATATTATGCTTTTATTATTATATATTATTATAGATAGGATTATATTTATTTAAAAATGAACCTTGGAAAATAAGTGTAAGAAAAGTATTTTAGTGCACACAATTTTGAAAATGTTTCAAGTTATTTGAGCTATAATTAAAATATGTTAACTGTCAATCCCATAATAGCAGAATGTTGTATCACTCATTTATTAGACAGAGAAAGGAAGAGAAGATAGAGAAACATTGATGTGAGAGTGAAACATCACTTGGTTGCCTCCCACATACACCCCAACCAGGGATCATACCCATGACCTGGATATGTGCCCTGACCAGGAATCAAATTCACCACCTATTGGGCCTATTCTCCCACACTAGCCAGGGCATCTCACCTTGTCTTAATTCATATTTAGCAGCTCGTTCAAATGACTAAATGGCAATTTGCCTCAACCACATTTATCGGAGGGCTGGCTGTTTATACGATGGTATTATAACCAAGGTACTATTTTTTTATTGTATAGTCAATTTTCAATCTATTTCTAATGTCTATGGTAATACTTACCACTCTATATGTTATAGATCACTCCTTAATTTAAGCATGTAGACTTGGAAATAAAGAATCATTTCATGAACCTTAAGGAAGCATCTGTTTCTTCCCACCAATTTTCTTATGAAATTATGTCCCTTCACTTTTGTCTGCTAATTATAGCCTTCATTGACTCCTTCCCTAACAGAAAAGCATGCTGAAACCTTATATTACCACTCCCTCTTAAAGTTAAATTTAAAACGTTTAAAACAGATTTACACTTTCTACTTATACATTTCCCCTTCGTTTTGCTATAAAATCAACTCCAATCTCATTTGAACCCTAACATTATCTGAAACTGCTGGTTCTAAGGGCCAAAGTAGTCTAGTCTAACCTTCTTGCACCTGTTACCTTTGTTCAACTTTCTCAGATTTATTTAGTCAGTTCTGCATACCACTCCTGATTCTCCTTCTCATTCCACCTTGTTCCTTTCTTTTTGCCCTTAAATTTTTGTATTTTTCCCTTTTATCTTACTTAACTTTTCTCCAGCACTATTTCTACATATGCAAGATCACCTGTAAACCTACATACCAGGTACATTATCTATACCACTAGAGCTTTCTACCTAAAGTCCCTTATATGAAACTGTTCTTGTCTCTAAACATGTTTTGCTCTTTATTCCACTACCACTCAAATGGATTAATCAAGTTTTGATTCTTCTACCTTCTATGTCTCTTGAATCTATCTTTTCAAAACCCTCAGCTAGTGTCCTAATTCAGAATCTTTTCATGCTTTACACATGACCACATATGACACTTAACAATATAACTACCAATAATAGGTCATTGCCATCAGAATAGAAATATGCCATGGTGTCTTCCATTTTAAAAAAACACCAATAACAACAACAATCTCCTTTAGCTCCATCATACTGCTCCAGGCACCATTTCACAAATCTTTTCTTTTCAAAGCAAAATTTCTTGGTTATTCTATATTTATAGTTTTCACTTCTAAATTTTCATTCACTTTGAAACACACTCAGCCTAGTTTTTTCTTTCACCACACATTAAAAATGGTTATCATCATGATCGACAGCGACGTTCATGTTGACAAAACTAATGGAGATTTTTTGTTTTCTACTTACTGCACCTTTCATTGTCACAATGAACTATTCTCCCTTCCTTAAAATACTTATGTCTTCCTTTACACAGTTGGCCCCTGTGTTACAAGCTTTCCTAGATTTTCCCTTAAGTCCCCCCTGCTTCCTTCTCTCTCCTCTATCCAAACCTTCAACATTGTGGTACCTCAGGGCTCAGTTTACATTGGTAGAACATATGCTTCTTAAGCACTGGGGGATGGCTGTACTTGTGTACTTTATAGAAAAACTAGTGACCTGGTGCACGAAATTCGTGCACATTAAAAGGGGATTAGTTAGAGGAAATAATTTAATATTGCTATTTGCCCTTTCTCTATAATAAGAAGTGTCAGAGATGAAAGCAAATTAGTGAAATGTATACGAAAACCTTCCTCCTGTCAGTCTGGGGCTCACCACGGGACCCAGAGTCAAGTCCCCACCCACCCACATGCACCTAAAAATCTCGTGAGACCCAGACCTGGCCAGCGCCCCCGCATTGGACTAGATCCAGACCCAGCCATTCCCATCCTTGTCAAGCCCTGCCGGGCAGGGGGCGTAGCCTCAGGTCCCCTGGCCTGGTGCCAGGATGGGAGGGGTGTGGCCTGAGGTCCCCCAGCCCAGACTGGGGTGGAGGGCATGCCTTGAGGTCCTCTGTCAAGCCCCACCTGGTAGGAGGTGCAGCCTGAGGTCCTCTAGTCCAGCACCAGGACAGGAAGTGCACCTTGAGGTCCCCCATCAAGCCCTGCCAGGTGGGGGGTGTGACCTCAGGTCCCCTGGCCTGGCACTGGGGCAGGGGGTGTGGCCTGAGGTCCCCCAGCCTGATGCCAGGGCAGGGGATGTGGCCTGAGGTCCCCTGTCAAGCCCCACAGGGGCGGGGGAGGGCGTAGCCTCAGGTCCCTGATGATTTTTCGTTAAGGCTCCTTATGGAAACTTGGCCTCAGCTGTGGGTGCAGCCATCTTTGTGATGGAGTGATGGTCAATTAGCATATTCCCTCTTTATTAGATAGGATAAGAGTGATTTAGAAACATTTTTCTGTCTCCCCCACAAAGCTGTGATGATAAAATGAAACAATGATGAAAATACAGGAGAGGTTTACAATACTAAAAATCCATGAAAAAATCCTGGAAAAGGAAAACAATAGAATATTTTCTTTACCTGAGATTTTAAAAATTGTGTGAATTCTTCAGTCTGGAAACAATGTGTGTGGGTGTGTGTTTTATTTTATTTTATTTTTTTTTTGCACTAAGCTTATAGCTATTTTCCAGAAACTTTAAAGTCACTGAAAACTACCATGTTTTAATTACTGTTTTAGAGTAGTTTGAGATTAAATGTATTATTATTAGCAGCTTTTCAAGAGATTTAATATCAAATCCATTAGCACTAATCATAAATCTATCTTCTACATCTATCAGTACACTAGGCTGTAGATGTTTGACGGTGGTTTTTTTTGGAACTTTGAGAGCTCATACACTGCAGGAGATAATTCAGGACTTAACTGAGCAGAGCCTTTGTTGTATTGCCATTAATTTTTACATATTTTTTCTCTGTTCCAAAATTGTATGTTTTTCGTAATAGAGTATACATTCTTACCATATTATTTTTCCATGTTATTTGACCATATTATTTTACACACCAGTTAGAGTCCATTTAACTTACTACTAAGAAAATATTAGGCACTTAACAAGCACTTTCTATATTATTATTTGAAGCTGTTGGTAAAGACAAAAAAATAATAAATTCTAATGTGCTAAAATTGTCCAGAAGGGAAAAAAAAAATATGTAGAAAACCATGGCGAGGTCCAAGGTCTGAATGAAAGAAGAGGGGCTTATCCTGGAACATGATAAAAAGAGGAGGGAAGAGAATGGGAGTGGTTGCTATCTGGGGGCCAAGCCCCAGCAGCCAGCTTCATTGGAAAGACTGAATCAGCAGCCTCATGAGCTTAAATTAAACATTTTACTAATATATAATTCTCTTCATTTTATCTCATTTTACTCGGGTATTAAGTAAATTTGATGTGGGCAAACTTTGCCCAAATTAATGAGGAGCTTTGGAATAACAAGAAAAATGATCATTTGCAATATTCATTGAATTTGTTAACATGAATTACTAGTATAGCGAATGAAAACTACAGCAAGGTTTATTAATAATTTATATTTTTGACAATTGCAGCAATGATTTGGCTAGAAATCTTCAATGTTGTTGAAGAAGAAAAACAAAACTAAACTTTCAACTCTGCAAATTAACTTGGTTAATCATGTATATGAGGGAAAAGAATAAGGATCCAAATGCGTTCTTACATTTAATAAAAGATTTACAAAATGTTTGAACCAGTACCTTGGGGCATTTTTTTGGCAAATAGTATTTCCACTTTAAAACCTAGCAATTTAGCCCTAGCTGGTTTGGCTCAGTGGACAGAGCATTGGCCTGTGGACTGAGGGTCCCAGGTTCGTTTCCAGTCAAGGGGTGTGCAGGAGGCAGCTGATTGATGTTTCTAAGTCTCTATCCCTCTTTCTTCCTCTCTGTAAAAAAATCAATAAAATATATTTAAAAAATAAATAAAACCCAGCAATTTAGACATTTGAAAAAATATTTTTTCCTTGTATTTTGAGTGTACCACAATTATCATTTTAGCTCTGAAAGTTTTGAAAGTATTATGTAAATGCAAACACATACACACACACATATATATATATATACTCACGTTATATATACATATGTGTGTGAATATATATGTACATATACATGCATATATATGTGTGTGAATATAGTGTGTGTACATATATATATATATATATATATATATATATATATATATATATGTATATGTATTTCTTGCAAGTATGTTGCCATTATAGACCATTGTATTTTTTGTTGTGTTTAATTGGATTTGCAACTTTCCAGTCCAGTAAACAACTAATTTTTCCAAAACTGTTCACGGTGAGTTGAAGCTACTGTTCTTGCCTATTCAGCATCTCTTTTAATTTGTAAGCAGTTCCATAAATCTTCCCTGGCTTCTAGGGACATAAAGGCTCCTATGATGAAGTGGCCAGCATGGTGGCTTAACAAGCTAAAGGCTAGCTTCTTCCCTCCGTGCATCTTAGGGACCTCTGTCTTATTCCTGGCAAAGTAGATCAGATTTTGAATTCCAGCCAAGGTAATTAGCAGGCTTTAGGATCTCAATACACAAAGCAGAATGGTCAGCATTAGCAAAAATGTCTTGTGAGTGTTTCTGAGTGGTAGAAAGGAAAAAGGATGGCCAGCTGCAGCAGGTCTTTGGGAGTCTAATGAAAGGGGCCCATTAAATACAATTCCACCTTGGGGAGGGTTGTATATCAACCCTCTAAGCTTTGAGCCAATGTCTTTATTATCTGTTTTTTGTTGTTGTTGTTGGTTTTTTTTTTTTTTTTGCATTCTATAAAATAGGAATACAGAAAGATCTAAGATGTCCTAATATTCCCTAGAAAGCAAATTCTCACTGAGAAATTTATATTCTCTAAAATAAAAATAACAATAAAAAGAAGGTTTTTCTAATTCTAGTAACAACATTCCTGGTAGTTATTTAGCTTACCATACTCTGAAAACACAAAATTGCAAGCTCTTTCTAAAATGGGGTTAGTGATGGAGACAAAATGGCTGGATTGCATTGTTTAGATTTTGGAGCGTTTGGGAAACTGGGCAACTATAGTCAAATAATTTGGAAATATTTTAGAAAGACTCAAGAGCTATGATCAACATTCAACATTCTATGCTTTAGGTCTCATGTTCATTTATTGGTGTTCTACCAAAGTGGTTGCTGATACTTATAACTCAAATTATACGTGTCATTCTTCAAACATATATAATACATATTTAAATGTGTAATATGTATTATATGTAACAAAATTGAGTAGAATATACAGAGAGTTCCCATATATCCACAGCCCCAACATATTCACAGACTCCCCTACCCCCCATCAAAATCCCACACCTTAAAATCAAGAAACCTACATTGACACCTCATTATTACCCAAAGTCCATAGTTTACATTAGAGTCTACTATTGGTGTTGTGCATCTTATGTATTTGAACAAATGTATAATGACATGCACCCACCATCAAAGTACCATTAAGAGTAATTTTGCCACCCTAAAAATTCCTCTATGTTCTACCAGTATATCTGTCTTTCATTCCAATTTCTGGCAACTACTTATCCTTTTGTTTCCATCATTTTGCTTTTCTAGAATTTCTTATAGTACTTAATAATATGCATTTAAGTTTCCTCTATGTTTTATCATGGTTGTTATTGTTTTTTTAAAGCATTGAATAATAATCTATTGTCTGGATATACCACAATTTTTTAATCCATTCACCTACTGAAATACATCTTGGTTTCTTCCAAGTTTGGTCAATTATTAGTAGAGCTGCAATAAACATTTGTGTGCAAGGTTTTGTGTGACATAAGTTTTCAACTCTTTGGGGTAAATACCAAGGAGTACAGTTGCTGGATTATATGGTAAGGAGATCATTAGCTTTGTAAGAAACCGCTAAACTGTCTTTTAAAATGACTACTATTTTGCATTCCCAAGAACAATGAATGGGAGTTCCTGTTGCTCCACATACCATATTTTTCAGTGTATAGGACACTTTAAAAAAAAAAAATCATTAGACTGAAAATTGAGGGGCATCTTATACACAGAAGTTAGCTGAGGAGGGAACAGCAATGGTGCTTAGCTGCCCATACTTTATCAAACAGGCTGCTTCCAATCATGAGCCTTATTGTTACTGACAACAGCTCTTGCTGTAATTGGAGTTGGAGAGTGTGCAGATGCAATAGGGGCCTGAGTGTTCTGAGTCCATAAAGATGTCAAAAAATAAAACGATAAATACTGGTAAGCGATTGTCTTACTCTGCAAAATTCAAACTGAATGTAATCAACTATGCAAAAGAGCATGGAAATAGAGCTGCAGAGAGACAATTTGGACCCCCCTCCCACTGAGTGTATGATCAGACAATGTAGAAAACAAGAACAACTCCTTAAGATGCCAAAAAAGAAGGCTTTAAGAGTAAAATCAACAAAATGTTTAAAATATTGATTTCTTAAATTTGGGTTGAAAAAGTAGGGGGTGTCTTATACATGGTGGCGTCTTATACACGAAAAAACATGGTACTTGCTAGCATTTGGTGTTAGTATTTTGAATTTTGGGCATGTGTCATACTTTCTGAAAGTAAGTTTCTTTGAGCAGCTCATGTGAGAATAACTTTTATTTTGATTTTATTATATACAATATTTAACTTTATATAATACTAGAGGGCTGGTGCACAAAATTTGTGCACAGAGTGGGGGGGGGTGGTGTCCCTCAGCCCAGCCTGCACCCTCTCCAATCTGGGACCCCTCGAGGGATGTCCAACTGCCCGTTTAGGCCCGATCCCTGTGGACAGTTGGACATCCCTCTCACAATCCAGGACTGCTGGCTCCCAACTGCTCGCCTGCCCGGTGGACAGTTGGACATCCCTCTCACAATCCAGGACTGCTGGCTCCCAACTGCTCACCTGCCTGCCTTCCTGATTGCCCCTAACCGCTTCTGCCTCCCAGCCTGATCACCCCCTAACCATTACCCTGCCAGCCAGATTGATGCCTAACTGCTCCCCGCCAGCCTGTTTTCCCCTAACTGCCCTCCCCTGCAGACTTGATCGCCCACAACTGCCCTCCCTTGCAGGCCTAGTCCCTCCCAACTGCCCTCCCTTGCTGGCCATCTTGTGGTGGCCATCTTGTGTCCACATGGGGGCAGGATCTTTGACCACATGGGGCAGCCATCTTGTGTGTTGGAGTGATGGTCAATCTGCTTATTACTCTTTTATTAGATAGGATAGAGGCCTGGTGCATGGGTGGGGGCCAGCTGGTTTGCCCTGAAGGGTGTCCCGGATCAGGGTGGAGGTTCCCTTGGGGCATGGGACGGCTTGGGTGAGGGGCCTATGGTGGTTTGCAGTCTGGCCACACCCCCCAGTGACCCAAGGGGAGGTCCTGGTATCTTGGGTTTATTTATCTTCTACAATTGAAACTTTGTAGCCTGGAACGGAGCCATGCCTTCTGCTTGCTCCTTGGTGGTAGCCATTTCTCTTGGGATTTATGTATCTTCTATAATTGAAACTTTGTAGCCTTAAGTGGAGGCCAAAGCAGGCCAGGGCTGCTGAAGCTTGGCTTCCTCCATTGCTGAGGGCAACCCTAGCCTCCTGCTCTTTCCAGCTCCGTAGCTGCTGCCATTTCTGTTTGGATTTATGCATCTTCTATCGTTGAAACTTTGTAGCCTTGAGTGGAGGCCTAGGCCGGCAAGGGCAGGTGGAAAGCTTGGCTTCCTCCATTGTCGGGGAGACCCAAGCTTCCCTCCTGCTCTCTGTGGCAGTAGCCATCTTGGTTGTGTTTATTTGCATATTTGCTCCTGATTGTCTGGTGGGCATGGCTTGTGGGTGTAGTGGAGTGATGGTTAATTTGCATATTACTCTTTTATTAGATAGGATGATACAACATATTATAAATATTATGCTTAATTATGCATACATATATGTATGTGTATATGTGCATTGGCTTGTGCACAGTGTTTTTAAGTCACAACATTTTCATTTGAATAATTAGCCACATTAAAAAGACACACAAAGTTTATATTGTAATTTCAATAAAAAGCAAGTGCCTGATTAAATGTACATTTAAGACAGAGAAATTGGTAAATCTCAAGTATGGGACTGTATGAGTTTTTATTTAGCAATCGGTAATATATAGTGAAAGTAGCTAATGAAGCAATCTCAGAAAGGGATATGATCTTAAGTTATAAAGCATGCCCTTTATTTACTGGCCCTTTTACATAGCTTATTCTTTTCAAGAGGGTACTTGAAAGATGCTCCAAATTGTTAGTTTGAATGAGAAGCAGGGCAATTCCTCTTGGTATGTTTTTGGTTATTACTATCAATTTCTCATTGACCTCTTGGCTAAGTAGTGAGTCACTGATCCGTGTAGTAGAGATGAGAAAAAATGTCATTTGGTCTATCAAATTAAAAAATATATATATATCAAAAACTCATTTCCAATGAAAGCCAGAGCAGGTCACACAGTTTTTAGTCTTCAGACTCCTATAAATGGTGTTTCTCTCATTTTTTGTTCTTTTATAAACAGAGGGAAGGCAAAAATTACATTTTTAATACAAACTATTATTTGTCTTCATTTTTTAAAATTATAATTTTAAATCAAAATTAACCCCCTAGTATGAGGATATATATGAAAAGTGTGAAGAATAAAGGTAATAAACTCAAGGATTAGGTTACTTCTTTAGCTTGGAAAACACAGGTATTTTTCATTGAGGCAGTCAGCCAGAGATGGTGTGTTTCTATGTGTGCATGTACTCACACATGCTGCATCTAGCAAGATTAGTCCAATGTAAACAATCTCTTTTGCTAAGGTGGTAGAAGTCACCAAAGCCATTCAAGAGTATTTCACAAAGTTAATGAATTTTCCCAACAATTACAAATGATATGTTCTAGTTAATGTATTTGCAACCTCCATCTCCTAAGCATAAAAAAAGAACTATAAAAGAATGCTTAGTTTTAGACTCAGGTAAATATACAAAATTTAAAAAAAATCACATTCTTTATAATGTGTGGTACCAACAATGATATCATTATTTTTTAATTTAATGCCAAATGATTTCATATATAATATGGGTGTGTGTATACATGTCAACCTATGAATCTTTCTATATATGACACACACCCCTAAATATGTTTGTCTTACTTCATAGATTGCCATACTATTTACATGTGATAATACATTTGATCCTTTGGTTATTTTCTTACCAATCAACATTATACTTATTCTTTTAAAATGTTTATTCTTATGAATAATATATGTCTGTAAAGAAAATTAGGTAGCACTAATAAGCAAAATAAAGAAAATAAACACCAGTAAGCTTCCAAAGATATTCACTATTAAAATGTTGATGAATTTATTGTGTGATATAGAGATATGGTTGGGAGGCACAGAAATCTGGATTTAAAACCTGCTCAACAGTTTATGAGTTCCAGTACTCTTGATCAATTAACCAGAATAAGGCTAACATTTATCATCTGCATATTGGAAATGATAATCAGCATGTGTTTTTTTGTTTGTTTGTTTTGTTTTGTGTGTGTGTGTGTGTGTGTGTGTGTGTGTGTGTGTGTGTGTGTGTTTGAGGGCAGAAAGAGAAAATGTAGTTATTGTTATTAACTGTTATTATTACTATTATTATTACCTTTGCTATTATTTGTTTTCAATGTAACAATTTTTTATACCTATATACTGCCTTTTTTTATAAAATACCATACTTTTAACATACTTTTAGGTAATTTGTCATTTTCCTCTAACTGTGTATCTTGAAAAAAATCAATTGCCACTAGGAATAGTTTAGCACCTTTTTTTGAATGACTCTTAAGTAAATGCTTCATTGTATGAATGTTTTATCATTTAGTTTGCAAATACATTATTTTGAACATTTATTTCCAATATTCCATTGGTTAAATAATAATATAATAAACATCTTCATAGCCAATTATTTGTGCAAAATCTTAATTATCTTCATAAGTTTGTTATATATAGGTAGACATATTTTTATAATTTTGATAGATATTTCAAAATACCTTCTAGAAGCCTTATACCAATTTATATTTTATACTCCAGCTGTATATAAAGGTTCCTAGTATGTCATAATCATGAGAATGAGATATTTGAAAGCTGATCTAGCCAGTTGGTAATATGGATAGAGTTAAAGAGCTTCTTCAGTTTCTTATGAGATTGTTATTCTCCTTGGAAAATCTTGAATTTAATATTTTGGATTTAAGATAACCTTTAAAAAGTTTTCCCTTATGCTAAAGGGGGCAAATCAGTAGTTTGTTGTTGGTATTTTTTAACATTTTATGTTCCAGTTTCTCCTGCACTCAATTTAATATTTTCTGATTTGTTTGAATCCAGTCTGTTTCTGTGGATTAGTTATTCCAATACACTGAATATTGGCAATGCTCTCTAAATTTTAAAATATTAGTTATTTCATGCTTAATACAAAAAAAATTACTTTTGCTTGGTCAAAAACAATTATAAACATATGCTCATATTTCCCTCTGAATAGATTTGGTTCTTAGTTTGAATTTTCCTAAGAAGGTTGTATTTGAAACATTCTGTCAAATTCATCTTAAAGGCTTGGCAGATTTGACCAAGCTATTAAGTGACTGCTGTCAGATGTATCATGTCATGCATTTGTTCTTTGGCTAAGATAGAATTCAGAAAACATACATGAATCTTTGCATTGTAGTTAGAAAATTAACTCAAACATTGCATTGGTTATCCTATATAATAAAAGGCTGATTTGCAAATTGACTGAATGGCAGAACGACGGGTCGCTATGATGTGCACTGACCACCAGGGGCAGACGCTCAATGCAGGAGCTGCCCCTGGTGATCAGTGCACTCCCACAGGGGGAGCTCCACTCAGCCACAAGCCGTGCTCATGGCTGGCAAGCGCAGTGGCGGTGGTGGGAGCCTTTCCCACCTCTGCGGCACCACTAAGGACCCCTCAGGTGATGTCCCCAAGGGGTCCCAGACTGCGAAAGGGTGCAGGCTCTGCTAAGGGACCCCTCCCCAGTGCACAAATGTCATGCACTGGGCCTCTAGTATATTCATAAAAGTAATAGACATGTAGGGAAAGAAAATGAGGTATTAATTTCCCTACCACTGGTTTCAAATGCTGAATAATTAAACCAATAGACACAAAAATTACAAATTTGTAGGCATTAAGAGCCAATTCAATTTTTTGTTCATTGTCACTGTTGCTTCAATAATCTTATTTTTAAAATAAAATATATCATTATTTAGTCAACCTACACCTAAGGTGTTTTGCACATCATCTTTTCTTTGGCTGTTATCCTTTCTATGCTCTAGATCCGTGGTCAGCAAACTGAGGCTCACGAGCCACATGAGGCTCTTTGGCTCCTTGAGTGTGGCTCTTCCACAAAATACCACAGCCTGGGTGAGTCTATTCTGAAAAAGTGGCATTAGAAGAAGTTTAAGTTTAAAAAATTTGGCTCTCAAAAGAAATTTCAATCTGTTGATATTTGGCTCTCTTGACTAATGAGTTTGCCGACCACTGGTCTCGATTATATCCCTTCCTGACTTCTCATAGACGGTAAAGTAGAATAAATATTCTCTGTATTTAATCTTTACTTTTTCCTTGTCTGCTATCCTTTTTACAATCATTCAAACATATGCAAATATATCTATCATCTAAAAGAGGGGAAACAAACATATCTTCCAAAGTTTAACAATACTGCTGATTATAGATATTATGATCATTACTATATTATCCTTGAGAACATTAAGATTCAGCGATAGTGAGGGTCTCTTCCCAGGAGTACTGACATTGAAACTCTGGGCTGCAGAATTTCAAAGAAGATATTTTTTGCATTATCCAGTATCTCAAATGTCATATTGCCTCTCTCAAATATAGGCCTATTCTACTAGTTATATGGAATATGGTATATTAATATACTAAGAATGTTTCTAAGATAGTACTGATATTTTCCCAATATTTTGACCTTTTCTTAAAGGCTCTATACCATCTTGGTACTACCTAATTCAGTGAGTCATATTCTTTCTGTAATTCAAGTACATTTCTTAACTAACTCTCCTTGTGAAAGATTGGTGGAGAATTGCACCAGCTGCAAATATATTGTGTTTGATTTTTGTAAATTAGCATGAAGACTGACATTCCTAGAAAATTGATGGTTGGTGGAATTTACATAATTTCAGTCATATTAAGAACTTCCAGTTATTTAAATATAATTTGTTTCTTTCTGCTATAATATCATGCTATTTTTTAAGAAATGAAGATAACAGCTGAGGCCTAATTCATTTAAATTCTATTATACAGTCAGTGAACAATATATCGCCCCCATAAAAAATCCTTTAAGGATGAGTCATTTATGCTAATATAACTTATTAATATAGTCACATTTTATAGACCACTAGAAATTACTTCACATACTTTTTTCATAGTAAATTAACTAGGTTTCTAAGTCATCCGGATACTTGCATTGTTTTGATTTAGGCTCTACTACCTTCTTGTAAACATAAAATGAAAAAGACATTTCCATATATCTCCTACTTTCAGAATTCTCACAAAATTTATTTTGTACCAGTGATGTCATCAACACCAAAGGGCTTTAAATTATCCAGATATGTCCTGATTCTTACTATTTTCCTTCAATTTTGGTGGAAAGTTGTTTCTTTGATATAAAGTGGATAATTACACCTGCATTCCACATATTCCCTCCTTCATTTCAGGGACTTTGGTTCATCAGTTATTCACCTCTCACAACTGAATCTTCAAACACTACTTATATTATTTCTTTCAACATATATCCCAAGGCTTCTCAGATAAACTAGTAAATACCTTCAAATCTCTGCCAATCTCATGTCTCTTTCTAGATATCTTCCTATTTTCTGATTTTTTCCATGACATCTTTCCTGTTCCTTTCTATGCATTCCCCTAACTTTTTTATCTGCATAATGGAAAGTGCCATGTCAAATTTAGTGAGGGGCAAATAGATAAGCAATCTAGACATGGGATAATGATGTCTTTGAGTAGGTCATTGGCAACAAAGATAAAATAGTTAGATTTGGGATATATTTCAGAAATAGAATCAATAGAACTTGGTTAGAGATTTTATGATAAATAGGTTGGTAATGTATAAGAAATACAGGTTGTCCCCAAAAATGTATACACACTTTGAATGTTTATAAAGTCATTGTTTATTAATATACAGTTAATTTTAGCCCTAACCGGTTTGGCTCAGTGGATAGAGCGTTGGCCTGTGGACTGAAAGGTCCCAGGTTCGATTCTGGTCAAGGGCATGTACCTTGGTTGAGGGCACATCCCCAGTAGGAAGTGTGCAGGAGGCAGCTGATCGATGTTTCTCTCTCACTGATGTTTCTAACTCTCTATTCCTCTCCCTTCCTCTCTGTAAAAAATCAATAAAATATATTTAAAAAATATATATACAGTTAATTTTAAAAATTTAAAAGAATCTACATAAATGAATAACATTTTTTGTCAATGCCTGTTTTCAAACTGATGACCATTCTGATTCAGGCACTTGTAATAACATGAAGCAATGAAATCTCAAACATTAAAAATCATTTCCCTTGGTATTTGTGTGCCCTCAATTCATCAACTATTGCCAGTTTTGTACTGTAAACTTTATCTTTTATGTATCCCCATAACAAAGGTCTAGTGCAGTGGTCGGCAAACTGCGGCTCGCGAGCCACATGCGGCTTGCGAGCCACGGTTTGCCGCTCTGTTGACTAATGAGTTTGACGACCACTGGTCTAGTGGATAAATTTTAGGATAAATTTTAGTTGTTCAATTCTTAGTTTCACCTATTATTTTAAGTCAGTTAAACTTGAAAAGGAGTGAATATTAAGTGAGTTATTAGCTGTTAAAATGTGTATTTATTTTTAGGGACACCCTATATATCTAGATGGATTTCCAGTGTACTAGGTGGATGAAAGTGACATTTATTTAGAAAGGTAAGTCTCAGGAGGATATGTTGGTAGTACAATACTAAGAGTTCACCTTCAGTCATTATGATTTGGAGATACTTAAAAGAACTCTGAGTTACCTTCTGAATCTCAGCAAAAAAAGCAGTTATAAACATACAACTGGGAGATGTTGAATTTATATTGGTTTTAAAACCTTGAAAATAGAATAACTTTCTAAGGCAGAACATCCTGAGTGAGAACAGAATTGGGCCTGATATTGACCCATGAGAACTGCTCCATTTATACTTCATTTTTGCATGAAATATTTACTTGTCAGTTTTACAGTTACTTTATCTGAGAGAAATAAATAAAAACCGTTATTTGAAAATATCAACGTTATATTCATGCAATTAATGTGTTAGACTAAATATCTTTAAGGAATTATCTGGCTCTTCCATTTCTAGCACATACCACATTTAATATCTTACTCAGTTCTGCCAACTTTTCTTTCAGACATTTGTTTCAACTGCTATAACCATTGTTCCAACTATGACCTATTCTCTATGTAGATAGCACAGGGTGACTTTTAACACAGAAGTCAAATCAAGTTACTCCCCATACAAAGCTCTCAAATGATACCATCACACTTAGACAAAAATCCAGATCTATCATGAAAGCCTGAAAGATCGTTTCTGCTGCCATTCATAACTATGTCTCTACACTTGTCTCTTATGCTTTTCTTCATCACTCATTGTATTGCAACTATACTAGACTACTTATATTTATCCAACCCTGTTGCTGCCTCTGGACATCCATGCCTATAAAGTTCATTCCCAACATACACCCAAGGTTTTCTTTCTATTCTGGTATTGACTCAAATATCAACTTCTTAGAGAGGACATTCCTATTTATTCTTTCTGATAGCACTTGTTGTTGCCCCTGTACTACATGTACCTTAACTAAGTATTGGGGTTTTCAAAAAAATTACAAAGACTATTTTTTAGATCAGCTTTACATTCACAACATTACTGAGCATAACGTACAGATATTTCCCACATAATTTCTGCTTTTCAGATGGATAGCCTTCCCCATTACTAACATGCCTAACCAGAGTAGTACATTTGTTGCAATTGATTAACCTACATTAACACATTATAATCACCTGAACTCCATAGTTTGTACATTAGGGTTAACTCTTGATGTTGTTCAGTCTGTGGTTTTCATAAATTAAATGTATAATGGCATTTATCCATCATGATGACATCACACAGAGTATTTTCACTGTCCTGCTGATTCATCACCCTCCTCCCCCCAAACCCTTGGCACCACTCATCTTTTTATACCTCCATCATTTTGCCTTTTCTGCAGATATCATATCATACACTATGTAGCCTTTTCAGACTGGGTTCTTTCACTTAGTAATATATATTTAAATTTTATGCATATTTTTTCATGGCTTAACAGCTCATTTCTTTTTAATGTTGAGTAATAGTCCATTACATAGATTTCCCACAGTTTATCCATTCATCTATTGAAGAACAACTTGGTTGCTTTAATAATTATGAATCAAACTACTAAATCATCTATGTACAGTTTTTGTGGGGATATAAGTTTTCAACTCTTTTGAGTAAATACCAAGGAGTGTAATCACTGGACTGTGTGCTAACTTTAGTTTTGTAAGAAACTGCCAAACTGTCTTCCAAGTGACAGAATCATTCTGCATTCCCACAAGTAATGAATGAGAGACGGCTATTCCACATCACACCAAGATTTTGTATGGTCAGGGTTCCAGATTTGGGTAATTTTAATAGCTTTGCAATGGTATTTCATTGTTGTTTTAATTTGCATTTACCTAATGACATATGATGTGGAGTATTTTTTACATGCTTTTTTTTGTCATCTGTACATCTTCTTTAGTGAGGTGTCTGCTAAGGTTTTGGGCTCATTTTTTAACTGTTTGTTTTGTTTATTTATTGCTGAATTTTAAGAGGTCTTTGTATATTTTGAATAACTACTTTATCAGATATGACTTTTGTAAATATTTTCTCCTAATTTGGGAGCACACTGACCACCAGGGGGCAGCTCCTGCATTGAGCGTCTCCCCCCGGTAATCAATGTGCGTCATAGCAACTGGTTGTTCCACCATTTGGTTGATTTGATATTACCTTTTATTATATAGGATTTTTGCATGTGGATGTTCAGTTGCTTTAGCACTATCTGTTGCAAATACCATCTTTATCTTTGCTCCTTTGTCAAAATCAGTAGACTACATTTACATGGACCTATTCCTAAGCTCTATAGTCTGTTCTATTGATCCATTTGCTTATTCTTTTGCTAATACTACAATGTTTGTACTGTAGGTTTATAACAAGTCTTAATGTCAGAGAGTGTCATTCCTCAATATTTATTCTCCTTCAACATTATATTGGCTATTCTGATCCCCCCACCCTTCATATAAACACTAGCATCAGATTGTGATGTTTACAAAATAAATTGCTGTAGTTTTTAGTAGAATTGCATTTAATTTATAGAATGAGGTGGGAAGAACTGGTAATTTAATGATATTATTCATGAAAGTGGAATATATCTCCATTTATGTAGTTCTTTGATTTTGTTAATTCTCACATGAATCTTGCATACATATTTTGTTGTATTTATACCTAAGTTTTTATTTGTTTATATGCTAATGTAAATGGTATTGTGTTTTTAATTAAAAATTGTTCATTACTGGTACATAAGAAAGCAATTGACATATGTACATTTGCTTTTCATCCTGAAACCTTGCTATAATCACTTATGAGTTCAATGAATTATATTTGTTGGTTCTTTCAGATTTTCTACAGAGATGGCCATGTAATTTGTGAACGAAGATAGTTTTATATTTTCCTTCCCTGTTTGTATACTTTTTATTTCCATTTATTTAATCATTGCATTAGCTAGTACTTCTGGTGTTTTGTTGAAAAGTCGTGATGAGACAAGAACATGTTTGCCTTTGTTTCTGATCTTAGAAACAAGTTTATGAACTTCTCAACAAGTTTCTCACCATTAAATATGATATTAGCCATAAGATTTTTACAGATATTCTTTATCAAGTAGAGGAAATTTGCCCTTTATTCCTAGTCCACTGAAATTCTGTATATTTAATGGTGTTGGATTTTGTCATGCTTTTTCTATATCTATTGATATAATTATGTGATTTTTCTTTTTCAACTTGTTCATGTGATGGACCCAGGGTAAATCCCACTTGGTCATGGTATACCATTATTTTTATATATCATTTAATTTGACTTGCTAATATTGTGTTGATTATTTTTGCATATAAATACATGAGATACATTAATCTAGGGTTTTCTTTGATTAGCTTGGTCTAGTTTTGGTATTGGGGTAATGCTGACCTCATACAATGAGTTAGGAAATTTCCCATTTGCTTTTATCCTCTAAAAGAAATTACAGAGAATCGATAACTTTACTAGGTTTTTCATTTCTTCTATAACTCTTTATTAACTGACTCAATATTTACATGTTTATTTATTACCTCTCTCTCTTTTTTTCTCTCTCAAGAATATGTTTCATGAGATGAGAATTATCTATTTTAGTTGTTTTATCTTTAGTTCTAGTATAATATCTGACACACTGTAGGCATTCAAATATTTGTGGAAAATAAATAAAATGGGACATATAATAAGTGTATTTATGAATTTAAAAATTAATGCCATTTATTTCCTTAGTCAATAAGTATTCATCATTTACCTAGCCATTTTAACGAGGTACAAGATAGAAAGTTTTCAACTGCCTTAAATTCAGAGTGTCAAAATCAATTTAAAGGTTCATTGTTGATTAGTAACCTTGTGATTGTACAATACTCCATGGTATTTCAGATCTTTAGCATATCACCCTAGATGGATTTATCTTCAAATGTTAACAGGTGAATTTCTAGAAATTTTTTTCTATAATTTATTTTTTTAATTTTTAAACAAATTTCTTTATTGATTAAGGTATTACATATGTGTCCTTATTCCCCCATTACCCCTTACCTCCCATTCATACCCCCACCCCCCTGTTGTCTGTGTCCATTGATTAGGCTTACATGCATGCATATAAGTCCTTTGGTTGACCTTTCCCCCTAACCCCCTTACCCTCACCCTCCACTACCTTCTCTGAGGTTTGACGTTTTGATTGATGTTTCTCTGTCTCTGGATCTATTTTTGTTCATCAGTTTATGTTGTTTATTATATTCCACAAATGAGTGAGATCATGTGATATTTATCTTTCTCTGCCTGGCTTATTTCACTTAGCATATGCTCTCCATCTCCATCCATGTTGTTACAAATGGTAAGAACTCCTTTTTTACCGCAGCGTAGTATTCCATTGTGTAGATGTACCACAGTTTTTTAATCCACTCATTGGCAGATGGGCACGTAGGCTGTTTCCAAATCTTAGATATGCTGAATTGTGCTGCTATGAACATAGGGGTGCATATATCCTTTCTGATTGGTGTTTCTAGTTTCTTGGGATATATTCCTAGAAGTGGGATCACTGGGTCAAATGGGAGTTCCATTTTTAGTTTTTTGAGGAAACTACATACTGTTCTCCACAGTGGCTGCACCAGTCTGCATTCCCACCAGCAGTGCACGAGGGTTCCTTTTTTTCTGCATCCTTGCCAGCACTTGTCATTTGTTGATTTGTTGATAATAGCCATTCTGACAGGTGTGAGATGGAACGGCATTGTTGTTTTGATTTTCATCTCTCTGATGATTAGTGACTTTGAGCAGGTTTTCATATGTCTCTTGGCCTTTCTTCTGTCTTCTTTCGAAAAGTGTCTATTTAGATCAGTTGCCAATTTTTTGATTGGGTTGTTAGTCTTCTTTTTGTTAAGCTGCATGAGTTCCCTGTAAATGTTGGAGATTAAACCCTTATCGTTGATATCATTGGCAAATATGTCCTCCCATGCAGTGGGCTTTCATGTTGTTTTATTGATGGTCTCCTTTACTGTGCAAAAGCTTTTTATTTTGATGTAGTCCCATTTGTTTATTTTCTCTTTAGTTTCCATTGCCCTAGGAGCAGTATCAGTGAAGAAATTGCTTCGGCATATATCAGAGATTTTTCTGCCTGTGGATTTCTAGTATTTCTATCATTTCTAGTCGTATGTTTAAGTCCTTTATCCATTTTTAGTTTATTTTTGTGTATGGTGTAAGTTGGTGGTTTAGTTTCATTTTTTTGCATATATCTGTCCAATATTTCCAACACCATTTATTGAAGAGACTGTCTTGACTCCATTGTATGTTCATGCCTCCTTTGACAAATATTAATTGAGAGATTTGGGTCGATTTCTGGGTTCTTTATTCTATTCCATTGGTCTATATGTCTGTTCTTGTGCCAGTACCAGGCAGTTTTGAGAACAGTGGCTTTGTAATACAGCTTGAAATCTGGTATTGAGATCCCACATACTTTGTTCTTCTTTCTTAGGATTGCTGTGGCTATTCCGGGTCTTTTTTTTTATTCCAGATGAATTTTTGGAGAGTTCTTTCTAGGTCTGTGAAATGAAATATGCCATTGATATTTTAATGGGGAGTGCATTGAATGTATAGATTGCTTTGGGTAGTATGGACATTTTGATGATGTTGATTCTACCAATCCATGAACATGGTATGTTCTTCCATCTGTTTATGTATTCCTCTATCGCTTTTTTCAGTATCCTGTAGTTTTCCACGTATAGGTCTTTTACCTCCTTAGTTAAGTTTATTCCTAGGTATCTTAATTTTTTTGGTGCGATGGTAAATGGGATTGCTTTTTTAGTCTCTCTTTCTGTAAGTTCATTATTGGTGTATAGAAATGCCATAGATTTCTTGGTGTTAATTTTGTATCCTGCTACATTGTGGAATTCATTTATTCAGTCTATTAGTTTTTTATGGAGTCTTTCGGGTTTTTTGTGTACAATACCATGACATCTGCAAATAAGGACAGCTTTACTTCTTTTCCAATTTGGATGCCTTTTATTTCTTCTTCTTGTCTAATTGCAATGGCTAATACTTCCAGTACTATGTCAAACAAGAGTGGTGAGAGTGGGCATCCCTGTCTTGTTCCTGTTCTTAGGGGAAATGGTTTTAGTTTTTGCCCATTGAGTATGATGTTAGCTGTGGGTTTATCATATATAGCTTGTATTATGTTGGGGTATGATCCTTCTCTTCCCACCCTGTTGAGAGTTTTTATCAAGAAAGGTTTTGGATTTTGTCAAATGTTTTTTCTGCATCAATTGATATGACTATGCGATTTTTATCTCTCAATTTGTTTATGTGATGTATCACATTTATTGATTTGTGGATATTGTACCATCCTTGCATTCCTGGGATAAATCCTACTTGGTCATGGTGTATGATCTTTCTGATGTAGTGCTGGACCCGATTTGCTAGAATTTTGTTGAGGATTTTGGCATCTATGTTCATGAGGGATATTGGCCTGTAATTCTCTTTCACTATGTTGTCTTTATCTGGTTTTGGTATTAGGGTGATGCTGGCTTCATAGAAGGAGCTTGGAAGTGTTCCTTCCTCTTTAATTTTTTGGAATAATCTGAGGAGGATACGTTTTAGTTCTTCTTTGAATGTCTGATAAAACTCCCCTGTGAAGCTGTCTGGCCCCGGAGTTTTGTTTGCTGGAAGCTTTTTGATGACTGCTTCAATTTCTTCCATAGTTATTGGCCTATTGAGATGTTTAGAATCTTCTTGAGTGAGTTTTGGAAGGTTATATTTTTCTAGGAATATGTCCATTTCCTACAAGTTGTCCAGTTTGATGGAATAGAGTTGTTCATAGTAATTTTTAACAATCCTTTTATTTCAGTGGGGTCTGTTGTTATTTCTCCTCTTTTATTTCTGATTTTGTTTATTTGGGTTCTCTCTCTTTGCTTCTTGGTGAGCTTGCTAGAGGTTCATCAATCTTGTTTATCCTTTCAAAGAACCAGCTCTTGGTTTTGTTGATCTTTTGTAATGTTTTTTTGGTCTCAATGTCATTTATTTTCGCTCTGATCTTTATTATTTCCTTCCTTCTGGTTACACTGGGCTTTTCTTGTTGCTCTCTTTCTAACTCTTTGAGTTGTAGGGTTAGGTAATTTATTAGCATTGTTTCTTGTTTTTTGCAGTAGACCTGTAGAGCTATGAACTTCCCTCTCAAGACCGCTTTCGCTGTGTCCCATAGATTTTGGATTGTTGTGTTTTCATTGTCATTTGTTGCCATGATGTTTTTTATTTCTTCCTTGATCTCTCTGGTAACCCAGTCATTATTTAAAAGCATGCTGTTAGTCTCCATATGTTTGATTTTTTTGGATTGTTTTTATTGTAGTTGATTTCCAGTTTTATGCCACTCTGATCTGAGAAGTTGCTTGATATGATTTCTATCTTCTTGAATTTGAAGAGACTTTGCCTATGTCCCAACATATGGTCTATCTTTGAAAATGACCCATGCGCACTTGAAAGAATGTATATTCTGTGGCTTTGGGGTGAAATGTTCTGAAGATGTCAATTAATTCCATCTGGGCTAGTGAGTCATTTAGGATTGATGTTTCTTTGCTAATTTTTTGTTTAGAGGATTTGTCCAATGGTGATAGTGGGGTATTAAAGTCTCCTTCTATGATTGTATTGCTGTCGATCTCTCCTTTGATATCCTCCAGGAGTTTTTTTATGTATTTGGGTGCTCCTGTTTTGGGTGCGTATATGTTTACCAGACTTATTTCTTCTTGTTGGATTGTTCCTTTTAGTATTATGAAGTAGCCTTCCTTATCTCTTGTTATGTCCTTCACTTTGAGATCTAATTTGTCAGATATAAGTATTGCTATTCCAGCTTTTTTTTCATTTCCATTCACCTGAAAAACCTTTTTCCATCCCTTCACCCTCAGTCTGTTTGTGTCTTTTTTTCTGAGGTGGCTTTCTTGTAGACAGCTCATATATGGGTCATGTTTTCTTATCCTATCCGTTACCCTTGTCTTTTGATTGGGGCATTTAATCCATTTATATTTAAAGATATTATTGACAGGTATTTGCTTGTCGCCATTTTTATTCTTTACCCTTGTGTTCCTTCTTTGCTTCCATTTTTTTTTTTTTTTTTTTTTTTTTTTTTTTTTTACAGCAGACCCTCTAGCATTTCTTGCATTGCTGGTTTGGTGGTAATAAATTCCCTTAGTCCTTTTTTTGTCTGTGCAGCTCCTGATTTCACCTTCAATTCTGATTGATAGCCTTGCTGGTTACAATATTCTTGGATTCAGACACTTCCTTTGCATGACTTTATATATTTCATTCCATTCCCTTCTGGCCTGATGAGTTTCTGTTGAGAAATCAGTAGCTAGCCTGATGGTGGTTCCTTTGTAGGTAACTTTCTGTCTCTCTCTGGCTGCTTTTAAGATTCTTACTTTGTCATTGGTGTTTGCCAATTTAATTATAATGTGCCTTGACATCGGTCTTTTGGGATTCATTTTGCTTGGGACTCTGTGAGCTTGTTGGATTTGTGTGGGTTTTTTCTTCCCTATATCAGGGAAGTTTTCTGTCATTATTTCTTCAAACAGGTTTTTCTATTCCTTGCTCAGTTTCCTCTAATTCTGGAACCCCTATTATGTGGATGTTGTTTTGTTTTGTGTTGTCCCAAAGTTCCCTTAGGCTCTCCTCCTGCTTTTTAATTTTTTTTTAGAAGCTGCTCTACTTGGGTATTTTTTCCTTCCTTGTCTTCTAGCTCACTGATGCTGTCCTCTGCTTCTTCTAGCCTACTCTTGATGCTTTCTATTGAGTTCTTTACAGCAGCGAAGTCATTTTTCATTTCTTCTTGGTTCTTCTTCATTTCCTCTTGGTTCTTACTCATATTGTCGAATTTGTCTTCCATTCTTTCCACACACCTTATGACCATTTCTCTGAATTCTTTCTCTGGCAGGTTGCTTGCCTTCATTTTGTTTACTTCCTTTTCTGGTGATGCTTGCTTTTCTTTCATATGCGGGCTGTTTCTTTTTCTCCCCATGGTCTCTCTTCTCCGGGTCTCTGGTTATGTAGTTCTCTCTCTCCTGTGTTTATTTAAAGGCACAAAATACAGCACAACCAGGTACAACACACAAGGCACTAAACAGAAATGTATTCATGATATTAATAACCCCAAATAAAGGTGACCACCAGAGAAAGGCAAATTAGGGGATAGGAGAGGAAGAAGAAGAGAAAAAAATGAAATTGGGAAAAGGAAAAAAAAAGTAAGAGAGAGAAGAAAGAGGATAAGAAAGGAAAAGGGAACAACCTATATATATGGGGAGAAAACTCCAATGTAACAGCCACTAATCCCAGCAAATGCCAGTAACAAGTACCTGGAGATGAATACAAACTACAAACAACAATTAATATCAAGCGAGGTGAGGAAAAAGAGATGCAAAAAACAAACAAAAACAAAGCAAACAAAAAAAAAACAAAACAAAAAGAATAAGCAAAACAATCTCACAAACAAGCATAAAAAATCGATATAATCAACATTCAAGCAAACAACAACAAAAGGACAGAGAAGAGAGAGGTGTGTATGAACTCGAAGTAGGGGATTGGAAATTAGTTATATAAGTAGGGTGAAATTTTAACAGGGGGTAAAAAGAAAGAATAGGGAAAATCTAAAGCAGGAAAAGGGTAAGAGAAACAGGACAACAAAAGGGCAAAAGTTAGGAAGAGAGTGATGGCATAAAGGTAGAGTTGAGATAGAGTAGAATGATGTTAAAGGAAAGATGAAAATAGAATGTGGAACACTAATCTCAAAGTCAAATAAAGAGAAAATAAAATGACACTTTTTTTAAAAAATAAGGTAAAATAGTAGTAGTAATAATACTGATTGAAAATAAAAATGTAATAATTAAGAAGGTAAAATCAAGTGAGGAAAAAAGAAAAAGAATTAGTTTCTTAAGTATAAGATGAAAAAGAATTAAAAAAATAAAAATAAAATGTGCAGTAGTGAAGGTCATTCACTTCCTCTATTGTTCTGTTTGGCACTCCTGTTTCCCAGTCAGGACAGTATTGCAGTTCCCTGCATTCCACTGCTCTTCAGTGTTGTAAGCCAGTCCTGATTTTTAAGCAGGCGGTGTGTCTTACTTTCTTGTATTCCTTTATTTGTGATTACACAAGAGTCAATTTGTGATTTAGCCCCTGAGTGGCAGTGTTTCTGGGTTGACCTCCAGTGCTTAGATCCTGCTTTCCCTGTGGCACTCACTACCGGTTTGTGGGAGTGGGCTGCCCCAGAGCTGGTTCTCTGACGGTCACTCCCCACTCTGATCCCCAGGTTCCAGAAAAACAACTTTCCCCTTCAGTCTTCTAGGGTGTCCCCAGCTGGGTGATCCTATGTATTGGGCTCAGTAGTCAGAAGCAAGGATTCAAAGAGGAGAAAGCGCAAGTGTGCGAACTCCAGGTCTGCGCGCAAGCCTGCGCAATCCCCTTTTTTCTCTTGTGTCCAAGCAGCCGGCACACTCCCCAAATTTTTAGGTTGTCCTTCTGCATCAGATCAAAATGGGTTGCTTTTGAGAGATCCCCTCTGTTAGCAGCTCTGAGTACTCCCTTCCACATTCACGGATCACGCCAGCCCCAACAGCCACGGATTTTTCTAGGTGCAGACTTCCCCCGGTCCTCCAGCTCCCACAGTGCGCATTTCTCTCTCCTGCTGGGACCAGAGACCTCACCTTATCCCAGGCAAAATCTGACCTTTCCATGGTGGAGTGTAGAGCTCCCCTGAATCCACGTGTTTGCACCAATTGGGGACCGGTGCTCTGAGGTTCTCAGCTGTTCAGTGGGTACCGCAGTTATAGATTTTTAGGCTTCAGATAACATCCACTTTCCCCTTCAAGATGGCGCAGTCTCCGTGTCCGAGCCGGTGGCTCTGGGAGGTAACCCAGCAGCAGTGAGGGCTCCCCGGTCAGGGAACCCCCATCTAGCAGTCCCCCACCTTCTCCTGGAGTCTAGAAATGCTTTTTCTCTTTGTCATGGATGTGTCTATATTGTAGATAAAATTAAAATATTTACTATCTTTATTAGCTTGTACATTCTTTTGCATTAATAAGAAGTTTCCATGACAGGGTTTTACTCCATTCGATAATTCAGCTGCTCATTAAAATATAGTAAAGATTTTGCTGAATCCACTCAATACTACTCATGATTTAATAAATATTAATGAGCTTTGTGATTGTCCTGTGGAGCAAAAGTCATATCTCATTAGGTGGACTCCCAAAATGCCTAAAGGTGAGCTAACACAGCTTTAGATATATAAGGTAATTTCATACTTAATTGGTTCCTTACTTGCCACACCAGATATACATATCCAGAGCTACAACTTGAAATGGCATACATGTTGTTTGCTGTGACAAGTCAATAAAATGGTAAATTTCACAGAGAGCTTCTGTGAGTAGTTTAAGGCCCTTCTCTATTATGTTAATAACTTGTCATGTTATGACTTGATTCACATAAAATAGAGTGTAAAGAAGAGAGTCAAATAAGTCTTAACTTGAGTTGACATTTATTTGTTCTATCTTTTGTATAGAATATGGCATTGGAAGTACCTACATGTACTGATATATATTCAGATGCACATTTCAAAGGCATTGTTTGTTTTCAATAACTGACTTACAATGTGGCAGAAAATTTACATATAATATTTTTCTTTCCAATAAAACTCTGAAAGTGGGAACTATTATTTTCACTTTATAGATGAGAAAGCTGATGTATAAAGTTACTTGCTAGAGCTGTCATAATAAAATACCACAGGCTGGGTGGCTTAAGCAACAGAAGTTTATTTCTCTAGTATTGGAAGTCGGGTGTATAAGAGCAAGGTGGGAGTAGGTTGTTTGCTTCTGAAGCCTCTCTCCTTGGCTTGCAGATGTCTGCCTTTTTGCTATGTCCGCCTATGACCTTCCCACTGTGCATGTGCATTCTTAGTGTGTCTTCCTCTTCTTATAGGAAAACAGTCATACTACATTAGGACCCCACCCTTATGTCTTCATGTAACTTCAATTACCTCTTCAAAAAACTTATCTTCAAGTGCAATCATGGTACTGGAGTTTAGTCCTCAAATTCTGAATGTTGGGAAATCAATTTAGTCTATAATATTTGCTAAATATCACATTGGTAATAAGTGGTGGATCAATGAATTGAGTTCAGCTTTCTCTAACTACAAAGTCCAGGATCCTATTCTGTATACTCCACTATGTAAATATGCATAGATTTCAGAATAATGGGTATTACTCTAAAAATATTATATATTTGAAGGGTCAAAATGCAGTTTATTGTGTCATTATAATAAACAGAAAATTTTAACTTATCTAATGGTTGTTAAGTTCTCAGTTATTTCTTTATTTTTAAAATATATTTTTATTGATTTTAGAGAGGAAGGGAGAGGGAAGAGAGAGATAGAAACATCAATAATGAGAGGGAATCATTGACTGGCTGCCTCCTACATGCCCCCCCACTGGGGATCAAGCCCATAATCCCGGCATGTGCCCTAGACCTGAATGGAACCTGGGATCCTTCGATCCCACAGGCCAACGCTCTATCCACTGAGCCAAACCAGCTAGGGCTCAGTTATTTTTAAAAAGCTTTATTATATGTAATATAGAAAAAATTCAATCAGAAATACGTTAATCAATTCTAGCTATTAACTATACATGCATATAGAACATTCATCTTTAGTAAACTTTTTGAAGATCTTTGATTTCTATTTGTTTATGTAATATTGTTCCAAATATACATTTTCAAAGGTGGCACTCTAGTTGCTATTATCACTGGGCATAACTAAGAAGTAGAAAGTTTGGAGTAAAATTCATTTTATTATCAATGTTTAATGTTGTATGGCTCATAAGAATATATATAGAAAACAGAATGTTTTTCAGGATTTATTTTTTCCCCCAGAATTTCAGATTTTTTTTTTTAGAATTGTGCTACTGTCTTAGAGCAGGCTTCTGGTGCAACTGACCTGATTAAAGTAGAAAGACAAAATCTTAGAACTCTGCTTACTAGACCCAGGCTGCATAGCATGTTGTTGCATTCCTGCTAACATTCAGCATACACTAAATTAATAGTGAACATCTGTGAAATTTTTTATAGAGTTCAAATGGTTTTGAGTTTAATCATGACTCTCCAAATATAAGGCTATACCTATAGAATGTCTCTGAAAACTGAAAAATTCTTATACTTTTTACTGTAACATTGTACTTAAGATGAGCCTTTGGACTCAAAGTATGGCCTCAATCCCTGCTCTGATGACTACCACCGTGTTCTCAGCAAGCTACAGAGCCTTTGTAAGCCCCAAATTGTGCAAATAATGGGGAAAATATCTATTAATCTAATATGATATGATAATTAAACTGAATCAGCATTTGTATATAACCCAGCATGGTTCCTAGAGCATAGTAAATGCCTGGCTTTGTCAGTGGTAAACTGACATAGTCATTGTGACAATTTATAATTTTCATTTCAATTGTGTAGTGATTTACTTAAGGTCTGTCTTCCCTTCTAAAGGCAAATTCCATGGAATTACAGACTGTTGTTTTGTAAAAATCTTTGCATAGCTAACTCTTAATGTAATACTTGACCTATGGAAGCCCTAGTGAATGGTTGTTGAATAAATGAGCTAATTAATAAATTGAGTTTTATGATTTGCATAATAACTTCAGTTATATTTGTGAAATTCCACATTGAGCGCCATAGAGAAGAAAAAGACAAGACTGGGTGAATATCTCACTACTCACTAATAGTTTCTATTGCTTATCAACAGACTGAAAACACTATAGGATAAATGAATGGATGATATTCAGCTCTAAGAACACCTATGTTGATTTATTACCCTTGCTCTATTACTTATGGTTAGTTTCAGCTCAAGGAGAGAGAAACTACAATTGAACGATTCTTGTTCTTGCCCTCACTGGGTAGCTCAGTTGGTTAGCACATCCTCCTGATACACTAAGGTTGTGGGTTTGATGATCAGTCAGGGTACATACAAGAATCAATCAATGAATGCATAAATAAGTGGAACAACAAGTTGATGTTTTTCTCTCCCTTTCTCTCTCTTATAAAAAAAATGTTTCTTCTTTTATCTCACGAACTCTTCTGCCATGCATCATTTTTTATTATATCTTTTCCAGTAATTCCAATAGTTAGTAGTTAGAGAATCTGTAGGTTGATTCAGTGTGTCATTTCGCTGAAAGTAAAACTTCAGAGAAAAACCATTTTGCTCAGAGATAGTTTTAAATTTATTCATTACATATGTATCAGGCACTCTTCTAGGCTCTTGAAAAACACCTGGGAAGAATACAACCACATTCCTGCCCTTGTAGCAGGGCACAAATAGATTAAAAAATACATAAGAGCCCAGCCAGTGTGGCTCAGTGATTGAGCATTGACCTATGAACCAGGACGTATGATTTGATTCCTGGTCAGGACACAAGTCCAGGTTGCGGGCTTGATCCCCAGTGTGGAGTGTGCAGGAGGCAGCCGATCAATGATTCTCTCTTATCACTGATGTTTCGGTCTCTCTTTCCCTTCCTCTCTGAAATCAATAAACATATATTTAAAAAATACATAAGTAAACAAAATAACATATATGCAGATGCCAATTACCATGGAGAAAGAAAATTAATTGAAGTGGTCAAAAATATTTGAGCTGAGAAAATACAAGACAGGGTAGCCCCTTTTGAGCAAAATTTTGGGGATCTGAGGGATTATGTTGAAGAATATCTGAAGGAAGACCATTCTAGGCAGAGGGAACAGCTATACCAGGTCAAAGGTAGAGATAGCAAGGAGGACAGAGAGGCTGGAGCAAAGGAAGGGGGAGGAGTAAAAGTAGAAAAAGTGAGGCCATGCAATCAGAGAGATTAAATGTTATGGGAAATTATCTTTAGCTTTTTGAAAACATTGAATACTGTAATCCAATTCTATAAGCTAACAAATGTTGGCTTCCAATTATATTATGACCTCTTCAGGGTATTTTCTATTCCCTGCTGTATTCCCAATGCATGTCATTGCATCTGCATAGAGTAGGTGACCCAAAAAACCTTGTTAAATAAAGGATCCATCACTTGGACACTGGTTATGAAATTTTTGTAGCCCAAACAAAAAATCTGACTTTTAAAACTTATCATCTAAAATACCAAAAATTTTATTCGATTAATAAGCTTGTTTGGTGCATTGTAATGGTAATGTCTTTGTCATTTTTATAGGAAATACCTCAAGGATAGTAGGGATAGAGTGATAGAGCACAAATTTCTCATGCAGCACCTCACAGAAAGAGATTGAGAGAGGGGGAAAAAGCAGAACAGTGAAAGAGGGAGGAAGAGGGGAGGAGAAAGGATTTTGTTAATTTGAGTGTGTGTGTGAGATTTAAAATCACAATCTGTTTTTGTTCATCTTCAGTTAGATTTTGAAAATTATGTAACTACAATCCAATTTGTTTGAGAGCCTCAAATATTGCTCTCTATTTTATTCTCCTAAAGAAGGAAGGTAAATATCTTTGTCCATTACTAGAAGTATATCCAATGTCAATCACGACTAAAGGATAAAAGATGGTCATCTATGTATGCATATGTGCTTGGTAAGTTGAAAACGATTAGTCTGATATGTGGGTAAATATCATTTTGTTAATATATGGACATATATAGGAATCAATAGGAATTACTATGCAATTCACCCTTAAACAATATGGGTATAAACTGAATAGGTCCACTTATACATAGATTTTTGTTTTTAATAAATATTTGTACTCTTTTTAATCAGAGGTTGAATGATTATGAATGCACAAGGCCAATTGTATGCATTGATCTATGCTATTATATATAGGGAACTTGAATATCTGTGGATTTTGGTATACATGGGAGTTCCTAGAACCGATCTCCATATATATTGAAGGACAGACATGTTTTGTGAGAAAATTATACTTAGATTTTCAATTGCACAGCTGTTGGTGTCCCTAACCTCACATTGTTCAAGGGTCAACTCTCTATTCATTTAAAAATAGAATAAATTATTGAGCAAGTTTAACTCAACTTTATTCTATTAGATGTTAAGTTATACAATAATATGCAAAGCTTTTTCTAAGAATTGAAATAATTTTAATATTATTTGGAGAATAGTATAGTTGTTACAGAGGTTCTTTGTACTTTATAGATTGCCTTAGTTATTAAATTAACATTTCTTTTGCCACACGTTACCATTTGAACAAAATAGAAAATAAATGTATTTACTTATTAAACAACTGTATAGATTTATGTATTATAACATTGTTATTTAAATATACACTGAGTGGCCAGATTATTAATAATAATCTGGCCACTCAGTGTGTGTGTGTGTGTGTGTGTGTGTGTATATATATATATATATATATATATATATATATATATATATATATATATTAGAGGCCTGGTGCATGAATTTGTGCATGGGTGGGGTCCATCCAGCCTGGCCAGGGGACGGGGACATTGGCGGTTGGCCAGCCTGCCTGCTGGTCGAACTCCTGGTCAAGGGGACAATTTGCATATTAGCCTTTTATTATATAGGATATACACTGAGTGGCCAGATTATTATGTGTACAGAGATCATAATAATCTGAAGAACGCATAATAATCTGGCCACTCAGTGCATATCTGCATATAAACTTTATAATTAAAAATATATAATTTACTTAGGATTATCTTTTCACCTCTGAACTCTGAGTGCTATAAGATTAGGAGATTCCTATATTAGTTATTTTTATTCTTAAATAGTAAGATAATTATTGCAGCAATATTCTCTTAAAGATGAAAGTTGGATCCACCCCCTGGTACACTTAAATTAGGAGTCTTTTACATTTTTGCAAATTATTCCCCTTTGTAAATGAATATTTTTATGTTAGAAATCACTCCATTAGGTAAAAATATCATAAATGTGGTTATACTTTCTATGCTCAAACTATAAGGGTATTCTATGTACAAACAATGGTTCCATTAAAAACTGGTTCTGCTGACTTTGCCCAGCCAAATGCATATAAGTTAGGGCATGGCAAGGAGGAATATCAATAGTAGATTGATTGTTACTAACACATTCTAAATATGGAATGAACCAAACTACAAAAGCCATCAATGTTTTGATGAAAAAAAAATCATTTTTTTTCTTTACCAAAGTACTACCCAACAATCCAGGCTGACATGAATACTCCCTACTTTGAGACCTACTGTATGCTGAATATCTATCTATCTATCTATCTATCTATCTATCTATCTATCTATCTATCTATCTATATAAAAGCCTAAGGGACCGAAGGTCCTAATGGCCGATCAACTGGTCACTATGATATGCACTGACCACCAGGGGGCAGACGCTCAATGCAGGAGCTGCCCCGTGGTGGTCAGTGCACTCCCACAGTGGGAGTGCCGTTCAGCTGACGGACAGGAGCCAGACACTAGGCTCATGGGTGGCAAGCACAGCTGTGGCTGCTCGAGCCTCTCCCACCTCCACAGCAGTGCTACCAAGCTGCGGTGGCAGGCACAGAAGGGCTGGGATGAGCGGGAGTAGTGCAGCGCCCTTCCCGGGCTCGGGCTCTTCCTTGACCGCCTGCCGCTTCATGCACTACTACATCCCCCAAAGGGGTCCCGGATTGCGAGAGGGCATAAGCCAGGCTGAGGGACCCCACCAATATTTTTATAAAACACCTTTAACATTTTATTACAACTCATTCTGCTTGAGCACAGGAACTGCATATTACTCTTTTGGTAGCTCACAAATTCCAGGGCAATCCCTTGCACACAGTATACATCTCAAGTAATGTTTGTTCCATTAGTAAATTCATAGACACAGACCACTCTGTGGTGGTAGTCAGAGGGAAAGAGGGGTGGGAGTAGGTGGAAGTGGGCAAAGGGGAGATAAATGGGGACAGAAAGAAACTTTGTTTTGGGAGATGGATACACAGTGCAGTATGCAGATGATGTGTTGTGTTTTACACTTGAAACCTGTATGATTTTGTGAACCGATGTCACCAAAAAAAGTCAATTTAAAAATACATGAAAATAAGTCACTTGCTCTGTTTCAATTTCTAAATCCTTCTTGGAAGTACAAGTATCTAGTTATGCATTATCAAAATGACTTTTTTTTCAATTCTCACCCAAGGTTATATTATTTTTCCATTGATTTCAGACAGAGTGGAAGGGAAGGAGGAGGGGAGAGAGAAAGACATCGACATGAGAGAGACATATCCATTGGTTGCAACATGCATGCACCCAAACCAGGGCTGAGGTTTGAACTGGTAACTGAGGTACATGCCCTTGGCTGGGAATTGAACCCTTGACCCTTCAATCCATGGACCAATCTAACCACTTAGCAAAATTGGCTAGGTCAGTGACATTGTATTTTTAGTCACAAGTTGTGATTCAGTTTATACTTCCAGGGAATGCATATATATTTATCTGCATTCAATACATACATATACACACAAAGGCTCATACACAATATGGTATTTTTCACCATGAAATTAATCATAAAATAAGTTGAAGATCCCATATCAATTGTGCTTTAATCAGTATCTAAGTATTTGCACAAAACAAAATTTTTCACTCCTTTTATGGTATATACATGTCAGATAAATTCACATAAATCTTACATCCCTAATGGTTGTGACATAACTAAGATAGAATGCTGGTTATGTGCATTTCCAAAGCTATAATTCCATTCAGTTGCCTTCCTCTCAAGAAAGCATATGAGTCAGCCTTACATTAAAACATGACCTCTTAAATGTTCTAATAAAGTACATTACTTACTTTGAATTTTTAAAGTAAATTACTCAAAAGTTAGTTCTCTAAACTGTGATTAATAACAAATTACTTGTGTTACTTTCTGTAATGAATCTCATTATAAGAGTGATTCTGCCTTTGGCCTGGTTCCCATCTTGACTCTGCCATCTACTAGCAATATAGTATTTCAGCGCTCAGTGTTCTCATCTGTAAAAATGGGAAAATACTATTAATGATTTGAGTGATAATCTATATATATATTGATTTGGGGGATATCTGCTTCATAGTAATCCTATAAAATAAAAGCCTAATATGCAAATCGACTGAACGGCGGATCGACCGTGGAATGACTGGTCACTATGATGTGCACTGACGGCGAAGGGGCAGATGCTCAATGCTGGAGCTGCCTCCCCCCCAACCCCAATCGTCCTGCCAGTCACCCACAGATCAGCCCTGATTTCCAGCCAGGCCTAGGGACCCTACCCGTGCACGAATTTTGTGCATTGGGCCTCTAGTTATTTAGAAAGTGTTAGTTGTTGTGTCATTCAAGGATCAGTACTGGAAATTAAAATCGGTATAGTTATTTTAAAAAGAAGCATATTTAATACATAAGAATAAGTGCTTAGAAACATCTTTGGAGGATTGGGGGAGCATGCTAAAGTCTAGGCTACAGAAATAATCTCATCTCAAAACTACAACTCAAACTAATGAATGTATCAGGGTTGCTACTTAAATTGCACAACCAGAAGTTGTGAGGTCAGGGAGCCACCACTGCCTCACATGAGTCACAAGAACAAAGGGCCATAGCTGTACTTGAAGGGTCTGAAGACTGCCACTATCATCACTTCACTTCAACTCCCATGAAGTGAATTATAGTTCACAGGAATCCTACTACAGAAAAACTCATGTCTACCAATCTGCTTGCAAAGAGCAAAAGTTAAAATACTAGGAGGTGCCTCACCTAACTCCTACTTTCCAAATCTCATGCAAGTGCATGAAAATGGCTACCATTAATTTGAATTTAGAGCCCTAGATGTAAAAGGATATGTGGAATTTAGTTATTTGTTTTCCATCACCAGTAACCAAGAATGATTATTGGCAAAGATGAGTGCCAAATCATAGATATTGTTATCATTATGGTTAATATAGATACTGATATTCTGTGCTATTTTTTGAAGAGTGTATCATCACCACCATGTGCAGTATCCTCATTTGTAGTAATCAATATCCATGCCATGCAAAATAGCCTGCTAGAACCTAGGATATACAGGTACATCAACCATAGTACTTACCCTTAGAAGATTTACAATAAAAAAATGTTGTGTATATAAAAGGTAAACGAAAATCTAAAACAAATTTTGCCAACTGCTACATGTATGTTTAACAGGCTATTATACTTACTGACAAGCATCTTCTCAAATGTGATTTGCTTAGATGACCATTTATTGAGGATCTCTGGTTACCATATATGGGAATTTACTATTTAACAATATAAAATAGCTTTTAATTTTTTATGAGAGATAAATATGAATTTATTGCTTGTGATGAAAACTTTTAAATTAAAAACACAACAAAGCAGCTGTCAGCCTTCAATGCAGCAACTGGCACTGATAAAAGGCAGAGAAACAGAAGGCTTGTGAATAGTACTTTAAAAAATCCTCCATTTTATTCTTCTCTAAATCACTCTTGGTTTTCATATCTTTCTTTACAGGGACATTCACTATTTCATATGCTGACAAACAGCAAGGGAAATGATCAAAGTTTGTGAAAGACTATATATATGACAAAAGAGGACACTAGGTTAAACTAATGGAGACACAAGTCAGACAGGCACCACATGACAGAGGCTTTCTCTGCTCAAGGTCAATGTGCACAAATATCATTAACTTGCACAGAAATTTGCTATTGGACTTTAAAAAGAGTAACCTTATTTTTAAGTACACTATTTGTCTATGTTATAAAATACATTTATTTGTTTTGATAAACACCACTATAAGCCCTACCATATTTTCACTGTCATATTTGTTTACACAAGAGAGAGATTATCTCCCTGAATTCCAGAGATAGATTTATTAATTTTATCATGATGTGCAAGGTTCTGGTTGTGTATCTCTCTAGCAATGGGTCCAGAAGATATTTTTCCAACACAGAAATGTTCATAAGAGTAGGACCTAAGGAGTGGAGAGCAGAAGAAGGTAATTATTAGTCCTTTTTGTTGTGTTGTTAAACACACGTTGCAGAAACTAGAAGTAAAATTTTAAATGATATATTTCTCAGTGACTATTTAGGAACCAAATTCGCATTTATAAAATCATGTACATAAATTAAATTTTGTTTAAAAATATAAAGATAAATAATAATACAATTGACTAGGGGGTATAAAACCTATAACAGAAGGTATTGTAATAAGTTACAAATACAAATATTAAAGAATTTCAGGGGGTAATGTAGTTATCTTCTTAATGGAAAGATGAAAAAAAGTCATCAATAAGAAGGTAAAAAAAATGTATGTTAAGGTTAAACAGTTAGGCATGCCAGGTTTCTGAATAAAGATAGTAGACTAAATAAGGAGAGCAGATCTATACTCCTTTCCAAAGACCTATTAAAATGAGTATTTCTTTAAAAAATGTAATTTTATATACACTATTGGGGAGAATAAGAAAGGAGACAATGGCAACAAAAATCTTAGAAGTTGGAAAGAAGGCGGTTGAATGATAACTTAGACAAACCAAGAACACTCATCCTAAGAAGTTAGAGGGGAAAGTTAAAAGGCAAATCTGAGTTTTATTGGAGATTATTTAAAATGCTCAAGAACTATCTGCATACAATACGTTTGGAAATGCCATGAGGATGAAACTAAAAGCCAAAGATTTGTAAAAAGTCTAAGAATCACTTTGGGACTGAAAATTCAAGAGACCATGATGAGAAATATCAGAACATTTACTTCCAAAATCCTAACAGACTAGAAAAGTAGTATCATCAGATTCAATAGGCAGTCACATATAGATAAAGAATTTCAAGTAAGCATATCAAACATGCAAAAGATCAAGGGAACTTTGTGTAATATAAAGGAACAAGAAATAATAAAAAGGATCAAGTATACAAGTTAAAAACATATAAGTTTATTAAATAATAAAATATTCAGGACAAGTAACAGTATTGATTAGCAACTTTTAAGATAAATCCAAGTAAGTCTCTAAGAAGATAGCAGGGAAAAATAAAGAAATATAAAAATATATATATTTTTAAAGTTAGGAGACATAAAAGATAAGAAAGTGCCACCCAATATCACAATAGGCTAACAGAGCCCCAAGAAGAATAAAATATGAAAATGTAAAGAATATATTCAATTACAAAGAAAAAAGATAAATATAACAAAATAAGACAATGAAACAAATCAGATTGAAGGGCCCATGGAGAATTATAGGGGGGAAAAGAAAATATTCTCAAAATTTCCAGAGAGAAAGGAGATACTGTTTACCAATTAAAAAAATTTAACTGAGGTCAAATGTTAACAGCAATGTTGGTACAAGAAAACAAATAGTAGGCTTTTAACAAATGAAGAAAAATAACCAAATCTAGAATTCCATATCCAGCCAAACTGATCTATCCTGATATATAAAAAGCCAGGGGCCATCTCGACCAAAACAACTAGACCAGTGGTCGGCACGCATTAGTCAACAGAGCCAAATATCAACAGTACAACGATTGAAATTTCTTTTGAGAGCCAAATTTTTTAAACTTAAACTTCTTCTAATGCCACTTCTTCAAAATAGACTCACCCAGGCCATGATATTTTTTGGAAGAGCCACACTCAAGGGGCCAAAGAGCCGCATGTGGCTTGCGAGCCACAGTTTGCTGACCATGGAACTAGAAAGACGACTGAACAGCAGGCTGCGTGGGGCAACCAGGCTGGCAGGGGGGTTAGTGAGGGATGACCAAATGACTGAACAGCAGGCTGCGTGGGGCAAGCAGGCCAGTAGGGAGGGGGCAGTTGGGGGCAACCAGACAGGTGTGGGGGGGCAGTTGGGGGCGATCAGGCCAGCAGGCAGAGGCAGTTAGGGATGGTCAGGCAAGGCAGGCAGGCGAGCGGTTAGGAGCCAGCGGTCCTGGATTGTAAGAGGGATGTCTGACTGCCGGTTTAGGCCCAATTGCAGGGATCGGGCCTAAACTGGCAGTTAGACATCCTCAAGGGATCCCAGATTGGAGAGTGTGCAGGCCGGGCTTAGGGACACTCCCTCCCCACCCCCCATGCACAAATTTTGTGCACCGGACCACTAGTACATATATAAAAGGCTAATATGCTAAGTGTCTGACCGTTAGGATAATGACGTCAAGTAGCAATGCCTGGCTTCCTCTCCCTAGCGACTAGCTTCCTTGCAGTTTCTTCAGCCCAGGTGGAAACATTTCACACTTTAAGCAAATTTCTGTGAAGTGTTTTTCCCATGCCTCATCTCATTTGATCCTCACAGAAGTCCTGGAGTAGGTAGATAGGTGACTTGTTGGAATCCTATTTCCTTTTCATTAGCCAGAAAATGGAGATTTAGAAAGCTTAGAAACTTGACCTGACTGAAAAGAAGTAAGAAATGGTGGACCTTGAAAATGACTTCTGGTTTTCTCACTGCACAGAATATAGTCAAACATTGCTGCAGTTAAATATTTCACCCTTTGTTCTCCCTGCATGATGTACAATAATAATCTGCTTCGTGTTGATATTTACTGAAAGAGAAGTTGGGGTGCTTCACTGGTCTGGAAAAAGTTTAGCTAAATCAGAAAGCAGGTCTAATTTAGCAAGTTTATTCTATATCTATAAAAGGCTAAGTTGACTCGTGTGTGTATGATACATATAAAGCTCTCACTGGTGCCAATTGCACACATGTGTTTCCATCTGTCATTGTCAATCGTGAATTTGGTTGACACTTCTATTATAGAGAAAGGGCCAATATTAAAATATTTCTTCTAATTAATTTCCTTTCAATGTGCATGGATTCGTGCACCAGGCCAATAGTATTTAAATAAGACAGCAATACAAAAACCAAGTAATATTTTCAAGGTATAATAACTGGAAGGTTAGCCTCATAACATCAACAATAAAACATCTTTTAAAAATAATGCTTAAAAATGGAAAAAAAAATACAAAAGGTGCTGAAGATACCTGTGAGTTAAATATAATAAATTACCTTTAAAATGTGTTATTAAAGCAAAATAAAGGTTACCTTCCTTGAAAAACCAAAATATTCCACAAAAAAGAAAAAAATGAACACATATACATTGATAAATCCCACATTAAAATTCTACATAAATCTATATGTTAGGGATTCAGCTAGGCAGAATGTAAATGGAATAGAGGTGTTAAGGGGAAGAAATTGATAGTATTTAATATGTGTACATATAAATATGTATTTGACTTTTTGTTTCTATTCCTCTGATTGAAAATGATAAAGTGATTGAAACAAAATTTAATATTCAGAATTGATTACTCAGAATTTATAAAATAAAATAGTGCAAGCATTTCAACTAATTAAACTTTCAAAATATATATTTTACAGTTTTGTAACATTTATGCTTCTGAAGTTATTAAGGCTTAAACTGCCCTAAAACTTTCTAAAATACTCTAATTTTGCATGTGTTTTTTGCGCCTATGTGTATAATATGTGTGGTCCCAATGTGACTGAAAAGAAAGCATATATGGAAAAGAAAATTGTGAGTAAAACCAAGATAATAAAAATAAATGTAAATTAATATTTTAATATCACATACACATACATCCACACACAATCACATACTTGTATACATACACATTACTTATGATTAGGTATAATGTAAGCTTCTAAGTAAAAACAAGTATTTCAATCTTTTGCTTCTCATGATATTCAGTGAAATAGGGACAATGATAGGATACAACAATTGGAATCAGTTTGGAAATACAAGAGATGACCTTCTTTAGCAAATTCAGACAGAATGCATTTCCAGCCTGGATGTCAGTGTTTGTGTGTGTGTGTGTGTGTGTGTGTGTGTGTGTGTGTGTGTAAGTATGTACCTGTAATTTTGCCCTCTATAAATATTAAAGTTCAGCATTAAAACTTCTGCATTGGAGTTATACATTGTTTTTGCAATAAACTCATTAATTTAAGGGTCCTCAGCATGTGTTTAAACACATTTTTAGGAAAAACTAAAAACATATTTTGAAAGAAAACATTTTTACTGTGCTTTTCAACTTCTCTACAACAAAACAGTTCAACAGAGCTTCTCATGGCTTTTCTAAGATTCTAAGAGACAAGGCTGAGCTTTCCTAGAGTTCTCCTTTGACCTTAGAAAATAATGGATCAATCAATTAAAAACACCTCAAATAAGATCAACCAAAGGACTTATATGCATGCATATAAGCCTAATTAATGGACACAGACAACAGGGGGGTGGGGTCATGAATGGGAGGTGGGGGGTAATGGGGGGATAAGGACACATATGTAATACCTTAATCAATAAAGAAATTTTTTAAAAAAGGATATTAATCCTGGAGAAACCAAGATGGCAGCATAGGTAAACACTAAACTGCTGCCTTGCACAACAATATCAAAACTACAACTAAAAGACAAAACGGACACCATCCAAAACCACAGGTAAGCTGGCTGAGTGGAAATTCTACAACTAGAAGAAAAGAGGAAAGCACATTTAGACTCAAAGGAGCTGCAAAAGGCTGAGGTACAGAGACTCGCACGTGGAGAGGACAGGCAGCTGTGTGCATGGGTGGCTGAGTGCGTGGCTGGCTTTCTAAAGCGGGAGGGAGACAGAAGCTCCCGACTGCACTAAACTCCAGTTCTGGGCAAGTTTCTGGGAACCCCGACTCATTTGGGGAAAAACTGGACTGTCTGGAAGCAGGCGAAACTCGAGGGCGGCTTTCTCTCAGAGGTGCTTGCAGCAATTACCAAGGGACACTGAGACCCAGGGGCCTCATAGGGCAGGGCTGACAGGAAGCCAAGGCTATCTGCTCTGCCCTGAAACTCTGCCCCATCCAAGCTGAGCACAGAGCCTTTTGCAATTTTGCAAGTCTTATCTCATGAGTGTCTCCAGTACAGAAGTTTCCCAGCTTGGACACAGCTTATCCTCACAGCCAATTGGCCTGGAGGTCAATTCCTTTCAGTGATACCAACAACAATCAAGACTTAACTACAACAAGGCTGAGCACACAGTCCACAAAGGGGTGCACCAAGAGTGTCCACCTCAGGTAACTGAAGAGGCTGAGCCACTGTGTCCTAGAGGACACCTATCACACAAAGCTACTCTACCAACTCAGGGAAGCAACAAAAATGCGGAGACAAAGAAACAGATCACAAATGAAAGAAATGGAGGAAAACAAATGATTGGATATAGAGTTCAAAACCACGGTTATAAGGCTTTTTAAGAATTTCATAGAAAAGGCTAATAAATTTAGCAAGACCCTCGAGGATATGAAAAGGACCAGCTAGAAATTAAACATACACTGACTGAAATAAAAAATATTATACAGAGACCTAACAGCAGACTAGAGGACCGCAAGAATCAAGTCAAAGAGTTGAAATACAAAGAAGCAAAAAACACTCAGCCAGAAAAGCAACAAGAAAAAAGAATCCAAAAATTTGAAGATAGTGTAAGGAGCTTCTGGGACAACCTCAAGCGTACCAACATCCGAATTATGGGGGTGCCAGAAGAAGAGAGAAAGCAAGATACTGAAAACCCATTTGAAGAAATAATGACCAAAAACTTCCCCCACCTGGTGAAAGAAATAGACTTATAAGTCCAGGAAGTGCACAGAACCCCAAACAAAAGGAATCCAAAGAGGACCACACCAAGACACATCATAATTAAAATGCCATGAGCAAAGGACAAAGAGAGAATATTAAAAGCAGCAAGAGAAAAACAGTTAATTACCTACAAGGGAGCACCTATACGATTGTCAGCTGATTTCTCAACAGAAACTATGCAGGCCAGATGGGAGTGGCAAGAAATATTCAAAGTGATGAATAGCAAGAACCTACAACCAAGATTACTCTACCCAGCAAAGCTATCATTCAGAATTGAAGGGCAGATAAAGAGCTTCACAGATAAGAAAAAGCTAAAGGAGAGTTCATCACTACCAAACCAGTATTATATGAAATGCTGAAAGGTATTCTTTAAGAAGAGGAAGAAGAAGAAAAAGGTAAAGATAAAAATTATGAACAACAAATACATGTCTATCAACAAGTGAATCTAAAAATCAAGTGAATAAAAAAATCTGATGAATAGAATAAACTGGTGAATATAATAGAATCAGGGGCATAGAAAGGGAGTGGACTGACAATTCTCAGGGGGAAAGGGGTGTGGGAGGTGCGGGAAGAGACTGGACAAAAAGCGTACACCTATGCATGAGGACAGTGTGGGGAGGTAAGGGCAGAGGGTGGGGTGGGAACTGGGAGGAGGGGAGCCATGGGGGGAAAAAAGAGGAACAATTAGAATAATCTGAAAAATAAAGATTTATTAAATTAAAAAAATAAAAAATAAATAAAAACACCTCAAATACAGTCTATGAAATACATTTCTTTATTCTATAATCATCAATGCTGATCAGTAATTGAGCTCTCTTTCTTTTCTTATGGCTTCATCAAAAACTATTTTTTTCCATGGAAAAGAAAGTGAGGGAATAAAAAGAAATCCAAAATTACAGTGGAAAGTGTGTAACCTTTCCACAGCAGAGAGAAGTTAACTGTGCAAGCAGGTTATTTAAAATGACTCAAAACTGGCTTGCATGTGTGCCCCTTGGATGAAGTGATGATTATTTACTTAGCAGGTTGACCCTGACATGGACCTCTCAGGATGGCCACTAAAGAACCCCTATGTTACTATGACAGGCCCCTTATTAACACCAAAGTGATAATTTCAAACAAGTGATCAATTCTGGAACAAAGGACAAGAATAACATTTACTCATAATGCAATGTTCAGACCTTGGCCTGTATAATAAGAGCGAGGTTACAGGATGCATTTTATTTGCATATTATTTTATTAACATTTACATTGACTAAGCAAATAGAGGCCACATATGGAGCCCAGAAGAAGTCACCACCCCTGTATAAAAGGTTTTCGACCTAATCTAAGTACAAAGAGGAGTAAGAACACATGCATCTTGGAGGAATTCCAATGGTGGAATTGCCTTCTGTGTACATAAAATTATTCCTGCCTTTCTCACTTGAGAAGTTAATTTTTTCATCTCCCTTCCTAAATGCCATGGTTCTGTGGACTGGCCTTAATGGGTGCCTATTTCAGCTCTGGGAGATCGATCACTGTAGATAAAACCAATGAAGCATTTGGACATCCTTCTGTGTGAAAAGTATAATATAAACATAAGGCAGTATTTCTTCCCCTTGGGTGGCTCAGTTAACATGACATGGAAACATGTATTGGCAAGGCAACCTGGTTATTCCATTCTGTTATTAGGAGTTGGTTCTGCTTTGAGAAGGAGTTTAGTGTATCTCTGATTGTGCACATGACATTTAATACCAAATGCACCTTTGCCTGAGAATGTCAAGATTCCACAGGAACTTTGTGCATCTTCTGCAATCTTTGGGTGTAGGAGGAGGTGATTGAGATGCTGCCAGCAATGAACAATGAACTATTTTAAACTTCTACTAAGTTAAAAATCTGTGGTGCTGAGGGAGCTCACAGTAAACATATGACAATGTGTCTCATGGATACTAAAAAAATGAAGACAGGATAGAATCCATTCAATGTATAATACCAGGTATATATGCTGGTGTTGCAATTCTGGGTCCAGTTGAATCTTGGCAATGCAGCCTAATGTTGCATTGTACTTACAGGGCTGTCTGTTAGGAATAGTGATTTGCCATCTATCTATCCAATCTATAACTTGCTGCAAGCATGATGAAATGTATTCAGCTTCTCAAGGCCTTAGTTTCTTTACTCAAAAGTTTTTCAGAGGGTTTGCTGTAGCAATTAAATAGGAGATATTTATTGAATGTAGGTAGCATAAGAACTCAATATATGATATATGGTAACATTAATTATATTTATTGAAGTCAGTAAGTTACAATTTCTATTTATTTTTAAAAGAATTGGATGCACAGATGGCATCCCTCTACACCTAATATATTAAAAAAGAATATGAAAATATACTTAGAAATCACAACAGAAGAAGAGGGAAATAAGCTCAGAAACTCAGGACTGAGAGTTACATTTGAGATTCTGTTTTTAAGCAACAGATGCTAAGAAATATGAAAACATGGAAGAAATATGAAAGCATAAAAAAGTTTACATAATTTTCATTGTTAGATAAAACAAACCTGTCACACCATTAGTAGAAACAAACACTTTCTGACATTAAGTGGCAGATTGTCTTTAAGTTAGTGGCTTAATAAATTAAAAAATGTTTAGCATCTTTAATGCTACTGTGCTCTAACAGGAGATTTTGACTCTAGCAGTTGACTCTGCCCAAAGGTCTGTATCAGTGCTGTCCAATGCAGATATAATGAATAGAGCCACATATGTCATTTTTGATTTTCCAGAAGCCACATTAAGAAAGATAAAAGTAAAAAAGTAAAATTAATTTTATAATACATTTTATTTGATCAATTATTTTTAAAAGACTATTATTTCCTCATGCAATCAACATAAAATTATTAATAACATATTGTGTATTTTCCCGTACTAAGTCTTTAAAATCTGTTATGTATTTTACATTTATAATATATCTTCACTTGTACTAGTCACATTTTAATTTTTTAATTATATTGAGTAGTGTGATTCTAGATTAACTAGTACTTTTATGTTAGACTAGAGGCCCAGTGCACAAAATTCATGCACTTGAGGGGGGCGTCCCTCAGCCTGGCCTGCACCCTCTCACAGTCTGGGAGCCCTCAGGGGATGTCTGACTTGGGGGGGATGTCTGCTGATGGCTTAGGCCCACTCCCATGGGGAGCAGCCCTACTAGTAAGCTATCAGTTGGACATCCTTAGCACTGTCACGGAGGTGAGAGAGGCTCCCACCACTACTGCTGTGCTCACCAGCTGTGAGCCCAGCTCCTGGCTGAGCAGCACTCCCCCTGTGGGAGTGCACTGACCACCAGGGGGCAGCTCCTGCATTAAGCATCTGCCCCTTGGTGGTCAGTGCACGTCATAGCAACTGGTCATTCTGCTGTCAGGCCAAAACCAGCTCTCCAACATCCCTCAGCATGTCTTAGCAAGCAGTTGAGTGGCCTTAGCATACCAATAGCATATTACGCTTCGATTGGTTGAATGGCTGACTGGACAACTGGACACTTAGCATATTAGGCTTTTATTATATAGGATACCATGGTTCAAATTTAACTTTACGTGGGCATACCTGATATTCAATTATTTAGAAAAGTAAACAACAGAAAAGGATGAGCCAGCATGTCTATTACACAGAAGTTTATATACACACATACTTATGATGACATGATCATTATTTGTGTGCTCAAAATTGTATTAATTTTCCATTTTATCTCATATTTAATGAATGTATGATTTTGTAAGATTTTTAAATACTCAAAACAGTGCCAAAAGTATTCTAGTCACTGAACAGAAAGCAGCAAGCAAAATAAAATTCTTGCTTTTGGAACTTAAATTCAAGGAGAGGCAGGCAGATACTAAAAAAAAATAATAATAATTGTATATTTTGCCAGGTAGTGATAGGAGCTGATGTCAGATAAGAACTTTGGGTGTTTCTGAGAGAGCTGGGAGTTCAATTAAAGGATCTGATCAGAGAAATGACATGATGCCGCTTAGGTTTTGAAAGGCCATGTCTGGCTGCACTTTTCTTTGGAAAAGAGATAGCAATAATGGAAGAGTTGAAGCAATGGCAGCCCAGATAAGAGACTACGTTGTTTTGGCCAAGACTAGTCGAGATATTAAATCATCTTGATGAAAATAAAAATCATGTGCTAAATACATAAAGCCAAAGGCTTTATTCTGCTTCCAGTTGAAACAATTATTGGATGGACTGTTCTACTAGCAGGATAAGCCTATTCATACCTTGCAAATTTAGTTTCCTATGTGGTATTAAGTGCAAATTTCAATATTGAACTCAATACAAATTAATGTTGTTTCTTATGCCTTTGGCATGCAGTGTACTTTGCCAGATAAGAAGAAAATAATCCCATGCTCCCTGACTCCTTTCTTGCTCCCTGTCCAGGCCTCGTGGTATGAAAGATAGTCCCTGCACAGATTTATATAGAAACAGTCAGGCAGTAGTATGTTTTATCATAAAGGGCAAATCAAAATTAAATGAGGCAATAAACAAGAAAAAGATTAAATTAAACTGTCAAATTTATTCATATGTCTATCCATTCGATGACTATTGTGTCAGAGACTGTGATATGTGTTGGCTAGTCAAAGATGACTAAAATTGTAGAGTTTGGGAACGGTTCATGAACAAGGATTCTATCTGTAAGGGCTTACCTGGGATATAGCATCACAGAGTTGGGTAGGCTGCTTGGAATATTTACCCAGAATAGTTGCAAGTAGCATAGTTAGAAAAATATTCTGCAAGATGGCTGCAGAAGGCAGCAAAATGTCAAACCCAGAGCAAGTGTCAGATTCAAAGGACAAGGTGGGACTCAAAGTTGGAATCCACGCAGATCAGGAACTGAGTTAAAGCTAAATAGGGGATAGTTCAGAGTAAGCAGATTAGTTAATACAAAGACGATGTGCTGGGGCTGATGCAGGGAAAACGATGGTTGTATGAATCAAGGGCACACCTAAAGGTTTAAAAAGAGTTGGATTCCACCAGGGATATTGTTCCTTTGGTATATAATTGGAATTGACAATGTGAGAGGGGAGTGGATAGAAAGGGATTCCTTCCAGAAATGAAATTTTAATGGTGGTATGCATACTGAAGGTTGCAAAGCATTAAGGGAGGACAGTAAGTATTCAGCATGTGTGTGACATGTCCAGTATATGTGGCAAGAGAAGTAAAATTGGAAGTAAACCACAGCCATATTATTAAAGGGTTTGCTTATTTATTTATAATTAAATTTATTGGGGTGAAATTGGCCAATAAGATTATATAGGTTTCAAGTGCACATTTCTATGAAGAGCTTTAAATGTATCTATGTAATTTATTCAGTGTGTCTTGGCAAACATTCCATTAAAGTTTTTGTTAAAACCTTGTTATTTAAAAATATAGTTTAGCTTTCAGTGTATGCGACAGATCAGAGGGAAGACGCAGGAATATTGAGTACCTAAGAAAGTGCAAGAATGAAGTGATTGAGGGTACAATGAGGGTAAGAGTGGAAAAGAGAAAGATTATACCAGAATAAAATAGAGGTGGCGTTGGCATTAGTTAACAAAGGCAGGGCTGTGTTAATTGTATAATTTTCATCTCGCCGTGCCTTCTATACTTCCCCTCATGTATATAAGCTAAGTGAAAGAGGTCATGTGTGATAAAAATTGTGTGCCTTGAGGGAATGTGACTCATGACAGAGGAGAGCATAGAAAACCCCTGGAAAAGGAGATAAAATTAAAAATAAGTTATATTGGGATACATGCTCCTCTTTTACCCATTCATTCCATAGTATGTATTTTCCTACTTTAGCACTGACCATGTAATTTATTTTAGAAATATTGATTGAGGATATATTCTTGCCAAGTATTGTATTGAATAGCTGACCATCTAGCTTTAAACACTCTGCTTAGACTCTATTGACAAAATTTAGTTGAGAACTGTGGGAGAAATGAAGTGCTCTCAGATCAAGGCATGGATACCTAATTGAGATAGATTGGGCAGAGAAATGTATTTTTTTCATCTTTCTTTTTGTCCTAATTTCTCTCCTTATAAAGCATCAGAAAAAAATCACAATTGGGAGGTATAATTTGGAATTATTTCTATATAGATACTAATTAAAATCATGTACTTGATCATGGATCAGATAAAATAGATAAAGATGCTTATACAGAAGAAGGAACAGAGTAGATCTTTAGAATATTTTAATACTCAGCCTCCACAGAGAGTAAGATAAGTCAGCCATGAAGACTAGTGGAATGACTGAAAGAATGTGGAATAAAGAAATGATATGCAAAAAAGATAAATAAGAATAAAGAATTTGGGAATAACCAACTTAATAAAAACCTGTTAGAAGTTAAGTAAGATAAATATGTAACTCTTGAAGGTAGCATAGAGACAATTAGATGCTTACTCTTTAATTTACAGCCCTAAATGCACAAAATTACCTTAGTCTGAATTTTCATATGCTGTGTTTTTCCAACTATTTGCAATGAATAAAAAGTTTCTCATTCTAAAAAAACAACCACTGATCTTTCTAGGGTCAAATCCCTTCTCTTTTTCTCTCTTTCCCTCTCTATAGACCTCTTCTCCTTAACAGTTATATTCCATTATCTTCTGTCTTTAAAATTAAGTATACAAATAAAGCTTAGGTTCCAGTTCATAATGGTTCCTATACTTGTTTTTGTTTTGTTTTCTTGAGAAACCAGTAAAATAGCTTTTGGTTTTTATGAACCATGAGGTTAGGCCATCATAGAGAATGAGAGTTTAGTGAAGCTTTGGACATTTTGAGAGAGATAAGTAGAAAATAGAAGGGGAAGGTAAAGGTTTTAGGGAGATAGTATAATAGCTGGTAGTCATGATACATTGCACAACATTTGAATTTTCACATTTACTTAACTTTAGGACACTCAAGACAAATTTAAAAAAAGGAAATGGAACTTTTTCTCTCCTCATTTGTAGAAATACATTGTAACCAATGTATGTGTATGTGTTATTAAACTCTATTTTTCTCAGCAATCTAGTAAGTAAAGTGCTTTTTTTCTGGTTTCAGAATCCAAAAAGATAAGGAACAATACAAAATTACCTATCACATTCAACTAAAAATTAAACTGGATTTACATAAAAGGGTGTGGCGAATTAAATTGGAAGCAAAATTTCAAAGAAAACTATTATAGCCCTAGCCCAAACTGAAATATTTTATGTTAAGATAGCAGAAGCATAAAGCATCAGAGACCAAATATGCATTAAATGAGGCATAGCATTAAATTATAATTGAAATCTGCTCAAAATTAAATAGGCCAAAAAAAGTCCTTCTACCTTTTGGAATTCTGTTCTTATGGCACATGAATGATAGATAATCCACACTTTTAAGTATCACACTGTTCTTGAACTTGATACCACTTTGAATGTGAAGATACATGATGAGAGTATGGAGCATTAGACAGATGTTGATACAGAAAGTGTTTCTTTTTTTGCTTGCTATTTGAATAAGAACATACTACATATCTTCTACATGGTCCTATATTAGGTATATTAGGTGTATCTGTTAATAATGCAGATTTTTTTCAATAGATGGAGTTACACCTATGTTGATATATATGTGATTTGGTATGTATGCTATTTTGTTGTATTGACAACAAGCTTCAAAACTTCATATGTCAAATTTTCTGAAGGTGTTAACTTCATAGATATTTTTATGCTTAAAAATGTTGAATTCCGTGCCAAAAAAAGAGCATTTGTGGGAAGTTTTAATGCATTACTTTATTTTGAAGAAAAGTGCTGCTGAAAGTTATCGTATACTTTGGGACGCTTATGGTGAACATGCTCCATCTCAAGATACTTGTGAACACTGGTTTAAATGCTTTAAAAGTGATGATTTCTATGTGAAAGACAAAGACATCCAGGTCTACCAAAAAAGTTTGAAGACCAACAATTACAAGCACTATTGGATGTAGATGCGTGTCAAACTCAAAAACAATTCACAGAAAGTTTAAATGTTGCTCAGCAAACAATTTCCAATCATTTACAAGCAATGGGAAAGATTTCAAAGGAAAGAAAATTGGTGCCACATCAACTGAATGAAAGACAAATGGAAAACCAAAAAGTCATCAGTAAAATGTTGCTTCAACGGCATGAAAGAAAGTCTTTTTGCATTGAATTGTGACTGGCGATGAAAAGTGGATTTATTTTAAGAATCCAAAACACACAAAATCATGGGTTGATCCAGGTCAACCATCAACATCGACTGCAAGGCCAAATCGCTTCAGAAAGAAGACAATGCTCTGCGTTTGGTGGAATCAGGAAGGTGTGGTGTATTATGAGCTTCTAAAACCAGGTGAAACTGTTAATACTGATTGCTACCAACAACAAATAATCAATTTGAACCACCCTTTGATCGTGAAATTACCAGAATGGGCCAGAAGACATGTCAAAGTAATTTTGCTTCATGATAATGCACCATCACGCACTGCAAAACCAACATGTTAAAAGATCTTGCCTGGGAAGTATTAACCCACCTGCTGTATTCACCAGACCTTGCTCCTTCAGATTACCACTTGTTCCGATTGATGGCACACGCACTTTCTGAGCAGCACTTCTAAACGTACAAAGAAGTAGAAAATTGGGTCTCTGAATGGTTTGCCCCAAAACAAGAAAAGTTCTATTGGGACGGTATCCACAAATTACCTGAAAGATGGGGGAAATGTGTAGCTAGCGATGGAAATTACTTTGAATAAAGCACTTTTGATGTTTCTCTTGAATTTATCATGTTTTCTTTGATTACAAAATCCGCATTATTAACTGATACACCTATATCCACTCTCTACCCTTCTCTAAGTAATTTGGACCCTAGAAATCTGGCTGCCTCAAAGACCTCCTGTGACTTTCTCTTTCTCTTGGGTTCAGCCAATGAAATTCCTGATAGGATATTTGAAGATGAAAGAACACAGAGACCACAAGAATGGGTTGGTTACATTGGGTTTGCTATTTTCTTTCTCTAAGGAGCACTTCTTTGTAGTTATTTTCTCTAGATTTTGGTAAGCCCTTCCTCCACTGCCCTTTAGAGACTCAAAAACGATAGCTTCCTGCTTTTACTAGGCCTGGGATACTGTATTATCCTTCATTAAACCCTGATCTAACCTTTTATAAATACTCCTTTACCAAAGCCTTCAAATCAGCAGCTTGAGCATGATATATTGCCTTCTTGGGACCCTGACAACTAGGAAGGACTCTCAAGAGACAGAAGACATTTGAGTTGGAGATTGCATTGATATGGTAATATTAGAGTCTATAGGAACTTTGAGTCAGGCTTGGAATAGTGCATGTATGGTCTGACTCTTAAGGTTCAGCGAGACAAAAAATTCCTGTTCCTCTAGACGACTTCAGGATAATACGAGAACACAGCTTCTGTGGAGATTCAGCACAGAGCCCTACCAACTAATTTTAAGAAATTAAATAATGATTCCAGAGCTATGCCAGGGAAAACACACAATATAGCTAGAAGGATATTGTAGTACCAGAAAGGAAGAAAGTGTTCCAAGCACAAAAGTATGGGATGTGTCAGAGGGACACAGGGAGCCAAGCTGAAAGAATTCCCAAAGGCTGGACCTGGGACAATTTCAACAATAGAATAAATAATAAATAAATAACATAGTACTGGATTATAAGCTAAAGTAAAAAATAAATATACATAAATCTATGGTGACATAAATAAAAGACTGAATAAATAAATTGAGAGAGATGAGTAATCTTATAGAAGAATCATATAATACATGTGGATATCTGTAATTTTAAATGATTAGTTGGATGTTTAATGCTACAGGAACTATTCAAGATTTCTTTTAAGCGCTTTAGTTATATAGTCTAATTCTTCACTGAGAACAATGTAATGAATTTTCTAAAGATTGAAAGCTGTTATCCCTACTAAATTCTAATATCCACACTCTCCCCCAATCCCTGATATAAGCCGGGTTTAAACAAATGGTACTTATTATACTGGCAGTAGCAAGACACAAGTTGAACCAAATGAACTATTGTTTCATTGTGTGTGGAGTTTTGTTTTTGTTCTTTTTTTAAACAAAACAAAAAAACCTCCACTCTACATTTTTTTCCAAGGAGAGAACAACCAGTAGTTTTGTGTATTCCATTGATTTCTATAGACAAGGAAAAATAGTTCATTTGCAAAGATGTGGTGAGTATGATTTCATCCTCTAACGTCAGAAGGGTAAAAGGAACGCATCATTCTGTACATGGAAATGAGACAATTTTCTTTCCACTACTCTCTGGCTGCTTCAAGTGTGAATCATGATCTGAATGGAGAGATTTACTGTTCCTGAGAAACCCATAGAAGCACAATTTCCCTTTTGCTCTCAAAGAACTATAGGAAAGAGTGATTACAAACATTGCACAAATGAAAAACAGCAAAAAATCAGCACAAACTTATTGAACATCTGCTTTTTCAAGGTAATTTACTAGATACCAGTAGATATTGGGGAGGTATAATGTATGCTTATATTATTACATTGTACATTTCAGAGAAAATTAGGCTAGATAAGTTTTATGAAAATCAAGGTTCTTTTTGAAATATACAGGCAATCTTTGGGTTACGTTGGACTCGACGTATGTCATTTCTTGGTTACGTCGCCATCTCCCACTTATTTATAAAAAAAAGTTCCATCATTTCAACGTATGTACATATGTGCTTTATGTTTTTTATTATTTATTTCCCACAAGTAAAGGTCAGAAATTGTTATATTCCTTTTAATTTTTTTTTCTGTGTCATTTCATTACTGCTGTGTATGTGTTCCATGTGAGTGACCTAGGTGCTTATGTAGGTGGGTTCCGACTTACGGCGAAATCATGTTACCTCGCGGCATAGGAATGGATCTTCGACGTAACCCAAGGACCTATTGTATATAGAAATAGTTAAGTTGATTGAGAAAAGAGGTTAAGAATGAATATGTATGATCATAAAGTCTAATTTGGTGTACCAAGCCAAGCCAAGTGACTGTGAGGGGTCATCTTACATCCCCTAACTAGAAAAGCAGCCATGCACAGACTAACATTCGAAAGATTACTCCTAGAAATAGGAACATGGAGGGACTTACTTACAATAAAATTGATTTTTAAATGAAATGTGAAGTTCTTTGAGTTTGAGAAATGTAATACTATATAGCAAGCCATAGCTTAGCAATCAAGACAAAATATGGTCTGAGAATTTTTATACAATATCAAAATGACTCAAGTTTGCAGACAATAATTAATGGAAAAGTTTCACATAAAAATAGAGAAAACAAATCTCTGTTTCAAGTATAAGGTTGATTGAAAGATTGTAAAATGTTGAAAAGATTAAGAAGTCACAAAAAGTTTCATAGAATGTTACATTTTTAGTAATCTGGACAAGATTATTTATTCCTTGATTGTTTTATTTGATTAAAAATACAAACAAACATGATTAGGCATTCTGGATTTCTCTGAAGCTCCATAAATCCTGGTAAACAAAAATTCCTTGTATAAATAATTATTCTGAATGCTGGCAACATTTGTAAGGAGTAAGATAGTAAATAAAATGACCTTAGCTAAAATCTAGTGGTCAAACCCAAAGAAGTTTATCAACAGAGAAAAAGACATTGAGTTTATCATCAGTCTTCAAATATGTTGCAACTTGTACAAATGTCTTTGTACATATTTTATCAGGGATTCTAATAACTTATAAGTACCCTTCTTATGGCAAAATCATGGTTATTCTTAAGACCCTGCTCATATATTACTGAGGTTTTAATTATTTTCTGTCCTGGTGTAGATTTTTAACATTCATTAATTTAACATTTTTTCTATTTCCACCCTGAAATTATATTGACTATCTTTTGTATTTTATGCCTACCCACATTTGGAATTGTTTTTCCCTTCATGAATGGAGAAGAATGTTCATCTTCAATAGCAAAAGCCTTATCCCAGCTAGTGAAAATGCAGAATAATATTTGTAATTTTAAATGATCAGTTGGATGTTTTAATGTTATAGGAAGTATTCAAGATTTATTTTAAGTAGTGATAATTTAATATTTGAATAATCTAGAGATGAACTGGGTTGTGTCAGTGCTGTTTGTGTTCTTGGCATCTTAGCTCTGGGACAGAGCTTTCACTATAAGAAGGTGACTGTTATTCTTAAACAAAGAAAGAAGCATGGGAGACAAAACTTGTATAGATAATTGTTTAATGGTAGAGACTGGAAGTTAGACAAGGAATGGGATGCCAATTCTATTATTTACTAGTAGTATGAATTTGGGTAACTTCCTCATGAAATTGACAATGAAAGAGCCTTTTGTGCCTTGTTGGGTTATATTTAAGCCTAATCTAATTAAGTTAATTAATATGAAAACGAAGATCCTATCCTAATGCAAATCATTGAGGAGATGTATAGGCCTTTTCTATATTATTGGGGAAACAACATCAGATACATTACATCACAAAACATCTTAAAAATCCTTTTAGAATGTGACTGCCCTTTTGACAAAATGTCTGCTCTTTATGGCTGTTCTCACATTATGGTCATTCTTCCAGCTTTCTTGGTTTCCCTCAATGCAGCTCCCTTTTAAATGGCTGCAGCTCTCCCCTCCAACCCTCAGAAACCCCTCTTTGTTCACTCATCTGTGTCTCCAACCTCATGTAAAACAATTTTCTGTCTCTTGACTTCCCCAATTCTATTACTCAGACATTACCTCAACACTCAAATCAGTAGAAAAACAAACAACATAAAACTGAGTGAAGGAAGCATTTTGTTAGGTATCTTGAGGAAGCAAATGAATCATCCTACTTAGGAAACAGAATAGGTGATATAAAGGCTTAAATATTTTTGTATCCTGTTATATTTAATCTCTCTTAATTTTAGTTATTTTTATCTGTAATGATAAAAATAGAACAGTATATACCTCCTAAGTCTGTTAGGATTTTAATGTGATAATGTTAAAAGTGAGAATGGATGAAAACAATGTTGGCTTTATGTTAGCATAAAGCTAACACTGGTTTTAGTCAATAGAGTGCAGAATCTCTGAGGAAAGACAGGGGAGGGTGGGTGGATGGGAGGTAATCTACCAAAGACCTTGGATGCATATATGCATAACGCAGACAGCAGGGTGGTGAGGGCCTTGGGTGGAGAGTAGGGGTAGTTTGGAGGGGGTTAATGGGGGGGAAAGGGGACATATGTAATACTTTCAACAATAAAAATTTTAAAAACTAGTATCAATGGATTTATTAGACACGTTTTGGTCTTTAAATAATGTCTTCACTTGGCCTTCTAATGTCATCTCACCTATAAATTCTATTAATTATGTGGAAGTTAACTTCATTATTCGTCCAGACTCTAGGCGACCCACAGGTTGAGAACCACTGCTGTAGAGCCTAAGACCATCGGAAAACACAGATATTTACATTATAATTCATTAACAGTAGCAAAATTACAGTTATGAAGTACCAATGAAAATAATTTTATGGTTGGGGGTCACCACAACATGAGGAACTGTATTAAGGGTCGCGGCATTAGAAAGGTTGAGAACCACTGGTCCAGAGCTTACTTCTGTTTTCAGGTTTTTGATTTTTAACTGAACAACACCTGGAAATTTATGCCAAATGGTTTTCTAAGCCCATTAGATGACCATGATTTCCCATATCATCTTTTTAAAAAAATAACGCAATGCATTTATGCCTCCCTCCTACAATCTGAATTTTCTTATCTATAATAATAAAAGCATAATATGCTAATTAGACTGGACATCCTTCCAGACAAAGCTGGGGCTGGGAGGGAAGCCCAGGTCCTGGGTGCCAGAGGGAAGCTGGTGCTGGTAGCTGGGGGAAGGAAGGCCTATTCTTGCACAAATATTCATGCATCAGGCCTCTAGTAATTAAAATAATTGTGTTAACACAAAGCAGAAATCTCAAACATAAATATCTCCTTTTAGAAGGTACATGAACTTTGATATTTACTAGTTATGAGATCCTGGGGAAATTTTACAATTTCTTAGTTAGTACACTGAATCATCATTTTCTATCTTGAATTGACCTGAAACCCTGTGCATATCTAAGTTGGATATACAGAGACATGATTCCATTTATAGGTTGCTGCCATGCTTCATTATTCCAATGAACTAACCCAGATTGTGTGTATAAGACATCCTAATTTCTAGGTATTTCTGACAGTTGAGTCAAAATGGATAACTCAGTAAAGTTCTATAGTCTCATTGACCATAGCTTCAGATCTTTTGATAAGCTGAGCAATGATTAAGTGCACTGAAATATGTAGAAACTCCCAGAATTAACACCTTCTCTACATTGCACATGTGCCAATATCAATAGGTAGCATATAAGAATAGTTCTATATTTCTTTTTTTCTATTTCAGAAGACAGATTTACTCCAATTTCATGGCTTGTATAGCTTGATGATTGTGCTTGACAGATGATATATTTGATCATATTGCAAATACAGTTTCTCTGCATTGATAAGGGAAAATGGATATAATTTCCTTCCAAATGAAAAGAACAAATATTTCATTCTAATTGCTAAAGTACTTTAATAAGACATGGAATCTTTTTATCCATGTCCTCTAAGAAGGAGATTCTGGATAGGACTTCTTTATAGCCCTATATTTATTATTTTTAAAATACTGTTTGATTGTAGCTCTAATATATATAACTTGACATACTGATTTTACATTTTTTTCATTTGTTGAGTTATGGGGTGACATTTTTTATAACAATTTAATAAAAAAGTGATAAATTACTTTTAATGCTAGTTAACAAAACAAATTTTACTTAAATACATCTTTAAGAATAAGAATAATTTTGCTACTTTCAATCAGTTGTTTTAGGTAACATTAAACTTTTACATATTAATTGTAAACTTACTAAAGCTTGTAGTGTTTAGACACATTTGTTTCAAGTAAACTAAAAGCACTATGACCAATGAAAGAAAGTCTTGTTAAGATTGGCTTGATGTATTATTAGTACACATTATAAGTTAATTATATTTTAATTGGAAAATATATATAAAAATGAGCAATTATCTGAATTCAAGCCTATTTTTATTGCTTAAATCTTGATTAAATTACTCAGGCTTATAATAAACCTTATTAATTCTGTCTTAAAATCTTTCAATATTACCTTAAATGGTGTTGAAAAACATGTCAAGAAGAAAATTTTGTGTTTTTTGTTGCATGTGAGCATCCAATTATCCAGGTAATGAATGACTTGATTAATCTGTTCTCCCATTATGTCTATTACTTATCTGCCTTCTGTAAATGATATTCTAGATCTCTAAATATTTAAACTTTATAGTGACCACACATAATGCCAACACATTGAAGATGCCCTAACGAAAGAAATGAAGTAATAAAAGGCCCAAATAAGATCAAGTAGCATATTAAAACACATTATCAAGTATTTCTTGGCCCTGGTTAGATGTTGACTAGAGTATTCTAATCAGCTGTGGACTTGCATATAACAACTTAGGAAAGAAAAAAAATATGGCACAGGACATATGCACATTGCAGTCTGATTTCTGAAATGTAAGTCTAGCTTTGATTTGAGATCTGAGATAGTACATATGAAAGTGGTATTGGGTTTTGAGTCTTAGTTCTGCCACTTACTATTTCATATTGGACAAATTGCTCTAACTTTCTAAAGATAATTTTCCTTATCTGTAGTATAAATGTACATACAAAACTCAAAAATAATGCAAGTAAGGTATTTCCCAAAGAAAAGATTTAGTGCATATAAAAGCTAAAAATATTAAGTAGCTATTATGTATGTATTATTACCCATTATGCATTTACTTACTTAAATGTGTATATAATTGTATTACCCCTAACATCTTTCTTCTAGGGATTTGGTGCAAATTGGGCTCCCCAGAAGCGCACTCTGAGAAAGATATTAGAGTGCAGTAAGTTCTTAGGGAGTACAGTCAGAATCAGCTCCTACAGAGGGAAGGTATGGAAACAAGACTGGGCAGTGAGAGAAGTTAGGCAGCAGTGCAGTCAAAGCAAGGTTTCAACCTTCTCCCTGAGGAGCTCTTCAACGGGGATATCCCTTCACAGTTATTTCTTACTAGGTACCCGGTGCACAAAATTCGTGCACGACGGGAGCGGGGGTGGTCCCCCAGCCCAGCCTGCACCCTCTCCAATCTGGGACCCTTGAGGGATTTCCAAACACCCATTAGGTAGGATCAGGCCTAAATGGGCGGTTGGACACCCGTCTCACAATCAAGGACTGCTGGCTCACAACCGCTTGCCTGCCTCTGCCTGATTGCCCCTAACTGCTTCTGCCTACCAGCCTGATCACCCCTAACCACTCCCCTGCAAGCCTGATCGATGCCTAACTGACCCCTGGCCAGCCTGATTGCCCCTAACTGCCCATCCCTGCATGCCTGGTCACCCCTAACTGCCCTCCCCTGCAGGCCTGCCCCCACTCAACTGCCCTCCCCTGCTGGCCCGGTCACCCCTAACTGCTCTCCCTACTGGCCTGATCACCCACAACTGCCCTCCCCTGCAGGCCTGGTCCCCCCAACTGTCCTCCACTGCAGGCCTGGTCCCCCTCAACTGTCCTCCACTGCAGACTTGGTCCCCCCCAACTGCTCTCCCCTGCAGGCCTGCCCCCTGCCAACTGCCATCCCCTGAAGTCCTGGTTCCCCCCTAACTGCCCTCCCCTAAAGTCCTGTCCCCCCTCAACTGCCCTCCCCTGCTGACCTGGTCTCCCCCAACTTCCCTCCTCTGCAGGCCTGCCCCCCCAACTGCCCTCCCTGCTGGCCTGGTCACACCTAACTGCCCACAACTGCCCTCCCCTGCAAGCCATTTTATGGTGGCCATCTTGTGTCCACATGGGGGCAGCCATCTTTGACCACATGGGTGCTGCCATCTTGTGTCTTGGAGTGATGGTCAATTTGCATATTACTCTTTTATTAGATAGGATTGTGGGGAAGGGCCTACACTTTCATATCAACCAAGTCCTTGGACATAGGCTTCTCTGGGAAGAAGGCATGAACTAGCAACACAGCTCTCTCCAGACAAGGGCAACTCCCTGAAATGGCGTACAACTAAGCATCATCTTTCAGTAGCATTCCCAGCAGCTGGAAGTATAAGTCCTTCTTAAGGGGGATCCAAGAAGCCAATTATAGCATCTGTTACTGTAGTGTAATTCCTCATAGGCTGTTCTGGTGCTTGTTCAGAAGCTAATTTTGTTTTTCCTGTTTTATTTTTAGTGACTATCAATGGCTGTACTTCTTTTGGAATCAATCAAACAAAGGTAAATTTGCTAGTAGTAGATGTCACAGAACTCCTAGAATGATCCCTTTTCAGTGTGCTATGCCTTTTGCATCTATCGGGCTTGGATATGGGCTTACAATATGTTTGAAGCATTTTGCATACTATATGGTGAGTTGCTGGTGTTGAGAGATAAACAACAATCAAATAAAGCCTGTAAAGTAAATAAAAGAAACTTGCAGGTATGCAAAGTGATGAATTTAAGGGATGGGATTATCATTTTTTTAGTCTGGAGAAGAAACTTTGCTCAGGATTTGAGACCAGGCATGCCTCATCTCATTGTGTGCAGAAAGGATAAAAATAACTGATTTTTGTTTAATAACAATTGGAAATTTAAGAACAATAAGGTAGGTTATATTTGCACAGGGTCAAATAATTGGACAAAACAGAAGCCCAGTTTTACCATTTGAATTAATTTGGTTCCTGTATATTGACAACATTAAGAGAAAATAAATTTATCGAAAGAATGCTTATTTAAAAGACCTCAGCATATTCCAAGGAGGAATTGGAAAACCAAGTCACAGGGCATCTTCTTCTGGACTCTGGAAGGAATTTCTGGTCCTTCTATATAAAGAACAACCAGTAATGTGATTTATTTATCACAAGTCCTAACATAATATTTCTTACTTGTAAATCTGAGTTCACCAGGGGTGATTGTGATGGTCTCAGATTCAATAAGGCGCCCATTCCTTGGTCAAATAATGATAGACGATGAGTGAGATCATGTCACGCTCATGTGGTCTTTGATGTTAGTGGTGTGCAAGGAGAAGGCAATTTCCAGAAAGTTGAGACTCCAACTCAGCAATCATCTAATTATGTGTTGAATTAACTGCTATTGACCAAATTAGGACTGTATTCTGCTTATTCTATGCAGGCACAAATCAAAGAAGTGTGTGTGTGTGTGTGTGTGTGTGTGTGTGTGTGTGTGTGTGTGTGTTGCAATATGGAAGTAAGTAGTTGAGATGGAATTATTTAAATGTATTTTAAAATGAGATAAATTCTCATCTGTTTAGAATGATTTAAAACATGTTACTTTACTAACTCAAGAAATAATATAATTTATATGATTATAAAATAATCTGCCCCAATGTACTCCACATGAAATGAGAAAAAAGCCTGCTTCCTAAATAAAATAATAAAGTGTGAATATGTATGCATGCATATGTGTGTGCAGTTATTCTCATATGTAATTTTTAATCACAGGATAGCATTACTTTTCATCTATTCAAGTTACAGTAGAGCTTAGTATTTTTCATTAATTTTGTTGGTAATGTATCCATATCATTTATTATTTTACTGCCTATAATATTGGTCAAGGACCTGTGCCATGCTGATTGAATGTAAATATGAACTTAATTTAGAAAAAAAGAATACCTAGGAATTTGGTAGCTAGCTAACTACAATGAGAAGTGCATGCAAAATATATTTTTACAGAAGCTGTTGAACTTTTAACCTATAACAAATGCTTAGTCAGACCATAAACCCTAGTACAAAAATAAATTCATGTTAGTAGGCTATTCACCTATAGAAAATATGTGACAAAATATTTTCTTTCATTAGTAAGTCATTTGGACATTCATTATAGCACTGTAGTACCTTTGTAACTTTTATTGTCACCATCCTGACTTAGCAAGCTTGTATGCTGCCTTATATGTTGCTGCAGTTTTGGGCTTAATATTTAGAATTAATTTCTGAAATAGCTTGGACAGGCTAAGCATTCAGCCTGTCATTTTTCTAAATCTGATAGGATGGAATAATAAGTAGCTGAACTATTCTAGAATTATATTACAGGCTTCAGTGATCACCGGGGTCTATGATTCATTCCCAAATCAAAATTTCTTTCCTAAAATGTCTGATGTATTGCTTTTTATTGGCAATTTTCATATCTGAGTTGGTGACCCTGCCATTTGTTTTTATTGTTACTGTTCCCTTTTTTGTGGTGCCATTAAGAAAACCTGTTCAGGCTCTCTGGTGTTTATGTCTGCAGCCAGTTACTAGTGCTGGAGCCCTTTGCTGGGTTCCCTTGCTGGATTTATTTCTTGCTAATCTTTTCTTGGATACCTGATTTCTGAGCAGATGCTCTTTTTAATCTCATCTCATGTTAATTATAAGTATTTATTCATCAAATGTTTCCAGTTTCCAGTAAACTGGATTGTTTTTTGTATTGCTTTCGTGGCATCATTCATTGGATTGTTTTCTCATGATTTACGTATCTGTCTCCTTTAAAAGATTGTTAGTTTAAAGAAGGCTATAACGGTGTTTTTGTCATCATTGCGTGCGCATACCAGCTCGGAGTGCCTGGGTCCTGGGAATTTTCCTACCCCACTCCTGGCCACTTGGGGCCTACGCATGGGCCTACAGGCTCAGATCAGGCCATTTGGCACCAGTTCCTGTGCAAATGGCAATGGGGCGGAGACATCCGCCGCCTTCGCACCCTGTCCCCAGCTGCTTGGCACCTGCGTGCATGGGCCTAGAGTGGCCGGGGTCATTCCGGGACACTGGCCACTCTGGGCCTACACGCAGGCCTACAGGCTCAGAGCGGCCTGGGTCCCAAGGACACCCATTCCTAGGACCCAGGCCGCTTGACGCTGGCATGGGTGCAAGTGGCCACCCCGCCCCTGGCTGCTGGGCGCCTGCATATGCAAAGTAAACCACCATCTTTGTCAGGTTAATTTGCATACTCACTCTTGATTGGCTGGTGGACGTAGTGAAGTGATGGTCAATTTGCATCTTTCTCTTTTATTAGTGTAGATTTTATCCCATGAGATTGTGTGGAAGGGATTCAAAAAAAGTGACAGTATGTAGCCAATACTCTTTCATACTTTAACTTCTCATATTTGATTTAATATTTATAATATAACTTAAACACAAATCTTGTCAATTTTATAGCAGAAGAAAATGGTACAGAGAAGGTAGTCCACTTATTTCAAATCACAAAGCTTTAAAGGGCAGGGCTGGATTTAAAGTCAGGCCTTTTGACACTGGAGTTTATAATTCTTTCCTCTAAATCACTCCTTATTTGAAGGACTTTGAACAAATGATAATGTTTTGTAGTAGACCCAGCAATAACACTTTGCTTCATGCTGTGACAAATTACTAACTTTGTGATATATAAAACAACATGACATAACTGTCATATAGTCATTTTAAAATATTTTAAACCTATCACAAAATTGCTTTTCATAATTTCCATTGTGAATAATGACAAGAGAGTTAATTCTTGAAGTGTTAAATTATATGTATACCCATGCTGTGTGTATATTAATGTAAAATCTATTTTATGTAAAATAGATAATACATGGATATAATACTTTTCAAATGCCATTGTTTTCAGTAGATTGAACTGTCATCTGCTCTAATAACATGAAACTCTTATTCTACTCTTGTACCATAAACAGCAGCTACACTATGGTTTTCTGACAAGCTGTATTTTTATTTTATACTTCATTCTTGAAGCTTCAAAAATTGATACCAATTCTTTTCAAGACAATATGTTCAACACAGTGGGGTAGACATTATTTTTTCTTATAAGATGAGTAGAAGAATTTCAGGTGATAGACTTCTAATATAAATTTACTCATTACTCAGAAGCTTGTAGAATACCTCGGTATTTATTCAAAAATGTTAACTTTTAGTCATAAATTGTCATACTATATATCTACAGATGCATTCATATTTGAAAAGCTTATTTTCACATTTATAATTCAGGATTTTAAATAGTGGGGCCCCTGCTGCAAGTTTCTTTAAAGACCTCTAATAATTTTATATATGTATGCATAAGTACAGGTAATTACAGAGTATTATTCTAAGCAAATAGTGTTTGTGATTAGTGTTATGGAATCCTTACTAATTGTTTAACTTTCTATTTATTTTCACTCTGTCTGGATTTGAAATCATTTATGCCTTTACTTTTGTTATTCATCTATGCCTATACAAAGCTAATAATCCAACTGCAAATTGAAAATATCTCTGAATTATGAACATAAGTAGAGACTACATGAAGTTAAAAATGGGTACTTAGAAAAATGTCCATTCTTTTTTCATTAACATCTGTATGGGCTTTAAAAATTCATAATCATCTATATATTTATATATATCGTGCACCAGTGAGGTCCCTCAGCCTGGCCTGTGGGATTGAGCTGAAACCAACTCTCCAACATCCCCCAAGGGGTCCCGGATATACTGAGGGACCCCACTGGTGCATGATAGGGGCAGGGAAGAATGCAGGAGGTTGCTCAGCCAGGGAGGGACCGCAGGAGGGCTCCAGGGTGTGTTGGCCCGCCTTGCTCAGTCCCGATTAGCCGGACCCCAGCAGCAAGCTAACCTACTGGTCAGAGCTTCTGCCCCTGGTGGTCAGTGCACATCATAGCGAGTGGCCTTAGCATATCATTAGCATGTTATGCTTTGATTGATTAAATGGCCGACCAGCCGACTGGACACTTAGCATATTAGGCTTTTATTATATAGGATTTATACATATAAATAATGCTATAAATGCTAACATTTATCAAGCAATTACCATGTTACTGGTACAAATCATATTATATGGATCCAGAAGGTTTTATAATTGAAAAACCTTCAATATGAAAAAAAATATATAGCCCTGACCGGTTTGGCTCAGTAGATAGAGCGTCGGCCTGCAGATTGAAGGGTCCCAGGTTTGATTCCAGTCAAGGGCATGTACCTTGGTTGCGGGCACATCCCCAGTAGCGGGTGTGCAGAAGGCAGCTGATTGATGTTTCTCTCTCATCGATGTTTCTAACTATCCCTCTCCCTTCCTCTCTGTAAAAAATCAATAAAATATATTTAAAAAATATATATATATATATAAAATAACATAAACAAAATAAAGTATGAAAGTGAATATTTACTTAGAATAAGAGAATAAATCATTACCAGTTTTAAAAATCAAACCAATACTCATAGGTGCCAAATAAAAATATATATAATGTTTTATTAAAATATATCTGAGGTATTATTTCTTATTACATGCTTATTTATTTATTTTTTAAAATTCTCACCCAAGCATATGTTTAATATGTTTACAAGTGCCCTAGCTGGTTTGGTTCAGTAGATATAGCATTGGCCTGTGGACTGAAAGGTCCCGGGTTCGATTCTAGTCAAAGGTACGTGCCCAGGTTGCAGGCTCGATCTCCAGGAGGAAGGCATGTAGGAGGCAGCCAATCAATGATTCTCTCTCATCATTGATATTTCTATATCTCCCTCTCCCTTCCTCTCTGAAATCAATAAACATATTTTTAAATGAACGTAAGTAGAGACTACATGAAGTTAAAAATGGGTACTTAGAAAAATGTCCATTCTTTTTTCATTAATAATCTGTATGGGCTTTAAAAATTCATAATCATCTATATGTTTATATATATCGTGCACCAGTGGGGTCCCTCGGCCTGGCCTGAAATAATGAGTATTTCAGGTATTCCTTTGCAATAACTCATCAGCAATACTTTGAATTGACGATATTCATTAAACAATTTGTCATCCATGTTTCCTCACTACAGTGGCTTATTATAAATGTTATCTTTATCTTTTTGTCAAATCAGTAAAAAATTTAATTTTTCCCAATGTGAAAAATTTGTATTAATTAGACTGTCAAGGAATTTAATACTATATTATTTCTATTTAAAAGTGTCTTCCACTTAATGAATTATCTGATTTCAGAATGATTTTAAAAATTGTACTTTATTTCTCATTGCTGAAATAAATTCTACTGATTTTATATAAGACATGCAGAAATTATCTACACTAATATAAGAGAAACATGCAAATTGACCGTACCTCCACTACGTCCACAAGCCATGCCCACCAACCAATCAGGAGTGAGTATGCAAATTAACCCAACCAAGATGGCTGCAGCCACAGAGCGAGCAGGAGGCTTGGGTTTCCCCAGCAATGGAGGAAGCCAAGCTTCCCACCCACTCTGGCCTGCCCTGGCCTCCGCTCAAGGCTACAAAGTTTCAATTATAGAAGATAAATAAATCCAAGATACCAGGGCCTCTGCTTGGGTCACCGGGGGGCATGGCCGACCTGCAAACCACCACAGGCCCCTAGCCCAGGCCGCCCCATGCCCCAAGGGAACCCCCACCCTGATCCAGGACATCCTTCAGGGCAGACCAACTGGCCCCCACCTGTGCACCAGGCCTCTATCCTATCTAATAAAAGAGTAATATGCAAATTGACCATCACTCCAACACACAAGATGGCTACCCCTCTGTGGACACAAGATGGCTGCCCCCTGTGGACACAAGATGGCTGCCCCCCTGTGGACACAAGATGGCTGCCACAAGATGGCCAGCAGGGGAGGGCAGTTGGGAGGGACCAGGCCTGCAAGGGAGGGCAGTTAGGGGTGACCAGGCCTGCAGGGGAGGGCAGTTAGGGGCAATCAGGCTGACAGGGAAGCAGTTAAGCATCAATCAGGCTGGCAGAGGAGTGGTTAGGGGTGATCAGGCTGGCAGGCAGAAGCGGTTAGGGCAGTGGTCGGCAAACTGCGGCTCATGAGCCACATGCGGCTGTTTGGCGCCTTGAGTGTAACTCTTCCACAAAATACCACGGCCTGGGCAAGTCTGTTTTGAAGAAGTGGCATTAGAAGAAGTTTAAGTTTAAAAAATTTGGCTCTCAAAAGAAATTTCAATCGTTGTACTGTTGATATTTGGCTCTGTTGACTAATGAGTTTGCCGACCACTGGTTAGGGGCAATCAGGAAGGCAGGAAGGTGAGCAGTTGGGAGCCAGTAGTCCTGAATTGTGAGAGGGATGTCCGACTGCCTGTTTAGGCCCTATCTATGATCTAAAAGGGCAGTCGGACATTCGTCGAGGGGTCCCAGATTAGAGAGGGTGCAGGCTGGGCTGAGGGACACACACCCCCATGCACGAATTTTGTGCACCAGGCCTCTAGTTTTATTATATAATCCAATTTAATTTTAAATCCTGCTTTATCAAATGTATTTATTACAGGAGAAAAATGTCTATTTTGATTTGGCCTCTATACAATTGAGTTTTCCACTTACATTGTACATGTTTAATGCCTGGAAGAATTACTCAAGGATTTGTTTGTAACCTCTGGTGTAAAGTATTTCACATAGGTTATATGATACAAGATTAAACAAAAATTTTAAGGTATAAATCAGCTTAGTCTCCTTTTACAAAAGAGAAAACTTAGAAAGAAAAAGAGGAACAGACTTTCTCAAGATGATAGCTAGAATGCAGGCAATGTGAGTCAGAAGATTGCCTTCTTAACCCTCTTAGAGATTTTTATTTGGATAGGGAAAAGTGACTTCAGAACTTGTCAGTGTCTATCATTGGCCTTGCATTTGATCAATTTACCCAGTGCTTGCATTAAGCTTCATTTAGATTTTTATTCTCTTCACTCACACAAAACTGAATGGTGTGTAAGGCCTCAACTTGGTCTTATCCTAGGCAATCCTTTTATCTCTAACAGGGAGAAGAACTAGAAGAGTGACAGCTACAAAGCTAATTCAATAAATAACAGAATATATGTTAAAATGCATTTTTGGTATATAAAGGAATTACAGTACATACATCAACATAGATAAACCTAATGAAGATAATATTCATCATTAAAAATAGTTGCTTAAGTTTGTACACAGTATTATTTCATTTACATAAAGCTCAAAATATGCACTGTGTGTGTGTGTGTGTGTGTAGAAAGCAAGAAAATTAACATGATAATCACAAAACTCAGGATAGTGGTTACCTTAGGTGCTGTGGTTAGTAGGGTCAGGGGAACAGAATTTTAGAAGAGGACAAAGGGAACTCCAAAAGTATTAGTGCTATTTATTGTTATTTGTATGTCTTCAAACTATATTTAAATATCATAGCTATTAAGTATTTAATTAAAACATTAACACTCTTCAATGAGATTTGCAATAACCAAGTAGGTAGAACAATAGTTTCAGCCTGGGAAAGACCAAACCAAAGAAACGTAGACAGGAGTAGAAGAACTGGGTGATGTTAGAGACTTGAAAAAAAAAGTGTTCAAACTGAACATTGTTATTCTGAGGATGGCTTCATGGACAAGCACATCTATATCTAGGCCAGAATTTGAGAGAGTGAACTCATTGAAAAGGCCAAGTGAGATAAAAACATCAATGGCCAGTGTCCAAGTTGAGCCAAATATCCTCAATAGAGAATGAAATAATAATAGCTCTATGATTAGCACTGTGTGAGTGGCAAGTGTTTGAGGGCAATCGAGAGAGCTAGAGGGTTGATTCTGCAGTGTTGGCAGCCTTTCAGTAGCTTTCAGCAGATATATGTCAAACTTTTACCACAGGCCGCAAATTGTGTTGGGCTTTGTAGTAAGATATTAAAGAAATAGTCACATGGACTCCGTGATTTTCAAGAGTATGGATTCTCTTGTCCTTAGAAACCATGCCTTTGAGAAGATGAAAAACAAGATAGAGACCTAATTTATGAAATACTGGGGCAGATAAAGAAAACCATTTTGGCATAATTAAGTTATGAGCTATAGATCCCAATTACAGCAACTGAAGATTTGAAAGTTAAAGCAGAATTCTAGTTATTGGTGAAATAGGTTTAGAAGACTAGTAATGGAATAATAGCAATATGATCACTGAAGAAGAAAAACTTCAATACTCTTTGTGAACATAGGTATTAGAAGTGATACAATATGTTTAGCAATATTTAATGTAAAATGAGCTGAATGTTTTATGTGGAACACATTCAAAACAGAATTTTAATCATAAAACAATGAGATCAGGTTTACACTATCAGTAGTTACATTGCCTCTGTAATTTCACTTTTTAAGACTATTAAAATAGGAACTGTTTTTTTTTATGGTTTTTGATATATTAAATGTTAATATTTTCCAGTGATCTGTGAGGCTATCATAATAATCTAGCATAGTTTCCAGTACATTATGTGCTAATATTTCACTTGCATTTTCTTGCCCACTCTTCATCTTTTTTTGCCTAACGCTATGCCCAGGGAGGTTGATCTGTATGGACAGCATCAGATGAGCATTCTGCTTCTGGCTTCTGGTTGCCTTTAACTAATAAGAGGTATCAACAGGAGATCAGAAGGCAGGAAGATAATATGAGCAGGCATTTAATTTCTTAACTCCCTGAGGCTTGGCCACTTGATCTCTCCCAAAGGTTAAAGCTTCTGCCAAGCAGCCCTCTCCTACACCTACACCAGCTCACTGAGTACCTGTCAGGCCTAAGGGAGGGAAGAGTTCTGCTATGCTGTAAGCCCCAGAGTTCTTCACCCGTTCTTATGGGTTGTTCATAACTCTGACCACAGTTTATGACAGTCCTTTGTTAAACTCTCCTCAATTACCCATTTAAAGTAACATCCAATTCTTTCCAAAACCCTATATGCTACACAAAGTACATAAAAGGTATTATTTTAATGTACTTTTCAGATAAAATGAGACAGCACTCCCAATGTATCTGCATTGGCTAACCCACAACTGAGATTATTTCAACAGACACAATGTGTAGTGTGGTGGATGAAAACATGTACTCCAGAGCTCCTGGCTAACACAACAAAAGCACACACAACATATTACTTATTTTTATTTAGATTTCCCTCAATAAAAAGCAAAATATTGGTAGTGAACATAATTATCCGAGATAAAAATAGAAACCTTATATACAATGCATACCCTTTCATTGGAAATGTGCAAATAGAGGCCCAATCACTATTGTCAGAGCTGTTTGAAGAATATTCCCATATTAGATACAAGTTGAACTTCATGAGCTCTGAGGTCTCTTATTACTCTGAGTTTTTACTTTTATTTTAAGATGCTATTTGTATGTGTTTCTAGAACCAACAAACTGAAATGTGGGAAAATGTTCCTAACAACCTTAATCATGACATGATATAAATTGAATCTTTTGAACATAAAAATCCAATTCCCAGGGTATCATTTTCAAAATTAGGGGTAGTACAACAACTCATTATTTTACATATTATTTTTATTATTTCAGAAAGAAATAGTGGACTGAATCACATTTTATTAAAAGAGTATAAAGACTAAGATTTGGAGAACTTTGCAGGTATTGAAGAAGAAGGGAGAGAAGACACCTAAAGTTAATGTCGGACTATTAATAAATCAGTGATTTCATATTTTGTTTTTATATATTTATAAAATTAATATTGAGTCTATACAATTTGGATTTAAATTGCCTATAGCTTTTATTTTCTTTAAAATATGGATTCATTTGGCCTCGTATCCAACACTTTTAAACACCATATTCTAAATCTAAGAAACATAGAATGCAGCATGTTTTGAATAAGTATATTTCTAACCTAATTATTTAGGAAGAAAACTTATTATTTTTTGCTGTCAAAAGCAGCATTCTTTTCCTGGGTTTATGAAGTGGACTTATACAAGTATCCACTATCACTTAAGTCACTGGGGCATGTTACCATCAAGTTGAAAATCATATTTTACACAATGGCACTTTCTTTCAAAAAATGAGAAAACAATGAACTTGCCTTAGATTTTGTGGAGAGTCTTGAGAAATTCTTTCAGTGAAAGAGAGCAGGGTCTCTTCAGGTGCAGTTATAAAACCTATCAACCTCTTAACTATCCCGGGTGTCAAAAATCGTGAAAAAGTAGACAGCTTTACCCCTAAATATAGGGTAAACTTTCTCACTGTGTGGTTCTCTTTGCCTTCATGAAACTTGGGTCTGAGATATTGGGAACTGCAATTCTTTTTTTAAACTAACGTATCTTCTTTTATTATTTAACTCAGAGGCCCTTAAAAGACAGTTCTGTGAGATATGTTCTCTGTGAGTGCTAATTTATGATTGGCATTTTGATGGAAAGCTGTCAGGTGGCCTTCTTTCTCCTTACTTCGTCTACATTGATTTATTGGAAGGAGAAAGATGCAATTGCAGTGGCAACTTTTTCCATTTAGGCTTCACAGATATAGTGCACACAATTTCCGATGATTAAACAGAATGCAGCTGACAGACTGCTGACCGGCAGGCTTTCATTACTGAATCATGGAGAGGAGATGACACAATTTTTAATGGCACTGGCTTTTTCTTTTTCAGATATTTAGGTCACAAGTGAGTACAATTTTGGCAGGCCAAACCTTATTGCCATTTGAACATATGAAAATCTTCTGATTTGGCACCCCAAATGTGAAATTTTGATTGGCAGTTTTCGTTTCAGAGTGAAGGATGATCAAAATGAGAGATTCATCATAAGTCAAATTGTTCAGAGAGATAGGAAGAAAAAGATTCAAGCACTTGCCCAAACCCTACATGAAATTTGCTGGGAATAAATATTGTGTTTAATTATTTTTGTACAGAAAACAATGGGTCACACAGATTTTAACATAGATAACTAGTGTGGGATTAATCATTCACCCTATGGCCACCCTATCCCACAATCCATTTGTGTTTCTGCCTGCATGTTTTTAGTTACTGGCAGAGCCAACATAGGTTATGTATGGCCTATGATGGGGAAAGGCAGACTTTATAGGCACATGTCTATGACAACATAATTTGATTAGACTCAAGTCTAATCAATGAAATGTGAAACAAGATCACCAGAATTAAATTCAACTAAAGTGATCCCCGAATTCCTGTTGCTTCCTTGATCTCCATTGCTCAACAAGTCTACGCTAAAAAAAAAAAAAAAAAAAAAAAAAAAAAAAAAAAAAAAAAATTAGGTATCTAACATCAAGGGCATTTGTTTGATAATTGGAATTAATAATATTTTTTTACTACTTGCAGCTATCAGATGATTTTGTCAGCCAGCTAGTCCCCCAGAGAGAGCCTAGGCAAGTAAGCCTTATTCTTCTATACATGAGGGTAGGAATATTGAAAGGCCATTTAAAAAAATCTTTAAATGAACACTTTTTAAATACACACATTTTAGGAATTATAATTTAACAATATTATTCCACACAGAGACTTTCTAAGAATCTGCTATATGTTTCCTGTCTTTTTCCTGGGATTCTAATTGATATAGGTTCAGGGGGGAAATGCCATTACCCAACAGCACTTCTCCCAATTGGAGAAACACAAGTTCCTGTACTTTGATTAAAGATAACTGAATCTGTAAACATTTATGGGAGGAATTAAACATTTATTTATATCTACTTATATGAATTAAACATATATTCATATCCACTTACACTGCTCCCACGTGTTAGGTACTACAGTTAACACCATTTTTGTATAAAGAGAGGTGATTATGATATTTGTTTAATTTAGAAATTGTTTCCAAGTTCTTTATTTTTGCAATGATACTGTTTTATATTTTTATTTAATTCAACAAAACAATGCAATTCAGCCTTTCTAGTACTCTACTATGTGCAAGTTCTCTGCTAGCATTTAATATGTGCTAGAACCTATTCCAGGTACAAAGGATACAAGGGTGAACATTTTCTTTTATAAATAAGTTTTTATTCTAAAATATGTCTCTTTTATACTTCAAATGATAAGAAAGCAATCAGAGAGAGAGAGAGAGGTGGAAAGAGAGAGATTACAAGGGTTTCCCTATATTGGAACAGTAGGCAATGGTATATTAGGTCTTGCCTTTTTCCCTCTGCCACCACTAATCAGATCTCTGGCATTCTTTCCTGGGTTTATGGCCTTTTGAGTATATTCTCTGATCTCAAAACAACTCCCCTTGAGCTTGGTCTTTTTGATTGCCGCAATGGCTTCTAAATGGTGTGAGAGTAATGTGTGTACAAGACACTTAAAAACTAGTTACAGATTAACTAATTTTATATAAATTAACAAATGTATGTTTTGTTTTGTTTTGTTTTTTTTAACTCATAGACTACAATTTTAATTCTGGCTCTACTTCCCACAAGCCAAGTGTGGTAAGCAGATTTCTAAAGATGGCACCTGCTAAATTCCTATCTCCTTGTTATTTAACCAAGCACTAATTTACGCACTACTGTAATAGATTTTTTAAGAGGTAATTAAAATCTCAATTCAGTTTACCTTAAAATATAAAAATTATTTTTGGCCCTAACTGGTTTGGCTCAGTGGATAGACCATCAGCCTGTGGACTCAAGGGTCCCAGGTTCGATTCTGGTCAAGGGCATGTACCTTGGTTGTGGGCACATCCCCAGTAGGGGGTGTGCAGGAGGCAGCTGATTGATGTTTCTCTCTCATCAATGTTTCTAACTCTCTCTCCCTCTCCCTTCCTCTCTGTAAAATATATATATATATTAATTATTTTTGTAGGCCTGACACCATCGGTGAGCCCTTTTAAAGCAAAAAGTTTTCTCTGGCTGGTGGCCAAAAGGATGCTAAAGAGTTTGGAAGCATGACAGGGATTCAACATGTCATTGTTAGCTTTGAAAATGCAGGAGGTCACATGCCAATAAATCAAGCAGTGTTAAAAGCTGAGAGAAGCCGCAGCTCAAGGCTAGCAGAGAAACAAGAACCTTGGTTCTACAATGATAAGAGCTGAATTTTGCCACTAATTTCCATGAGCTTGAAAGTGGATTCTCCACCTGGGTCTTCACATAAGTTCTCAGGTCAGCCAATATATTGAGACCAAAAAGAAAGAATCCATTCATAACACGCCAGACTTCTGGCCTACATAAGTTTGAATTAATAAATGGGTGTTGTTCTAAACCATTAAGTTTGTGGTAGTTTGCTACATACATCAGTAGAAAACTAATATATCAGGAAAGCTTATTCAAATAAATTAGAAGTGCTAGAAATCGATTTCCTCATCCACAAAATGGAGGTAATTATAGTACTTGGAGGTTTATTGTGATATTTGAATAAGTGAGGGAAATGCTTAGCACAGAGTAAAATCTCATGCAAAGGTTACTTTCATTATCAATAGATGATTGTCAGGGCCCACATAGAATCTAGTTTTTGGATGTAACTGCTGCTAACTTTCACACTGCATAGTCCTATATTATATTATATTCCAATCCCAGGGTCCTTTTGTGCGGAGACATAAGATCCCCATATGTCTTATTTAGCCGTCAATTAGAGTTGTGATTTATGTTAAAAATTTTAATATCTTCTTTGATTTCTTCTTAAAAAATACATATAATTTTTACCCATTCTATTTCTATTTAGGTAGTTAAGGACATAGCCCTGGTTATCTTTATCTTCAACAGACTGATTAAACTGAAACAACCATGGACAAATTAGTTTACCCATGAAAAATTTCATAGTTCTGCAATGGAATGGACCAATTCCCCCTATGACTTTAAATGGAAATCCACCATCTTCATAGCTGACTGTGTAAACTTACTTTTCTCTATGAGTGGACATTAAAACTTTTTAATGGTATATGGGGGTTGGGTACAAAAAAAAACAATTAGAAAGAAATGATGATTACCTGTTATAGGAAGGACTATATATTCAAATTGGTGACTTGATTCCATGTGAAAAGTATATCTTAGCAATGTTATTATTCTGATATTTCATAAATATTATACTTACGCCTCACAAAACAGTATACATGTTTTATTTTCACAAATGTTGAATAAATATGTTTTAGTATAAAATTGGAAAGTGGTAGACAGATAAAAGGATGTTTAGATTGAGCCAAAAGTATGGATCCTGCTCTTGAAATAAAATTATTTTCAATGTGGATCTCATTCAGGATTGCCAATTGACTTTATTCTTGTTTATTAAGAAATTTTATTCATATCTATTATTTCTAGCAATGTGAGACTAATTCTACTAATACTCCAGGGAATGAGGAACAAATGTTGGACCATTTTTATTTTCTCTGCTTAGATTAATCTTGCATCTGTAACTTTAAACTGTCTCTAAATGAAAACAAAATATTTTTAGTGCTTTTAGAATGTTAAATCTTAGCCTAAATATTCATATATATCTCCAAATGTCTTTCTATCTTTTAAGAAGCTTTGTCTGAGGAGATAGAAATACACTTTCAAAACTCTGTGACCTATAGGACTAGAAGACCTTTCAGAGATTGTGAAATTATACCACAAAGAAGCAGAAACATATCAAGAATGCATAGACAGCTGATCTGCACTGTTTGCCAATTACTGTGTCTTAGATTGCAGTCTGGCCTTCATGTACAGCTTTACTGTGCCTGATATTATCTTTGATAATGTGACAGTTTTGAAAAAGTTGACCTAATAGTCAATTAAATTTCCAACTGTGAGAACTCATTGATTTGACAAACTTAAGTCATTGGACTATTCTCTGATTTATTTCATAGTTTCTCACTGACTGACAATTATTAATTCCATGTATTATTAAAGTCCCTCTGGCTGGAGACTCAGGTTTCCAATTTGAGGGAACCTAAATAACCCATCAAACTCTAGGGTCCAAAATTCTCTTGGTTGACATTAAATGTAAAAAATATGAAGACAAGAGAGAGTAGTAGAAACTTTCCTCTTTGAACATTAATGAAGTTCAGTGGAAAAGGATATAAAATTATGGCATTTTTTTCATCCTGCCATCATTTTTCTCTTGTGTGGCTGAAACTATTTTTCAGTATTGTTTTAGTAAGTTTGCTTCTATCTGTTTTTCTACTGCTGTTTATACAAAGGAAGTGAAACATATGTAAATATATTCAAACTATCAATTGCTGATGACCCTGAAATTGTGAAAGGCAATACTATATTTGATTATTCCAGAATTTCAGCTGTACCAACTGCTGTGGACCAATGCAGAAGAAATAATAGCTCAAGAGTTCTACAATTATGGTCCACATTTCCTACTATTTGTAATGTAAATGGTAGATTAATTATATCTATGAGAGCAGGATGCCTTTTATCTCTTTGAGTTGCCCCTTCCTAGTTGAGTGGCTGCTTATATTTTAATTTGAATGAAGAAAGTATCTTCTAAACCAGAGAAGATTTCTCATTATATAGGAATATCATATATAATAGGAAACCTAAACATACTCTCCTTGACTGTCATTGATACCATGTAGAACATATGAACCCTGAATGATGCAAGTTTACATCACTCTTTGTTGAAACTCCATTGTCTGTGGCATAAAATATTAATTTCTTTTAATGAATTTAAAACTATTTTTATAGGCTAGAAAAAACCTACCAAATTTTTTTCCCAGGATCATACCAGCCACTTACTCCTTTCTGACTCATCTGTAACTTTCTATCTCCCAAATGCTTCATTTATACTAAATCATCTTCCCCATGCATTGTTAATGTTATTCCTTTGGTCTGTAGAGTTCATCCTACCCATATTTTGCCTATTTCTTAATGTGATGATCTGATCATAAACTACTATTTCAAAATCAAGCTTAAATATCACTACCCATTTACAGCCTTCTCTAATTCTTAAAGACAGACTTTTCTGGGTGACTACATCACTTGTACAGACATCCATCATTATGAGGATTCAGTATTATATATAGTTGCCCATTTTTCTGGCTCATTCGTTAGAACAAAGAGTTCTTTCTGTCAGAAACTATGTTTTATTTACCTTTTTTTAAGTTATTGTACAAAGAAATCCATTCTAAGAAGACATGCAATCCAATGTTACAATAGCATGAGTAATACTGGGGTTTTCCTCTCTTAAACAATATAGTCCAGATGGTCATTCTCTATGACAGCGATTTTCAACTGGTGTGCAGTAGCACACTGGTGTGCACTAGAATTTTTAAAACATGCAATATCTGACTCTTTAGTCAGGGGCACTGATCTCTTTTCCCTTAGATTGTCAAATTCAAAAAAATGACAATGCCAAACACAATAGCTATCTGGTGTGAATCGAATCAAACCTATTTTTTTGTCAGGTCAGCAAAAATATATTTATTGGTGTGCTGCAGAATTTTAATAATTAGTTTATGTGTGTCATGAGATGAAAAGGGTTGAGAATCTATGCTCTATGAAGTTATTAGGGAGCCAGGATTTTTCATTGTTTTATGTTCCCTTCTCCTTGTATGTGATTCTCGTCTACAGAGCTGAAGGAGGTGTAAGACCCCCCAGAGGGAGACCCTTACTCTATCTCACGGATCGACGGCAACCCCAATCATCCGCAGGAGGTGTCACTTGATGCAAACAGCAAGAGGCTTTATTCCAGCACGCTGGGGCTCAACTCGTAACTCACACGGAGCGAGGAGTTGAACCCCGAGCAGAAAGTCTTACAAGTATATATAGGCAAAAACCATACATCGGGGGGTTACACATGTGAGGGGGGAAGAGAGGACAAAGTCGCCAGGAAATTCCAACAGGGCTCATTAATAACATGTTTAATGACAGGGCCTAAGTTTTCAGTCAACAGTCCCTTCCGGTAATCTCATGTCCTGCTTTTCTTATCTGTCAGAGCACTATTTGCTCTGTCTGCTCTTAGCTTGGTGCTGTTTCCTGGGACAGGTTTAAGGGTCTCGTTCCCATCACTGGCGAAGGGGGAAGACCTTGGAGATTTAAGATAAAACGCACAGCTGTAAAAAAACTTTACTCTTTCAGTTAGGGTTTGCTTTTTTTCCTGAAGCTCCATTTTCTACTGTTGCTTTTTAATCTCTGGAGTTAAGAAGTTCAGGATTTGCCCAGATAAGATAAAGTAAACAAAATTCTTTACCTTTCATTCCCCCATTTGCTTTTTGGTAAGTTCTAATCATAGAACTTCTGTCTTTACATACTATTCCCCAAGGCTGTCTCCCTGTTGGAGTGACTGGTAGTGCTGCCTGAGCATTAGTACCTGTACAGCACTTATTCTCTCCCTGATGAAGGTGACTAGGCGATTTAAGATGCAGGGTCCAAAAGTGAGAATTAAAAGTAGTATAATAAGGGGACCCATCAGGGAGGATATGAGGGTGGTGAACCAAGGGGACCGGCTGTACCAACTTTCAAACCACCCTTGATATGCCTCCCAATCTCATTGTCTTGTTTCTAATCTTTCTCTAAGTTTGGACATGGAATCCTTTATTACACCGGAGTGATCTATGTAAAAACAACATTCTTCTTTTAGTGCAGCACATAATCCACCATCCTTGAGGAATAGGAGATCTAAGCCCCGCCTATTTTGTAGTACCACCTCGGATAAAGAGGTCAGCGACTCTTCCAATTTTGTGATTGATTGCTCTACTGCTCTTAGATCTTCATTTACAGCTGCCCTTAACCCCTCGATATACTGAGGAGTCTGAACGAGCGCGGCCGTCCCTGTTCCTACTCCGGCCGCTACCCCCAGACCTAGCAGGACGGCTAAAGTGAGCGAGACCGGTTCCCTCTTCTGTCTACGGGGTCGTAGGTCGAACTCAGCCTCGAAAGAGCCTGCCTCATGGTAGATAACTCTGGGCACCAGCTGTACGAGGACACAGTAGTCTTTGGCGGTGTTGAACACCGATGAGGAAACACATGGGGTCAGCCCTGTACTGCAGGCCCACCATCCGCCTACGGGGGGGACCAGATAGTAGTTGGTAGTTGTTTGGGGGCTTCCTATGGTCCGATTGCACAGATGCTTACGGTTTGTAGGAACTGTACCTAAGCAAGTGCCATGCCCAGAGACTTCTGTAAGGGTAAGTTTACTGTTCGACCCCCAGCTACAGGAGTTATGGGAGGTGGTACTGTTAAAGGTCCCTGAGAAAACAATCCCCTCGTAATAGGGAGGGCTTGACACTAGACATAACCAGCAAGACTCAGTCAGGTTAGGGTTGGAAGCATTGAGAGCGCTGAAAGCTCCCTGTATCAGATTAAGGAGTCTCTGCCCTGTGCTCGGTATCTCAGGTGTATTTACTAGGCTGGGGACCGAGGCAGCAGGAGGCCCCAGTGGGCGGCGGCTGCAGCCCGCAGTCCGGGGACTGGGGAGGCCAGTAACTGGGTTGAGCCGAGCTGTATTATCGGGCCTATTTGTTGTGACTCGGGGAACGGGCGGTCTGATATGGGCGGTTGGTGATCGTCGTTCAGATAGTACTAGGTTAGGCCCTACCTGGACGGCGGTCGGGGTTTCAACCTTAAGCTTGATAGAGAAGGTAAAACCCTTGTCCCACCCTGACATATAGAAACGGAATCCCCATGTTCTCCCTTTTATCCAAACTTGAGCTTGTTTCCCTTTCTCCGTGAAGGAAATATTTAGGGGGTTTGACCCCGCCCCAGTACTGCTCCTTTTTACGGTTATCAAGTCCCAGGAGGAGGTGGGATGCCAGTAGGCCTCTCCAGTAGTCTCACATGCCCATTGCTTACAGTAGAAATTTTCTACCCCCCCCCCCCCCCCCCCGCATCTCTTGGCCTCGCTCCTTGATCTCCCATCCCGGGGACAGATGTAAAACTGTGTTAGCCGCATCCTGCGTTGGGCAGGCGAATTACCACAGCCAGGGGCGTCTGCAATATGCTGGCCTCGGGATGTGGAGCCTTGGGTGAGTGAGCGCTTTGCCAAATAGTGATCAGAGTCTGATGGAACCTCTTCATAGGTTATGCTGGGGATATCCCAATTGTCTAACCCAGCTATTAAGGCGCAAATGTCTGGGGCTAGGGACGGCCACCAGGTCCAAAGGGGGTTCTCCTAGGTGGTGCTCCATATTATATCTCCAGTCTGGGAGAGGACCTGCCATGTTAGTCGTTGGGGGGCATGAGGGTTAGAACTACTTATCGGCGGGAGGTGCGTCAACAGGAGCAGGAACACGGTGAATGTGGAGCTTGAGGGGATTGTCCATTTTCTCCACTTTCCACGCTGGGTCTGGTGGTGGCGCGGGCTTGACATGTGAAGTGTGGATCCAGGCCGCAATGCCATCGACCTTCACTGCAGTCGGTGTTGTGAGCAGCACTATGTATGGTCCTTTCCACCTCGGTTCCAAGTTGGCCGCACAGTGGCGCCGAATGTACACCGAGTCTCCGACCTGGAACTGATGAGGTACTTGCAGTTCTCCTGGCTTGTAGGCCTCAGCCAACTGACTCCACACTTCCCTTTGCACAGTCTCAAGGGCTTTTAATCTGGTGTACAGAGATTGAGAGGAGTAAGATTCTGGGGAAGGAAGGTGCTGTGTGGTAAGGAGAGGGGGGTGAGTCCCATAAAGAATTTCAAAAGGAGTTAGCTTGAGGGAGCCAGGGGTATTGCGTACCCGAAACAAAGCAAAGGGAAGGAGGACTGTCCAGTCTGTTATGCCAGTCTCTAAGGATAATTTAGTCATGACCTCTTTTAAAGTTCTATTCATTCTTTCTACCTGTCCTGAGCTTTGGGGCCTATAAGCACAATGTAATTTCCAATCAAGCCCCAGGATTTTGGCCAGTCCCTGACTTACCTGGGCAACAAACGCAGGGCCGTTGTCTGACCCGATTACCTTGGGCACCCCGAATCTCGGGAAGATGTCTTCTAGTATTTTCTTGGCCACCACCTGAGCAGTCTCCCTCTTGGTAGGGAAGGCTTCAACCCATCCTGAAAATGTATCTATGAATACCAATAAGTATCTGTATCCATACCTGGCTGGCTTTACCTCAGTGAAGTCTACCTCCCAGTAACTCCCAGGGCGGTCTCCTCGGAGCCGCTTGCCCTGAGATAGCTTGCTGGGCTGGGCGTTCACCATCTGGCAAGGCTTGCATTCCTTTACAGTTGTATCTGCGAGCTCCCCTAGTTTCATGATATAATACGGTGAAGACTGGACTATAGTTTTTAAATGTTTTGGGCCCAGATGAGTTAGCTTATGAAGGTGTCTAAGAAAAATGATAGCCTGCTTTTCAGGGAGGATTCTTTTTCCTTCTGTAGTTTCCCGGATCCCCTCTGGAGTCTCCAGGCGAAATCCTAATCTGTCCATTCTCTCAAGGTCTGATTCTGAATATTCAAAGTTCCTGATAGAGGGATATACCGCATCCTCAGGGTGAGACCCCGGTTTTTCCCCAGACAAAGATAGGATGTTGAGTCCCTGAGCCGCTCGCTTGGCTTCTCTGTCAGCCCTTTGGTTCCCTCCGGCAACCCTGGACCCTCTTTTCTGATGTCCAGGACAGTGAATAATGGCCACTTTTTTAGGAAGGTGAACGGCCTCTAACAGGCTTAAAATTTCTTCCTTATTTTTGATTTCATTCCCTGCCGAGGTTAGTAGCCCCTGCCTCCGGTAGATGGCCCCGTGGACATGGGCAGTAGCAAAGGCATACCTGCTATCAGTGTAGATGTTAATCTTCTTCCCTTCTGCCAATCGCAGAGCCTGAGTCAGAGCTAGTAACTCGGCCTTCTGAGCCGACGTCCCTTCGGGTAGGCTGCTTGCCCAGATAATTTGCTCATCATCCACTACCGCCGCCCCGGACACCCTTTTACCTTCTATTATGTAGCTGCTTCCATCAGTGAACCAGGTCAGCTGAGCGTCTGGCAAGGGCTGGTCTCGGAGGTCCCTTCGGGTCCCCGTTTCTTCTGCCAGTATCTCTTGACAGGTAAGCAGCACACTCTCTGGGTGGACGTGTCAGGTAGTAGGGTAGCTGGGTTGAGGATGGCAGGCGGCCCGAACTGGATCCTGTCTTCATTCAGTAGGAGACTCTGGTAGTGTGTCATGCGGGCGTTGGACAGCCACCGATCAGGGGGCTGTCTGATGATACTCTCCAAGGAGTGGGGGGCAATGACCGTTAGCTTCTGTCCCATAGTTAATTTGTCAGCATCTTTCACTAATACTGCCACTGCCGCCACGGACCTCAGATAGGCAGGCCAACCACTAGCAACGGGATCTAGCTTCTTGGAGAGGTAGGCTACCGGCCTCTTCCATGGCCCTAGGGGCTGGGTCAGCACCCCTCGGGCTACTCCCCTTCTCTCGTCCACAAATAGGACGAAGGGCTTTGCTACGTCCGGCAATGCCAGGGCCGGGGCTGACAATAATGCCTTCTTGATGTCATCAAAGGCTTGCTGTTGGCCGTTACCCCACTCAAACGAGGCACCCTCTCTAGTCAGAGGATAGAGGGGAGCTGCCAGGGTAGCGAACCCGGGGATCCACAAGCGGCAAAACCCCGCAGTCCCTAAAAATTCTCGCACCTGGCGGGGTGAGCGAGGAACGGGTATCTGAGTCACAGTTTGTTTTCTGGCCTCCGTTAGCCATCTCTGCCCCCCTTTGAGGGCATACCCCAGGTACGTTACCTCCTTTTGGCAGATCTGGGCCTTCTTGGCGGAGGCCCGATATCCTAAGCGGGCGAGTTCTTCTAGCAGTAGTCCCGTGCCTCGTTGGCACTCTTCCTCTGTGGCCCCGGCCAGTAGTAAGTCATCTACATACTGCAGAAGTGTTACCTGGGGATGGCTGGCACGGAAGTGGGCTAAATCTTGGTGGAGAGCTTCATCGAAGAGGGTCGGAGAATTCTTGAACCCCTGGGGTAGCCGGGTCCAAGTCAGTTGTCCTGTAGTCCCAGAGTCAGGGTCCCTCCACTCGAATGCAAAGATGTTCTGGCTGGAAGGGTGTAGTCGTAGGCAGAAGAAAGTGTCCTTTAAATCCAAGACAGTATACCAAATATGATCCAGGTGGAGAGAGCTCAACAAGCTGTAAGGGTTAGGTACAGTGGGGTGGATATGCTGTACCTGCTTGTTCACTTCCCTTAAGTCCTGTACTGGGCGATAGTCTCCTGTGCCAGGCTTCTTAACAGGTAACAGGGGAGTGTTCCATGGCGACTGACACTTCACTAGGATGCCCTGCTGAAGGAGGCACTGGATATGGGGCCTAATTCCTTCCCGGGCCTCCTTAGTCATGGGGTATTGGCGTACAGCCACAGGAGTTGAAGTGGCCTTCAGCTCTATGACTACGGGCGGCCTTTCTGCAGCTAGTCCTGTGCCAGCTGTCTCAGCCCACGCTCCCGGATACCTGTTCAACCAGTCATCTATGTGACTTTTCTCTGCTCCCTGTTCCTCAAAAAGTCTGTGTTCATCATCTAGGCGTATGGTCAGGGTGGTAGTCATTCTCTTGCTTTGGGTCACCTCCGGGCCATCAGGGGTGAAGGTAATCTGGGCTCCCATTTTGGTTAGGAGATCTCTCCCAAGTAGGGGTGCAGGGCACTCGGGGATGACTAGAAACGAGTGGGTTACCCGTCCCGTTCCTAAGTCTACCGTTCTTCGGGTAGTCCATGAGTACTGTTGGTGCCCTGTGGCTCCTATGACCCACGATTTCTTGTGGGAGATGGATCCAGACGGTTCGAGTAGGACCGAGTGTTGAGCCCTAGTGTCTACTAGGAACTCAACTGGCTTTCCCTCCACCTTTAGTGTTACCTTAGGCTCGGGGAGGGGTTCCGAGCCCCGTCCCCGCTAGTCTTCTTCTTCCTCCAGAGCTAACACTTTCTTGGAGGACCCGTTCTTCTTCTTCTTAGGGCACTCTCTAGCCCAATGACCTTTTTCTTTGCAGTAGGCACACTGGTCTTTGTCTAATGGGGTGTGGTTGCCCAGGTTACCTGACTTTTTAGCCCTGCCCTGGGTTTGTTCCTGGCCTCTCTCACCTACTACTGCGGCCAAAATCCGTGTCAGGTTCTTCTCCTGCCTGCGATCCTTTTTGCTTTCTCTTTCCTTTCTTTCCTTTTCTTTTCTTTGTTCTTTTTCCTCCTCAGTTTCCCTCTTATGATATACTTTCTCTGCCTCCTTAACTAAATCCTGCAGGGTATAGTCTTGTAACCCTTCTATTCTCTGCAACTTTCTTTTAATATCTATTGCTGACTGCCCTATGAAAGCCATGGCCACGGAAGCCCTTTGCCCCTCAGAGGTAGGGTCAAACGGGGTGTAGCGCCTGAAAGCTTCCATTAAGCGTTCAAGAAATACTGACGGGGGTTCCATGGCCCCCTGGATAACCTCTCTTACCTTAGCCAAATTAGTGGGGCGTCTCGCTGCCCCACGGAGGCCGGCCACTAGAGTCTGGCGATAGACTGTCAGTCGCTCCCTACCTTCTGCCGTGTTGAAATCCCAGTCAGGTCTGGAGAGGGGAAAGGCAATCTCGATGATGTTGGGGAGCTGGGTGGGTCATCCATCTGCTCCTGGTACATTCTTCCTTGCCTCCAATAAAATCCTCTCCCTCTCCTCAGTTGTGAAAAGGGTCTGTAGTAGCTGCTGGCAATCATCCCAGGTGGGCTGATGAGAGAACATCAAAGACTCCACCAGCCCGGTTAAGTGCTGGGGGTCCTCTGAAAAGGGAGGATGATTAGTCTTCCAATTATACAGATCTGCGGAGGAAAAAGGCCAGTACTGGAGGGGCTGAAGAGGAGCCGGTCCACCATCTGTCACCGCCGGCAGGGGCCCGTAAGCCCTCAGGGGGAGGGCGACGGTGGTGTCGGGAGTCATTCCGCGGCGGCTCCTGGTGCCCTGCGCAGGCCCCGGCAGAGACTCGTTAGGGGGAGCAGAGGGGGCAGCTGCAGGAGCCGGCGGTGCTTCTGGCTCTTCCTGACCCCCTACGGGAGCCGGGGCAGGAGGATACGGGGGAGGTGAGTCAAGGAGAAGGAGGTCAGACTGGATTTCTGGATAAATCTTCTTGGGGGGGGAGGTCCGAGTGACTGGATTTCTCCCCAGAACTGGGAGATTAGACGGCTAGAACTTGAGTGGCCGGCCGGGGCTTGGGTTTTACAACCTAAGGTCGAACCCAGGGGGGTGGATTTTGCACCAGGTCCTGCCAGACCACGATGTAGGGCTGCTGATCCGGATGGGCTCCAGGTTCTTTCTGAAAAACAATCTCCTTAACAGCGAAAATAACAGATAGGTCAAAGGTTCCTTCTGTTGGCCATCCTATATTAAAAGCAGGCCATTCTGAGGAGCAGAAGGTCCGCCATGGACCTTTCTTGATCTCAACTGATAGGTCGCGACCTCTTCCCTTAACTTCAGTCCAATGGTCTAAGGTCAGACTAAGAGGGGTTGTCACAGTCTGTCCCATCGTCAGTTTGTACGTCGTCAGAAACACAAATAACAAAAATATTACAGACACGAGGACCCACTTACTCCACCTTGTCCACCACAAACACGCAACAGAATCAGATGGGCGCGATTTTGACAATCTCTGATCCAACAGTAGAACCAGATTAGCGCCCTTACAGTAGGAGACTACCAGGCGTCCCTGGCTCTCCTCCACCCTTGGGGCGTCCCCCAGGGCTGCAACCTGTGGCCCTCCAGGCACGTCTACCAACCACTGTTTGGCCACTCTCACGAGTCGCCGAACGGCTGAAAAACTGAAAGCGCGCACACAGGACCAGACTTACTAGCAAAACACAAGACAAAGACAGACAACCTCGGGGTACCCCTTCTTACCTCCAAGGTCGACTCCGAGGATGAGGGGGGGTCGTCAGATCCCGGACGAGCCCCCAAAAATGTAAGACCCCCCAGAGGGAGATCCTTACTCTATCTCACGGATCGACGGCAACCCCAATCATCCGCAGGAGGTGTCACTTGATGCAAACAGCAAGAGGCTTTATTCCAGCACGCTGGGGCTCAACTCGTAACTCACACGGAGCGAGGAGTTGAACCCCGAGCAGAAAGTCTTACAAGTATATATAGGCAAAAACCATACATCGGGGGGTTACACATGTGAGGGGGGAAGAGAGGACAAAGTCGCCAGGAAATTCCAACAGGGCTCATTAATAACATGTTTAATGACAGGGCCTAAGTTTTCAGTCAACAGTCCCTTCCGGTAATCTCATGTCCTGCTTTTCTTATCTGTCAGAGCACTATTTGCTCTGTCTGCTCTTAGCTCGGGGCTGCTTCCTGGGACAGGTTTAAGGGTCTTTTTCCCATCACTGGCGAAGGGGGAAGACCTTGGAGATTTAAGATAAAACGGACAGCTGTAAAAAAAAACTTTACTCTTTCAGTTAGGGTTTGCTTTTTTTTTTTTTTTTTTTTTTTCTGAAGCTCCATTTTCTATTGTTGCTTTTTAATCTCTGGAGTTAAGAAGTTCAGGATTTGCCCAGATAAGATAAAGTAAACAAAATTCTTTACCTTTCAGAGGCTTCTATCTTCTTTACTTCCCACAGAATGAAAAAAGAGGCAGTGCTGGGGGCAAGTTTTACTGTTACAGATGACCTGGAAGATGTGCACAATATACACACAATAACTTACACTTGCATCTATTAGTTTAAACATGGTTCAAGGTTGCAATATAGGCTAGGAATGGTAGTTAGGTGCCAAACAAAATCCTATTTGTAGAGCAGATTATAATGTAAAAAGGAAGGGCAGAATAATGGGTAAGGGAAAATGATTAATAATTTTACCCAATATACCTAAATCTAGCATATAATAGGACAATGATTATTGTTGAATGAGTGAATGAATGAATGAGTGAATAGAATTACATATGGCTATTGACATAAAAAGAAAACTATATTTTCTAGATATTAAGGGACAAATGACCAGATTCTATACCTTAGAATCTGCAGTAATTTAGCTGAACACAATTTTTACTATGATTCATTTCAATGGAACTCATTTTTATTTACCAAAATCCTATTGCTGCACAGTAAGATTTTTCAAAACAGAAAGGGTTAATCAAAATAATTTTTATTATGTCAGTGTGACCTAGTTTTGATACTATATTGAATATTTAATAGCACTGTAGGTATCTTGTGTTTAGCATTTTGAATGTCATCTTAATTAACTTCAGTGGAAACTGAGAGTTTCTCCATAGACAAAGTGAAGGTGACAGATAACACAAAACTAGATATTTATAAAATCCAACTAAACAGAAATAATTTTATTTTCTTCTGAGAATCAACAATGGTTATATGACCTTAATTATGCATCAATTACATACATTGGTTATAATTACTTAAGCATTTATAAATCCACTCTATTGTATTACCAAAAGAATATCAAGAGTTTGTCATCATCTGAGGTACTCTTAAATTTTTTCACTTTTCTGCCATGATGGGATCAGATGGGAAAGTAAATGTAGATAATTAAAGAAATTTATTTTTTAAATTATTTATTATTAAATATGGAAACAAATCTACCTGCGATTTACAATATCTGTAAACACTAGATGGAGCTCTATGACTAAAGCCAATACTAATATGTAACATTAGTATATGAGTGTGTTTGTATGTCTTTGAAAACACATGCAGACACTTAGAAAGAAAGCTAATTTATAGATAATTTATTTTTTTAAATTTTATTGAATTTATTGCTTAATAACATTATATAGGTTTCAGGTGTAGCATTGCTTAATAACATTATATATGTTTTAGGTCTACAATTATATAATACATCATCTGTATATTGTATTGTGTGTTCATCATCCAAGTCAAGTTTCTATCACCCTTTATCCTCCATTTACCCTCTTTTACTTCCCCTAAACCTCTTTCTCTCTGGTAATTTCCATAATATTATTTGTGCCTAAGAGTTTTTTTAATTTTTTTATTTTGCTTAATTCCTTCACCTTTTTCATCCAGCCTCCCAAAATCCCTTCCCTCTGACAGCTGTGAGTCTGTTCTCTGTATCTGCTAGTTTGTTTCTATTTTGTCTGTCAGTTTATTTTTTTCATTAAATTCAACATATAAATCAAATAATATGATACTTGTCTTTCTCTGACTGGCTTATTTCACTTAACATAATATTTTCCTGATCCATCCATACTTTCACAAAAAGTAAGATTTCCTTTTGTTGTCGTTGTTGTTTTACAGCTGAGTAATATTCCATTACGTACATGTACCACAGCTTTTTTTTTAAAAAATATATTTTTATTGATTTCAGAGAGAGAGAGACAGAAACATCAATGATGAGAGGGAATCATTGACTGGCTGCCTCCTTCACGTTGGACCGAGCCGGCAACCCAGGCATGTGCTCATGACCAGAATCGAATCCGGGGCCCTTCAGTCCGCAGACCGACACTCTATCCACTGAGCCAAACCATCCAGAACTACCACAGCCATTTTACTCACTCATCTACTGGTGGACACTTGGGCTGCTTCCAAATCTTGGGCTGTTATAAATAACACTGCATTGAACTTGGGTGTACTTATATTCTTTTGAATTAGTGTTTTGAGTTTCTTCAGATAAATTCCCAGAAGTAGAATTCCTGGGTCATAGGCAGTTCCATTTTTTTATTTTTTTAGGTAACTCTATACTGCTTCCCACAGTGGCTGCATCAATCTGCAATCCCACCAACAGTGCAGGAGGGTTCACTGTTTAAATGTCAAAATGCAAATATGAAACCTGGGAATAATGCAGCCCTGTCAGTTAAGCACCATTTCTTGTTAAATATTACATTAACACACTCATAGCTATTTTCCCACACCACTTCCACCCTCTCAAGGTAATGATTGCTTGTAAGTGAAAATACAAGAATATACTAGTAAGGAAAAATAACTTTTCCTAAATCCCTGCAATAGTTTTTTGTACTTTCAAGAAACTGCAGGAGCACTGAAGTAACATGTTTATAAAACACAGTACTGCATATTAAGTAAAGACTTTTCATTCATATGCAAAGAAGCTGATTAAATAGTGGGGAAAAAAAAAGACTGTATATTTTGTTACCCAAGACATAGTTTAGAACCAGCCACAAAAATCCAGTATTAACCTACAGAAAATTCCAGAATGGAAGCTAAGTACTTACAGGGTTTTTTGTTTGTTTGGTTGGTTTTTGTTTTTTCTTCTACTTTTCTTTCTACTCTTTTCTTTTCTTTTCTTTTCTTTTCTTTTCTCTCCTTTTCTTTTCTTTTCTTGTCTTTTCTTTTCTTGGCATACAGATTAGCATTTTTTTTTCTATAATAAAGATAATAAACAAAAATTTCTGAATAAAAATTCATCTCTCTGATTTTTGTCTGTTTATTGGTTTGCCTTTAGTGTTTTCTCTAGGTGTGCTCCATCCACCTAATCAAATAGGATACTGGGACAATTTTGGTTGTAGACTCAACCATGGATTATCTGTCTGTCCAGAAAAACAACAACAACAATAATACAAAAACATTTTCTTTTGTTGTCACCCAATATCTAGTCTTCCTTTGTTGTGTTGTAAAATATTCTTGCTAAGGAACCGAATGACCAGATACAGATTACATTTTTCAACCTTCTTTTGCTGGACAGGCCTTATGATTAAATTATTTCTGTGATGTCGATATAATTTGTGCAATTTCCATACTTTGGCCTTAAAGGAAAGTTGGGTGCTCTCCCCTTTTCTAGTCAAGCTGCCTGGTGGCTTCCATGCAGATCAGCAGGCTGGGGCTGGAGCAGAATCCCTACATAGCAGAAAGTGGTGTAATAAAATGGAAGAAATTGTAATCCTGACCCCATGAATCTCCATATTTAGCTTGGATTGTTTTTTATCAGGTGATAACCTGAGAGAGAAATAAAATACTATCTCTGTTAAGCCATTGTTAGTTCAAGTTTCTTTGTTGAATTCCTCAATCAATACCTTAACTACTGTGCCTTTCTCTTTTAGAAACATTCTTAAGTAATTCAGTTCTATTTTGTGATAATATCTATTTCAAAATAAGAGTTTCCATTTAGTGTTGATTGTTGACTTTTCTAAGCCCATAGAAAAGGAAAGGACTTCAGAGCACATCTAATTTATTTCCATTTATTCAGGAAGAAAGTTAATTTAAAAAAAAATATGATCTTTTTTAGTATGATCATTTTTTCTTACTAGGTGAATTAGAGAATGGAATTGGATATCAGAGAGAATGTGTTAGAGTTATTGCTCTTCCACTAATTGTATGTTCTGAGACAAATTAAGGGAACTCTGAGTGCCTTAGTTTGCACATCTATACAATAAAAATAAGAAGTTTGCACAAAGTACATATGAGGATTAAGTGAGATAAGTAAAACATTTACCATAGATTTTGACAAATCATAGGCACTGAAAAAAGTGTGAAACATCACAGAGCCATTGTGATTTTCACCAAATATGCAAATTGTTTCTGTTACTACTATGGCTTAGAATTCATCCACTATCACACAAAAGAGATATCCTGCCGACACCAGATTCTAAACCAACTATAGTCTCAGATCTCTTGAATACTGTTTATTCTTAGCAATAAAAACAAAAGTCCTATTGACTTAGTTTATACATTAAAATGATGATTAGGATAATCATCAAGATCTGGCTAGTTTAAGAAATATTTTTTTTCAATTGTAGAATCATAACACAGTTATAATAATTATGTGTTGGGATTCATTAAAAAAATATATTCTGTTATTTCTCAATAATCCTAAATAGAGATCTCTTTTCAAATGAGTAAATAGAAAACAATTAAAATTAATTTGAAACCTGTGTGGGAAAATGATGATGCACAAGGTAAAAGGATTGAAGATTAGAGGTAAATATTTTCCTCTGAAGTAGACATTTTTCAAGTAACAGGATATTTTGTTAAAAATTTAAGGTAAAATAATATGGATACTGAGTCTGTGAAGCAACATTAACTTACATTCAGAAAATAACATGAGATAACAATAAACTGCATGACTATATATTGAGTCAATACTTACGCTAAACAAAAAGTACCTATAAAATCAAGAAAAGTATGAGAACTGCTGGTGTATTTTATTGATAAAATAGTAAAAAAAAATTAAAAAATCTATAAACAATAGAAATATTTAGAATGTCGTAGTTTATTTTTAGGTAAAAAGGAAAAAGCAAAAATTAATTAACTCATCTTTCAACTCCCAAAAAGTAATAAAAAGAAAACCAAAACCTAACTTACCTAAGGAAAGGAAAATTGATAAAATAATAAATATAAGGGTTGGGGTAAATTTGCAATCATAAAAATAAAACCAAGATATTAATCCTAGTTCCGTTTGTCTTTTCAGCGAATCAAGTTAAAAAGAAAAAAATAATAAAAACAAATATAATAAGATATGAATAGTGGCTATAATAAAAGTTAGTGAGGATGTCAGTACTATAAACAACATACAGAGAGAGTAAAATTTCAAGTTTGACGTGGCTTTCGTCTGCCTTAACTGCCAGCCCCTGACAGTCCTCAGTCACCCTCTGCTGTTCCCTCACTCAGTCCAGATGTGTTGGCTTCCCGGCTGTTCCTCAAACAGGTCAGTCACTCTTCAGCCTCAAAGCCTGTGGATTGTGTTTGATCCATCTGGATTGCATTGCTCCTATATGCCAACCAGATTAATTTTCTCTCTTTGTTCTGGTAAATGTTCATATTATATTTGACCAGAGAGGCCTTCTTCAGCTGCTTTACATAAAATAAGTCCCTTATGAGTGTCATTCTCTGTTTTCTTTAAACATTATTTTCCTTTATAACACATACTAGAAGCTCGATGCACGAAGATTCATGCAACAATAGGCCTTCCTTTCCCTGGTTGCCGGCACAGCCTTTCAACTCTGGCCCCAGAGCCTCTTTCCACTCTGGTCCCGGAGCCGCCTCTTTCTGCTCCAGCCCTGACTTCCCACACTGCCCAGAGGCCCTGAGTGGCCAGGGGTGGTGCAGAATGCCCCCGGCCACTTGGCGCCAGTGTATGCAAATTAACCCACCATCTTTGTTGGGTTAATTTGCATACTCACCACTGATTGGCTGGTGGGTGTCATGAAGGTACAGTCAATTTGCATCTTTCTCTTTTATTAGTGTAGATTGCAAAGCATGCTATATATTTACTGTTTTGTTTTGTTTTTATTGCTGCCTTCCCCCCAAACAATGTAAAAAAACTGAGGGCAGTTACTTATTGTTTTAATATTTTTTCAATAGCATGGAATACATTAATGAATAAAATAACTTTTTGCTTAGCTAACATGAAAATTCTACTAACATGGATGGTTATCTAGAAAATATAAATGATCATAATTGCTTCATCAAGAAATAGCAATCTTAATGCTTCAGATCTAAGAGAGCATTACAGAAAGTTCAAGCTAGAAATGGTGAGGACTGAATGAGATAAGTAAAACATTTAGTATAAAGTTTGACAAATCATGAGCATTAAAAAACATTACGAATCACAGAATCTTTGGGATTTTTAACCTTTGGTTCTGGGGTTCTCCACCCTTACCTTGCCCCAACCAGTAAGGAATTCACTCAAAAATCTGGAGATGCTAGGCACTCATCCTAGATGCTAGGGAGGTCTTTATTATATTTAAGACTGCTTGACTCCAATTTCCCCTCTCTAGGGAGGAAGAGAAGATTGGTAGACTTATGGCTTCTAATACTGAAATATGACTTATAAATTTTCCCTATAAAACCCCCTCTTTAACCCAATAATATAAAATTGTGGACACAGCCATGTTCCCTGACTGATGATAACCTTAATGGGATATGGTACTTTGTCCTCCCCTTCCTTCAATGACAATAAGTATTTTTACCTTAAAAATTATACTGATTTAAAATTATGTTAATTAATAACTGAATTTAGCAAATGGGCCATATGGAAAAGGATTATGTAGAAATTGGTTGTTTCATATTAGAAAAAATTAAAATAGAATAAAAAATGCTTATTAGCCTTTTTAAAAACTATATCTGATTCTACTGCAGAATAGGAGAAATACATTTATTAGCTATTTTTAAATTCTATTAAGTTTATTTTAAATAATCACTTCCACAACAGCCATTTTATCTTAGGTATTGCTTGAGGCCCTTTGTTATAGTGCACAAATCAATAAATGGAGCACCTTCTCTATTTCTGTTTGTTTTGTTTGTGTGTTTATGTGCTTGTGTGTTTTTTAGCTTAAAGGGAGTTGAGATAAGTCCTGCTGCCTAATAAACTGTAGGAAAAAGTGTGGTCCAACCAAAGGAATGCTATTTAAATCTCTCTTGCAAGTTTTCTTAGGCCAGCTATTATCTGCTGGCAGTAACCCATCATAGAACTACTATGTGATTTTTGAGTTTCAATGATGCGTCTTGAAGGTTCATTGAATAATTATGTGATGCTTCTTATATACTAAATGAATTACTAGGCTTCATCACATATGTCTTCCTGTATAATGACATATGCAATGGACCTTGAAAACTTTGCAGGGGGAAGTCTATAAGAGGAATACAACTAATAGAATGTCCTATAATTAATCAGCAGTACTTCTTCCTGTTTCCTTTTCCAACAAATATTTATTAAGTGCCTAGTATGTGACAGACATATAAAACATCCAGGGAACAGTGATAGGAAAGGGTGGTGTAGACAAAGGTAGCAAAAGTCCAATTCAATGGTGCCAGTTACATATAGTATTCTTTCTGAGTAACTGGCTGCTAAATATATTTAGATTTTAGAGAAGAAGAAAGAGGGAGAGAGAGATAGAAACATCGATGATGAGAGAGAATCATTGATCAGCCTCCTCTTGCCTGCCCTCCACTGGGGATGTAGCCCACAACTGGGACATGTGCCCTGCTCAGGAATAGATCCATGACATCTTAGTTCATAGGTTAAAGCTCAAACACTTAACCATGCTGTCCGGGCTAAATATTTTTTAATATTACCCTTACCATTGAGCTCATTAGAATTAACTTTTCAGGTCAATAAAATGACAATGTAACAAATAGTTTGGCTTCAAATTTTCCATATTTAAAGAGTTTTTCAGTTTTAGCATACTGAACTATTAAGTTTATTTTAAATTATCATTTCCACAACAGTCATTTTATCTTAGGCATTGCTTGAGGCCCTTTGCTGTAGTCATACCATGATACACAGAGTCATTTAACCATTAAAGAAATGTGGTTATAGATTATTTTTCATAAATAAAACTTAGGGTATTTTATAAAGAATGCTAGTGCTCCTAATGCCTTACTACTGGTACCACAGCTATCATTACTACCACTATGTTTACTAGTGCTAAACTAGTCCTCAAATGACTTCCCAAAATGTACTTGAAATAAAATTAAACCTCCTAACCCTGGCCTATATGACTCATTATGAACCAGTCTCTGCTTGCAGTTCCTAACTCATCTTTCTTTACCTTTCCCACTATGTTATTCTCAAGCCATACTTTTCCATCTCGGAAGTTTTTGTACATACTTGTTTGTCATTTTGGAAGGTTCTTCCTCCAATCCTTTACATAGCAGTGCCTTTCTCATCATTAAATTTTAAATGAGATGTCAGCTCTTCAGAGAGATTTTTATCCACCATCCAAAATACAATAGTATCTCACTTTCCCTGATGTCATACTTTATTTTTTACTGCACCCATTAGTGCCAGAAATTCTTTTTTGCTGGTATGTTTATTGTCTATATCAGCCATGTCAAACTCAAACTCTAACACATGCCAAATAAACAAGATTTAAGTTTATGTGGCCTGCAAAAAAACAAAAGCTTCATTTTTCATAGAAACGTGCATTTATTTTGATGGAGTCATGCTAAATACAAAGGGCTGAAATAAATGAGTAATCTATAATAATAAAAATTTAATGTGCTAATTAGACGGGACAGCTAAATGACCTTCCAGACGTCATTCTGGATGTCCTTCTGGATGAAGCCGCAGTGGCAGGAGCTGAGGCGGAGGCAATTAGGGGTGATCAGGCAGGCAGGTGAGCAGTTAGGGGAGATCAGGCAGGCAGGTGAGAGCAGTTAGGGGCAATCAGGCAGGCAGGTGAGTGGTTAGGGGTGATCAGACAAGCAGGCAGAGTGGTTAGGGGCAATCAGGCAGGCAGGTAGGCAGGTGAGTGGCTAGGAGCCAGTGATCCGGGATTGCAAGAGGGATGTCCGACTGCTGACTTAGGACGGATCCCAGGTCTAAACCGGCAGTCGGACTTCCCCCGAGGAGTCCCGGATTGTGAGATGGTGCAGGCTGGGCTGAGGGACACCCCCGTCCCTGGCACAAATTTCCTGCACCAAGCCTCTAGTGTTAATATAAAATAATATAACATTTTAATAAAAATTAATATTTTTTCTTGAACATTAACTTACCAGACAGTGAATAACTGCATAAATTATTAAGTGTAACACAAATAAACCTATTTTTCTTGTTCTCCAAAAGCAAAATATTTCCTGTTGTGCACACCAAACAAGTCAGTCCAAGACTAATGATGTCATAATCGGCTGCTAAAATATTCTCTACTAGTATTACAGGAGATAAATGGTGCACCTGTGTGTAAGGTGTGTAAGGAAAATGAATGTAACATGATTATTGTAATCAGTCATTAGCGAATGTTGTTTCATTATTAATAACTAGGGGCCCATTGCATGAAAGGAAATGTGGGCCTGGGCCACGAAACTGTGGTGGGCACAGGGTGGATCTTGACCCTTCCTCTGCCCCTACCTGGCCCCTCCTGCCATGGCCCCCAGTCCCCTGTCTACAGGCAGCCCCACTTCCACTGCCGCTGCTCCCATGCACTGAAGGTGCCAGCCCCACTCGCACCTGTTGATGGTTCAGACAATTGAGGCTGGCGCCAGCAATAGGTGCAAGTGGTGGCTGTTACCCCGATTACCCGTCAGGAGCAGGGGGAGGTGGAGAAGTCCTCAGGTGCGATCGGGGCCAGCAGCTGCTACTTACACCTGCTGACAGTGCCAAGTGATCAGGGCCAGTGCTTGACACTGGCACTGGCTGCAAGCAGCAGCTCTGGCACCGGCAGCAGGTACGAGTGGGGCCAGCACTGGCAGCAGGTGTGAGCACTGTGGCACGTGGGAGCAAAGCATTTTCAGTAACCATCAGAGGCTTGCCCCAATGACAGCAACCAGTGCCTCCCATTGGTCTGGTTCCCCCCACTCACCTACTCCACCATACCGCGGCAGCCAACGCCTACCATGTTCAGTGCTCTGCTGCTTGCTGCTGACGCTCATCATGTTCCGTGCATGCCTCCTGGTGGTCAGCACATGTCATAGTAACCAGTTTATTCAGTTGCTCTGTTTTTTGGTTGTTCGGCAGTTTGGTCTATTTGCATATTAGGGTTTTATATATATAGATTATGTATAACAGGATATTTAAAAAATTAAGTTACAAAACTTTTATTAAAACATTTCTTACATACCGTTATAGTGGCTGGGCTGCAAAAATATTCGTTGTGAGCTGCATGTGGCCCGTGGGCCACAAGTTTGACAGGCTTGGTCTACATCTTGATCATGGAGCTTAAATTTCACTAAGAAAGTGATTTTGTCTGTCCCATTCACTGCTATCAGAGTCTGGAAGAGGGCCTAGCATATATTATACCTGTATGTTAATGGACCTACTACCATTTATTAAATACTTTTCTTTGATAGGTAGATACTGAGATACATAATTTACATAAATTCTGTCATGTAATTTTCTCCACAACCACATTATTATGTTAACATTATTAATATCAACCTTATTTTTCTAATAAAAATAAACCCTGAGGCTTAGAAAGTTTAATAAATGCCCAAGGTCACAAAGCTAGTACAGTTTGGAACTAAGGTGGTCTGCCTGCTAAATCTCACTCTTCTCCAATATCCTGTTGACATGGAACTGCATTCACAAAACTTTCAAACAAGTTGGGTATGAATGACATAGAAAGAGGGAGAATATCTGCTTATATATATTTTTAGGGATTTAGGGAGGTTATTTTGCTATAAATTGTATATTATGACACTTTTATTCAACTTAATTATCTATTTAATATTATATACATGTCAATCATATCCTCATGTATGTAAAAATCACAATTATTAATTTGTAGAAATGTTTTAAGAGAGTTGAATATAGAGAGAAGTGAGATGTATTGTTATTATTCTAATATTTATTATTTAAAACATTCTTCATATTTTGAAGATGAATTCCAGTCATTAATTATTCCCTGTCATGTTGCCTTGGTCACAATTACTCATAGTAACTGAAGCTGTCAGATGCTGCAGGCAGAGCGTGGAGAATATTGGGTAGGATTAACACTGAATTACATAGAATGAAATCCAGTCATCTTCTCATTTAAATCACACTAAATTCTTCTAAAATTGTTTTATTAGAAACATATGGCAAATAAAATATATGTTTGGGTGATTTCCTTATAAAAATATTTACTTCAAATTGTTGCCACTTATTCTACACTAGAATATTTTACCTTTTATAAATAATCTTATCCAGCCCCATATTCAGATACTCTGTATTTCACGTGCATTTACAATGGACTTTAATTAGTGTGTTTCTGCTTAGTAAGTAAATATTTGGAACACAGGGAATAAATGGCAAAGATACTACATAATTTCAGCATAAGTAACCTGGATATGCAATGCTAGCAAATTATTCCTAACCTGAAGAATATATGGGTTTTTTTCTCCCTCCTCACAATTGTGGACTATAAAACATTTAAAATGCCTAATGCCTACCAAAAAACTATGCTTGTATACTCTAAAGAAAATGCATTAAAAAACAACAACATAACACTATTTATTGTTATGTATGCTGAGAAGCTTTACCTTGTATTATTTTTCCCCCTTAAGTCCTGTTATAACAAAGAAATGTAAGACAGATGGCTTACAAGTGTTAGATCCGTTTCCAATCACCAGCACTATAAAGGAACAACACTCTATACCCAGTATTTTTCAAGAAATTATTTTTATTTTATGGCTAGGATGTGTTATTTTTTTGCATCACTGCTCTTCTCTCAGCGATAATAGTGCTAGCATCACTGACCTCATAAGGTTGTCATAAAAATGAAATTATCCTGAATACTTTGTTATACAGGCTTTGTTTCTGGGTAGAAGTTTATAACATATATATATATATATATATATATATATATAAAATAAAAACTAAGCCCCAGAATAGTTTAGATATTGGAACAGACAGGTTTTTATTATCATAATAGCTCAATAAGGGTTCCTAGACAAAACTCATGGAGAAAAATATTTGAATTGTAAATCCTTTTATATGAATACCCAGTTGTACAGTCATATGAAAATAAGGAAGACCAAATTATGACCTCTTATTTCAGGAACAGTGTCCTGGGTGCCTGGATAGAAAACTGACTTGAGGCAAAATGCTGATCTGGCTGCTTTTCATCCTGATAGTCTGGATGTTAGTGCAAACTGTTGTCGTGTTCATACAACTTGTTTCTGGTGCATGTTTTACTAAAACTATGCAGTCACTGGTAAAAAAAAAAAAAAAGGCATTTCTTCAAAGTCAAAAGTCATGACAAATGTATTGAAAATGCCAGCAAAATGGACTGAGGGAGATTATGGTACAACAGGTTCTAGTATATCCTTAGACTGAATGGAAGAGCTATTGACTGTCTACAATTGATGTAGAAAGTCTGGCAATGGGAACTAGCTATAGAGTAACATATTGCTGAGGTCAGGTCAAACCTCAGCCCTTTGCCTTTGGACATGACCTTATAGCTGCTTCCTCAATCATGGTAGCACATGCTGAAGTAGCAGCATTTCTGAATCTATGGCCACTCATTCTAATCTGAAAGCTTCTCTAGAATCAGGAACAAATAGACTCCACTGCCTTCCATCTTATGTAGTGAGAGCTTGTGCCACATGCTTTCCTGACTCTACCTATCCTTCCTATTTCCCCAGCTTTCACCTTCTCCTACCAACAAAATTCCTTTATTATCTTTTTTTAGAAACTGTTTAATAACCATACTGAATATTTTACATTGGATAAAGTACTTTATAATATTGTATTATTTATTTTTCTTATTATATCCTGGGGTAAAACCATTATTGTGTTATGTCACCTACTTTCTAGCAGTATATGTGATTTGACAAGTTATTTTAAAATGTTATTCTTGGGATATGCTAGAGAATAGTTTATCCCCTTCTTTCCCCACCCTAACAACATTTAAAGATTAATTTGTACTAAACTACTTCAAAGTCCAAAAATTTTTTATGATAAGATCTCATTAATTTTCATCAAATATCTGGCTTATGTCTAAGTAATAAGACATAAGAAGAAATAAGAAATTTTCATTTGTCATGACTTTTGACTTTGAAGAAATGCCTTTTTTTTTTTTTTACCAGTGACTGCATAGTTTTAGTAAAACACGCACCAGAAACAAGTTGTATGAACACGACAAGTTTGCACTAACATCCAGACTATCAGGATGAAAAGCAGCCAGATCAGCATTTTGCCTCAAGTCAGTTTTCTATCTAGGCACCCAGGACAAAGAAGAAATAAGATATAAGCTAAAAAATTCTCTATAATACTATCTAGTAGGAAGCATATTCTCTTTAGTCATAGATTTCCCCATATTCTTGGAATGGTGTAAAATAATAGTAAATCTAGAACATTTTATTTCAATATTAATAGATAGAAACAGAAAACTATAACTATAATGTCATTTACAGTGCCATTCTAAAAGTTGCTGTACTGATCAATTCAAGAAAGAAAGAAAAAAGGGAAAACTTTATTTTTCAACCATTAAGAATATTTAACCACTTTTAACCTAAGCTAACTTTTAAACTACTTTTTTAAAAATGTAAATCAAATTATTTTAGATATGTTGTAAAGAAGGACTTCTAGTTATGGCCAAATAAGGAAGCGGGGAAATTTTCTTCCAGAAAAGAAACTATAAAATTGACAAAAACACCTATTTTCATGCTCTGTGAATGTACAAAAGACAGTTTTTTGATAAGCATTTATGCTTAAAGAACTGCAGAACTTTGGATAGTACTACTGAACATGTAAAGTGCTCTTCCCTGTGCCTATTCTTCATAGTTCAATTAATGTAGAGGTTTGGCCTGGGCCTGGAAAACTGAGAGGACAGGCTACTTGGTTATTGATGTCAAAAGGGCTCAGTCTATTGAATGAGAACAATCCCCATCACCAATGGCATTATTGATAAAATAGACAATCTTTTTGGTATGTGAGTAAGAATAGCTGATGGTTCTACTCTGCTTGACATAGTAGCATGCTTGGTGGACACCATAGAGAGTGCACTTCACACATCCCTGGTAAGCCCCTCGTCTGTGTTCATGCACAGAGGATACTTGGAAGGAACCACCAGAAAGAAAAAGGGGCATCAGATTGAAAAACAAAACAAAACTCAGAAGTTTGAATGTTCATCCTTACCACAAATTGATATATTGAAAGCCTTACTGACTCAAGGTTGATGAACACATTTTTCCTTGAATCATTAGTAGCCACCAAACCACACAGACACAGAAGTGACTCCTAAGACATGTGGCTTCAAATTAAAGTAAAAATTAAAAAGAAATAATCAAAGCAACAAAAACTAAACTAAACATGATCATTAGAGACTACAAATTGTTGGGCAGACATATTTCACAGTTTTATTATAGTCAAGTTCCTAAACCCCAAAACAAAAAGCAAAACAAAACAAAACACTAGTAATTTTTTTTTTCAAATTTTTATTAAGGTATTATATGTGTACATATCTTACCATTGCCCCCCCACCCCACTCCCATACATGCCCTCACCCCCCAATGTTTTGCATCCGTTGGTTACTCTTATATGCATGCATACAAGTCCTTCAGTTGATCTCTTATTTCCCCCACCTCTCCCTAACCTTACCGCTGTAATTAGACAGTCTGTTTGATGCTTTACTGCCTCTGTAACTATCTTTTGGTTCATCAGTTTATAATGTTTTTCATTATCCCCAAATGAGTGAGATCATGTGGTATTTTTCTTTCACTGACTGGCTTATTTCACTTAGCATAATGTTCTCTAATTCCATCCAGGTGCCTACAAATGGTAGTAATTCCTTCTTTTTTATGGCAGCATAGTATTCCATTGTGTAGATGTACCATAGTTTTCTGATCCAGTCATCTGCTGACGGGCACCTAGGCTATTTCCACATCTTAGCTATTGTAAATTGTGCTGCTATGAACATAGGGGTGCATATATCCTTTCTGATTGGTGTTTCTGGTTTCTTAGGATATATTCCTAGGAGTGGGATTACTGGGTCAAATGGGAGTTCCATTTTCAGTTTTTTGAGGAAACTCCATACTGTTCTCCATAGTGGCTGCACCAGTCTGCATTCCCACCAGCAGTGCACGAGGGTTCCTTTTTCTCCGCATCCTCGCCAACACTTGTCGTTTGTTGATTTGTTGATGATAGCCATTCTGATAGGTGTGAAATGGTATCGCATTGTCGTTTTGATTTGCATCTCTCGGATAATTAGTGACTTTGAGCATGTTTTCATGTGTCTCTTGGCCTTCCTTCTGTCTTTCGAAAAGATTCTATTTAGGTCCGTTGCCCATTTTTTTATTGGATCATTTATCTTCCTTTTATTGAGTTGTATAAGCTGCCTGTAGATGTTGGAAATTAAACCTTTATCAGTAATACCATTTGCAAATATGTTCTCCCATACAGTGGGGTTTCTTGTTGTTTTGTTGATAGTTTCTTTTGCTGTGCAAAAGCTTTTTATTTTTGATGTAGTCCCATTTGTTTATTTTCTCTTTGGCTTCCATTGCCCTAGGGGCAGTATCACTGAAAAAGTTCTTTTGGCATATGTCTGAGATTTTGCTGCCTGTGGATTCCTCTAGTATTTTTATGGTTTCCCGTCTTATATTTAAGTCCTGTATCCATTTTGAGTTTATTTTTGTGTATGGTGTAAGTTGGTGATCTAGTTTCATTTTTTTGCATGTATCTGTCCAATTTTCCCAACACCATTTATTGAAGAGACTGTCTTGACTCCATTGTAGGCTCATGCCTCCTTTGTCAAATATTAATTGCACATATTGGTTTGGGTCGATATCTGGATTCTCTATTCTATTCCATTGATCTATATGTCTGTTCTTGTGCCAGTACCAGGCTGTTTTGAGGACAGTGGCTTTGTAATACAGCTTGAAATCTGGTATTGAGATCCCTCCTACTTTATTCTTCTTTCTCAGGATTGCTGTGGCTATTCGGGGTCTTTATTTTATTCCAGATGAATTTTTGGAGAGTTCTTTCTAGGTCTGTGAAATATGCTGTTGGTATTTTAATGGGGAGTGCTTTGAATCTATAGATTGCTTTGGGTAGTATGGACATTTTGATGATGTTGATTCTACCAATCCATGAACATGGTATGTTCTTCCATCTGTTTACATCTTCCTCTATCTCTTTTTTCAGTGTCCTGTAGTTTTTCGCATATAGGTCTTTTACCTCCTTGGTTAGGTTTATTCCTAAGTATCTTAATTTTTTTGGTGCAATGGAAAATGGGATTGCTTTTTTAGTCTCTCTTTCTGTAAGTTCACTGTTGTTGTATAGAAATGCCATAGATTTCTTGGCATTAATTTTGTATCCTGCTACATTGCCTAATTCATTTATTAAGTCTGTTAGTTTTTTGATGGAGTCTTTCGGGTTTTTTATGTACAATATCATGTCATCTGCAAATAAGGACAGCTTTACTTCTTCTTTTCCAATTTGGATGCCTTTTATTTCTTCTTCTTGTCTAATTGCAATGGCTAATACTTCCAGTACTATGTCAAACAGGAGTGGTGAGAGTGGGCATCCTTGTCTTGTTCCTGTTCTTAGGGGAAATGGTTTTAGTTTTTGCCCATTGAGTATGATGTTAGCTGTGGGTTTATCATATATAGCTTTTATGATGTTGAGGTATGATCCCTCTATTCCCACCTTGTTGAGAGTTTTTATCAAGAAAGGGTGTTGGATTTTGTCAAATGCTTTTTCTGCATCAATTCATATGACTATGTGATTTTTATCTTTCAATTTGTTTATGTGATGTATCACATTTATTGATTTTCGGATATTGTACCATCCTTGCATTCCTGGGATAAACCCTACTTGGTCATGGTGTATGATCTTTCTGATGTACTGCTGGATCCGATTTGCTAGAATTTTGTTGAGGATTGTGGCATCTACATTCATGAGGGATATTGGCCTGTAATTCTCCTTCATTGTGTTGTCTTTATCTGGTTTTGGTATTAGGGTGATGCTGGCTTCATAGAAGGAGCTTGGAAGTGTTCCTTCCTCTTGAATTTTTTGGAATAGTCTGAGGAGGATAGGTTTTAGTTCTTCCTTGAATGTTTGGTAAAACTCTCCTGTGAAGCCGTCTGGCCCTGGGCTTTTGTTTGCCAGAAGCTCTTTGATGACTGCTTCAATTTCTTCCATAGTTACTGGCATATTGAGCTGTTTAGATTCTTCTTGATTGAGTTTTGGAAGGTTATATTTTTCTAGGAATATGTCCATTTCCTTCAGGTTGTCCAGATTGTTGGAATAGAGTTGTTCATAGTATTTTTTAACAATCCTTTGTATTTTGGCAGCATCTGTTGTTATTTCACCTCTTTCATTTCTGATTTTGTTTATTTGGGTCCTCTCTCTTTGCTTCTTGGTGAGTTTGGCTAGAGGTTCATCAATCTTGTTTATCCTTTCAAAGAACCAGCTCTTGGTTTTGTTGATCTTTTGTATTGTTTCTTTGGTCTCTATGTCATTTATCTTCACTCTGATCTTTATTATTTCCTTCCTTCTGCTTACACTGGGCTTTTCTTGTTGCTCTTTTTCTAACTCTTTGAGTTGTTGGGTTAGGTAATTTATTACCATTGTTTCTTGTTTTTTGCAGTAGGCTTGTAGAGCTATGAACTTCCCTCTCAAGACTGCTTTCGCTGTGTCCCATAGATTTTGGATTGTAGTGTTTTCATTGTCATTTGTTGCCATGATGTTTTTTATTTCTTCTTTGATCTCTCTGGTAACCCAGTCATGGTTTAATAGCATGCTGTTTAGTCTCCATGTGTTTGATTTCTTTGGGTTGTTTTTATTGTAGTTGATTTCCAGTTTTATGCCACTGTGGTCTGAGAAGATGCTTGATATGATTTCTATCTTCTTGAATTTGAAGAGACTTTGCCTATGTCCCAACATATGGTCTATCTTTGAAAATGACCCATGTGTACTTGAGAAGAATGTATATTCTGTGGCTTTGGGTGAAATGTTCTGAAGATGTCCATTAATTCCATCTGGTCTAGTGAGTCATTTAGGATTGCTGTTTCTTTGCTGATTTTTTGTTTAGAGGATTTGTCCAATGGTGATAGTGGGGTATTAAAGTCTCCTACTATGATTGTATTGCTGTCAATCTCTCCCTTGATATCCTCCAGGAGTTTTTTTTATGTATTTGGGTGCTCCTGTATTGGGTGCATATATGTTTACCAGAGTTATTTCTTCTTGTTAGATTGCTCCCTTTAGTATTATGAAGTGGCCTTCCTTATCTCTTGTTATGTCCTTCAGTTTGAGATCTAATTTGTCAGATATAAGTATTGCTACCCCAGCTTTTTTTTCAGTACCATTTGCCTGGAAAACCTTTTTCCATCCCTTCACCCTCAGTCTGTGTGCGTCTTTTTTTCTGAGGTGGGTTTCTTGTAGACAGCATATATATGGGTCATGTTTTCTTATCCAGTCCATTACCCTATGTCTTTTGATTGGGGCATTTAATCCGTTTACATTTAAAGTTATTATTGATAGCTACTTATTTGTCACCATTCCAATTCTTTACACCTGTGTTCCTTCTTCGCTTCCTATTTCTTTTTTTTTTTTTTTTTTTTTTTTACAGCAGACCCTTTAGCATTTCTTGCATTGCTGGTTTGGTGGTAATAAATTCCCTTAGTCCTTTTTTGTCTGTGAAGCTCCTGATTTCACCTTCAATTTTGATTGATAGCCTTGCTGGGTACAGTATTCTTGGATTCAGACACTTCCTTTGCATGACTTTGTATATTTCATTCCATTCCCTTCTGGCCTGATGAGTTTCTGTTGAGAAATCTGTTGCTAGTCTGATGGGGGTTCCTTTGTATGTAACTTTCTGTCTCTCTCTCTTGCCGCTTTTAAGATTCTTACTTTTTCGTTGGTGTTTGCCAATTTAATTATAATGTGCCTTGGCGTTGGTCTTTTGGGGTTCATTTTGCTTGGGATCCTATGAGCTTCTTGGATTTGTGTGGGTTTTTTCTTCCCTATATCAGGGAAATTTTCTGTCATTATTTCTTCAAAGAGGTTTTCTATTCCTTGCTCAGCTTCCTTTCCTTCTGGAACTCCTGTTATGCGGATGTTGTTTTGTTTCCTGTTGTCCCAAAGTTCCCTTAGGCTCTCCTCCTGCCTTTTAATTTTTTTTTCTAGAAGTTGCTTACTTGGGTATTTTTTCCCATCTTGTCTTCTAGCTCACTGATGCGGTCCTCTGCTTCTTCTAGTCTACTCTTGATGCTTTCTATTGAGTTCTTTACAGCAGCGATGTCATTTTTCATTTCTTCTTGGTTCTTCTTCATTTCCTCTTGGTTCTTGCTCATATTGTCGAATTTGTCTTCCATTCTTTTCAGCCACCTTATGACCATTTCTCTGAATTCTTTTTCTGGAAGGTTGCTTGCCTCCATTTCGTTTACTTCCTTTTCTGGTGATGCCTGCTTTTCTTTCATATGCGGGCTGTGTCTTTGTTTCCCCATGGTATCTCTTTTCTGGGTGTCTGGTTATGTAGTTCTCTCTCTCCTGCATTGATTTAAAGGCACAAAATACAGCACTACAGGGTACAACACACAAGGCACTGAACAGAAATGTATTCACGATATTAACAACCTCCAATAAAGGTGACCACCGGAGAAAGGCAAATTAGGGGATAGGAGAGAAAGAAGAAGAGGAAAAAGAAAGAAAGAAGAAGAAAAAAAAAGGAGTGTCAAAATGAAATTGGGAAAAGGAAAAAGAAAAAGAAAAAAAAGTAAGAGAGACAAGAAAGAGACTAAGAGAGAAAGGGAAACAGACTATATATATTGGGGATAAAACTCCAATAGAACAATCACTTATCCCAGTAAATGCCAGCAACAAGTACCTGGGGATTAATACAAACTACAAAACCAACTAATATT